>NC_064458.1:4114186-4856686 GCF_023343835.1 Lagopus muta | reverse complement strand
ATGATGCCTGTTGATCCTGAGAGAATGACTGCTTTAATTAAGGGGCTTCCAGAGTCGTTAAAACCTATAGGTATACAACTGCAAGGAAAAATACAGGCAATGCCTCAGGGAGAGAGAACCCAGCCAATGTTAAAAGGAACTATAACCCCCAACCATCTGCAGTCAGGAAACAAAGTGTGGACGTGGGGAGAAGTTGCCCAAGAGTTAATTAACTATGGAAGGAAATATGGGCCAGTGGTTTCTTCCTCCACTAAATTTGAGCCAAGTGAAGTAAGACTTGCAGCAGTCAGCCTTGCCCCCAGGCCTCCTAGCTCAAAGCTCAGTGGGACTGGAAGGGTCTCACTGTCAGTAAAAACAGGTAGGCGAAATATTGATCATAAACGTAATTGTCTCTGGACACTGGGCTGGCAAAAGGGTGTTCCACGAGATTTGATGAATGGATTACCCACTGTCAGGTTGGAGAAATTAGTTAACTGGTGGCCAGAACAAAAGCTCCAGAATCTTGAGGAAAGCAAAACCCCAGGTCCTAGGGTCTCTCCCAAGGAACCTGAACGGCTATCCAAGCCATTACAGAACTGACGTCTTCGCCCCTCCCAAGTGAGCGGGGTGGGGGCGGTGAAGGGTGGATGCATGAGAAAGCTCACAACAAAGGGAAACAAGATCGTCGATTTAACACCTTTTGTTAAAGTTCTCACCACTCTTGCCAGTTATCCCTGTGAGCCACGATCCAGTGGCTGATAAGCCAGGGAAACACTCTTACCTCCCTGGCCAGACTGTGTCGATTGACTCAGCTAACCTGAGGCCAGTTTCCCTAACCTTAACACGATCCCTTAACAAATATCCTTGGAAGGCTAAAGATACCCCGAAAAAGGAATATGAAATCAACACTTGCTGGATTGTTCCCTCGTTTTTTAACCATATTAACAAGGCCCAAAAAGGGCAAGTCGGTGTCTTGTTTTATTTCACAGAAGATCCCCGTGGGACCTTGACAGAACACAAAAAGGCTAATAGCTGATTTTAACTATTTGTATTTTGTGACAGAAATACTGAAGATTTGATCATGCTAGAACACAGAATGTACCTCTTGATTACATTTTTTGGTTGCAATAGTGTTATGTTTTTTGTTGTTATGGGTGTGGGTGGTGATTGGTATCAGTCCTTGGATCTGTTAAACTTCACAACTGGGTTCAGGGCTTTTTACAGGTCATCCTGGCTTACTGGTACTCCCTGCACAGTGATACCATTTCTTTTGACCCCTTTCTTTCACCCCTTTTTACCAAACTGATTATGATTTGCATGTAACTCCTCCACAGTGTTTCCAAATTCCTAACAAACTGGGAAATGAATCAAGGGACCCATCTAATACCTATTAGATGTGGTCACAAAAGAAATCTATCATAAAGCCTTTTGCACTGATGCTTTTCAGTGTCACACCAGTCCAGGAGTTCCATCCAAAACATGGTTATTGGAAAGTGCCTAAGTTTTAAAAAGAGATGTATGTGTTTCTGGGATTACCCCTCTGTGATGGTTTGTACTGTGGGGTATCCTGCACACACTGTCCTGTGAAAAGTTCTGTGGACTGTAACAATACTTGAACTTGCCAAACTAATATTTGTATCTCTTAGCATTTGAATTGCTTTGGAAATGCTCAAGTGTAAAGTTCTCGAGACACTAAATCATCTTAGAAAACATTACATGGCAAGTCCACATATTGTCAAATTAGACTAGATACACGTTTAGTGAATTAACTGAAGTGTAGTATTGGCTATTCATGTAGCCTATGTATTCTATGTAGTATGGCTATTCATAAACACCACAACCTCTACTGAAGAATTCCCATCTGGATCCTGGCTTACACTGGGAGTTCCTGGGTGGGGAAAGCAGCTGACACAAATACCTAAGTTTGTTTTACCTATTTATTTATTATTATTGGTTATTGTGAAATGTGTGGTCATTGCTAAATGTATGGTTGTCTCTTTTCACTTTCTACATTTTATTCAACATGTAACATTTGTGCCACCACTCCTGAGGTGTCACCGAGTGGTGTCTGTGGCAAATTGAATGATTCTAATTGTTGTCTAAAGATTGATGATAATGGTAAAGTTGTTAAACAAATTGCCCAGGGTATGCGGAAGATAGCCCATGTTCCTGTCCAAACCTGGAAGGGCCTAGACGTTGATTTCTTTTCCTGGCTTCCAGGTGGCCCATGAGTCAAACGTATCCTGTTTTATCTACTGTGTGTTGTTGCAACTCTTATGTTTGTACCTTGTATGATTCCATGTTTCATTCAACTGATACAACGTGTTGTATCCTCCATGTACTTTGTAACCACTTCAACTAATGATGGACAAGTCCAACAGATCAGGGCAACATTTGTAACCAAGCGCAAGAAATCTTTTATAGTAATTGTGTAACAATTATCTTCCCCCTTCTCCCCCCCCTCCTCCTTCCCTCCTGCTTCTTTGCTGTCTTTTTATTTTCTCCCTTTTCTTTTCCTCACCACCGTGGAGGGTCACTTATGCTTCATTTCAAGCAATCTTTGAGCCACGGGGTGGTGTGAGAATCCTTCTTTGTTTTTTTGGCTCAAAGTTTGCTTCCTTAGGTATTTTGTTGAGGAGGCAAGTGATGGATGTTGTGTGGCAATCAACATCGCTGTGTGGACAATTTTACATCTTTGGAACTGTTTGCCTTCGGAAGATAGTGCTCAGGATTGTTTACTGGCAGAAGATCTAGCCTGTTACCAAATAACTCCTGTTTGCTATGGAAGACTGAGGGACAATGCCATTGTATCCTGCGAAGGCAAGATACAAGTTGGCATCTCCCTGCTCCCTCTTATCTGCTGGCAAGGCCAGGAAGATAAGAGCAAAGGAGTTTCCTGCTGAGGCCCCAGAGCCAGAAGCTGCCACTCAAAGGAGAGCTGACTCGACCACTTTGGATTTGAGCTGTCACTCCAAAGATAGCTGACTCAACCACTCTGAAACCATTGAAAAGGGGCCATCATCACCATGGTCGTCTCTCGTCGTGCTTCGTCGTCCTTCTCACCGTCAACAGGACAACTCTGCCTGACGACCCACCGCTACTGAAGATCAAAGACTGAACTACGAACCTCGCTGGATCCATGGTGGTGACTATGTCCCTCTTGCTGCCTATAAAGACTCCTTGCCTCTTCTTCTTTCCTATCTTTTCTATCGCCCTCCTTCCCTTCCCCCATTACCCTAATTCATAATAGTGTCCGTCCTCCCCTTCCCCATTTCCCTGATTAAGACTTGTAATAAACTGGTCGGACCAACATTTGAACCGGTGCTTCTTAATCTCACGCCGGGTATATAGATAATAAAAGAACCTCCTCTCCCTCCTATAAATTGGAGCGAGACATTTATTTAATGGCGTAGTCGTTGCAGGATACCCGCTGTGAGAGTGTTGTCCTTCCAGATATAGTCTGAAACTTTCTTTGTGTGCACCTCCTGGAGTTGCATGGAGCGATAGTTTTGAAAACTTAGACGTGAGTCCTTCTCCAGGAAGACCGCTCCACATTCTGAAACTTTACAGTTTATGCGTATACCTCTCGGGGACGTATGAATTAATTTTGATTAAGTGTTGTGCCTCCTCGAGAAGACCTCTCTGAATTTTGCGATTTTAAGTATCTTGTAACTTAAGTGTGAAATTTGCATCTTTTTGTGTGCTCCCCTCAGAGAAAGGGAAGAGTGCTTTGAGCATTAGCATTTGAAAAGTGTCTGTTTCCCTGGGGAGATAAGGAGTCACTTGAGCTTTTGAATACCTGCACCTCCTCCTCCCTTAGTGTAGGTCTCTCATTGTATTGAAAAAATGAGCGACAGCATTGCCACCATGAAAAGTGAAGATGTATTATTTGATCTTTTAGAAAAACATGGTGCTCGACCCTCTTTATCAGGTATGGACTGGGCACGACAGAACTGGTATAACTTGCAGAGTGTTTCGGACCGTATTAGTGTTCTGCAAAACAATGCTCGTACCCGAGCTGGAAAAGGAAAGTCGTTTATTTGTGCCGTACTCGGGGCTACTTTAAAAGCAGCCGTGGAGTTCCGAGATGAAAAGCATTCGGCAGAACTCCAAACCATAGAAGCACTACAGGAATCGGTTAGAGTTACACAAGAATTGGTAAAAACTCTGCAGAATCAAATAGTTAATCTCGAGGAACAATTAGAAAGAGAGAAACGTAATTCGGCTTTGTTGCAAATGGCTTTTAAGGAACTGCTAACGTGTAAGCATGCCAGCGATACCGTCACCCACAGTTTGCCTCGAGAAAAAACTTTTCCTCAGGTGGAACTACCAGGAATGAAGGAAAGGCTAGATAAATTAGAAACTCCAATAGCCCCATTGCGTCCTTTGATAAAAACTGAATACACATTCGATAACAGTGAGGATCTAGATCCTCAAATGAATGTTAAAGAAATTCCCTTCTCAGCCACTGAACTAGCAAAATTGAAAAAGGATTTTAGCCGCTCTCCAAAGGAATCAGAGACAGAATATGTATGGAGGGTGAGTCTCACTGGTGGCGACCAGATTCGGTTAACAGAAAAGGAAGCAGAAGGTTATTGGGGACCAGGAGTATTTTTAACTACTGGTAACAATCGTGCTCCCTGGTCATTAACACAAAGGGCTGCCTATTGGGCAGGTGGTCTCAACCCTTTAGAACGGGGAGACCCTCTTGCCATTACTGGAACAACTGATCAGTTAGTAGAGAGTGTTCAAAAGGCTGCTTGTCTCCAAATGATGTATGATAGAAAGCTGCAGCCACACCATGAATCACCTATGATGATGCCTGTTGATCCTGAGAGAATGACTGCTTTAATTAAGGGGCTTCCAGAGTCGTTAAAACCTATAGGTATACAACTGCAAGGAAAAATACAGGCAATGCCTCAGGGAGAGAGAACCCAGCCAATGTTAAAAGGAACTATAACCCCCAACCATCTGCAGTCAGGAAACAAAGTGTGGACGTGGGGAGAAGTTGCCCAAGAGTTAATTAACTATGGAAGGAAATATGGGCCAGTGGTTTCTTCCTCCACTAAATTTGAGCCAAGTGAAGTAAGACTTGCAGCAGTCAGCCTTGCCCCCAGGCCTCCTAGCTCAAAGCTCAGTGGGACTGGAAGGGTCTCACTGTCAGTAAAAACAGGTAGGCGAAATATTGATCATAAACGTAATTGTCTCTGGACACTGGGCTGGCAAAAGGGTGTTCCACGAGATTTGATGAATGGATTACCCACTGTCAGGTTGGAGAAATTAGTTAACTGGTGGCCAGAACAAAAGCTCCAGAATCTTGAGGAAAGCAAAACCCCAGGTCCTAGGGTCTCTCCCAAGGAACCTGAACGGCTATCCAAGCCATTACAGAACTGACGTCTTCGCCCCTCCCAAGTGAGCGGGGTGGGGGCGGTGAAGGGTGGATGCATGAGAAAGCTCACAACAAAGGGAAACAAGATCGTCGATTTAACACCTTTTGTTAAAGTTCTCACCACTCTTGCCAGTTATCCCTGTGAGCCACGATCCAGTGGCTGATAAGCCAGGGAAACACTCTTACCTCCCTGGCCAGACTGTGTCGATTGACTCAGCTAACCTGAGGCCAGTTTCCCTAACCTTAACACGATCCCTTAACAAATATCCTTGGAAGGCTAAAGATACCCCGAAAAAGGAATATGAAATCAACACTTGCTGGATTGTTCCCTCGTTTTTTAACCATATTAACAAGGCCCAAAAAGGGCAAGTCGGTGTCTTGTTTTATTTCACAGAAGATCCCCGTGGGACCTTGACAGAACACAAAAAGGCTAATAGCTGATTTTAACTATTTGTATTTTGTGACAGAAATACTGAAGATTTGATCATGCTAGAACACAGAATGTACCTCTTGATTACATTTTTTGGTTGCAATAGTGTTATGTTTTTTGTTGTTATGGGTGTGGGTGGTGATTGGTATCAGTCCTTGGATCTGTTAAACTTCACAACTGGGTTCAGGGCTTTTTACAGGTCATCCTGGCTTACTGGTACTCCCTGCACAGTGATACCATTTCTTTTGACCCCTTTCTTTCACCCCTTTTTACCAAACTGATTATGATTTGCATGTAACTCCTCCACAGTGTTTCCAAATTCCTAACAAACTGGGAAATGAATCAAGGGACCCATCTAATACCTATTAGATGTGGTCACAAAAGAAATCTATCATAAAGCCTTTTGCACTGATGCTTTTCAGTGTCACACCAGTCCAGGAGTTCCATCCAAAACATGGTTATTGGAAAGTGCCTAAGTTTTAAAAAGAGATGTATGTGTTTCTGGGATTACCCCTCTGTGATGGTTTGTACTGTGGGGTATCCTGCACACACTGTCCTGTGAAAAGTTCTGTGGACTGTAACAATACTTGAACTTGCCAAACTAATATTTGTATCTCTTAGCATTTGAATTGCTTTGGAAATGCTCAAGTGTAAAGTTCTCGAGACACTAAATCATCTTAGAAAACATTACATGGCAAGTCCACATATTGTCAAATTAGACTAGATACACGTTTAGTGAATTAACTGAAGTGTAGTATTGGCTATTCATGTAGCCTATGTATTCTATGTAGTATGGCTATTCATAAACACCACAACCTCTACTGAAGAATTCCCATCTGGATCCTGGCTTACACTGGGAGTTCCTGGGTGGGGAAAGCAGCTGACACAAATACCTAAGTTTGTTTTACCTATTTATTTATTATTATTGGTTATTGTGAAATGTGTGGTCATTGCTAAATGTATGGTTGTCTCTTTTCACTTTCTACATTTTATTCAACATGTAACATTTGTGCCACCACTCCTGAGGTGTCACCGAGTGGTGTCTGTGGCAAATTGAATGATTCTAATTGTTGTCTAAAGATTGATGATAATGGTAAAGTTGTTAAACAAATTGCCCAGGGTATGCGGAAGATAGCCCATGTTCCTGTCCAAACCTGGAAGGGCCTAGACGTTGATTTCTTTTCCTGGCTTCCAGGTGGCCCATGAGTCAAACGTATCCTGTTTTATCTACTGTGTGTTGTTGCAACTCTTATGTTTGTACCTTGTATGATTCCATGTTTCATTCAACTGATACAACGTGTTGTATCCTCCATGTACTTTGTAACCACTTCAACTAATGATGGACAAGTCCAACAGATCAGGGCAACATTTGTAACCAAGCGCAAGAAATCTTTTATAGTAATTGTGTAACAATTATCTTCCCCCTTCTCCCCCCCCTCCTCCTTCCCTCCTGCTTCTTTGCTGTCTTTTTATTTTCTCCCTTTTCTTTTCCTCACCACCGTGGAGGGTCACTTATGCTTCATTTCAAGCAATCTTTGAGCCACGGGGTGGTGTGAGAATCCTTCTTTGTTTTTTTGGCTCAAAGTTTGCTTCCTTAGGTATTTTGTTGAGGAGGCAAGTGATGGATGTTGTGTGGCAATCAACATCGCTGTGTGGACAATTTTACATCTTTGGAACTGTTTGCCTTCGGAAGATAGTGCTCAGGATTGTTTACTGGCAGAAGATCTAGCCTGTTACCAAATAACTCCTGTTTGCTATGGAAGACTGAGGGACAATGCCATTGTATCCTGCGAAGGCAAGATACAAGTTGGCATCTCCCTGCTCCCTCTTATCTGCTGGCAAGGCCAGGAAGATAAGAGCAAAGGAGTTTCCTGCTGAGGCCCCAGAGCCAGAAGCTGCCACTCAAAGGAGAGCTGACTCGACCACTTTGGATTTGAGCTGTCACTCCAAAGATAGCTGACTCAACCACTCTGAAACCATTGAAAAGGGGCCATCATCACCATGGTCGTCTCTCGTCGTGCTTCGTCGTCCTTCTCACCGTCAACAGGACAACTCTGCCTGACGACCCACCGCTACTGAAGATCAAAGACTGAACTACGAACCTCGCTGGATCCATGGTGGTGACTATGTCCCTCTTGCTGCCTATAAAGACTCCTTGCCTCTTCTTCTTTCCTATCTTTTCTATCGCCCTCCTTCCCTTCCCCCATTACCCTAATTCATAATAGTGTCCGTCCTCCCCTTCCCCATTTCCCTGATTAAGACTTGTAATAAACTGGTCGGACCAACATTTGAACCGGTGCTTCTTAATCTCACGCCGGGTATATAGATAATAAAAGAACCTCCTCTCCCTCCTATAAATTGGAGCGAGACATTTATTTAATGGCGTAGTCGTTGCAGGATACCCGCTGTGAGAGTGTTGTCCTTCCAGATATAGTCTGAAACTTTCTTTGTGTGCACCTCCTGGAGTTGCATGGAGCGATAGTTTTGAAAACTTAGACGTGAGTCCTTCTCCAGGAAGACCGCTCCACATTCTGAAACTTTACAGTTTATGCGTATACCTCTCGGGGACGTATGAATTAATTTTGATTAAGTGTTGTGCCTCCTCGAGAAGACCTCTCTGAATTTTGCGATTTTAAGTATCTTGTAACTTAAGTGTGAAATTTGCATCTTTTTGTGTGCTCCCCTCAGAGAAAGGGAAGAGTGCTTTGAGCATTAGCATTTGAAAAGTGTCTGTTTCCCTGGGGAGATAAGGAGTCACTTGAGCTTTTGAATACCTGCACCTCCTCCTCCCTTAGTGTAGGTCTCTCATTGTATTGAAAAAATGAGCGACAGCATTGCCACCATGAAAAGTGAAGATGTATTATTTGATCTTTTAGAAAAACATGGTGCTCGACCCTCTTTATCAGGTATGGACTGGGCACGACAGAACTGGTATAACTTGCAGAGTGTTTCGGACCGTATTAGTGTTCTGCAAAACAATGCTCGTACCCGAGCTGGAAAAGGAAAGTCGTTTATTTGTGCCGTACTCGGGGCTACTTTAAAAGCAGCCGTGGAGTTCCGAGATGAAAAGCATTCGGCAGAACTCCAAACCATAGAAGCACTACAGGAATCGGTTAGAGTTACACAAGAATTGGTAAAAACTCTGCAGAATCAAATAGTTAATCTCGAGGAACAATTAGAAAGAGAGAAACGTAATTCGGCTTTGTTGCAAATGGCTTTTAAGGAACTGCTAACGTGTAAGCATGCCAGCGATACCGTCACCCACAGTTTGCCTCGAGAAAAAACTTTTCCTCAGGTGGAACTACCAGGAATGAAGGAAAGGCTAGATAAATTAGAAACTCCAATAGCCCCATTGCGTCCTTTGATAAAAACTGAATACACATTCGATAACAGTGAGGATCTAGATCCTCAAATGAATGTTAAAGAAATTCCCTTCTCAGCCACTGAACTAGCAAAATTGAAAAAGGATTTTAGCCGCTCTCCAAAGGAATCAGAGACAGAATATGTATGGAGGGTGAGTCTCACTGGTGGCGACCAGATTCGGTTAACAGAAAAGGAAGCAGAAGGTTATTGGGGACCAGGAGTATTTTTAACTACTGGTAACAATCGTGCTCCCTGGTCATTAACACAAAGGGCTGCCTATTGGGCAGGTGGTCTCAACCCTTTAGAACGGGGAGACCCTCTTGCCATTACTGGAACAACTGATCAGTTAGTAGAGAGTGTTCAAAAGGCTGCTTGTCTCCAAATGATGTATGATAGAAAGCTGCAGCCACACCATGAATCACCTATGATGATGCCTGTTGATCCTGAGAGAATGACTGCTTTAATTAAGGGGCTTCCAGAGTCGTTAAAACCTATAGGTATACAACTGCAAGGAAAAATACAGGCAATGCCTCAGGGAGAGAGAACCCAGCCAATGTTAAAAGGAACTATAACCCCCAACCATCTGCAGTCAGGAAACAAAGTGTGGACGTGGGGAGAAGTTGCCCAAGAGTTAATTAACTATGGAAGGAAATATGGGCCAGTGGTTTCTTCCTCCACTAAATTTGAGCCAAGTGAAGTAAGACTTGCAGCAGTCAGCCTTGCCCCCAGGCCTCCTAGCTCAAAGCTCAGTGGGACTGGAAGGGTCTCACTGTCAGTAAAAACAGGTAGGCGAAATATTGATCATAAACGTAATTGTCTCTGGACACTGGGCTGGCAAAAGGGTGTTCCACGAGATTTGATGAATGGATTACCCACTGTCAGGTTGGAGAAATTAGTTAACTGGTGGCCAGAACAAAAGCTCCAGAATCTTGAGGAAAGCAAAACCCCAGGTCCTAGGGTCTCTCCCAAGGAACCTGAACGGCTATCCAAGCCATTACAGAACTGACGTCTTCGCCCCTCCCAAGTGAGCGGGGTGGGGGCGGTGAAGGGTGGATGCATGAGAAAGCTCACAACAAAGGGAAACAAGATCGTCGATTTAACACCTTTTGTTAAAGTTCTCACCACTCTTGCCAGTTATCCCTGTGAGCCACGATCCAGTGGCTGATAAGCCAGGGAAACACTCTTACCTCCCTGGCCAGACTGTGTCGATTGACTCAGCTAACCTGAGGCCAGTTTCCCTAACCTTAACACGATCCCTTAACAAATATCCTTGGAAGGCTAAAGATACCCCGAAAAAGGAATATGAAATCAACACTTGCTGGATTGTTCCCTCGTTTTTTAACCATATTAACAAGGCCCAAAAAGGGCAAGTCGGTGTCTTGTTTTATTTCACAGAAGATCCCCGTGGGACCTTGACAGAACACAAAAAGGCTAATAGCTGATTTTAACTATTTGTATTTTGTGACAGAAATACTGAAGATTTGATCATGCTAGAACACAGAATGTACCTCTTGATTACATTTTTTGGTTGCAATAGTGTTATGTTTTTTGTTGTTATGGGTGTGGGTGGTGATTGGTATCAGTCCTTGGATCTGTTAAACTTCACAACTGGGTTCAGGGCTTTTTACAGGTCATCCTGGCTTACTGGTACTCCCTGCACAGTGATACCATTTCTTTTGACCCCTTTCTTTCACCCCTTTTTACCAAACTGATTATGATTTGCATGTAACTCCTCCACAGTGTTTCCAAATTCCTAACAAACTGGGAAATGAATCAAGGGACCCATCTAATACCTATTAGATGTGGTCACAAAAGAAATCTATCATAAAGCCTTTTGCACTGATGCTTTTCAGTGTCACACCAGTCCAGGAGTTCCATCCAAAACATGGTTATTGGAAAGTGCCTAAGTTTTAAAAAGAGATGTATGTGTTTCTGGGATTACCCCTCTGTGATGGTTTGTACTGTGGGGTATCCTGCACACACTGTCCTGTGAAAAGTTCTGTGGACTGTAACAATACTTGAACTTGCCAAACTAATATTTGTATCTCTTAGCATTTGAATTGCTTTGGAAATGCTCAAGTGTAAAGTTCTCGAGACACTAAATCATCTTAGAAAACATTACATGGCAAGTCCACATATTGTCAAATTAGACTAGATACACGTTTAGTGAATTAACTGAAGTGTAGTATTGGCTATTCATGTAGCCTATGTATTCTATGTAGTATGGCTATTCATAAACACCACAACCTCTACTGAAGAATTCCCATCTGGATCCTGGCTTACACTGGGAGTTCCTGGGTGGGGAAAGCAGCTGACACAAATACCTAAGTTTGTTTTACCTATTTATTTATTATTATTGGTTATTGTGAAATGTGTGGTCATTGCTAAATGTATGGTTGTCTCTTTTCACTTTCTACATTTTATTCAACATGTAACATTTGTGCCACCACTCCTGAGGTGTCACCGAGTGGTGTCTGTGGCAAATTGAATGATTCTAATTGTTGTCTAAAGATTGATGATAATGGTAAAGTTGTTAAACAAATTGCCCAGGGTATGCGGAAGATAGCCCATGTTCCTGTCCAAACCTGGAAGGGCCTAGACGTTGATTTCTTTTCCTGGCTTCCAGGTGGCCCATGAGTCAAACGTATCCTGTTTTATCTACTGTGTGTTGTTGCAACTCTTATGTTTGTACCTTGTATGATTCCATGTTTCATTCAACTGATACAACGTGTTGTATCCTCCATGTACTTTGTAACCACTTCAACTAATGATGGACAAGTCCAACAGATCAGGGCAACATTTGTAACCAAGCGCAAGAAATCTTTTATAGTAATTGTGTAACAATTATCTTCCCCCTTCTCCCCCCCCTCCTCCTTCCCTCCTGCTTCTTTGCTGTCTTTTTATTTTCTCCCTTTTCTTTTCCTCACCACCGTGGAGGGTCACTTATGCTTCATTTCAAGCAATCTTTGAGCCACGGGGTGGTGTGAGAATCCTTCTTTGTTTTTTTGGCTCAAAGTTTGCTTCCTTAGGTATTTTGTTGAGGAGGCAAGTGATGGATGTTGTGTGGCAATCAACATCGCTGTGTGGACAATTTTACATCTTTGGAACTGTTTGCCTTCGGAAGATAGTGCTCAGGATTGTTTACTGGCAGAAGATCTAGCCTGTTACCAAATAACTCCTGTTTGCTATGGAAGACTGAGGGACAATGCCATTGTATCCTGCGAAGGCAAGATACAAGTTGGCATCTCCCTGCTCCCTCTTATCTGCTGGCAAGGCCAGGAAGATAAGAGCAAAGGAGTTTCCTGCTGAGGCCCCAGAGCCAGAAGCTGCCACTCAAAGGAGAGCTGACTCGACCACTTTGGATTTGAGCTGTCACTCCAAAGATAGCTGACTCAACCACTCTGAAACCATTGAAAAGGGGCCATCATCACCATGGTCGTCTCTCGTCGTGCTTCGTCGTCCTTCTCACCGTCAACAGGACAACTCTGCCTGACGACCCACCGCTACTGAAGATCAAAGACTGAACTACGAACCTCGCTGGATCCATGGTGGTGACTATGTCCCTCTTGCTGCCTATAAAGACTCCTTGCCTCTTCTTCTTTCCTATCTTTTCTATCGCCCTCCTTCCCTTCCCCCATTACCCTAATTCATAATAGTGTCCGTCCTCCCCTTCCCCATTTCCCTGATTAAGACTTGTAATAAACTGGTCGGACCAACATTTGAACCGGTGCTTCTTAATCTCACGCCGGGTATATAGATAATAAAAGAACCTCCTCTCCCTCCTATAAATTGGAGCGAGACATCGTCTCGTCTCGTCTCTTTTCTTTTCGTCTCGTCTCGTCTCGTCTCTTTTCTTTTCTTTTCTTTTCTTTTCTTTTCTTTTCTTTTCTTTTCTTTTCGTCTCGTCTCGTCTCGTCTCGTCTCGTCTCGTCTCGTCTCGTCTCGTCTCGTCTCGTCTCGTCTCGTCTCGTCTCGTCTCGTCTCTTTTCTTTTCTTTTCTTTTCTTTTCTTTTCGTCTCGTCTCGTCTCGTCTCGTCTCGACTCGTCTCGTCTCTTTTCTTTTCGTCTCGTCTCGTCTCTTTTCTTTTCTTTTCTTTTCTTTTCTTTTCTTTTCTTTTCTTTTCTTTTCTTTTCTTTTCTTTTCTTTTCTTTTCTTTTCTTTTCTTTTCTTTTCTTTTCTTTTCTTTTCTTTTCTTTTCTTTTCTTTTCTTTTCTTTTCTTTTCTTTTCTTTTCTTTTCTTTTCTCTTCCAAAGAGGAACCTTCCTATGCAGAAAAAGTCCTCTGAACATCTGTGAGTTTCTTTATCACTTCCTTTTCCAACTTGTTTTCCTATGATTATTGTTCTAGAAAACTTCCTGCCAGTTGACATCCTGAAGGCCATGACCTGTACCAGCAGGAAAGACAGGAGAGGGTCATGCATCTCACTAGGTGCCTGCTGTGTGCCATGCTCTTGAAAACTTCCCAGTTTGTGCTCTGGACCTATCGATTCTGTTTGTTAGCATCCCAATGCCAGGAAATACAGACCCTTAGAATCAGAATCATGGGATCACAGAATGGCCAGGGTTGGAAGGCACCTCAAGGATCATGAATCTCCAACCCCCTGCCATACACAGGGTCACCAACCTCTTTTCATAGCAGTCCAGGCTGCCTAGGGCCCCATCCAGCCTGGCCTTGAACACCTCCAGGGATGGACAGGGCATCCACAGGCTCTCTGGGCAGCTGTTCCAGCACCTCATCACCCTCTCATTGATAAATTTCTCTCTGATATCTAAACTAAATCTCCACTCTTTTTGTTTAAAACTGTTCCCCTTTGCTCTGTTGTTCTCTTCCCATGTTAAAATCTGACTTCCCTCCTGCTTATAAGTTCCCATTTAATTACTGGAAGGCCACATCAGGTTTTCCTCAGAGCATTCTCTTCTCCAGACTGAACAAGCCTAGCTCTCACTGCTGGCTCAGGTGAAGTTTTTTGTCTGCCAGGACACCGAAGTCCTTCTCAGCAGGGCTGCCTTCCATGAGTTCTTCTCCCAGTCTGCACAGATATCTGGGGTTGCCCTGACCCAGGTGCAACACCCTACACTTGACCTTGCTGAATCTCATTAGGCTCACATGCTCCCTCCCAGATGAAGATTTTGAAACAGCTTTGTGAAGAAATGAAAGAACCTTGAGAGTTCTCTCAGGCTGGACGTTAGGAAAAACTTCTCCAGAAGAGTGGTTGGGCCCTGGACAGACTGCCCAGGGAGGGACTGCAGTCAGATTCCCTGGAGGTGTTCAGGGAACGATTAGGTGTGATACTGAGGAAGATGACTGATGTGGAACACGTTTCTTTAGAATCGTTTCAGAACGGCATTTCACTTAATTGTGAACCAGGCAAGGGGGTGTAGAATGAACAGGGGCAAAACAGAGTGCAGGGAGGGATGTGGAGGGGAGAGCTGAGGAATGCAGCCTTGTCTCTCTCTTGCACCAGGCACTCGTGCTCATGTATTGGTTCAGACTGTGACTTGGGAATTCCACTACAAGTCACATTAACTCAGCAATTGGGGTGGGCAATGTGATAATAGCTTCTTGGAAACAGTTGTGATATTTCCTCCTATTCTAATTTTAATATCAGAATAATCTACGCCTTGTTGCTTGGAACCGACTGTAATCATCCCCTCCCCTTCTTGCATATGTATAACTTGTCTCCAGAAATATCCTTAAGCTGTCACTGTGCAGTGTGCAAACAAGGAGGGGCCACCCCCTCTGCACCCAGTGTGTGTGTGTGCAGTGCTGTAATAAAAATATGCACCTGTTTTCTAACTACTCTGTGCTTTTTGGGCTTCTCTTTTGCTTCTTAAATGAGGAATTGCAATTGTTTCACTTGGGGCCTGCATTTCAGGGAGAAAGAGCGTCCCTGTGAGGCTGATGGATCTTGTTCAGTGCACCAGTGATGGGAACGGAGCAAAGGACTGTTTTCTGCAAGACCTTTCTTGTATTCTCTTGCATCTCTTTCCCTGTGGTCCAACAGCAAATGGGTTTCTGTAGAAGAGAAACTTCTCAAAAAATAGGGCAGTTCTTCTCCCGGACGCGTACTGCGGGGGTGGTTTAAGGTCAGAACGCTGAGGGGAGGCAGCCATTTCTCTGCTTCTCTTTATCCCTTCCATACAAGTCGTCCAGCTGCAGTGTCTAGCTCTGAACACCTCCCAAAAACCCCTTCTATTCCTAGGGATCTAAAGGAGAGCAAGTTGGAAGGAGAAAGTCACCTCTCTGGCCTCATACTTAGCTACACCTTTCACGTGCTGCAAAATCGTGGGCTTTGCTCTGCTCTGTGTGTCACTGGAAGAGAGCACCGCATTGGAAAATGAGGATATCGGGGTTCCAGGGCTCCGAGGAATGTGGCAATCACATCTGTCAGAGCCAAGGGGTCTTGGGAGAGTCTCCATCGTCCCCCTTCAAGGAGATGGTACTGTCTCGCTCCTATTATGAGAGCAAGAGGAGGTTCAAGTCTATGTTCACTTGACGGCAAGATTCATACAAAAAGGGTGGATGTCAGCCCAACCAGTTTATTACAAGTGCTGGTCATTTTAAAAGAAGGGGAAGGGACGACAAGCAATAGGAAAGATTCTTCAGATAGATGTAGCTCTTCAGAGATAGATGTAGATCTTCAGAGAGATAGGTACGTAGATGTAGTTCTTCAGATATATAGGTAGGCAGATGTAGCTCTTCAGGTAGATGGAGCTCTTCACACAAGCAGATGTAGCTCATCAGATAGGAAGATGAAGAAATTCAGATAGGCAGATGTAGGTCTTCTCTTCAGATAGGTAGATGTAGCTCTTCTCGACAGGTAAATGTAGCTCTTCTCTTCAGACACATGCAGCTCTTCCCTTCAGATTGATGCAGCACTTATCTTCAGATAGATCAAGCTCTTCCCATCAGATAGATTTAGCTATTCTCTTCAGACAGGTATAACTCTGTTTTTCAGATAGATGCAGCTCTTCAGAGAGATGTAGCTTTTCTGTTCAGGTAGATGTACCTCTTCTCTTCAGAGAGATGCAGCTCTACTCTTCAGACAGATGTAGCTCTTTTGATAAATCCAGCTCTTCAGATATATGTAGCTTTGAGACAGATACACCTCTTCTATTCATACAAAAGTGGCTTTTTAAACAGATGTAGCTCTTATCCTCTGATACATTTTGCTCTTGAGAAAGATGTACCACTTCAGATAGAGGTAGCTCTTCCCTTCAGACAGATGTAGCTCTTCAGATGGAAATCTTCTCTTCAGATAAATGTAGCACTTCTCTTCAGATACAAGTAGCTCTTCAGATACATGTAGCTCTCCTCATCAGACAGATGTAGCTCTTCTCTCCAGAAAGATCTAGCTATTCACTTCAGATAGATGTAGCTCTTCTCTTCAGACAGATATATGCAGGTCTTCCCTTCAGACAGATGTACCTCTTCTCTTCTGATAGATGTAGCTCTTCTCTTCAGAAAGATGTATCTCTTCAGATGGATGAAGCTCTTCTCTTCAGATAGATGTAACTCTTCAGACAGGTGTAGCTCTTCTCTTCAGACAGATATATGTAGATCTTCTCTTCAGACACATATATCTCTTCCATTCTGATAGATGTAGATTTTCACTTCAGACAAATGTAGCAATTCAGATGGATGTAATTTTTACCTTCAGATAGATGTAGGTCTTCTCTTGAGAAAGATATAGCTCTTATCTTCACATAGATGTAGATCTTCTCTGCAGACAGATGTAGCTCTTCTATTCAGATAGATGTATCTCTTCTCTTCAGGCAGATGTAGTTCTTCTTTTCCGACAGATTTAGCTGATCTCTTCAAAAAGATGTAGCTCTTCAGATGGATGTAGCTCTTATCTTCAGATTGATGTAGCTCTTCCCTTCAGACAGATTCAGCTCTTCCCTTCAGATAGATGTAGCTCTTCTCTTCAGACAGATGCAGCTCTTCAGACAGATGTAGCTCTTCTCTTCAGACAGATGTAGCTCTTAAGATGGATGTAGCTCTTATCTTCATACAGATGTAGCTCTTCTCTTCAGACAGATGTACCTCTTCTCTTCTGATAGATGTAGCTCTTCTCTTCAGAAAGATGTATCTCTTCAGATGGATGAAGCTCTTCTCTTCAGATAGATTTAGCACTTCTCTTCAGAGAGATGTAGATCTTCAGATAGATGTTGCTCTTCTCGTCAGATAGATGTATCACTTCTCTTCAGGCAAATGTAGATGCAGCTCTTGAAATAGATGAAGCTTTTCTGACAGATGTATCTCTTGGGAGAGTTGTAGCTATTCTCTTCATTTAGAAGTAATAAATGTAGATCTTCAGATAGATGTAGCACTTCACTTCAGACAGATGTAGTCCTTCTATTCAGAAATATGTAGCTTTTAACTTCAGACAGATGTACTTCTCTTCTAATAGATGTAGCACTTCTCTTTAGCAAGATGTATCTGTTCAGATGGATGTAGCTCTTATCTTCAGATAGATGTTGCTCTTCTCTTTAGACAGATGTAGCTCTTGTCTTCAGACAGATGTAGCTCTTCTCTTCAGACAGATGCAGCTCTTCTCTTCAGAAAGATCTAGCTATTCACTTCAGACAGATGACGCTCTTATCTTCAGTCAGATGTAGCTCTTATCTTCAGATGGATGTTGCTCTACTCTTCAGATAGATGTAGCTCTTCACATAGATGTAGATCTTCTCTGCAAAGAGATGTACCTCTTCTATTCAGATAGATGTAGCTCTTGTCCACAGATAGATGTAGCTCTTCTTTTCAGACAAATGTAGCTCTTCTCTTCAGACAGATGTAGATCTTCAGACAGATGTAGCTCTTCTCTTCATACAAATGTAGCCATTCTCTTCAGATAGATGTAGCTCTTTCATTCAGATAAATGTAGACCTCTCTTCAGATGTATGTAGATCTTCTCTTCAGACAGATTCAGCTCTTCTCTTCTGATAGATGTAGCTCTTCCCTTCAGACAGATGTAGCTCTTGTCTTCAGACAGATGTAGCTCTTCTCTTCCGATAGATGTAGCTTTTCTCTTCAGACAGATGCAGCACCTCTCTTCAGAAAGACGTAGCTCTTCTTTTCAGACAGATGTAGCTCTTGTCTTCAGACAGATGCATCTCTTCTCTTCAAATGGATGTAGCTCTTCCCTTCAGATAAATGTAGATCTTCTCTTCAGACAGATGTAACTCTACTCTTCACATAGCTGTAGATCTTCTCTGCAAACAGATGTAGCTCTTCTATTCAGATAGATAAAGATCTTCTCTTCAGAAAGATTTAGCACTTCTCTGGAGGTAGATGTAGCTCTTCTCTTCACACAGATGCAGCTCTTCTCTTCAGACAGATGAATCTCTTCTTTTCCGATAGATGTAGCTCATCTCTTCAGACTGATGCAGCTTTTCTCTTCAGATAGATGTATCTCTTCAGAGAGATGTAGCTCTTCTCTTCAGATAGATGTCACTCTTCTCGTCAGATAGATGTAGCACTTGTCTTCAGGCAAATATAGATGCAGCTCTTCAAATAGACGAAGCTCTTCTGACAGTTGTATCTCTTGGGAGAGTTGCAGCTATTCTCTTCATGTAGAAGTGGGTATTTTCTTCAGAAAGATGTAGCTCTTCTCTTCAGACAGATGCATGGCTTCTCTTCAAATGGATGTAGCTCTTCTCTTCACATAAATGTAGTACTTTTCTTCAGATAGATGTAGCTCTTCTCTGCAGACAGATGTAGCTCTTCTCTTCATACAGATGAATCTCTTCTTTTCAGATAGATGTAGCTCATCTCTTCAGACTGATGTAGCTTTTCTCTTCAGATAGATTTAGATCTTCTCTTCAGATAGATGTAGCTCTTCCCTACAGACAGATGAGGCTCTTATCTTCAGTCAGATGTTGCTCTTTCCTACAGATATATGTAGCTCTTCTCTGATGACAAATGTATCTGTTCTCTTTTGATAGACGTAGCTCTTCTCTTTAGAAAGATGTAGCTCTTCTCTTCACATAGATCTAGAACTTCTCTGCAGACAGTTGTAGATCTTCTCTTCATACAGATGTAGCTCTTCTGTTCAGACAGACGTAGCTCTTCTCTTCAGATAGATGTAGCTCTTCTCTTCAGATAGATGTAGCTCTTCTCATCAGGTAGATGTAGATCTTCTCTTCAGATAGATGTAGCTCTTCTCTGCAGATAGATGTACGGTTTTTCTTCTGATTGATGTAGCTCTTGTGTTCAGACAGATGCAGCTCTTCTCTTGAGATAGATTTAGCTCTTCTCTTCAGATAGATTTAACTCTTCCGTTCAGTTAGATGTAGCTCTTCTCTTCAGACAGATGTCGCTCTTCTCTTCAGATAGATGTAGCTCTTCTCCTCAAATAGATGTACCTTTTCTCTTCAGATAGATGTAGCTCTTGTGTTCAGGCGGATGCAGCTCTTCTCTAAAGACAGATGTAGCTCTTCTCTTCAGATAGATGTAGCTCTTTCCATGAGACAGTTGCAGATCTCCTCTTCAGATAGATGTAGCTCTTCTCTTGAGATAGATTCAGCTCTTGTCTTCAGATACATTCAGCTCTTCTCATCATACAGATGTAGCTCTTCTCTTCAGAGAGATGTAGATCTTCTATTCAGATAGATGTAGCTCTTCTCTTCAGACAGATGCATCTCTTCTCTTCAGACAGATGTAGCCCTTGTCTTCAGACAGATGTAGCTCTTCTCTTCAGACAGATGCATCTCTTCTCTTCAGACAGATGTAGCCCTTGTCTTCAGACTGACGCAGCTCTTCTCTTCTGACAGTTGTAGCTCTTCTCCTCAGATACATGTAGCTCTTTCCATAAGACTGTTGCAGATAATCTCTTCAGTCAGATGTAGCTCTTCGCTTCAGATAGATGTAGATCTTCTCTTGAGATAGATTCAGCTCTTGTCTTCAGATTGATGTAGCTCTTCTTTTCAGACAGATGTAGCTCTTCTCTTTAGATATTTGTAGCTCTTCTCTTCAGACAGATGTAGTACTTCTCTTCAAAAAGATGTAGCCCTTCAGATGGATGTAGCTCTTCTCTACAGATAGATGTAGCTATTCTCTTGAAATAGATTCAACTCCTGTCTTCAGATAGATGTAGCTCTTATCTTCAGGTAAATGTAGATGCAGCTCTTCAAGTAGATGTAGATCTTCTCTTCAGACAGATGTAGCTCTTCTCTTCTGACAGATGCGTCTCTTCAGTCAGTTGTAGCTCTTCTCTTCAGATACATGTAGCTCTTTCCATGAGACAGTTGCAGATCGTCTCTTCAGACAGATGTAGCTCTTCTCTTCAGATAGATGTATATCTTCCCTTCAGACAAATGGAGCTCTTCTCTTCACACAGATGCATCTCTTCTCTTCAGACAGATGCATCTCTTCTCTTCAGTCAGGTGTAGCTGTTCTCTTCAGATAGATGTAGATCTTCTCTTCTGAGAAATGTAGCTCTTCCCTTCTGACAGATGCAACACTTCTCTTCAGATAGATGTAGTTCTCTTCAGAAAGATTCAGCTCTTCCCTTCAAACCGTTGCAGCTCTTTTCTTCAGACACATGTGCCTCTTCTCTTCAGATAGATGTAGCTCTTCTGTTCAGACAGATGTAGCTCTTCAGATAAATGTAGATCTTCTCTTCAGATAGATGCAGCTCTTCACTTGAGACAGATGTAGCTCTTCTATTCAGAAATATGTATCTCTTATCTTAAGATAGATATACCTTTTCTCTTCTGATAGATGTAGCACTTCTCTTTAGACAGCTGTATCTCTTCAGATGGATATAGCTCTTATCTTCAGATAGATGTAGCTGTTCACTTCAGACAGATGTAGCTCTTCCCTTCAGATAGATGTACCTCTTCTCTTCACATAGATATGGATCTTCTCTGCTAAGAGATGTAGCTCTTCTATTCAGATTGATGTAGCTCTTCACTTCACATAGATCTAGAACTCTGCAGACAGTTGTAGCTCTTCTAATCACATAGACGTAGCTCTTATCTTGTCACAGATATAGGTCTTCTCTTCAGATGCATGTAGATCTTCTCTTCAGATAGATGTAGCCCTTCACTTCAGACAGATGTAGCTCTTCTATTCAGAAATATGTAGCTCTTATCTTCAGATAGATATACCTCTTCTCTGCTGATAGATGTAGCACTTCTCTTCAGAAAGATGTAGCTCTTCAGATGGATGTATTTCTTCTCTTCAGGCAAATGTAGATACAGCTCTTGAAATAGATGCAGCTCTTCTCCACAGACAGATGAAGCTCTTCCGTTCAGACAGATGTAGCTATTGTCTTCAGTCAGATATAGTTCTTTTCTTCAGAGAGCTTTAGCACTTCTCTTCAGGCAGATGTAATTCTTCTCTTGAGATAGATGTAGATCTTCTCTTCAGATAGATGTAGCTCTAGTGTTCAGACAGATGTAGCTCTGCTCTAAAGACTGATGTTACTCTTCTGTTCAGATAGATGTAGCTTTTTCCATGAGACAGTTGCAGATCTCCTCTTCAGATAAATGTAGCTCTTCTCTTAAGATAGATTCAGCTCTTCAGATAGATTCAGCTCTTCTCATCATACAGTTGTAGCTCTTCTCTTCAGATAGATGTAGCTCTTCACTGTATATTGATATCGCTCTTCTCTTTAGACAGATGTAGCTCTTCTCTTCTGACAGAGGTAGCTTTTCTCTTCAGATAGATGTAGATTTTCTCTTCAGACAGATGTAGATATTCTATTCCGATAGATGAAGCTCTTCTCATCAGACAGATGTAGTTCTTCTCTTCAGACGGATGTAGCTCTTCAGATAGATGTAGATCTTCTCTGCAGACAGATGTAGCTCTTTCCTTCAGGCAGATGTAGCTCTTCTCTTCAGACAGATGTACCTTTTCTCTTCAGATAGATGTAGATCTTCTCTTCAGATAGCTGTAGCTCTTCTCTTCAGATCGCTGTAGCTCTTCTCTTCAGAAAGATGTAGCTCTTTCTGTCAGACAGATGTAGCCCTTGTCTTCAGACACATGTACCTCTTCTCTTCAGACAGATGCTTCTCTTCTCTTCAGACTGTTGTAGCTCTTCTCTTCAGATACATGTAGCTCTTTCCATGAGACAGTTGCAGATCAAGTCTTCAGACAAATGGAGCTCTTCTCTTCAGACAGATGTAGCTCTTCCCTTCAGTCAGGTGTAGCTGTTCACTTCAGATAGATGTAGATCTTCTCTTCAGACAGATTTAGCATTTCTCTTCAGGTAGGTGTCGCTCTTCTCTTCAGATAGATGTAGCTGTTCCCTTCAGACATATATTGATCTTCTCTTTAGATAGATGTAGCTCTTCCCTTCAGACAGATGTAGCTGTTCCCTTCAGACATATATTGATCTTCTCTTTAGATAGATGTAGCTCTTCCCGTCAGACAGATGTAGCTGTTCCCTTCATACATATATAGATCTTCTCTTTAGATAAATGTAGCTCTTCTCTTCACACAGATGTAGCTCTTGTGTTCAGACAGATGTAGCTCTTCCCTTCAGAGAGATGTAGATCTTTCCATAAGACAGTTGCACATCTTCTCCTCAGATAGATGTAGCTCTTCTTTTCAGATAGATGTAGTTCTTCTCTTTAGATAAATGTAGCTCTTCTCTTGAGATAGATTCAGCTCTTGTCTTCAGATAGATTCTGTTCTTAAGACAGATGTAGCTCTTGTCTTCAGATACATGTAGCACTTCTCTTCAGGTAGATGTAGCTCTTCTCTTCAGGCAAATGTAGATGCAGGTCTTCAAATACGTGCAGCTCCTCTCTTCAGAGAGATGTAGCTCTTCTTTTCAGGTAGATGTAGTTCTTCTCTGCAGACAGATTTAGCTTTTCTCTTCAGATAGATGTCGCTCTACTCTTCAGGTAGATGTAGCTCTTCAGCTGTATGTAGCTCTTCTATTCAGACAGATGCAGCTCTTCTCTTGAAACACATGCAACTCTTTTCTTCATATAAATGTAGCTCTTCTCTTCCGGAAGATATAGCTCTTCTCTTCAGATAGATGAAGCTCTTCTCTTGAGATAGATGTAGATCTTCTCTTCAGACAGATGTAGCTCTTTTCTTCAGACAGATGCAGCTCTTCTCTTCAAAAAGATGCAGCTCTTCAAATAGATGCAGCTCTTCTCTTCGGGAAGATGTAGCTCTTCTTTTCAGACAGATTTATTTCCTCTCTTCAGACAGATGTAGCTATTCTTTTCGGGAAGATGTACCTTTTTTCTTCAGATAGATGAAGCTCTTCAGATGGATGTAGCTCTTCTATTCAGAGAGATGAAGCTCTTCCCTTCACACAGATTCAGCTCTTCTCTTGAGACACATGTAGCTCATCTCTTCAGATAAATGCAGCTCTTCTCTTGGAAAAGATGTAGCTCTTCTCTTCAGATAGATGTAGCTTTTTCCATGAGACAGTTGCAGATCTTCTCTTCAGATAGATGTAGCTGTTCCTTTCAGACAAATGTATCACTTCTCTTCAGATAAATGTAGCTCTTCTCTTGAGATAGATTCGGCTCTTCAGATAGATTCAGCTCTTCTCATCAGACAGATGTAGCTTATCTACAGATAGATGTAGTTCTCTTCAGAAAGCTCTACTCCACAAACAGATCCAGCTCTTTTCTTCAGAAACTAGTGCCTCTTCTCTTCAGATAGATGTAGATCTTCTATTCGGATAGATGTAGCTCTTCTCTTCAGACAGATGTAGCTCTTTCCTTCAGACAGATGTAGAACTTCTCTTCAGATAGATGTAGATCTTCTCTTCAGATAGATGTAGCTCTTTCCTTCAGACAGATGTAGCGTTTCTCTTCAGACAGATGTAGCTCTTCTCTTTAGACAGATGTAGCTCCTATCTTCCGGTAGATGTAGCTCTTCTCGTCAGGGAAATGTAGATGCAGATCTTCAAATAGGTGTAGCACTTCAGACAGATGTAGCTTTTCTCTTCAGATAGATGTAGCTTTTCTCTTTAGATAGATGTCGCCCTTCTCTTCATGTAAATGTAGCTTTTCAGAAGGATGTAGCTGTTCTATTGAGACAGATGTAGCTCTTCTCTTCAGACACATGTACTTCTCTTCAGACAGATGCAGCTCTTCTCTTGAGAGATATATAGCTCTTCTCTTCAGATAAACGTAGCTCTTCTCTTCTGATAGATGTAGCATTTCTCTTCAGATAGATGTAGCTCTTCTCTTCAG
Source organism: Lagopus muta (assembly GCF_023343835.1). NCBI lineage: Eukaryota > Metazoa > Chordata > Aves > Galliformes > Phasianidae > Lagopus > Lagopus muta. Next base: position 4,832,354 of record NC_064458.1, on the reverse strand, counting down.
ATGCATGTAGCTCTTCTCTTCAGACAGATGAAGCTCTTCTCTTCAGATTGATGTAGATCTTCTCTTCAGATAGATGTAGCTCTTCCCTTCTGACATATGCAACTCTTCTCTTCAGATAGATGTAGTTCTCTTCAGAAAGATTTAGCTCTTCCCTTCAAACAGATGCAGCTCTTTTCTTCAGACACATGTGTCTCTTCTCTTCAGATAGATGTAGCTCTTCTCTTCAGACAGATGTAGCTCTTCTATTCAGATACATGTAGCTCTTCGCTTTGGGTTGATGTAGCTCGTCTCTGCAGACAGATGTACCTCTTCTCGTCACATAGATGTAGCTCTTGTCTTCAAACAGATGCAGCTCTTCTCTTCAGATGTAGCTCTTCTCTTCAGACAGATGTAGCTCATAATTGTAGCTCTTCAGATAAATGTAGCTCTTCTCTTGAGATAGATTCAGTTCTTCTCGTCTGATAGATGTAGCTCTTCTCTTCAGATAGATGTAGCTCTTCAGATGGATGTAGCTCTTCCCTTCACATAGACGTAGCTCTTCTCTTGAGATAGAGTCAGCCCTTTTCTTCAGATAGATTCAACTCTTGTCGTCAGATAGATGTCGCTATTCTCTTCAAGTAGAGGTAGGTATTCTCTTCAGATAAATGTAGCACTTCTCTTCAGATAGATGTAGCTCTTCCCTTCAGATAGATGTAGCTCTTCCGTTCAGAAATATGCAGCACTCCTTTCCAGTTAGATGTAGCACTTCTCTTCAGACAGATGAAGCTCTTCTCTTCAGATAGATGTAGCTCTTCTCTTAAAACAGACGCAGCTCTTCTCTTCAGACAGATGTAGCTCTTTTCTTCAGACATATGTAGCTCTTCTCTTCCGATTGATGTAGATCTTCTCTTCTGATAGATGTAGCTCTTCAGATGGATGAAGCTCTTCTCTTTAGACGGATGCAGCTCTTCTCTTCAGATAGATGTAGTTCTCTTCAGAAAGATTTAGCTGTTCTCATCTAACAGATGCAGCTCTTTTCTTCAGACACATATGCCTCTTCTCTTCAGATAGATGTAGCTCTTCACATGCATGCAGCTCTTCTACTTAGATAGTTGCAGCTGTTCTCTTCAGACAAACGTAGCTCTTCTGATACATGTAGCTCTTTAGATTTATTTAGCTCTTGCGATAGGTGGACCTGTTCTCTTCAGACAGATTTAGCTCTTCGGATCGATGTAGCTCTTCCTTTGAGATAGATTCAGCTCTTGTCTTCAGATAGATTCAGCTCTTCTCATCAGACAAATGCAGCTCTTCTCTTCCAAAAGATGTAGCTCTTCTTGTCAGATAGATATAGATCTTCTCTTCTGGCAAATGTAGATGGAGCTCTACAGAGATATGCAGCTCTTCTGACCCATGTAACTCTTGAGATAGATGTAGCTATTCACTTCAAGTAGATGTAGGTATTCTCTTCAGATAAATGTAGCTCTTGTCTTCAGACAGATATAGTTCTTCAGACAAATGAAGACCATCTTCATGTAGCAGCTGAATCTATCTCAAGGGAATAGCTACATCTATCTGAAGAGAAGAGCTACACCCATCTCAAGAGCTACATCTGTCTGAAGAGAACACCTACACCTATCGGAAGAGAATACCTACCTATACTTGAAGAGAATCGCTACATCTATCTCAAAAGATAAATCTATCAGAAGAGAAGAGCTGCATCGACATTTGCCTGAAGAGAAGAGCTACATCTATCTGACGAGAAGAGCTGAATCTATCTGAAGACAAGAGCAGAATCTATCTCAAGAGAAGAGCTACACCGATCTGAAGAGAAGAGCTACATCCATCTGAAGAGCTACATGTATCTGAAGAGAAGAGCTACGTTTGTCTGAAGAGAAGATCTACATCTATCTGAACAGATCAGCCATATCTATCTGAGAAGAGCTACATGTGTCTCAAGAGAAGAGCTACATTTTCCTGAAGGGAATACCTACATCTACCTGAAGAGAAGTGCTACATCAATCTGAAGAGCTACATCTGTCTGAAGAGAAGAGCTACTTCTGTCTGACAAGAAGAGCTGAATCTATCTGAAGACAAGAGCTGAATCCATCACAAGAGAAGAGCTACATCTATCAGATGAGATGAATGAGATGAGCTATATCCATCTGAAGAGCTACATCTATCTGAAGAGAAGAGCTACATCTGTCTGAAGAGAAGAGCTACAAATAACTAAAGGGAAGAGCTACATCTGTCTGAAAAGAAGAGCTACATCAATCTGAAGACAAGAGCTAAATCTATCTCAAGAGAACAGCTACATCTATCTGAAGAGAAGAGCTACAGCCATCTCAAGAGCTACATCTGTCTGAAGAGAAGAGCTACGTTTGTCTGAAGAGAAGATCTACATCTATCTGAACAGAACAGCCATATCTATCTGAGGAGAGCTACACGTATCTCAAGAGAAGAGCTACATTTACCTGAAGGGAATATCTACATCTACCTGAAGAGAAGAGCTACATCAATCTGAAGAGCTACATCTGTCTGAAGAGAAGAGCTACTTCTATCTGACAAGAAGAGCTGATTCTATCTGAAGACAAGAGCTGAATCTCAAGAGAAGAGCTACATCTATCTGATGAGATGAGTGAGATGAGCTATATCCATCTGAAGAGCCACATCTATCTGAAGAGTAGAGCTACATCTGTCTGAAGAGAAGAGCTACAAATATCTAAAGAGAAGAGCTACATCTGTCTGAAAAGAAGAGCTACATCAATCTGAAGACAAGAGCTGAAACTATCGCAAGGGAATAGCTACATCTACCTGAAGAGAAGAGGTACACCCATCTCAAGAGCTACATCTGTCTGAAGAGAACAGCTGAATCTATCTGAAGACAAGAGCTAAATCTGTCTCAAGAGAAGAGCTACATCTATCTGAAGAGAAGAGCTACACCCATCTCAAGAGCTACATCTGTCTGAAGAGAAGAGCTGAATCTATCTGAAGACAAGAGCTGAATCTATCTCAAGAGAAGAGCTACATCTATCTGAAGAGAAGAGCTACACCCATCTCAAGAGCTACATCTGTCTGAAGAGGAGACCTACATCTGTCTGAAGAGAATACCTACCTATACTTGAAGAGAAACGCTACATCTATCTCAAGAGATAAATCTATCAGAAGAGAAGAGCTGCATCTACATTTGCCTGAAGAGAAGAGCTACATCTATCTGACGACAAGAGTTGAATCTATCTAAGAAAAGGGATGACTCTATCTCAAGAGAAGAGCTACATCTATCTGAAGGGAAGAGCTACATCTGTCTGAAGAGCTACATCTATCTGGAGAGAAGTGCTACATCTATCTACAGAGAAGAGCTACATCAGTCTGAAGAGAATAGTTGCATCTCTCTGAAGAGAACAGCCATATCTGTCTGAGAGAAGAGCTAAATATATCTCAAGAGAAGAGCTACATCTGTCATAAGGGAAGTGCTGCTTCTATTTGAAGACCTGCATCTACATTTGCCTGAAGAGAAGAGGTACATCTCTCTGACGAGAAGAGCTGAATCTATCTGATGACAAGAGCTTAATCTATCACAAGAGAAGAGCTATATCTATCTGAAGAGAAGAGCTACATCCATCTGAAGAGCTACATCTATCTGAAGAGAAGAGCTACATCTGTCTGAAGAGAAGAGCTACGTTTGTCTGAAGAGAAGATCTACATCTATCTGAACAGATCAGCCATATCTATCTGAGAAGAGCTACATGTGTCTCAAGAGAAGAGCTACATTTACGTGAAGGGAATACCTACATCTACCTGAAGAGAAGAGCTACATCAATCTGAAGACAAGAGCTGAATCTATCTCAAGGGAATAGCTACATCTATCTGAAGAGAAGAGCTACACCCATCTCAAGAGCTACATCTGTCTAGAAGAGAACACCTACATCTATCTGAAGAGAATACCTACCTATACTTGAAGAGAATCGCTACATCTATCTCAAGAGATAAATCTATCAGAAGAGAAGAGCTGCATCTACATTTGCCTGAAGAGAAGAACTACATCTATCTGACGAGAAGAGCTACATCAATCTGAAGACAAGAGCTGAATCTATCTCAAGAGAAGAGCTACATCGATCTGAAGAGGTACATCCATCTGAAGAGCTACATGTATCTGAAGAGAAGAGCTACATTTGTCTGAAGAGAAGATCTACATCTATCTGAACAGATCAGCCATATCTATCTGAGAAGAGCTACATGTGTCTCAAGAGAAGAGCTACATTTTCCTGAAGGGAATACCTACATCTACCTGAAGAGAAGTGCTACATCAATCTGAAGAGCTACATCTGTCTGAAGAGAAGAGCTACTTCTATCTGACAAGAAGAGCTGAATCTATCACAAGAGAAGAGCTACATCTATCAGATGAGTGAGATGAGCTATATCCATCTGAAGAGCTACATCTATCTGAAGAGAAGGGCTACATCTGTCTGAAGAGAAGAGCTACAAATATCTAAAGAGCTACATCTGTCTGAAAAGAAGAGCTACATCAATCTGAAGACAAGAGCAGAATCTATCTCAAGGGAATAGCTACATCTATCTGAAGAGCTACATCTGTCTGAAGAGAAGAGCAGAATCTATCTGAAGACCAGAGCTAAATCTATCTCAAGAGAAGAGCTACATCTATCTGAAGAGAAGAGCTACACCCATCTCAAGAGCTACATCTGTCTGAAGAGGAGACCTACATCTGTCTGAAGAGAATACCTACCTATACTTGAAGAGAAACGCTACATCTATCTCAAGAGATAAATCTATCAGAAGAGAAGAGCTGCATCTACATTTGCCTGAAGAGAAGAGCTACATCTATCTGACGACAAGAGTTGAATCTATCTGAAGAAAAGGGATGACTCTATCTCAAGAGAAGAGCTACATCTATCTGAAGGGAAGAGCTACATCTGTCTGAAGAGCTACATCTATCTGGAGAGAAGTGCTACATCTATCTACAGAGAAGAGCTACATCAGTCTGAAGAGAATAGTTGCATCTCTCTGAAGAGAACAGCCATATCTATCTGAGAGAAGAGCTAAATATATCTCAAGAGAAGAGCTACATCTGTCATAAGGGAAGTGCTGCTTCTATTTGAAGAGCTGCATCTACATTTGCCTGAAGAGAAGAGGTACATCTCTCTGACGAGAAGAGCTGAATCTATCTGATGACAAGAGCTTAATCTATCACAAGAGCTATATCTATCTGAAGAGAAGAGCTACATCCATCTGAAGAGCTACATCTATCTGAAGAGAAGAGCTACATCAATCTGAAGAGCTACATCTGTCTGAAGAGAAGAGCTACTTCTGTCTGACAAGAAGAGCTGAATCTATCTGAAGACAAGAGCTGAATCTCAAGAGAAGAGCTGTATCTATCTGATGAGATGAGTGAGATGAGCTATATCCATCTGAAGAGCTACATCTATCTCAAGGGAAGAGCTACATCTGTCTGAAGAGAAGAGCTACAAATATCTAAAGAGAAGAGCTACAACTGTCTGAAAAGAAGAGCTACATCAATCTGAAGACAAGAGCTGAATCTATCTCAAGGGAATAGCTACATCTATCTGAAGAGCTACACTCATCTAAAGAGCTACATCTGTCTGAAGAGAAGAGCAGAATCTATCTGAAGACCAGAGCTAAATCTATCACAAGAGAAGAGCTACATCTATGTGAAGAGAAGAGCTACATCCATCTGAAGAGCTACATCTATCTGAAGAGAAGAGCTACGTTTGTCTGAAGAGAAGATCTACATCTGTCTGAAAAGAAGAGCTACATCAATGAGAAGACAAGAGCTAAATCTATCTCAAGAGAACAGGTACATCTATCTGAAGAGAAGAGCTACACCCATCTCAAGTGCTACATCTGTCTGAAGAGAACAGTTGAATCTATCTGAAGACAACAGCCAAATCTATCTCAAGAGAAGAGATGTATTTCTCTGAAGAGAAGAGCTACACCCATCTCAAGAGCTACATCTGTCTGAAGAGATCAGCTGAATCTATCTGAAGTGAAGTGCTACTCCCGTCTAAAGAGCTACATCTGTCTGAAGAGAAGAGCTGTATCTATCTGAAGACATGAGCTAAATCTATCTCAAGAGAAGAGCTACATCTATCTGAAGAGAAGAGCTACACCCATCTCAAGAGCTACATCTGTCTGAAGAGGAGACCTACATCTGTCCGAAGAGAATACCTACCTATACTTGAAGAGAAACGCTACATCTATCTCAAGAGATAAATCTATCAGAAGAGAAGAGCTGCATCTACATTTGCCTGAAGAGAAGAGCTACATCTATCTGACGACAAGAGTTGAATCTATCTGAAGAAAAGGGATGACTCTATCTCAAGAGAAGAGCTACATCTATCTGAAGGGAAGAGCTACATCTGTCTGAAGAGCTACATCTATCTGGAGAGAAGTGCTACATCTATCTACAGAGAAGAGCTACATCAGTCTGAAGAGAATAGTTGCATCTCTCTGAAGAGAACAGCCATATCTGTCTGAGAGAAGAGCTAAATATATCTCAAGAGAAGAGCTACATCTGTCATAAGGGAAGTGCTGCTTCTATTTGAAGACCTGCATCTACATTTGCCTGAAGAGAAGAGGTACATCTCTCTGACGAGAAGAGCTGAATCTATCTGATGACAAGAGCTTAATCTATCACAAGAGAAGAGCTATATCTATCTGAAGAGAAGAGCTACATCCATCTGAAGAGCTACATCTATCTGAAGAGAAGAGCTACATCTGTCTGAAGAGAAGAGCTACGTTTGTCTGAAGAGAAGATCTACATCTATCTGAACAGATCAGCCATATCTATCTGAGAAGAGCTACATTTACGTGAAGGGAATACCTACATCTACCTGAAGAGAAGAGCTACATCAATCTGAAGACAAGAGCTGAATCTATCTCAAGGGAATAGCTACATCTATCTGAAGAGAAGAGCTACACCCATCTCAAGAGCTACATCTGTCTAGAAGAGAACACCTACATCTATCTGAAGAGAATACCTACCTATACTTGAAGAGAATCGCTACATCTATCTCAAGAGATAAATCTATCAGAAGAGAAGAGCTGCATCTACATTTGCCTGAAGAGAAGAACTACATCTATCTGACGAGAAGAGCTACATCAATCTGAAGACAAGAGCTGAATCTATCTCAAGAGAAGAGCTACATCGATCTGAAGAGGTACATCCATCTGAAGAGCTACATGTATCTGAAGAGAAGAGCTACATTTGTCTGAAGAGAAGATCTACATCTATCTGAACAGATCAGCCATATCTATCTGAGAAGAGCTACATGTGTCTCAAGAGAAGAGCTACATTTTCCTGAAGGGAATACCTACATCTACCTGAAGAGAAGTGCTACATCAATCTGAAGAGCTACATCTGTCTGAAGAGAAGAGCTACTTCTATCTGACAAGAAGAGCTGAATCTATCACAAGAGAAGAGCTACATCTATCAGATGAGTGAGATGAGCTATATCCATCTGAAGAGCTACATCTATCTGAAGAGAAGGGCTACATCTGTCTGAAGAGAAGAGCTACAAATATCTAAAGAGCTACATCTGTCTGAAAAGAAGAGCTACATCAATCTGAAGACAAGAGCAGAATCTATCTCAAGGGAATAGCTACATCTATCTGAAGAGCTACATCTGTCTGAAGAGAAGAGCAGAATCTATCTGAAGACCAGAGCTAAATCTATCACAAGAGAAGAGCTACATCTATGTGAAGAGAAGAGCTACGTTTGTCTGAAGAGAAGATCTACATCTGTCTGAAAAGAAGAGCTACATCAATGAGAAGACAAGAGCTAAATCTATCTCAAGAGAACAGGTACATCTATCTGAAGAGAAGAGCTACACCCATCTCAAGAGCTACATCTGTCTGAAGAGAAGACCTACATCTGTCTGAAGAGAATACCTACCTATACTTGAAGAGAACCGCTACATCTCAGGAGATAAATCTATCAGAAGAGAAGAGCTGCATCTACATTTTCCTGAAGAGAAGAGCTACATCTATCTGACGACAAGAGTTGAATCTATCTGAAGACAAGAGCTGAATCTATCTCAAGAGCTACATCTATCTGAAGAGCTACACTCATCTAAAGAGCTACATCTGTCTGAAGAGAAGAGCAGAATCTATCTGAAGACCAGAGCTAAATCTATCACAAGAGAAGAGCTACATCTATGTGAAGAGAAGAGCTACATCCATCTGAAGAGCTACATCTATCTGAATAGAAGAGCTACGTTTGTCTGAAGAGAAGATCTACATCTGTCTGAAAAGAAGAGCTACATCAATGAGAAGACAAGAGCTAAATCTATCTCAAGAGAACAGGTACATCTATCTGAAGAGAAGAGCTACACCCATCTCAAGAGCTACATCTGTCTGAAGAGAACAGTTGAATCTATCTGAAGACAACAGCCAAATCTATCTCAAGAGAAGAGATGTATTTCTCTGAAGAGAAGAGCTACACCCATCTCAAGAGCTACATCTGTCTGAAGAGATCAGCTGAATCTATCTGAAGTGAAGTGCTACACCCGTCTAAAGAGCTACATCTGTCTGAAGAGAAGAGCTGTATCTATCTGAAGACATGAGCTAAATCTATCTCAAGAGAAGAGCTACATCTATCTGAAGAGAAGAGCTACACCCATCTCAAGAGCTACATCTGTCTGAAGAGGAGACCTACATCTGTCTGAAGAGAATACCTACCTATACTTGAAGAGAAACGCTACATCTATCTCAAGAGATAAATCTATCAGAAGAGAAGAGCTGCATCTACATTTGCCTGAAGAGAAGAGCTACATCTATCTGACGACAAGAGTTGAATCTATCTGAAGAAAAGGGATGACTCTATCTCAAGAGAAGAGCTACATCTATCTGAAGGGAAGAGCTACATCTGTCTGAAGAGCTACATCTATCTGGAGAGAAGTGCTACATCTATCTACAGAGAAGAGCTACATCAGTCTGAAGAGAATAGTTGCATCTCTCTGAAGAGAACAGCCATATCTATCTGAGAGAAGAGCTAAATATATCTCAAGAGAAGAGCTACATCTGTCATAAGGGAAGTGCTGCTTCTATTTGAAGAGCTGCATCTACATTTGCCTGAAGAGAAGAGGTACATCTGTCTGACGAGAAGAGCTGAATCTATCTGATGACAAGAGCTTAATCTATCACAAGAGCTATATCTATCTGAAGAGAAGAGCTACATCCATCTGAAGAGCTACATCTATCTGAAGAGAAGAGCTACATCAATCTGAAGAGCTACATCTGTCTGAAGAGAAGAGCTACTTCTGTCTGACAAGAAGAGCTGAATCTATCTGAAGACAAGAGCTGAATCTCAAGAGAAGAGCTGTATCTACCTGATGAGATGAGTGAGATGAGCTATATCCATCTGAAGAGCTACATCTATCTCAAGGGAAGAGCTACATCTGTCTGAAGAGAAGAGCTACAAATATCTAAAGAGAAGAGCTACAACTGTCTGAAAAGAAGAGCTACATCAATCTGAAGACAAGAGCTGAATCTATCTCAAGGGAATAGCTACATCTATCTGAAGAGCTACACTCATCTAAAGAGCTACATCTGTCTGAAGAGAAGAGCAGAATCTATCTGAAGACCAGAGCTAAATCTATCACAAGAGAAGAGCTACATCTATGTGAAGAGAAGAGCTACATCCATCTGAAGAGCTACATCTATCTGAAGAGAAGAGCTACGTTTGTCTGAAGAGAAGATCTACATCTGTCTGAAAAGAAGAGCTACATCAATGAGAAGACAAGAGCTAAATCTATCTCAAGAGAACAGGTACATCTATCTGAAGAGAAGAGCTACACCCATCTCAAGAGCTACATCTGTCTGAAGAGAACAGTTGAATCTATCTGAAGACAACAGCCAAATCTATCTCAAGAGAAGAGATGTATTTCTCTGAAGAGAAGAGCTACACCCATCTCAAGAGCTACATCTGTCTGAAGAGATCAGCTGAATCTATCTGAAGTGAAGTGCTACTCCCGTCTAAAGAGCTACATCTGTCTGAAGAGAAGAGCTGTATCTATCTGAAGACATGAGCTAAATCTATCTCAAGAGAAGAGCTACATCTATCTGAAGAGAAGAGCTACACCCATCTCAAGAGCTACATCTGTCTGAAGAGGAGACCTACATCTGTCCGAAGAGAATACCTACCTATACTTGAAGAGAAACGCTACATCTATCTCAAGAGATAAATCTATCAGAAGAGAAGAGCTGCATCTACATTTGCCTGAAGAGAAGAGCTACATCTATCTGACGACAAGAGTTGAATCTATCTGAAGAAAAGGGATGACTCTATCTCAAGAGAAGAGCTACATCTATCTGAAGGGAAGAGCTACATCTGTCTGAAGAGCTTCATCTATCTGGAGAGAAGTGCTACATCTATCTACAGAGAAGAGCTACATCAGTCTGAAGAGAATAGTTGCATCTCTCTGAAGAGAACAGCCATATCTATCTGAGAGAAGAGCTAAATATATCTCAAGAGAAGAGCTACATCTGTCATAAGGGAAGTGCTGCTTCTATTTGAAGAGCTGCATCTACATTTGCCTGAAGAGAAGAGGTACATCTCTCTGACGAGAAGAGCTGAATCTATCTGATGACAAGAGCTTAATCTATCACAAGAGAAGAGCTATATCTATCTGAAGAGAAGAGCTACATCCATCTGAAGAGCTACATCTATCTGAAGAGAAGAGCTACGTTTGTCTGAAGAGAAGATCTACATCTGTCTGAAAAGAAGAGCTACATCAATGAGAAGACAAGAGCTAAATCTATCTCAAGAGAACAGGTACATCTATCTGAAGAGAAGAGCTACACCCATCTCAAGAGCTACATCTGTCTGAAGAGAACAGCTGAATCTATCTGAAGACAACAGCCAAATCTATCTCAAGAGAAGAGATGTATTTCTCTGAAGAGAAGAGCTATACCCATCTCATGAGCTACATCTGTCTGAAGAGAAGAGCTGTATCTATCTGAAGACATGAGCTAAATCTATCTCAAGAGAAGAGCTACATCTATCTGAAGAGAAGAGCTACACCCATCTCAAGAGCTACATCTGTCTGAAGAGGAGACCTACATCTGTCTGAAGAGAATACCTACCTATACTTGAAGAGAATCGCTACATCTATCTCAAGAGATAAGTCTATCAGAAGAGAAGAGCTGCATCTACATTTGCCTGAAGAGAAGAGCTACATCTATCTGACGACAAGAGTTGAATCTATCTGAAGAAAAGGGATGACTCTATCTCAAGAGAAGCGCTACATCTATCTGAAGGGAAGAGCTACATCTGTCTGAAGAGCTACATCTATCTGGAGAGAAGTGCTACATCTATCTACAGAGAAGAGCTACATCAGTCTGAAGAGAATAGTTGCATCTCTCTGAAGAGAACAGCCATATCTATCTGAGAGAAGAGCTAAATATATCTCAAGAGAAGAGCTACATCTGTCATAAGGGAAGAGCTGCTTCTATTTGAAGAGCTGCATCTACATTTGCCTGAAGAGAAGAGGTACATCTCTCTGACGAGAAGAGCTGAATCTATCTGATGACAAGAGCTTAATCTATCACAAGAGAAGAGCTATATCTATCTGAAGAGAAGAGCTACATCCATCTGAAGAGCTACATCTATCTGAAGAGAAGAGCTACATCTTCCTGAAGAGAAGAGCTACGTTTGTCTGAATAGAAGATCTACATCTCTCTGAACAGATCAGCCATATCTATCTGAGAAGAGCTACATGTGTCTCAAGAGAAGAGCTACATTTACGTGAAGGGAATACCTACATCTACCTGAAGAGAAGAGCTACATCAATCTGAAGAGCTACATCTGTCTGAAGAGAAGAGCTACTTCTGTCTGACAAGAAGAGCTGAATCTATCTGAAGACAAGAGCTGAATCTCAAGAGAAGAGCTGTATCTATCTGATGAGATGAGTGAGATGAGCTATATCCATCTGAAGAGCTACATCTATCTCAAGGGAAGAGCTACATCTGTCTGAAGAGAAGAGCTACAAATATCTAAAGAGAAGAGCTACAACTGTCTGAAAAGAAGAGCTACATCAATCTGAAGACAAGAGCTGAATCTATCTCAAGGGAATAGCTACATCTATCTGAAGAGCTACACTCATCTAAAGAGCTACATCTGTCTGAAGAGAAGAGCAGAATCTATCTGAAGACCAGAGCTAAATCTATCACAAAAGAAGAGCTACATCTATGTGAAGAGAAGAGCTACGTTTGTCTGAAGAGAAGATCTACATCTGTCTGAAAAGAAGAGCTACATCAATGAGAAGACAAGAGCTAAATCTATCTCAAGAGAACAGGTACATCTATCTGAAGAGAAGAGCTACACCCATCTCAAGAGCTACATCTGTCTGAAGAGAACAGCTGAATCTATCTGAAGACAACAGCTAAATCTATCTCAAGAGAAGAGATATATTTCTCTGAAGTGAAGAGCTACACCCATCTAAAGAGCTACATCTGTCTGAAGAGAAGACCTACATCTCTCTGAAGACAAGAGCTAAATCTATCTCAATAGAAGAGCTACATCTATCTGAAGAGAAGAGCTACACCCATCTCAAGAGCTACATCTGTCTGAAGAGAAGACCTACATCTGACTGAAGAGAATACCTACCTATACTTGAAGAGAACCGCTACATCTATCTCAGGAGATAAATCTATCAGAAGAGAAGAGCTGCATCTACATTTTCCTGAAGAGAAGAGCTACATCTATCTGACGACAAGAGTTGAATCTATCTGAAGACAAGAGCTTAATCTATCTCAAGAGAAGAGCTACATCTATCTGAAGAGCTACACTCATCTAAAGAGCTACATCTGTCTGAAGAGAAGAACAGAATCTGTCTGAAGACCAGAGCTAAATCTATCACAAGAGAAGAGCTACATCTATGTGAAGAGAAGAGCTACATCCATCTGAAGAGCTACATCTATCTGAAGAGAAGAGCTACGTTTGTCTGAAGAGAAGATCTACATCTGTCTGAAAAGAAGAGCTACATCAATGAGAAGACAAGAGCTAAATCTATCTCAAGAGAACAGGTACATCTATCTGAAGAGAAGAGCTACACCCATCTCAAGAGCTACATCTGTCTGAAGAGAACAGCTGAATCTATCTGAAGACAACAGCCAAATCTATCTCAAGAGAAGAGATGTATTTCTCTGAAGTGAAGTGCTACACCCGTCTAAAGAGCTACATCTGTCTGAAGAGAAGAGCTGTATCTATCTGAAGACATGAGCTAAATCTATCTCAAGAGAAGAGCTACATCTATCTGAAGAGAAGAGCTACACCCATCTCAAGAGCTACATCTGTCTGAAGAGGAGACCTACATCTGTCTGAAGAGAATACCTACCTATACTTGAAGAGAATCGCTACATCTATCTCAAGAGATAAGTCTATCAGAAGAGAAGAGCTGCATCTACATTTGCCTGAAGAGAAGAGCTACATCTATCTGACGACAAGAGTTGAATCTATCTGAAGAAAAGGGATGACTCTATCTCAAGAGAAGAGCTACATCTATCTGAAGGGAAGAGCTACATCTGTCTGAAGAGCTACATCTATCTGGAGAGAAGTGCTACATCTATCTACAGAGAAGAGCTACATCAGTCTGAAGAGAATAGTTGCATCTCTCTGAAGAGAACAGCCATATCTATCTGAGAGAAGAGCTAAATATATCTCAAGAGAAGAGCTACATCTGTCATAAGGGAAGTGCTGCTTCTATTTGAAGAGCTGCATCTACATTTGCCCGAAGAGAAGAGCTACACCTCTCTGACGAGAAGAGCTGAATCTATCTGATGACAAGAGCTGAATCTATCTGAAGAGAAGAGCTACATCGATCTGAAGAGAAGAGCTACATCTGTCTGAAGAGAAGAGCTACGTTTGTCTGAAGAGAAGATCTACATCTATCGGAACAGATCAGCCATATCTATCTGAGGAGAGCTACACGTATCTCAAGAGAACAGCTACATTTACCTGAAGGGAATACCTACATCTACCTGAAGAGAAGAGCTACATCAATCTGAAGAGCTACATCTGTCTGAAGAGAAGAGCTACTTCTATCTGACGAGAAGAGCTGAATCTATCTGAAGACAAGAGCTGAATCTCAAGAGAAGAGCTACATCTATCTGATGAGATGAGTGAGATGAGCTCTATCCATCTGAAGAGCTACATCTATCTCAAGGGAAGAGCTACATCTTTCTGAAGATAAGAGATTCAAATATCTAAAGAGAAGAGCTACATCTGCCTGAAAAGAAGAGCTACATCAATCTGAAGACAAGAGCTGAATCTATCTCAAGGGAATAGCTACATCTATCTGAAGAGAAGAGCTACATCTGTCTGAAGAGAAGATCTACGTTTGTCTGAAGAGAAGATCTACATCTATCTGAACAGAACAGCCATATCTATTTGAGAAGAACTACATGTATCTCAGGAGAAGAGCTACATTTACCTGAAGGGAATACCTACATCTACCTGAAGAGAAGAGCTACATCAATCTGAAGAGCTACATCTGTCTGAAGAGAAGAGCTACTTTTGTCTGACAAGAAGAGCTGAATCTATCTGAAGACAAGAGCTGAATCTCAAGAGAAGAGCTACATCAATCTGATGAGGTGAGTGAGATGAGCTATATCTATCTGAAGAGAAGAGCTACATCGATCTGAAGAGAAGAGCTACATCTGTCTGAAGTGAAGAGCTACGTTTGTCTGAAGAGAAGATCTACATCTATCTGAACAGATCAGCCATATCTATCTGAGGAGAGCTACACGTATCTCAAGAGAAGAGCTACATTTACCTGAAGGGAATACCTACATCTACCTGAAGAGAAGAGCTACATCAATCTGAAGAGCAACATCTGTCTGAAGAGAAGAGCTACTTCTATCTGACAAGAAGAGCTGAATCTATCTGAAGACAAGAGCTGAATCTCAAGAGAAGAGCTACATTTATCTGATGAGATGAGTGAGATGAGCTATATCCATCTGAAGAGCTACATCTATCTCAAGGGAAGAGCTACATCTTTCTGAAGATAAGAGCTATAAATATCTAAAGAGAAGAGCTACATCTGTCTGAAGAGAAGAGCTACGTTTGTCTGAAGAGAAGATCTGCATCTATCTGAACAGAACAGCCATATCTATTTGAGAAGAGCTACATGTATCTCAAGAGAAGAGCTACATTTACCTGAAGGGAATACCTACATCTACCTGAAGAGAAGAGCTACATCAATCTGAAGAGCTACTTCTGTCTGAAGAGAAGAGCTACTTCTGTCTGACAAGAAGAGCTGAATCTATCTGAAGACAAGAGCTGAATCTCAAGAGAAGAGCTACATCAATCTGATGAGGTGAGTGAGATGAGCTATATCCATCTGAAGAGCTACATCTATCTGAAGAGAAGAGCTACAACTGTCTGAAAAGAAGAGCTACATCAATCGGGAGACAAGAGCTAAATCTATCTCAAGAGAAGAGCTACATCTATCAGAAGAGAAGAGCTACACCCATCTCAAGAGCTACATCTGTCTGAAGAGAAGAGCTGAATCTATCTGAAGACAAGAGCTACACCCATCTCAAGAGCTACATCTGTCTGAATAGAATACCTACCTATACTTGAAGGGAATCGCTACATCTATCTCAAGAGATAAATCTATCAGAAGAGAAGAGCTGCATCCACATTTGCCTGAAGAGAAGAGCTACATCTATCTGACGACAAGAGTTGAATCTATCTGAAGAAAAGGGTCTGACTATCTCAAGAAGAGCTACATCTATCTGAAGGGAAGAGCTACATCCAAGTGAAGAGCTACATCTATCTGGAGAGAAGTGCTACATCTATCTACAGAGAAGAGCTACATCAGTCAGAAGAGAAGAGTTGCACCTCTCTGAAGAGAAAAGCCATATCTATCTGAGGAGAAGAGCTAAATATATCTCAAGAGAAGAGCTACATCTGTCATAAGGGAATAGCTGCTTCTATTTGAAGAGCTGCATCTACATTTGCCTGAAGAGAAGAGCTACATCTCTCTGACGAGAAGAGCTGAATCTATCTGATGACAAGAGCTGAATCTATCTGAAGAGAAGAGCTACATCTATCTGAAGAGAAGAGCTACATCTGTCTGAAGAGAAGAGCTACGTTTGTCTGAAGAGAAGATCTACATCTATCGGAACAGAACAGCCATATCTATCTGAGGAGAGCTACACGTATCTCAAGAGAAGAGCTACATTTACCTGAAGGGAATACCTACATCTACCTGAAGAGAAGGGCTACATCAATCTGAAGAGCTACATCTGTCTGAAGAGAAGAGCTACTTCTATCTGACAAGAAGAGCTGAATCTATCTGAAGACAAGAGCTGAATCTCAAGAGAAGAGCTACATCTATCTGAAGAGCTACATCTGTCTGAAGACAAGAGCTACATTTATCTGAAGAGAATACCTACATCTACTTGAAGTGAATAGCTACATCTATCTCAAGAGTTACATGGGTCAGAAGAGCTGCATATCTCTGAAGAGCTCCATCTACATTTGCCAGAAGAAAAGATCTATATCTATCTGACAAGAAGAGCTACATCTATCTGACGAGAAGAGCTGAATCTATCTGATGACAAGAGCTGAATCTATCTCAAGATAAGAGCTACATATATTTATATATATTTATATATATATATTTATATATATATATAATATATATATATAAATATAAATATATATATATATTTAGCTCTTCTCCTCAGATAGATATGGCTTTTCTCTTCAGAGAGATGCAACTCTTCTCTTCTGACTGATGTAGCTCTTCTCTGTAGATAGATGTAGCACTTCTCTTCAGATAGATGTAGCTCTTGTGTTCAGACAGATGTAGCTCTTCCCTTCAGAGAGATGTAGATCTTTCCATAAGACAGTTGCACATCTTCTCCTCAGATAGATGTAGCTCTTCTTTTCAGATAGATGTAGTTCTTCTCTTTAGATAAATGTAGCTCTTCTCTTGAGATAGATTCAGCTCTTGTCTTCAGATAGATTCTGTTCTTAAGACAGATGTAGCTCTTGTCTTCAGATACATGTAGCACTTCTCTTCAGGTAGATGTAGCTCTTCTCTTCAGGCAAATGTAGATGCAGGTCTTCAAATACGTGCAGCTCCTCTCTTCAGAGAGATGTAGCTCTTCTTTTCAGGTAGATGTAGTTCTTCTCTGCAGACAGATTTAGCTTTTCTCTTCAGATAGATGTCGCTCTACTCTTCAGGTAGATGTAGCTCTTCAGCTGTATGTAGCTCTTCTATTCAGACAGATGCAGCTCTTCTCTTGAAACACATGCAACTCTTTTCTTCATATAAATGTAGCTCTTCTCTTCCGGAAGATATAGCTCTTCTCTTCAGATAGATGAAGCTCTTCTCTTGAGATAGATGTAGATCTTCTCTTCAGACAGATGTAGCTCTTTTCTTCAGACAGATGCAGCTCTTCTCTTCAAAAAGATGCAGCTCTTCAAATAGATGCAGCTCTTCTCTTCGGGAAGATGTAGCTCTTCTTTTCAGACAGATTTATTTCCTCTCTTCAGACAGATGTAGCTATTCTTTTCAGGAAGATGTACCTTTTTTCTTCAGATAAATGAAGCTCTTCAGATGGATGTAGCTCTTCTATTCAGAGAGATGTAGCTCTTCCCTTCACACAGATTCAGCTCTTCTCTTGAGACACATGTAGCTCATCTCTTCAGATAAATGCAGCTCTTCTCTTGGAAAAGATGTAGCTCTTCTCTTCAGATAGATGTAGCTCTTCTCTTCAGATAGATGTAGCTTTTTCCATGAGACAGTTGCAGATCTTCTCTTCAGATAGATGTAGCTGTTCCTTTCAGACAAATGTATCACTTCTCTTCAGATAAATGTAGCTCTTCTCTTGAGATATATTCGGCTCTTCTCTTCAGATACATTCAGCTCTTCTCATCAGACAGATGTAGCTTATCTACAGATAGATGTAGTTCTCTTCAGAAAGCTCTACTCCACAAACAGATCCAGCTCTTTTCTTCAGAAACTAGTGCCTCTTCTCTTCAGACAGATGTAGCTCTTCTCTTCAGATAGATGTAGCTCTTCAGATGGATATAGCTCATCTCACTCATCTCATCAGATAGATACAGCTCTTCTCTTGAGATTCAGCTCTTGTCTTCAGATAGATTCAGCTTTTCTTGTCAGATAGAAGTAGCTCTTCTCTTCAGACAGATGTTGCTCTTCAGATTGATGTAGCTCTTCTCTTCAGGTAGATGTAGGTATTCCCTTCAGGTAAATGTAGCTCTTCTCTTGAGATACATGTAGCTCTCCTCAGATAGATATGGCTGTTCTGTTCAGACAGATGTAGATATTCTCTTCAAACAAACGTACCTCTTCTCTTCAGACAGATGTAGCTCTTCCCATCAGATAGATGTAGCTCTTCACTGTATATTGATATCGCTCTTCTCTTTAGACAGATGTAGCTCTTCTCTTCATATGGATGTAGCTCTTCAGATGGATGTAGCTCTTCTCTTGAGATAGATACTGCTGTTGTCTTCAGATAGATTCAGCTCTTCTCGTCAGATAGATGTAGCTCTTCTCTTCAGGCAAATGTAGATGCAGCTCTTCAAATAGAAGCAGCTATTCCCTTATGACAGATGTAGCTCTTCTCTTGAGATATATTTAGCTCTTCTCCTCAGATAGATATGGCTTTTCTCTTCAGAGAGATGCAACTCTTCTCTTCAGACTGATGTAGCTCTTCTCTGTAGATAGATGTAGCACTTCTCTTCAGATAGATGTAGCTCTTCAGTTGGATGTAGCTCTTCCCTTCAGATAGATGGAGCTCCTCTCTTGAGATAGAGTCATCCCTTTACTTCAGATAGATTCAACTCTTGTCGTCAGATAGATGTAGCTCTTCTCTTCAGGCAAATGTAGATGCAGCTCTTCTCTTCTGATAGATTTATCTCTTGAGATAGATGTAGCTATTCTCTTCAAGTTTAGGTAGGTCTTCTCTTCAGACAGATGTAGGTCTTCTCTTCAGACAGATGTAGCTCTTGAGATGGGCGTAGCTCTTCTCTTCAGATAGATGTAGCTATTCCCTTGAGATAGATTTAGCTCTTGTCTTCAGATTGATGTAGCTCTTCTTTTCAGACAGATGTAGCTCTTCTCTTTAGATATTTGTAGCTCTTCTCTTCAGACAGATGTAGCTCTTCTCTTCAGATAAATGTAGCTCTTCCGATGGATATAGCTCATCTCACTCATCTCATCAGATAGACGTAGCTCTTCTCTTGTGATAGATTCAGCTCTTGTCTTCAGATAGATTCAGCTCTTCTTGTCAGATAGAAGTAGCTCTTCTCTTCAGACAGATGTAGCTGATCAGACTGATGTAGCTCTTCTCTTGAGACACATGTAGCTCTTCTCAGATAGATATGGCTGATCTGTTCAGATAGATGTAGATCTTCTCTTCAGACAAACGAAGCTCTTCTCTTCAGATAGATGTAGCTCTTCAGATGGATATACCTCTTCAGATCGATGTAGCTCTTCTCCTGAGATAGATTCAGCTTTTGTCTTCAGATAGATTCAGCTCTTCTCGTCAGATAGATGTAGCTCTTCTCTTCAGGCAAATGTAGATGCAGCTCTTCTCTTCTGATAGATTTATCTCTTGAGATAGATGTAGCGATTCTCTTCAAGTATAGGTAGGTATTCTCTTCAGATAGATGTAGGTGTTCTCTTCAGACAGATGTAGCTCTTGAGATGGGTGTAGCTCTTCTCTTCAGATAGATGTAGCTATTCCCTTGAGATAGATTCAGCTCTTGTCTTCAGACTGATGTAGCTCTTCTTTTCAGACAGATTTAGCTCTTCTCTTTAGATATTTGTAGCTCTTCTCTTCAGACAGATGTAGCTCTTCTCTTCAGATAGATGTATCTCTTCAGATGGATATAGCTCGTCTCACTCATCTCATCAGATAGATGTATCTCTTCTCTTGAGATTCAGCTCTTGTCTTCAGATAGATTCAGCTCTTCTTGTCAGACAGAAGTAGATCTTCTCTTCAGACAGATGTAGCTCTTCAGATTGATGTAGCTCTTCTCTTCAGGTAGATGTAGATATTCCCTTCAGGTAAATGTAGCTCTTCTCTTGAGACACATGTAGCTCTTCTCAGATAGATATGGCTGATCTGTTCAGATAGATGTAGATCTTCTCTTCAGACAAACGTAGCTCTTCTCTTCAGATAGATGTAGCTCTTCAGATGGATGTAGCTCTTCTCGTCAGAGAGATGTAGCTCTTCTCTTCAGGCAAATGTAGATGCAGCTCTTCAAATAGAAGCAGCTCTTCCCTTATGACAGATGTAGCTCTTCTCTTGAGATATATTTAGCTCTTCTCCTCAGATAGATATGGCTTTTGTCTTCAGAGAGATGCAACTCTTCTCTTCAGAGTGATGTAGCTCTTCTCTGTAGATAGATGTAGCCCTTCTCTTCAGATAGATGTAGCTCTTCAGTTGGATGTAGCCCTTCCCTTCCGATAGATGTAGCTCTTCTCTTGAGATGGAGTCATCCCTTTTCTTCAGATAGATTCAACTCTTGTCGTCAGATAGATGTAGCTCTTCTCTTCAGGCAAATGTAGATGCAGCTCTTCTCTTCTGATAGATTTATCTCTTGAGATAGATGTAGCTATTCTCTTCAAGTATAAGTAGGTATTCTCTTCAGACAGATGTAGGTCTTCTCTTCAGACAGATGTAGCTCTTGAGATGGGCGTAGCTCTTCTCTTCAGATAGATGTAGCTCTTCTCTTGAGATAGATTTAGCTCTTGTCTTCAGGCAGATGTAGGTCTTCTCTTCAGACAGATGTAGCTCTTTAGATGGGTGTAGCTCTTCTCTTCAGATAGATGTAGCTCTTCTCTTGAGATAGATTTTGCTCTTCTCTTCAGATAGATGTAGGTCTTCTCTTCAGACAGATGTAGCTCTTGAGATGGGTGTAGCTCTTCTCTTCAGATAGATGTAGCTATTCCCTTGACATAGATTCAGCTCTTGTCTTCAGATTGATGTAGCTCTTCTTTTCAGACAGATGTAGCTCTTCTCTTTAGATATTTGTAGCTCTTCTCTTCAGACAGATGTAGGTCTTCTCTTCAGATAGATGTAGCTCTTCAGATGGATATAGCTCATCTCACTCATCTCATCTGATAGATGTAGCTCTTCTCTTGAGATTCAGCTCTTGTCTTCAGATAGATTCAACTCTTCTTGTCAGACAGAAGTAGCTCTTCTCTTCAGACAGATGTAGCTCTTCAGATAGGTGTAGCTCTTCTCTTGAGATAGATCCAGCTCTTGTCTTCAGATAGATTCAGCTCTTCTCTTCAGATAGATGCTGCTCTTCCCTTCTGACAGATGTAGCTCTTCACATGCATGCAGCTCTTCTATTCATGTTGTTGCAGCGCTTCTTTTCAGACAGATGTAGCTCTTCTGATACATGTAGCTCTTTAGATTGTTGCTGATCTTCTCTTCAAATTGATGTAGCTCTTCACTTCAGGTAGATGTAGGTATGCCCTTCAGGAAAATGTAGCTCTTCTCTTGAGATACATGTAGCTCTTCTCAGATAGATATGGCTGTTCTGTTCCGATAGATGTAGATCTTCTCTTCAGACAAACGTAGCTCTTCTCGTCAGATAGATATAGCTCTTCTCTTGAGATAGATTTAGCTCTTCTCTTCAGATTGATTCAGCTGTTCTCTTCAGACAGATGCAGCTCTTCAGATGGATGTAGCTCTTTTCTTGAGATTCAGCTCTTGTCTTCAGATAGATTCAGCTCTTCTTGTCAGATAGAAGTAGCTCTTCTCTTCAGACAGATATAGCTCTTCAGATTGATGTAGCTCTTCTCTTCAGGTAGATGTAGGTATTCCCTTCAGGTAAATGTAGCTCTTCTCTTGAGACACATGTAGCTCTCCTCAGATAGATATTGCTGTTCTGTTCAGATAGTTGTAGATCTTCGCTTCAGACAAACGTAGCACTTCTCTTCAGACAGATGTAGCTCTTCTCTTCAGATAGATGTAGCTCTTCTCTTGAGATAGCTTCAGCTCTTGTCATCAGATAAATTCAGCTCTTCTCGTCAGATAGATGTAGCTCTTCTCTTCAGATAGATGTAGCTCTTCTTGTCAGATAGATATAGATCTTTTCTTCTGGCAAATGTAGATGGAGCTCTTCGGAGATATGCAGCTCTTCTGACCCATGTAACTCTTGAGATAGATGTAGCTATTCACTTCACGTAGATGTAGGTATTCTCTTCAGATAAATGTAGCTCTTGTCTTCAGACAGATGTAGCTCTTCAGATAGACGTAGCTCTTCTCTTGAGATTCAGCTCTTGTCTTCAGATAGATTCAGCTCTTCTTGTCAGATAGAAGTAGCTCTTCTCTTCAGACAGATGTAGCTCTTCAGATTGATGTAGCTCTTCTCTTCAGGTAGATGTAGGTATTCCCTTCACGTAAATGTAGCTCTTCTCTTGAGATACATGTAGCTCTTCTCAGATAGATATGGCTGTTCTGTTCCGATAGATGTAGATCTTCTCTTCAGACAAACGTAGCTCTTCTCTTCAGACAGATGTAGCTCTTCTCTTCAGATAGATGTAGCTCTTCAGATGGATGTAGCTCTTCTCTTCAGATAGATATAGCTCTTCTCATGAGATAGATTTAGCTCTTGTCTTCAGATAGATTCAGCTCCTCTCTTCAGACAGATGTAGCTCTTTAGATGGGTTTAGCTCTTCTCTTCAGATAGATGTAGCTCTTCTCTTGAGATAGATTTAGCTCTTGTCTTCAGATAGATGTTGCTCTTCCCTTCTGACAGATGTAGCTCTTCACATGCATGCAGCTCTTCTATTCATGTTGTTGCAGCGCTTCTTTTCAGACAGATGTAGCTCTTCTGATACATTTAGCTCTTTAGATTGTTGCTGATCTTCTCTTCAAATTGATGTAGCTCTTCTCTTCAGGTAGATGTAGGTATTCCTTTCAGGAAAATGTAGCTCTTCTCTTGAGATATATTTAGCTCTTCTCTTCAGATAGATTCATCTCTTCTCTTCAGACAGATGTAGCTCTTCAGATTGATGTAGCTCTTCTCTTCAGGTAGATGTAGATATTCCCTTCAGGTAAATGTAGCTCTTCTCTTGAGACACATGTAGCTCTTCTCAGATAGATATGGCTGATCTGTTCAGATAGATGTAGATCTTCTCTTCAGACAAACGTAGCTCTTCTCTTCAGATAGATGTAGCTCTTCAGATGGATGTAGCTCTTCTCTTCAGATCGATGTAGCTCTTCTCTTGAGATAGATTCAGATCTTCTCGTCAGAGAGATGTACCTCTTCTCTTCAGGCAAATGTAGATGCAGCTCTTCAAATAGAAGCAGCTCTTCCCTTATGACAGATGTAGCTCTTCTCTTGAGATATATTTAGCTCTTCTCCTCAGATAGATATGGCTTTTGTCTTCAGAGAGATGCAACTCTTCTCTTCAGAGTGATGTAGCTCTTCTCTGTAGATAGATGTAGCACTTCTCTTCAGATAGATGTAGCTCTTCAGTTGGATGTAGCCCTTCCCTTCCGATAGATGTAGCTCTTCTCTTGAGATGGAGTCATCCCTTTTCTTCAGATAGATTCAACTCTTGTCGTCAGATAGATGTAGCTCTTCTCTTCAGGCAAATGTAGATGCAGCTCTTCTCTTCTGATAGATTTATCTCTTGAGATAGATGTAGCTATTCTCTTCAAGTTTAGGTAGGTCTTCTCTTCAGACAGATGTAGGTCTTCTCTTCAGACAGATGTAGGTCTTCTCTTCAGACAGATGTAGCTCTTGAGATGGGTGTAGCTCTTCTCTTCAGATAGATGTAGCTCTTCTCTTGAGATAGATTTTGCTCTTCTCTTCAGATAGATGTAGGTCTTCTCTTCAGACAGATGTAGCTCTTGAGATGGGTGTAGCTCTTCTCTTCAGATAGATGTAGCTATTCCCTTGAGATAGATTCAGCTCTTGTCTTCAGATTGATGTAGCTCTTCTTTTCAGACAGATGTAGCTCTTCTCTTTAGATATTTGTAGCTCTTCTCTTCCGACAGATGTAGCTCTTCTCTTCAGATAGATGTAGCTCTTCAGATGGATATAGCTCATCTCACTCATCTCATCTGATAGATGTAGCTCTTCTCTTGAGATTCAGCTCTTGTCTTCAGATAGATTCAACTCTTCTTGTCAGACAGAAGTAGCTCTTCTCTTCAGACAGATGTAGCTCTTCAGATAGGTGTAGCTCTTCTCTTGAGATAGATCCAGCTCTTGTCTTCAGATAGATTCAGCTCTTCTCTTCAGATAGATGTTGCTCTTCCCTTCTGACAGATGTAGCTCTTCACATGCATGCAGCTCTTCTATTCATGTTGTTGCAGCGCTTCTTTTCAGACAGATGTAGCTCTTCTGATACATGTAGCTCTTTAGATTGTTGCTGATCTTCTCTTCAAATTGATGTAGCTCTTCACTTCAGGTAGATGTAGGTATGCCCTTCAGGAAAATGTAGCTCTTCTCTTGAGATACATGTAGCTCTTCTCAGATAGATATGGCTGTTCTGTTCCGATAGATGTAGATCTTCTCTTCAGACAAACGTAGCTCTTCTCTTCAGATAGATATAGCTCTTCTCTTGAGATAGATTTAGCTCTTGTCTTCAGATAGATTCAGCTCTTCTCTTCAGACAGATGTAGCTCTTTAGATGGGTGTAGCTCTTCTCTTCAGAACGATGTAGCTCTTCTCTTGTGATAGATTTAGCTCTTGTCTTCAGATTGATTCAGCTGTTCTCTTCAGACAGATGTAGCTCTTCAGATGGACGTAGATCTTCTCTTGAGATTCAGCTCTTGTCTTCAGATAGATTCAGCTCTTCTTGTCAGATAGAAGTAGCTCTTCTCTTCAGACAGATGTAGCTCTTAAGATTGATGTAGCTCTTCTCTTCAGGTAGATGTAGGTATTCCCTTCAGGTAAATGTAGCTCTTCTCTTCAGACACATGTAGCTCTCCTCAGATAGATACTGCTGTTCTGTTCAGATAGTTATAGATCTTCGCTTCAGACAAACGTAGCTCTTCTCTTCAGACAGATGTAGCTCTTCTCTTCAGATAGATGTAGCTCTTCTCTTCAGATAGATGTAGCTCATGTCATCAGATAAATTCAGCTCTTCTCGTCAGATAGATGTAGCTCTTCTCGTCAGATAGATGTAGCTCTTCTTGTCAGATAGATATAGATCTTTTCTTCTGGCAAATGTAGATGGAGCTCTTCAGAGATATGCAGCTCTTCTGACCCATGTAACTCTTGAGATAGATGTAGCTATTCACTTCAAGTAGATGTAGGTATTCTCTTCAGATAAATGTAGCTCTTGTCTTCAGACAGATGTAGCTCTTCAGATAGACGTAGCTCTTCTCTTGAGATTCAGCTCTTGTCTTCAGATAGATTCAGCTCTTCTTGTCAGATAGAAGTAGCTCTTCTCTTCAGACAGATGTAGCTCTTCAGATTGATGTAGCTCTTCTCTTCAGGTAGATGTAGGTATTCCCTTCAGGTAAATGTAGCTCTTCTCTTGAGATACATGTAGCTCTTCTCAGATAGATATGGCTGTTCTGTTCCGATAGATGTAGATCTTCTCTTCAGACAAACGTAGCTCTTCTCGTCAGATAGATATAGCTCTTCTCTTGAGATAGATTTAGCTCTTGTCTTCAGATAGATTCAGCTCCTCTCTTCAGACAGATGTAGCTCTTTAGATGGGTTTAGCTCTTCTCTTCAGATAGATGTAGCTCTTCTCTTGAGATAGATTTAGCTCTTCTCTTCAGATAGATTCATCTCTTCTCTTCAGACAGATGTAGCTCTTCAGACTGATGTAGCTCTTCTCTTCAGACAGATGTAGCTCTTCTCTTGAGATAGATTTAGCTCTTGTCTTCAGATAGATTCAGCTCTTCTCTTCAGACAGATGTAGCTCTTCAGATGGATGTAGCTCTTCTCTTCAGATAGATGTAGCTCTTCTCTTGAGATAGATCCAGCTCTTGTCTTCAGATAGATTCAGCTCTTCTCTTCAGATAGATGTTGCTCTTCCCTTCTGACAGATGTAGCTCTTCACATGCATGCAGCTCTTCTATTCATGTTGTTGCAGCGCTTCTTTTCAGACAGATGTAGCTCTTCTGATACATGTAGCTCTTTAGATTGTTGCTGATCTTCTCTTCAAATTGATGTAGCTCTTCTCTTCAGGTAGATGTAGGTATTCCCTTCAGGAAAATGTAGCTCTTCTCTTGAGATATATTTAGCTCTTCTCTTCAGATAGATTCATCTCTTCTCTTCAGACTGATGTAGCTCTTCAGACTGATGTAGCTCTTCTCTTCAGATAGATGTAGCTCTTCTCTTGAGATAGATTTAGCTCTTGTCTTCAGACAGATGTAGGTCTTCTCTTCAGACAGATGTAGCTCTTTAGATGGGTGTAGCTCTTCTCTTCAGATAGATGTAGCTCTTCTCTTGAGATAGATTTTGCTCTTCTCTTCAGATAGATGTAGGTCTTCTCTTCAGACAGATGTAGCTCTTGAGATGGGTGTAGCTCTTCTCTTCAGATAGATGTAGCTATTCCCTTGAGATAGATTCAGCTCTTGTCTTCAGATTGATGTAGCTCTTCTTTTCAGACAGATGTAGCTCTTCTCTTCAGATAGATGTAGCTCTTCAGATGGATATAGCTCATCTCACTCATCTCATCTGATAGATGTAGCTCTTCTCTTGAGATTCAGCTCTTGTCTTCAGATAGATTCAGCTCTTCTTGTCACATAGAAGTAGCTCTTCTCTTCAGACAGATGTAGCTCTTCAGATGGATGTAGCTCTTTTCTTGAGATTCAGCTCTTGTCTTCAGATAGATTCAGCTCTTCTTGTCAGATAGAAGTAGCTCTTCTCTTCAGACAGATGTAGCTCTTCAGATTGATGTAGCTCTTCTCTTCAGGTAGATGTAGGTATTCCCTTCACGTAAATGTAGCTCTTCTCTTGAGATACATGTAGCTCTTCTCCTCAGATAGATATGGCTGTTCTGTTCCGATAGATGTAGATCTTCTCTTCAGACAAACGTAGCTCTTCTCTTCAGACAAACGTAGCTCTTCTCTTGAGATAGATTTAGCTCTTGTCTTCAGATTGATTCAGCTCTTCTCTTCAGACAGATGTAGCTCTTCAGATGGATGTAGCTCTTTTCTTGAGATTCAGCTCTTGTCTTCAGATAGATTCAGCTCTTATTGTCAGATAGAAGTAGCTCTTCTCTTCAGACAGATGTAGCTGTTCAGATTGATGTAGCTCTTCTCTTCAGGTAGATGTAGGTTTTCCCTTCAGGTAAATGTAGCTCTTCTCTTGAGACACATGTAGCTCTTCTCAGATAGATATGGCTGTTCTGTTCAGATAGTTGTAGATCTTCGCTTCAGACAAACGTAGCTCTTCTCTTCAGACAGATGTAGCTCTTCTCTTGAGATAGATTCTGCTCTTGTCATCAGATAAATTCAGCTCTTCTCGTCAGATAGATGTAGCTCTTCTCTTCAGATAGATGTAGCTCTTCTTGTCAGATAGATATAGATCTTTTCTTCTGGCAAACGTAGATGGAGCTCTTCAGAGATATGCAGCTCTTCTGACCCATGTAACTCCTGAGTTAGATGTAGCTATTCACTTCAAGTAGATGTAGGTATTCTCTTCAGATAAATGTAGCTCTTGTCTTCAGACAGATGTAGCTCTTCAGATAGACGTAGCTCTTCTCTTGAGATTCAGCTCTTGTCTTCAGATAGATTCAGCTCTTCTTGTCAGATAGAAGTAGCTCTTCTCTTCAGACAGATGTAGCTCTTCAGATTGATGTAGCTCTTCTCTTCAGGTAGATGTAGGTATTCCCTTCACGTAAATGTAGCTCTTCTCTTGAGATACATGTAGCTCTTCTCAGATAGATATGGCTGTTCTGTTCCGATAGATGTAGATCTTCTCTTCAGACAAACGTAGCTCTTCTCTTCAGACAGATGTAGCTCTTCTCTTCAGATAGATGTAGCTCTTCAGATGGATGTAGCTCTTCTCTTCAGATAGATATAGCTCTTCTCTTGAGATAGATTTAGCTCTTGTCTTCAGATAGATTCAGCTCCTCTCTTCAGACAGATGTAGCTCTTTAGATGGGTTTAGCTCTTCTCTTCAGATAGATGTAGCTCTTCTCTTGAGATAGATTTAGCTCTTCTCTTCAGATAGATTCATCTCTTCTCTTCAGACAGATGTAGCTCTTCAGACTGATGTAGCTCTTCTCTTCAGATAGATGTAGCTCTTCTCTTGAGATAGATTTAGCTCTTGTCTTCAGATAGATTCAGCTCTTCTCTTCAGACAGATGTAGCTCTTCAGATAGATGTAGCTCTTCTCTTGAGATAGATCCAGCTCTTCTCTTCAGATAGATGTTGCTCTTCCCTTCTGACAGATGTAGCTCTTCACATGCATGCAGCTCTTCTATTCATGTTGTTGCAGCGCTTCTTTTCAGACAGATGTAGCTCTTCTGATACATGTAGCTCTTTAGATTGTTGCTGATCTTCTCTTCAAATTGATGTAGCTCTTCTCTTGAGATAGATTCAGCTCTTGTCTTCAGATAGATTCAGCTCTTCTCTTCAGATAGATGTAGATCTTCTCTGCCGACTCTGCCGTGTTGTTCTTCGTTGTCACTTGGAGGTCACGCTCTCTCTGCTGGATCCACCTCTGATGCTTTGCTTTTGATCGAGCATTTTCTCTTCTCTTCTTGAGGCTCTTTTTTGGCAGAAAATGCCCCTGGGATCGCTGGCAGCTGACTGAAAGGACAGAGTGGGAGAGGTCTGCCTGAGTGGGTGATGGCTTTGGGGCCGTATCCTGCAACCCCGGACCAGGACCCTTGGTTGCAACGCAGCTTTCTCCACACATAGCTCTCAGGTTGTGCGGTTGCTTTCCTGAGGGCTGGACAGGGGCCAGCCCTGTGAATTGGGGGCTCCCAGGAGCACCATCCCACCCCTCATGTGCTGTGTTCACGTGCAATGGGCTCTTGTCAGGTTGGGAAAACACCCTGTGCAGATCCCAACCCTGAGCCTGCAGTCTCACCTTGCCTTCCTCTTGTCCTCACTTGTTCCCCCCTCAGACTGTGTTGTATCCACTGGAATGGTGAGGTGGATCCAGCTGGTGAGGGGTGGCAGTGCAGGAAATTCCTCTGGAATTGAGAAGGAGAGATCTCGTCAGAGGAGACTGACCATGGATCTACCGGCCCGGTGACAAGTAGGGTGCTCAGGCCTGTCCCAAAGCACCCGAGAGGGCTGCTCTGCTCCCCTCACAGATGCAGAGACCGTGGGCCGTCTGTGCCTCATGCCCAGCTCCTTCTCTCTGTGGTGCAGCTGTGTTTTGGGACTGCATTAATGGGAAAGAGGAGCTAGGTGGTGCCTGGGAGGTGACAGTCTCTTTTGGGGGCTCATTTCCTGGGGAAAGGACAGGGCTGAGGACCCCCCAGTGCTCTTGCCGGGATGGGAGCACTTGTGGGAATTTCACCCAGCATCTTAGATTTGATGAGGACGATGTGCGGTCAGGAGGAGAGGCAGAGCTGAGCTGGTGCAAATGGTTTCACAAGTCAGGACCTTTGGGTGATGGTGGGCTGGGGATTTTCCCATCACGTGTTGGTTGTGTGTGGCATGGAGAGGGACTGGCAGCTGCTTTACCTTTCTTGCCCCGGCCAAGACGTAGCAAAAGCCTTTTTGAGGCCCTGCAGGGTTTCCCTGGCGGTGGTTTGGGTGCAAACTCCCGTTTAAACCTGTACAAAAGGAGAAGACATGGTGTGACCCAGGGCTCCAGCTGCCCTTTCTGCTGGCTGGGATCACCTGCTCACAGGCAGATTCTCCCATCACCTAGAGGCCATAATTCCCCAGTATCGACTGCGCCCCGATACCAAGGACTGTCTTGGGAAACGGGGTCACCCAGGCCACGGAGGGATGAAAATGTCACCTAAATTCCTTCATCTCTCCCATCAGATCTGCCTCACAGAAATGTCTGCAATCCAGGAAGCATTTCCTGGAGGTGACTTGCTGAAATGTCTGCCTCCGGAGAGAAGGCCAAGCCTTCCCTCAGTTCCCTAAGCAATTGATCTGCGACCTAAGCACCAGGGCGAGCCCGGCACGCTGACTCTAAGAAAGCATGGAGTGTGGAGCAGGGTGGAGTCCTGTGGCCAAATTCCATGACCGCCCTGCAAGGATGGGGCCTTGATGATACTATTGGAACAGATAAACTATCCTGCTTTCTTGGCCCACCCCGAGCCAAGGCTTTCCACCTTACATGTTTTCAAATAAACTTTGCAGGACAAAGGTATATTTGACTTGAGAGGCTCAAGCTCCACCTGATAGTAAGAAATTGCATAAAATGGCATGAGAGAGGAGGAATATGGGGGGGTGGAAGGATGCCATACACATGTGGGGAAGCAGGGGCCGCAGCCACAAACATACTCACCTGGGAAAGACGATGACTTGGCCTGAGGAGGTCAGGGAGGCAACAGCTGCCACCCGGGGCACCAGCATGTCCAGCAGCCAGGGGACCTGCAGGGGAGGAACGGGGAGAATGTGGGATGACCTTGTCATGGCTGAGGCACTGGGGACACGAGGAGCCCAAGGCAGGGAGTGCTGGCAGCAGCACAGCACTTAGAATCATAGAATCATAGAATCATAGAATCACTAAGGTTGGAAAAGACCTAAAAGATCACCCAGTCCAACCGTTCACCTATTCCCAATAGCTCCTACTAAACCATGTCCCTCAACGCAACATCCAGTCTTTCCTTGAACACCCCCAGGGTCGGTGACTCCACCACCTCCCTGGGCAGTCCATTCCAGTGCCTGACCACCCTTTCTGAAAAGTAATACTTCCTCATGTCCAGCCTGAATTTCCCCTGGCGTAGCTTGAAAAGTTGCACTTGCACAGCCCGAGCAGGTGGCCAGGTCCTGGTGGGCCATGTGCAGGCAGCTCTGGGCTCGTGGGGCTGCCCAGGTGTGAGAATCCTTCTTTGTTTCTTCTTTTGGCTCAAAGCTTGCTTCCTGAGGTTTTTCTTGTGATAAGACTCTGAGTGACTTGTCAAGGAGGCAAGTGATGGGTGCTAACTGTGTGACAATGGATATCGCTTTGGGAACATTTGCAAGCCCCTTCCCCCAGAGCTGCTTGCTCTGTAGAAGAGCGGAAGAGAGCGCTCAGCAGTGTTCACTGGCGGAAGATCTGGCCTGTGGCCAAACCACTCCAGCTTGCTATGGGAGGCTGGGGGATGATATCATTGTATCCTGCGAAGGCAAGATGCAAGTTGGTGCCTCCCTGCTTCCTCTTATCTGCTGGCAAGGCCAGAAAGATAAGAACAAAGGAGCTTCCTGCTGAGATCCCAGAGCCAGAAGCTGCCACCACAGGGAGAACTAACTCAACCACCTTGGATTTGAGCTGTCACTCCAAGGAGAGCTGACTCAACCACTTTGGGTTTGAGCTGTCACTCCAAGGAGAGCTGACTCAGCCCCTTTGAAGCATTGAAAAAGGGCCATCATCACCATGGTCGTGGTCATCGTCGTCAACAGAACAACTCTGCCTGACGACCCACTGCTACTGAAGATCAAAGACTGAACTATGAACCACGCTGGATCCATGGTGGTGATTATCTCCCTCTTGCTGCCTATAATGACCCCTTGCTTCTTCTTTTCTATCTTTTCTATCACCTTCCTTCCCTTCCCCATTACTCTAATTCATAATAGTGTCCGTCCTCCCCTTCCCCATTTCCCTAATTAAGATTTGTAATAAACTGGTCGGACCAACATTTGAACCGTTGCTTCTTAATCTCACGCCGGGTATAGAGATAATAAAAGAACCTCCTCTCCCTCCTATAAATTGGAGCGAGACATTTATTTAATGGTGTAGTCGTTGCAGGATACCCGCAGTGGGAGTGTTGTCCTTCCAGATCTAGTTTGAAACTTTTTTTTCCTGGAGTTGCAAGGAGCGATAGTTTTGAAAATTTAGACGTGAGTCCTTCTCCAGGAAGACCGCTCCATATTCTGAAACTTTACCTTTTATGTGTGTACCTCTCGGGGACGTATTTTGACTATTTGCATTTTGATTAATACGTGTGTGCCTCCTCGGGAAGACTTCTCTGGTTATTTGGTAACCAAGATGAGTGGTGCGGTTGATACAGTGGAAGGAAGGGATGCCATTCAGAGGGACCTCGACATGCTGGAAAGCTGGGCTCAGGTGAACCTAATGAGGTTCAACATGGCAAAGTGCAAGGTTTTGCATTTGGGCCAGAGGAACCCCAGGCACCTGTACAGGCTGGGAGGAGCGGTCCTCGAGAGCAGCTCGGCAGAGAAGGACCTGGGGGTCCTGATGGATGAGAGACTGAACATGAGCCAGCAGTGTGCTCTGGCAGCTCGAAAGGCAAATGGGATCCTGGGCTCCATCAGGAGAGGGGTGGTCAGCAGGGACAGGGAGGTGATTGTCCCTCTCTACTTGGCTCTTGTGAGGCCCCATCTGGAGTACTGTGTCCAGGTGTGGAGCCCTCAGTACAAGAAAGACATAGAGATTTTGGAAAGGGTCCAGAGGAGGGCTACTAAGATGATCAGGGGGCTGGAGCACCTCCCCTATGAGGACAGGCTGAGGGAGTTGGGCTTGTTCAGCCTGGAGAAGAGAAGGCTGCGGGGTGACCTCATTGCAGCCTATCAATACCTGAAGGGAACCTACACCCAGGAGGGGAGTAAACTCTTCAAAAGGGCTGACAATAGCAGGACTAGAGGAAATGGATCCAAGTGGAGGGAGGGAAGATTTAGATTGGATGTTAGGGGGAAGTTCTCTACAAGGAGAGTGGTTAGGCCCTGGAATGGGCTGCCCAGGGAGGTTGTGGATGCCCCGTCCTTGGACGTGTTCAAGGCCAGGTTGGACGCGGTCCTGGGCAACCTGATCTAAATGTGTATGTTTGGGGGCCCTGCTAGGCAGGGGGGTTGGAACTACATGATCCTTGAGGTCCCTTCCAACCTGGGTGATTCTGTGATTCTGTGATTCTGTGAAGTGTGAAACTTGAACCTTTTTTTGTTGTTGTTGTTGTGTGTGTGTGCGTCTGCATGCACGCGCCTCTTGGGGAAGTGAGGAAGTGATATTTTGTTACTTAAACGTGTGTGCCTCTCCAAGAAATTTTATTTACTCTATTGAAACCTAGAAAGTGTTGCTTTAGCGTCACATTTTTTGTGCTCCCCCAAAGAAAGGGAGGAGTGATTGGAGCATTTGCATTTGTTCAGGTGTGGTGTATCTCCCTGGGAGGAGCGGTAAGGAGTAACTGAGCTTTTGAATACGTGTACCTCCTCCTCCCTTAGTATAGGTCTTTCAT
This sequence comes from Lagopus muta, assembly GCF_023343835.1. NCBI lineage: Eukaryota > Metazoa > Chordata > Aves > Galliformes > Phasianidae > Lagopus > Lagopus muta. Next base: position 4,799,061 of record NC_064458.1, on the reverse strand, counting down.
TGTATTAAGAAATGAGTAACAGTATTGCCAGTATGAAAAGTGAAGATGTGTTATTTGACCTTTTAGAAAAGCATGGTGCTCGTCCCTCTTTATCAGGGGTGGACTGGGCACGCCAAAATTGGCATAATTTGCAGAGTGTTTCGGACCGCATTAGTGTCTTACAGAATGAGGCTCATACACGAGCTGGAAAAGGAAAGTCGTTTATTTGTGCCGTACTCGGGGCTGCTTTAAAAGCTGCTGTGGAGTTCTGAAATGAAAAGCATTCGGCAGAACTCCAAACCATAGAAGCACTACAGGAATCGGTTAGAGTTACACAAGAATTGGTAAAAACTTCATAATCTCACTCTGGGTATATAGATAATAAAAGAACCTCCTCTCCCTCCTATAAATTGGAGTGAGACACCAGGACACAGAGAAACCAAAGCTCACCTTGAAAACAACTTTTTCTAGGTTCTCCTTCCCACTGATCCTCTCCAGGAAGTCATAGTAGAACTTCATGTGAACTCCTGTTCCCTCAATGAGGAGCACTCCTATGTCCTTCAGGACAAAGGCGACGTTCTCCCCCTTCCTGAGGCAGTGGGAGATGAGCGATGTTGTGCCAAATATGCAGGCCTTCCCAGTCTGCCGGCTCACAGATGCAGCTGTGGCCATCTCAGAGAATCTGAGGGCCTCCAGCTCCTTGTGGCCTGGAAAATCACACAGCAGAGGATGTCATGCAGCAGCCGTTCCGTGGGTGCTTCCCAAGTGCTGCTTATTGCAGTCACCACCCAGGACAGCCTCGTATTGGGACGGGCTCCATGGAGGGAGGGTGAGGTTTGCTTTTGAGAACGGAGGCGATGGCTCCCTTTGTCCCATCTGTACAGCAAGAAAGGGTTTAAGCCTCCTCCTACCTGGCAGGTAATCCTTGTTATCCGTGAAGTTACGGATGCCCGCAAGGTTCCTGGCTAGGTGAAATGCAGGCCACTGGATAACCATGGTTCCATCCTTGGCTTCGATCCGCTCGGAGGCAAGGCTGAAGGAACCAAAGGTTGGAATTCGGACTCCCTGCACATAGAAGAGAAGGGAAAGTGTTAAGGTTGGAGGAAGAGCTGAAGCACAGACGGTGCTTTGGGTCCTGCCGTGCCCTCTCCCACTGTTCAGAAGCTCAGGCAGGGCTGTGGGAGAGCTTTGGGAAGGAGCTGCCCGGTCCTCTCCCTCCCTTTGCCCTCCAAAAACACAACCCAGCAGTCAGGGCAGCAGCAACCTCATGGAATCCAGAGGCTTCCAGAGTTCATGATCAGCCTCAATATACATGCTGTAGTCATATTCAGATGAGTCTGCTCTCTGCCAGATGCTTGTTCAGGATGCGGGACCCACAGCCATGTTCTGGCTTTATACCCCCCCCGGGTGCCCGTGTCACAAATGTCATCATGGTGACATGGTGACAGCATGGCCGGTGCTGCCTGCTGCCCATCGTGACGCCAGCACAGCAGCCTGCTGCCTGCCCTGACATGGCAGGAGCCCAGCTCTGCCCCTTGGTGCCTGGCACTCCCCAGACCTGGAGCCCTCGTGTGCCAGCGGCACCGCGCCAGAAGTGTTGCTGGCAGCCCCTTGGGCAGGCTCCAAAAACGCAACCCAGCAGTCAGGGCAGCAGCAGCCTCATGGAATCCAGAGGCTTCCAGAGTTCGTGATCAGCCCCAACATACATGCTGTAGTCATACCATGCATGCGGGAGGCCCACTGGTACCTGACAGGCATTTTGGGGGGGGTGAATATCCTGCTTTCTGCAGGGGGGGAGAGTCATTGAGTTCTGTGTCCCAAGGCGAGGGGTTCCCACCCCTCCAAGCAGACAAATGGGAAGAAGGCGCTGACCCACCTTGCGCAGCAGGAGCTGCTCTTGGACGTAGTCGGCCACCGCATCCCAGACAGCAACTCGCTCTGCAAGGCAAAGGAAAAGCAGGTCACGCTCTGCTTCTGCCACTTCTCCTACTGGCTTAGGGCAGGAGGGAGGTGGCAGATGGAAAATGTCGTTGCCGTCCCCAGCCCCACACGGAGGCAGCCCTGAGGTGGTCCCCATGCTGGCTCTTGCCCGCTCAGTGCCAGGACTCGCTGGCAGCTCTGCTCCCCTGCCAGCTGTGGACCCACGTACCTCTGGCGGTGACCTCTGGCATTCTGTAGCCCCGCGGTGTGGCGGGGCCATCTTCCCAGAATTTTATCTTGGTCTGCTTGGCACAAGCACGATGCTCCACATTGGCAACAGCCATGCCGAAGCTCATCCTTCAGGTGCGTCTGCTCTCTGCCAGATGCTCCTTCAGGATGTGGGACCCACCACCGCGCATCACCTTCACACCCCTCCCGGGTGCCCGTGTCACAAACGTCACCATGGTGACACGGTGACAGCTTGGCCGGTGCTGCCTGCTGCCCATTGTGACGTCAGCACAGCAGCCTGCTGCCCACCCTGACAGCCCAGTTCTGCCCCTTGGTGCCTGGCACTCCCCAGACCTGGAGCCCTCGTGTGCTGGCGGCCCCTCGGGCAGGCTGGCCCCACTGTCAGATGCTGAGTCTGACTGCTGATTCCCCTGTGCTGGCCTGAACTCCTTAGCCCTAAACTGCAGGCATTTGGCTGATCTGGAGCTCGGTGGCTGCAGGCTCGTTTGCTCCCTTTGGGCACTGAGGGCAGGCTGGCCTTTGAGCTCCATGAAGACCACCAGGTGGGTTTTGCTGCCCTTACTCAGCCCAGGTCTGGTGCTTGGCCTTGGGTTCCATGTTAGTTTGGCTGGATGCTTTTCAGGCAGAAGACAGCCCTGGAACACCCGTGCCCTCTTAGAGATGGCCAGCCTAATGCCTGAAGAGGGTGGGAGAGAGAACCAGCATTTCCAGGGAGCTTGGCAGCAGACCTCTGTTCTCTGTTTTCCTTCTAAAGTTTCCTTCTAAAATTTCCTTCAATTTCTCTAAGAGCAAGAGGAAGGAAATTTCATTTCAAAGAGCATTTCAAAGGAAATGTGGTACCCTGAAAACCAGTTTGGATGTGGGACTAGTTTTTAGTCACAATACAGTTTAGAAGAAAAAAATGCAAACACCTCTATTGAATGCTAAATTGCAGTTATTCTACATGGAGCCTGTGTGTCAGGGAGCCTGAGCCTTCCCACCAGTGCTGCGTTCCATGGCAGCAGTGGGGCAATCTGACAAACTGGCACCTGGCATGGAAGTGTGTGCAAAAGTGTGTGAGCAAAGGTGTGGAACTGAGCTCCTTCATGTAGAAAAAATGGCACCCACATGACCTTCATGATGTCTATGGAGACAAAACAGCAGGTGTCAGCTTTGGCATCACATAGTAGCAGCATGAAGTATACTGTGAAGAGCTGCAACCTTGTAATAAAGAACAAATAGCAAGGATTGCAGCCTTTCAAGACCTAAAGAGAGCCTACAAACAGGAGGGGCATTAACTCTTTGAAAGGGAAGATAACTGAAGGACTGAAATTTGACAGTTAGAACTATTTTCTCCTGGCCAATGAATTTCTTCTGATCACAGAAAACATTTACTCTCTTCATAAGTGAGTTTGGGAGGTTATCTCAGTGAATGCTTTTAGCATAACAACATGAAAGTTAATCATTAAAGTGTCATGGTTTTATGACACGGCTAAACAGCTGTCTTGCCTTCAGCTTTAGAATAAGGCCTTTGGTTTTGGACGCTCACCCTCTCATTTATTTGGTTTATTAGGGAGAAGCAGGCAGCTCAGCACCACGCAGCCATTCAGTCACTCTCCACATGAGATGGGGAGCAGAGTCCAAATTAAAGGTGTAAAAACCAGTGGGCTGAGATAGAGTTCAATATGAGAGAAAAGACAGATAATTAATAGTAAGAAAAACAACCACGGTAATCATCATCATGCTAAAAGAATAAGAATGATGAAAGAATAATATCTGGAACGAGAGATGCCATTGCTCACATCTGCTGAATGCCCAGCCAGTTCATGAGCCCCGTTCTATTGCTCAGCCTGGTGCCAGATGCTATGGAATATTGCTTTGGCCACTCTGGGTCGGCTGTCCTGGTTCTGTCTCCTCCCAGCTCCTCGTGCCTCCCCAGCTCCTCACTGGCAAGGCAGTCTGAAAAGCTGAAAACTCCTTGGCTGAGTGGAAGAACTGCCCAGCAACAGCCAAAGCATCGACATCATTCTCATACAGAATCCAAAGGACAATACCATGCCTGCTCATAGGAAGAAAATTAACTCTATCCTCAGCAAAACCAGGACACCCTGATATTTGCCCCAAAGGGATGCAGCATGGCTTCCAGCAGTCAATGCTGTTAATTACTTTTCTTAAGCAGGAAAGTCCTTCCTCTCGGTGAGGAGCTGGTCCATCCCTGGAGACCAGATGCATTTTGGGGCAGTTCTTTCCTTTGTCTCTTCTCCTTTCAAGCACTTGAGTCCATGCAGGCCAGAGTCCCTGATGGCTGCAGTCAGAAAGCTCTCCGCATGCCTGATACCAACATTTCCTTTTGAAGATCCTGGCAAGAAACAGCCAGGGGAAGGGGAAGCCTGTCAGTGCCTTTTGACCAGCCTGCCAGGGCCAGAGCCCCTTTGGCTAGCTTGCAGGGGTCTGGAAACGCAGAGCTCCATGGGCCAGCTGGCCGGCCACCTTTCACCTGGCAGTGCTCCCCTGAATGGCCAGCCAGCTTTTGGCCTGGCCCAATTGGCTTGTAAGGGTTCCCCAGCCAGTCAGCCAGCTTGACCAAAGATTTGAGATCTCCCTCAAAGGCTGAGTGCAGCCGGTCCATGCAGTCCCAAGGCAGACCGTCTAGGCTGCCACATCAGGCTTGTGGATCACTAAACCTCTCAGGCAGACGACTAAGAAGATCAGGCCTGGCAAGTCCGTCTGTCCGTCCATCTGGCTGTCCGTCTGTCTGTCCATCCATCCATCTCCCCCCCTCTCCCCTAACCAGCCTGTTTAGGCCTGGCAGGGCTAAACCAGACCGACTGGTCTTTTATGTCCATTAGACCTTGTTCTGCTGTGGAGAACAGGTGGAAGCAATTCACTTGTCTGGCAAAGGAGTGGAGCCTGGTTCCAGCCCTCCCTGACCTCATTTAAGGGCTGGCTGCCCCCTCTGAGGGTTCTCTGCATGGAGGTGTGTTTTTTTTTTTGTGTTCTGTGTGCCTTGATCTTCAAGAATGGCTTAAGCAGTTTGGTCTTTGTTTTTGGGATTGAGTTCTTTACCTTTTGGGGGTAACTGGAAACTGTGTCTGCTGTTGCCTTTGTAACCTATTGCCATTTTGGGTTAAGGGTTCTGCTTTAGACTTTGTGGGCTGGGTCTAACGAGGCCCCTGAGGGTCTCTGGCTTTGAGCATCAGTCAGTGGCAGTTGTTAGTTGTAGAGTGATCTGAGTGTGTGTGTGAATGGTGGTACTTAGAGCTGTGTGAACTCCTTGGCGAGGCCAAGCAGTGTGGAGGTCCTTCTACCCCTACTTGTGCAAGTCAGGAGTGAAGTATGTTTCTCAGTTTCTGCAGCTGAGAGCTTTTTGTTTGCTTGTGCAGCTTTGCTGTGAGCGATGCAGAGCTGTCAGGCAGACTTGGGTTCATTTGCCACTCTCAGCAGCAATGAGACCAGTAATACCTTCTTTAAGTGCACTGAGAAATTACTTAGGTCTGGCAATAGAAATACTGCGTTGGAGGGATTGTTGGTGGCTGTGAGCTGACAGTACAAGCCTCGTATCGGCAACTGTTTTCTGTGGCATGGATTAATTGCAGCTCATTTTAGTGGAGGAGCCTGGGATTTGATTGAATCGTATTGTGAAAGGGGGGGGGGGGGGGAAGGGAAAGGGTTCTTTTGATCGCTGAGGCTTGCTGCTTCGGAGCTGCCCTAGGCAGAGCTGAGGCAGCTGATCGTGGGGTGCACAGGGGATTCGCTCGGTTTTCCCTCATCCAGGGATTCCCGAGGCGTCGGAGCAGCCCGGTACCTCTCTCGAGAGCGGCTCTCCTACTCCTCGCAATACTAATGAAGAACTAGGGGGTGTGGGACTGGGTCGAAACCACTGTAACTCTCTCTCAAAAGGGCAAGGTAATATCCACTGCACAGTGGTGGAGCCTCTGCCCTGTTGCTGCCGAGCAGAGCAAAGCAGTTTGAGAGCGAAGGATGGGTGGAAACAGATACCGACCCGATGATGTGGGTGTCTCCCCCCGACCATGCTCGGCTCCCCAGGTGCCTCTGTGAATAGATTTGAGGCCCTGGAACCTGAGGGAGAGGTGTGTGCAGGTGTGGAGGGAGGTCCACCCATGAGGGTGCCTTGGGGGAAGCGGTCACCCCCACGCCTCAAGACTTCCTCCACCCGGAAGGACAGAAGGGTGGTGGTCATAGGTGACTCCCTGCTGCAAGGAACTGAAGGCCCTATATGCCGGCCCAACCCTACCTGCAGAGAGGTGTGCTGCCTCCCTGGGGCACGGGTCAGGGACATTGCTAGGAGACTTCCCAGACTGATCTGCCCTTCTGACTACTGTCCACTATTGATAGTACAGGCTGGCAGTGAAGAAGTTAGTGAGAAAAGCCTGAAGGCTATCAAAGATGAATTCAGGGGGCTGGGGTGGGTAGTTGAAGGAACAGGTGTGCAGGGAACAGGTGTGCAGGTGGTTATTACATCTGTACCTTCAGTGGCAGGGAAGGATACTGGGATGAGCCTAAAAACCCAGCTCTTGAACAAATGGCTTAGGAGTCGGTGCAAACACAGGAGTTTGGTTTTTTTTTGGTCACAGGGCAATTTACTCGGCACCTGGCATGATGGCTGCAAATGGAAGCAGCCTGTCTCCACGGGGAAAGGGTTCTAGCTGAGGAACTGGCGGGACTTATTGGTAGGTGTTTAAACTGCAGGGGGAAGCTTGGTGCCAACTTTGAATTTGATCTGATAGCCTCCCGTGCATGTTCTACATTTATTCCACCCTCCATCTTTCCCACAGCCATACACAGGACTCTGGGCAGCGGATGTTTCTGTTGTTGTTGTTGGGGGTCCGGCTGCCACCTTGAGGTACTGAGCCAAGCTGCCACCTTCTGTGTGAAACATGAGGAAAAACCGCAATTCTGAACCCACAGCACCTCAAAGCCCCTTCAAGAGCCCCCAGCCACTGCCCTAAGCCCTCCAGGTCTCCCTCCTGCCTCCTGCCTGCTTCCGCTGCTCGGCACCGCCGGGCGCAGCCGGGCTCCGTCCTCTCCGCGCCTCCCTGCACGGACCGATGGCCGCGCACGGGATCGCCCCGAGCCTCCTCGTCTGCAGGCTGAGCCGCCCCAGCTCTCCCGGAATCCCAGCCATTTCCCACGCGGTGCCGAGGAGGGGAGGGGATGCGGGGGGAGGAACGGGGCCGGCGCTCGCAGTGCTGCGACACGGCCGTTTGCGCCGCCCCGTCCTTACCCGGCGGTGGGCACGGACACGGGGGGGGGGGGCGGGAGGGGGCGGGGGGTGTTACCGGAGCTGCAGAAACGACCGCGGGCAGAAGCGCCTAGAAACGAACGGGAAACGTTTAATCGACGAACGCACAGAGCGACAAACAGAGACACGACCGCGTTCCAAGCCGGCTCCCGTCCAAACGGCGACTGCGCAGGACGGCTCGGTGCCGACCCGGGAGGGACGGGCCTCCGCGCCGCCTTCCCCTGAGCGCCCGGCGTCCCCGAAGCACGGCGCGGGCGGCGGCGAGGACACGGGGCGGTGGAGCGCCGCAGCTCCGCCAGCACCATCGCCGGGGCCCCGCGGCCGCAGCCGCAGCCGCCATTGGCGGAGAGGCCGCGCTCGGCCATTGGTCGTGCCGCGGAACGGGGCGGGCGCCGCGCGCGGGGTCCTTTCGTTCCGCGGTTGCGGCGTCTTTGCGTCATCGCCGCGCGCATCCCGGAAGGCCGCGGCCCGGCTGCCCACGCCGATGCCTGTCGCCGCGCGCCCTCTCCACCGCCCGTCAGCACAGGAGCTGCGGTTCTGGCGGCGGCAGCAGGAACTTAGCGCAGCCCTGCAGAGAGCGGTCCGGCAGCACGGGAAGAAGAAGACGGCCGTGCAGTGCGAGTGCCTCAGCGGTGTCTGCAGCAGGTTTTTACTGCAGGCCTATCCAGTACCGAGAGCAAACCAGGCATATACCGTCAAGGCACTCACTAAACTGATGTCTGCCTACGGGACACCTCAAGTCATCGAGAGCGACCAAGGGACTCATTTTATGGTGCAACGATACAGTGCTGGGCAGAAGAAAATAACATTGTGGCGTTTCCACCTGCCGTATAATCCAACAGGGGCAGGCCTCATTGAACGTTATAACGGTATTCTTAAGGCTGCCCTGAAGACAGACTCCCAGTCCCTGCAGGGGTGGACGAAAAGGCTGTATGAAACCCTGCAGGATCTGAATGAAAGACCTCGAGACGGCAGACCCAGTGCCCTGAGAATGTTGCAGACGACATGGGCCACCCCGCTTAGGATCCAAATTACGGGCACTGATCATCAGGTAAGACCCCAGATTGGTAACAAAAATAATCTTCTGCTCCCTGCCCCTGAGAGTTTAAATCCGGGTACCCATAAAATAAAATGGCCCTGGAAGGTGCAGGTAGGACCCAAGTGGTGTGGCCTACTTGCACCTTGGGGGAGACTATTGGAGGTGGGAGGCTCAGCAGTCCCTCCAGTAACAGGTACATGGCCTACTGATATTGTGGTCAACACTCCGATCTTTGTCGCTAAAGGGACCCCCATCGTGTCCCTGTGGCAGATCAGGACACCTCCTTTGGTGCCTGATATCGTTACGCACCGCAGACCAGAAGGTGTGGTACAGGCGGCCAGGATGTGCCCCAGTACAGGTGGAAGTGTTGACCCAGGATAGAAATACAGCCTGTATCTTGCCCTGGAGAGCAGACCTTCCCCTCCTGGTACCTCTGAAACATCTGTATTTCTGCCCGTGAGTCTGTGAGCCTTCAGGATCACCAGAAGGAATGAAATGCCATCAAGCGTTCCAGTGTTGCTGTCAGATCACATACAACACCTGGTGATGGTCTGCATGGGACTGATGGAACATAGGATGGACCTGCACCGCACAAGTGCATGCCCTCCCCTGTTTCCCCACTGGCTGGGTACTCCAGGTTCACAATCTTATCAGAAGGCTTACAGCCGGGGGGAGGGTGGGGAAAGGGATGATGCCAGGCCTTTCGATGTCTCTCCAAGCGCTTCCTCGGGCAGGCCATCTCTTATTCGCTGGTTTGCTCTCATGCAGGATATTTTTGCAGTGTGTGTGACAAAATATACACACATACACCTACATACAGAGCATGCGTTCCTGGAAAGGTTCATCTAGAGGATAAGTGATGTAAACTATCAGAGATCTTCCCCAAGTTAATTAGAAGGACTGAGATGGTAAGCTAAAGAACACAAGAGGTAAGATGTAAGGGGTCCATAACATCGCCTGGTTATGTTAACTCAAAAGAGGTCACAAGTAGCATCGCTTTGTTTAATCTTTTGCTAACCCAAGGGAGATTTATTGTTTAGTCTAACCGTTTTGTCAGCCCAGGCGTATTCTAATGAATATGTATGGCTTGGCTAAGGAATGTATCGAGACCCCACTCTGTGGTGTGCAAGCTAGGAGGAGCGATCCCCCTGGCACCCGGCGTGTGGAGCAGCACTGAAATAAACGTATCTGCTCTTTAACCTTATGTGGGTTAGAGAGTTTGATTCTGCAAATCAGGACTCCCAAAAAGAACTATGATAGCAGAGATCATGAGATAAAAAAATATATATATTATTCAATTCTAATGCAGAAACAACATTTGATTCCCACAGAACCATGTTAATCATTACTCTCAAAGTGTGTATCTACTAAAAAGCTGCAATGTTTGAGGCCTGCAAAATGATTTGCGTTCGCAGACTGATCAGTACTTATCGGTTCCTTCTTAGAAGCACTGTGCTCTCTGCCAACCCAGATGTTGTGGTTTCGTGATTTGTTTGTTGTTGTCAGTGTTCCACATCAGAACATCACGTGGACCAGCGGGAGTTAACGAGTGAATGTTCTGGTTCCTTTTGCTGCCTTTTGTGGACTCTTTGAGTGTCCTGATGGGAAGGGAGGGGGCGGCATCCCCGGAGGACGTGGAGGGCAGAGAAAGTGGCGGGGAGCTGCGGTCGGGACCCGGAGGTCTGCCCCTCTCCGTCCGGCCTGGCTCAACGTCTCAGCTCGCCGCGGAGAAAGCGCGTGCTTTCGTCGCACTATCGCGATTTGACTCTCACTTTTTGAGTCCTGTCTCTCTCGTTTTGTTTGATTTAGTTAGATTCAGTAAATTACCCTTCCTCAGATCGCTGCCGTTGTGCCAGCTCTCTGCCCTTCCCCCTCTCCCGGAGCGCACGCAGCCCGGGGCCGGACGGCTGGCGACAAACCATTCGTACCCTTTTTCCCTCTTCTTCCCGGGGCTGTGCCCCCCCGTCACGGGCTTCTATCTAAGAATAACCCATGACACCAAAAAACACCGGCAGTTCTAAGGTGGTTCGTTTGAGTTAGTGCATCTATCCAAATCTCAAGGGGAAAAAAAAAAAGAACAAAAAAAAAAAGGAAAAAAATGCTTTTATAATCAGAAATTGAATTGTTCCCTAGTGATGCAGACAAGAGTTGATTTTTTTGCATATAACTTTACTTCCGGAAACAGGGAATGTATTGTCTCCCCTCCTGTGATTCTTCAATCCTATCAAATGTTCAGTGAAGACCTTTAGAAATGTGTCCGTTACATTTCTCCATTTCTAGTTTCCAAAAACTACAGGAACCTTAGCTGCTCAGATGCCATGTTAGGAAAAGGCAGGCGAGAAGGGATGAATCAGGTCTTTGTCTAATGACTTTTCTCTCCATGAAAATAAAGCTTTGACTGAAATTTAAGAATTTAATCTCACCTATCATCTTCAGTCTAAGGTGGCTGATAGGCCACCATTTCACCACGGAGGGTGCTGAGAAACAAGTTCAGGATTGCCTACAAATGGAATAGAATGATTTGATAAACAGCATAAAAATTGTTGCAAAAAAAAGTCAAAAGTCATGCTCTGTCTAGGAAAAAAGGAAGGAACCAAATCTCTGAATCCAGTGGGTAAATATACAGCTACTTGGTATTATTTGCAGAGAAGTAAGAATTTTAGCGCTTTTGAATTTGTCTGATTCATTTCTCCTTAGTGTTGGAATGATCAGTTTTTGGGTTACCCAGTAGATGAGATGTACTCTTAAAATGAAATTCTACAGTTTCTTAGAAGCTGAGAGAAATCATTCTAAACAGAATTTATGAAAAACTCGGAGCATACAGTATATCATTCTGATTACAGAGGGAGAGGACAAAGTGAGCCTACATAAAAAAGAAAAAAATGAGAAGGTTTGTGAGCTGTTACTTCATCGGTGCATCCAAGAGCAGCTTCCTGTTACTCTACCTGATGAAGCAGTATCTTTTCTCAGAACCAGACCCAGGTTTCATCCCAGTTCTCCCCCAGTGTGATGCTGACATCATGCAACAAGGAGAAGTAGCATTTCACCCCCAGCACAAGGGAAATGTGAGGCAAAAGGGCAAATCATTTAAAAAGAATGAGTTAGAAAAGACACACCAGCTTGATTTGTTGTTGCAAGGATATTGCCATGATCAAAGTACCTACTGAGAGGTACTGAGAGAGGAGGAAGGATGGAAGGATTTGGGTGTGAGTTTTCAGGATTCTGAGCAGTTCTGTGCTCACTGCATAATCACCTCAGGCCTCGCAGGGCATTCCAGTAGCTCTTCTATTGTTCTTTATTTTATTGCATTAGCGAGGGACTCAGCATTACTTACGTGAACATATATGATCCTTAAAACCTGGCAGAAGAGCAGGTTGCTCTGAAAGTAACTTATTAGAATACCAGCATCATGTACACAAAAATATTTCTGGACACATAGAGGAAAACATGATGCACAGAAAGATACAGCAAAATAATGTTCACACGTGTGGTCTACATTCTTAAAAATGTATTTTTTTCTATTTGCTCGTGTTAATGAAATTTCTATGCTCTAAAAAAAATCCCTATAGCATATCTCAAAGTTAAAAAGGCTGAACTCTTCTAGATCTGATTGAGTTTCTACAGAATCCCAGCAAGCTGTGAGAAACATTTAGCACTGCATGCAAATAAATGCCTGTCTTTTTAATCAAAAGTGACCCTGTCACTGATGGCTATGTTTCAGCTCTTCAACTAAAGGTTTTCAGAATTAAGTTTTGAGATCTGCTCATTAAAGAAAAGATCCGGCTACGGGTGGTCCTTGTACTTGAGGAAATCAGCATAAGGGAATTTGTTTAGAAAAAAAAAGTAACAAAAAAATCATAGAACCATAAAATCCTTAGAGAGAGATGATTTTGTGCTTCTAATGCATTTGGAGTTTTCTTGATCAGCAGCTTCATCAGATCCATTTGTCCTGCCTCACCTAGAACAGAAACACATGGCGCTGGCGTGGGTCTGCAGAGTTCCCCTGCTGGTTGTTTTATCTCTGCTCTGTTTTTTGTTGCAGCCCTCATGCCTTTGGCCAGTGACATGGAGAGCTCAGTCTGATGCTTGGCAGCTGAGACCACATTGATTCTCAGGACAACCTGGAAGACACCAACAGCATGATGGAGCCTGCAGTTCTGTGCTGTCCCGCCGAGCTGCAGCACTCCTGTGACAGCTCTGTCCATCGGAGGAGCACAGCAAACCCAGTGCCCTGCTGCCCTTCTCCCTGGGACATTCCTGCCCGTGCTGAGCAGGCAGCGCCATTCCTGGCCTCTGCTGCTGGCTGCAGGACAGTGCATCCCTCTGCACTCCTGAGCACATGGAGGGCACTCTAGGTGAACAGCCTCTGCTGGAGATGGCAAACAGCATTGGCAAGGCCACAAGGCTCCTACAGAACCAAGGTCTTTGTCCACTTGGCTATGGTAGTAGTGTCTACTACCGAGGCTCGTGAGGGGACATGCTGTCATGACACTGGGGCCTTGCAACCCCATAGGGTGACCAGGAGGTGTCATATCATTCTCCTTCACAGAACATTACAGACCATACTTCCCACTGACTGTGGAGGAGCTCTGGACCTTATGTGAGGACCTCCCTTCCCAAGATCTGGAGCTATGGCTAAGCCATTCTGTCTCATCACATCAGCCGAGGGCTCTTCTCAACATTAAAGTCATTGCATGGGGCCTTTGCCTACTTGTAATCATGATCTCTAATTACCTGCTCAAAAAAGACCTTCAGGAGCTTTTGTCAGTAATGGCCCCCACGGGAGCCAGTTGATACTCAAAGACACTTCAGCATTTCCTTCGTTGTGTGGTTACATCAGCCTCCTCTCAGTATCTGAAGTTAACAGACTCCGCAAACATGCAGTGGGGCTCATTACAGTGCAGAAAGACCTAACAAGCATTTCCTTCAAGTTATCCAGACTTGTCCAGTTAATTATTATGGTTTCAAGGTTGTAGATGAAGAGAAAACTTCCTAGGATAATTAAAAAAAAAGAGTTAATCACGTTTAAGGTTTTTTTTAATTACTTTTTTTGTTAATCTAAGAAGTGATTGAAGCTTTCTTCATTTTATAGTTTTCCCAGGCTGTCTCCTAAGGAGGTCTGGACAAGTAACTGCATGGACAACCTTGCTCTCCACTTCCCTTCTCCACCACCTCATTCATGAGTCACCTCAGACTTGCATCATTTTTCCTTACAGCAGGTATCTACGCTGAATTCTACAGATTCTTCCAGTTCCTTTGTGGAAATGTACACTTTCTTTGTCTTGCATATCTCCCTATGGACTCAGAATTGTGTGCACATAGGCTCTGGGCACTGGTCTGTGCCAGCTACATTCAATCAAACTTTACTACAAGACTGAGTTTCACAGGAAGATCAATTTAGAAAGCAAATATTTTCAGTGGATCAGAAAGTTCACCTGAGGTGAAATTGATAAAAAAAATTAAGAATTATAGCAACTGTCTTTTCACAACCTGGTGTGCTCAGTGGGATGCTTCTTCCTCTTGTTCTCAGAAAACACTTGTCGGAAGCAATCTGCCGTCCTCTTCCCACTAACAAATTACTCAATGGAGTATATATGTGGGAGAACTCCGTTCATACTCCATGTCTTCTAGTTTAGACAAGAAGCTTCTCACTGAGATGTCCTTTCTCATTGACTTTTTCTGAAGGTTTTTTATTTCCCGTTGAGATGTATTTATTATAGCAAGGAGCCCAGGCCTCCCTATTCCCAAGTGCCTCTACACTCAGTATCTGATGAAGTCCAACAAATACCAGGCATTCTGGAGAAGAACTATTTCAAAAAGAGAGGTGAATAAACCTTTGCTATTTTATACCCAGGTAAAATGCCATTCAGGAAACTATTTCTAACCATCCTTTGGGCATTTGCCAGTAGAAGCAAAGCATGTCACTAGTGATTTTGAAACATGAGAACAACACAGCTCTCTTCACACACCTTTGCAAGGGGCATTAAAAATGACAGCTGGCCTGCATGCAACTGAGTAAAACAGTCCAGTTTGACAATGTCTAAGTGAGCATTGGAAAGACTAACTGAAAATCCAGACAAGACAACCAACCCGGCTGCTTACAAGTTCTCATGTCACCTTCCCTTCAGTACCACGTGTGCTGTGCTGAGCCAGCAGTGCAGTAGGTCCTGGTGACACCTTTCCTGAGCAGTGTCTCTTTCTGCCATCTGGACTTGTGCATTTCATGGCCCTGCAAGGAGGCCAGGTCCTTTTGGGACTCTGGAGGACTTCAGCCGGAGTTCCTTGCACAACTCGCTGTATTGGATGGTGGCTCTAAAAGCAGCTCAGCTGAGTGTGCTGTGCTCTTACAGAGTAATTCACACCTTGCATAGCTTGATTCGTGAATCATAAGGCTGTCACTTTAGAACAGAATTATGGTTGCAATCAAGGCTTTCCAGTACTTACAGCAAGTATCAAAGTGAAGTTGTTGCAGAGTCTGCCCTGCTCCTATTTTCCTCAGCATGGAGGCTTATGTTAAATTCTACAATGTGGTGGATTACCTTCTGTATGTGCTTTTTTTTCTTTTGGAACAAGGAAGCCATTGTTTTCTCGATTGATACTGAGATGTAAATATTTTTAAATGCATTGTTCTAAGGGCAAGAAAACATTTTATTGATAACACTTCATGCTGAGTCACCCACTGTGTGTTTCTTTTTTTTTTTTTAGTTCTTTCTGTTCAGATAAACCCAAAATGCATTAGCAGTAATTTAATATTATAGATTTCTAAGTGGGTCAAAAAGATTCTTCAAGTAAATTTCCAGTCCTCTTTCTCCCTTTCCCTTTATCATTTGTTCTTTTTAGACTAGAAGAGAATAAAGAGAGCTTTTAGGAGTTTTATTATTATTACTACTTTTTAATAGCAAATAAGTCCCCTTAATGCTCTAACATTACCAGGTGATAAAATTGTGAATTTGCCTTTAGGTGCTAAGTGTTGATACAGCTTTGTATAATGGTTGGAGTTTAAAAAGTGAGAAAACATATCAACTACTCCTCAAACCAAAAATAGGTTAAACTCAGGTAATCTTTCTTTTCATTCTTTTTCTGGTGCCCTTTGCTTATTGCACTAGTTCTGCTACTGGTAGCTGCATTGCCCTCCTGTGTAACGTTTGCTGTCTTGTGTGTCAGCTGGTATGGAACGCTGAGGTGTGCTGACTGCAGGAATAGTATGGGAGGTGGATCTTTTCTTTACGCTTGCTTTTTTTTCTTCTAGTCCCTGCTTCTGCAGGTTGTGATTCATGTATGGTTGGTAGATGGCCAGGATTCATTACAGGAGAAAATGACGCACAAAACCCTCAAATGCTTTTAATACCTTGTGACATCAGCGAAAATAAAGGAATTTCAACATTCAGCTGCAGAAGGGTTGTGCTTGTGAGTGTCTTAGCCCTGGAATTTCACACGGCAGCCCGTTGTAGTCTGCTTCAGTATCAGAACCTTGGAATGCTCTCACTTTTTTTCACAAGAACTCTATCTGAAGTTGTGGCTTCTTATGAAAAACTGAGAGTTTAATAGAATATTGTGAATGAGTAAAGTGGGATTAAAATCTCACTGAGATGCATTTCTAGGGGATTTCCCTTTTTGTTTTACTAATACTTGTGATATAGCATAACTGTCTTCACAGGAAATTAAACAAATGAAGCTTGGAGGCTTGGAGTTATTCTTATGAGCTGTTCTACTAATTCACCACTGGGGATTATAGTTCAGAAAAGAAGAGAGTGATCAGTAGTGGGATCACAGTACTGCATTTCCGACTGGTGTTGTAGCAGTAGATGCGCTGTTATGTCCAATATTGCTATCACCTGGCTCACCAGAACCATGACATGGGAATACTGAAGGTCTAGGGAGTAGCATAGATCAAGTTGAGCCAAAAGGTGAAGAGGGAGAAGCACAGAAAACAACTACTGTTCCACTTATGCACTGCTATGAAAAGACAGGTATTTTTATAAAGCACAAAGTAATGCCATAGCCTGTGTAACAGCTTGTAAGTCATGAGTCAGAGAGCAAGAATTAGGAAAATTTAAAAAATAAAAAATAAGATTTTTCTTTTCTTTGTAATTGAAATATTTCAAACTGTTTTCAAAATCATTCTCTTGATGCCAGCCCCTTGAGCGTTAAATAAACTGAGTATGATATTAAAATAAAAAACATTAACATTATAATGACACTACTTTTCTGCTGATGCCCTTTTGAGTCACTTGAGACAAATCTGAGAAAGATTTCTGCTGTGTTCCATGGAGGCAAAATGAACCAGCTGCATAGGTCTCTTCATTCTTACAGAAGCTAGTTCACAACATTGCCCCGGTAAGAGCATGGGAAAGCATGCAGCTGCCTGCTTTGTGTCCCAAGTGGGATTGCATCTATGCTGATGTGTCCAGGAAATCA
The DNA here is from genome assembly GCF_023343835.1 of Lagopus muta. NCBI lineage: Eukaryota > Metazoa > Chordata > Aves > Galliformes > Phasianidae > Lagopus > Lagopus muta. The sequence goes on along the minus strand of NC_064458.1, from coordinate 4,782,214 downwards.
AAGATCTCCACTTGCAAGGAAAAGGTCCTCCTCCTTTGTGCTTCTCTCCCCATGTTGGCTCCTGGGAGCTGTGCCTGAGTAAAGGGTGCAGAATTTTGCCTGAAGTGAAGATCATGCATGAACAGTTAGGAGCACTGTGTTGTATCACGGTCTGCTGACATAAGGCTTCACTTGAACATGTACTGAAATGCACTTGCTAGGGCTACTTTGTACTTTTTTGTACTGGACAGGACCTGTTACCAATCTGGAATTTTGCTTGGGCAGGCTTTGAAGAGTTGTTGAGTTTGCCAGGAGTGTCCTTGTATGTGATAGCTAAATTCTTCATAGCATAGCATGAGATTTTATTATTATTTTTTAATAACAGCTATACTTGTAATACTTCTGTTTTACAGCCACACTACACATTTAGAACAGATCCAAGATCTTCTGCAACCATTCGGCTGTGTTTCTACCTGTTAACAATTCTGGCTTTCTGGAAGATCCTCAAATAACAAGTTATAAAACTTTTTTTAAAGTTATAAAACTCGGTCCCAAGACAGAGCCTTGGGGGACGCTGCTCATTGCCAGCCTCCACCTGGACACAGAGCCATTGATCACCACCCTGTCTGCAGCCTTCCAACCAATTCCTTATCCATCGGGTGGTCCACCCATCAAATCCACATCCCTCCAATTTGGAGATAAGGATGTGGTGGGGGACCGTGTCAAAGTCCTTGCTCAAGTCCAGGTAATGACATTGATTGCCTTTCCCTTGTCCACTGATGCCGTCACTCCATCACAGCAGGCCACCAGATTGGTCAAGCACGACCTTACCATGGTGAAGCCGTGCTGGCTGTCTCGGGTCACACTCTCATTCCTCATTTTTGGGTCAATAACAAAAATATGTTTAGGTCATTATAAATGGCAGAAAATTCCTGAAATCATTACTACCCAAAGGTAGCAGAAAGCTACTGCATACCTGGGGTCACCATCATATTCTGTTCAGTACCATAATGGCACAGGGTTGGTAATCGGAAATAAACACTGTGCTACTACAAGTGCTTTTCCTGCTATTGGTCAACAGTCCACAGTAAGCAAGTGCTTTTCTAAAACTCTCATGAGACTTCATGTGTTTCACCTGGAACTCACTGCCCCTTGACCTGTTGCTGAGCATAATTGGGAGGAGCCTGGCTCCCCCTCAGGTCCTCCCATCAGATGTTTATATACGTTGACATACTTCCCCTTGGAGCCTTCTCTTCTCCAGGCTGAGCAGCAACTGCTCTCTTAGCCTCCCTTCTCATAAAGGATGCCCCAGTCCAATTCAAAGGCCTTTGCAGGACTTGCCCCACTAAATTCACGTCCTTTTCATATTGCAGTGCCCAGTTCTGTACTGGTCACAGTTCAGCAGAATTTGCTTTACCAGCGCTGAGCAGAGAAGAACAAACACCTCCCTTCATCTGCTCCCCCAGGAGGCTGTTATTCTTCTTTGCAGAAGCAGCACATCGCTATTTCATGGTCAGCTTGTTGCCCGTGTGGATGCCAAGGTCCTTAAGGTTCTTAAGGTCCTTCTCTGCCAAGGCGCAGGGCCAGTCAGCCACCATCCCCTCCCATGCTGATGCAGGGGTTATTTCACGCAGTGTGCACAGGGTCTCATGCAGAGACTGGCAGATTGCTCGGCAGTTCGCGCTGGCAGGAGGAGCTGGGAGGAGGAGCACCCCACAGTATAGAGGGTAAGTTCAATAGGTGATTATCTCCTCCTAAGTACATGGCCCTCATCCTCTAATTACAGGATTAGCGCCCTCTGAGAATAGAGACCTTAGCCGTCCTAACCACTCGACAGAGAGCTATGCAATGAAACAGGTTAAAAAGTCACAGGGACTAAAAGGACAGAGCAGAGGAACTATATTCTGCCCTCAAAGAGACAGCTTCTACCGCAGAAGAAAACACAAGATCCATGCAGGCAGTATCCATCCCATCACTGACAGGCTGACGGTAAGAACTCAAAGGAAAGGAATGGATGGAGGCAAGTTGATGCTGAGGGCTGCAAGCAAAACCCCTTCTTGCCTACTCCACCCACCCAGTGCTTCTGTAGACACAAGGATCTGGGATAGATACTGAAATAGCTGAGCTATTACAGCATGCAGACCAACATGAATGATTGTGGGTGACATTCATTTTGGTGTTTGTTAATGCTTGATCTGGAGATCAAGCATGCAGAGAGAAGCTTAAGACAGCCAGTGCCCATTTTTAGTTGAATTTGGCAAGGGACTTGAAGGGTGAACAGAAGACCTTCACACATACATAAGAGCAAAGGAAAGGGTAGGAAAATGTCTCACCGAAGACAGGACAGGAGTCTTGTTAACAAGTTAAACAGAAAAGCCTGAAATACACACTCCCTCAACTCAGTCTTCTCTGCTAAGACAGAACTTTGGGTATCCAAGGGCCCTGAGACCAGAGGAAAGCCCAGAGCAAGGAAGATTTCCTCTTGCTAGGGATCATCAGGTTAAACAAACAGGACACCTATAAATCCATGGGCTCTGGTGAGCTGCACCCATGTGCGCTGAGGGAGCTGGAAGACATTGCTGTTAAGCCACTCTCAATGTTCTTTGCAATGTCATAGAGAGTGGGAAAGTTCCCCAAAGACTGGAAGCATGCAAATGTCAGTCACATGTTTAAGACCTGCAAAAGCAAGTGTCTGAAGGGCCAGTCACCATTCCTTAGGCATTCTCCTAGTCAGCTGACACAACATAAATTAGATAAATGGCAGGTGAGATTGATTGAAAATGACCAAATATCAAGGCTCAGAGTGTGATGACTGATATCACAAGGTCCAGATGGACATTCTTGCTTTGCTTCCCAGGGGCTGATGCTAGGTGTTATATTCTCTAACCTCTTCGCTAAGACTCTAGACAAAGGGGTGCAGTGGAGGTCAGCACCACGGTCTGCTCTAAGCAACAATAAGGTGATAATAGGGTCACAGTGATCAGTAATTTCTCTAGACCCAGTGCTGGTCTGCATTCTTGGTGATTTATTCCCCTTAAGAAAGTAAGAATTTTCCTTTTCTATCTTTTCAATTTCATTTGCTCACTGCCCTTTGTTCTTTCCCCACTTCCCTGCACTCAGATCAGGTCAGCCACATCTACTCTGACCAAACACAATTGTATGGGGTTTGACTGGGATGGAGTTAACATTCTTCATAGCAGCCTATTAATTAGCACAGCAGCTCAGACAAGAAGGTAACATTCATTCTGTGCACACTGAGCTGAGGCAAGAGGAATCCAGCTCCTGTGTCTGTGAGGTACACAGCAGGGGCAGCTGAATCCCTCTCCAGCTCCAAACTACTGATGAGAGCAGAGATGCCCACAATGAATCAGGCAGATCCCTGCGCTGCACAGGGAAGAGATTGCTGCCTGACATTGCCCCGGCGTGCTGCCTGACAATGGGTAAGGGATTCCAGAGGGGAACACGGCACCTCCTGCATACCACCAGCACACCCTGGGAGGGCAATTCCTGCAGCGGGAGTCTGTGCAGTGCTAGAGAGAGTCGGTAACGATTCCTTCAGCTTGCTTCAAAGTGAGCTCTCCAGGAGGGGCCCTGCTGCTTTTCAGGAGCTGTGAGCCCTGGAGCCTCAGGGACATCTCCAGGGAGGTTGGTTTGGGGCATAGAAAGTGATGCCTCGGGCTGTACCTCTGCTGCTGAGCTGAGCTGTGCTTTCTGAGAAGCAGGGAGCTGCTGGCAAACAGCAGTGCTGCAGACAGACAGCTATGTCCAAGAGCAGCTCTTCTGCACCAAGAGCTGGGGACTGGCCTGCAGCTGGCACAGGGAGAGCAGGGAAGGAAAGAGGTGTTAAAGGCTGTGTGGAAGAACTCCTCAGTGCTCTTCACACAGTAAGTTTGGCTGAAGGCAAGGCAGATGCAGTACGTTGAGAGATCACCTGAAGTTAGCATATCCCACTGCTTATAGGATCTTCTGGGAGTGTTCCCATCATTTTTCCATCACAAAGGAGGAGATCCTGCTCCAAGTCAGTGATTCCCTGCTCCAGGCAGTGCAGGGTGGGATCTGTGAGCACAGGTAGGCAGGAAATGTGGGAACAGAGAAGCAGCTCCCATCAGGGACGGCTGCAGGCAGCAGAGATGCACAGGCTGTGGGAAGGAACTGCCATGGGAGGGGGATTCTGGCACCTCCTGGCTGCGCCCTGCCATGCAGATGCTTTCTCTGGAGCAGTTCTTCCCTGGTCTCTCCCACTCCCCCAAGCCATAGGGTCTCAGGCAAGCATCACCAGCACAGCAGCCAGAGCCCAGAAGAGAAGCTCCCACACTCTGTCTGTGTGTGCCCCTCTTCCCTTGACAGGAACCCTGTGGCATGTCACTGTGATCCACTTTGGACCGACTAAAGCAGTAGGGGAGGAGGGGAGGATTTGGTCATCATTCAGACACCAGCCCAGTGGTCCTGCTGTGCAGCGGTGCCTGAAGGAACAATGACCAAGTGTCCTCCTGATACTGCAGTGTAAGGAGCTGGGATACAGGGACACCCCAGCTTTAGGGTATGCAGCAGTGTCTATGGGGCATCTTTCGGGGCTGTGTGCTGCTCTCCAGAAGTACGCAGCTTTCTCACTAGATCTTTGTGTTGCCTAGGTGACCCACAAAGGACACACCTCAGTGCTAAGGCCATGTAGATGCTACTGGATGGCTCTCTGTGTGCAGACAGAAATGAGGCCTCTGTATTCCTGGCTAGGAGGGAAGAGCTGAGGTCCTGCTCAGACATCTCGAGGAAAGGACGATTCTTTACACTGCACATTGACCCAGAGTCTCTGCTGCACCCAGAACAAGGTAACACCTGAGCGTGACCATCCTGCAACTCACAGAGGTGTGACACAGCACAGCTGGGAACAGGGTGGATGGACAGAACTGCTCTCCTCACTCTTCACCAGGGGACAGTCAGCTTGCCTCCTGGAACCCATAGGATTTCCCTTGGAGTCCACATGGCTTTCAGCTACCCAACACCTCTTCTGAGAGTTATGGGGACAGCTGTAATAAAATAAACCAAATAAAATCCCCTTAGCTCTTCTCTGCAGTTGGATGAGTTGAAAGAAATGGCACAGAAAAACTCAGTGATGTTATAAGCAGAGTGAATCTGAGTTTCCCCCCACGTTCCTCTTTCCCTTCTGCTGCGTGAGAGGAAGGGCTCCTCTGAAACCTGCAGCAGCCTCTGTTCCCAATGGCACTCTCAGCACCAGCCAGAGATCAAGTCAGACAGCTGCAGAAAGTTTCTCCTGAAAAGTTTAAGGCTCTGTGTGGGGGGTTGCTGTAAGGTTTGCAAAGTTTTCTTCAGATAAAGCTGATAAACTTTATATATCATTTTCATCAGAAAACTATGTAGAAATGTACAATGGTAGCTCCATCACCAAGCCTAGCCTGTCTTGTTCTCCTTGAACTGGCCCCAGCTAAACAAATGTCCAACAACACCTTCCTCCTTCCAGTTCCTCCTCCTGCCATTCACAGATGTGGGAGCTGCAGATCCTGAAAGGGCCTATAGGAAACCTGAGGTGGGACTTCTTATAAGGGCACGTAGTGACAGGACAAGGGGACATAGCTTTAAACTGGGTGAGTTAGACTTAAACTAGATATTAGGAATAAAATCTTTCCTGTGAGGGTGGTGAGACGCTGGCACAGGTTGCCCAGTGAGGTGGTGGATGCCGTCTGTCTGGAAGCGCTCCAGGCCAGGCTGGATGGGGCTGTGAGCAGCCTGGTCTCGAAGGAAGTGTCCCTGCCTGCAGCAGAGGGGTTGGAACGAGGTGATCTCCAAGGTCCCTTCCATCCCAAACCATTCTGTGATTCTATATGTCAGTTTCATTTCTCATTTTGACAAGCAGGGAATATCCCCGCAGGGCAGCTGGATAGAATCTGACTAATTCAGTGCAGGGATTCAAAATTCCCCTTCAGATACTTGGGCAGCTCCATGTGTGTAGTCGAACAGGGTCGACAGGGGCCCCTCGGCCCCTGGGAAACCATGGCAACAAATGACCTGAAGATAAGGGAGAAGAACAGGATAGACCAAATAAGGAAGAAACAAGACATTCCACATGTCCATTGGTCAGGTAGTAGCCCTAAGGCATGGGGAAAAGTTTTAAAAAGGACGCGCTCCCTGCAATAAACGCCATTTTACCACCCACCACATTGGTGTGCACCGAGGTAGATGGACAGACCGTTGAGTCCCTAACGAAAACGAACACCTGTATGAAGCCTTTTGCAGGCGGAAGGCTTCACATGTGCCAACAGGTCTGGTTGGGGATTAACTCTCCTAAATCCAATCCTAACACCTCTTTGTCTTATCCTCCTTGTACAGGTCTCCAAGCCCAGCAGCAGCAGTTGTCCAACAGCAGCTCCATCAATGAGTTTCTCCTCCTGGTGCTTGCAGACACGCAGCAGCTGCAGCTCCTGCATTTCTGGCTCTTGCTGGACATCTGCCTGGCCGCCCTCCTGGCAACGGCCTCATCAGCACAGCCGTAGCCTGCGACCACCACGTGCACACCCCATGCACTTCTTCCTCCTCAACCTCGCCCTCCTGAACCTGGGCTGCATCTCCACCACTCTCCCCAAAGCAATGGCCAATGTCCTTTGGGACTCCAGGGACATCTCCTTTGCTGAATGTGCTGCACAAGTCTTTTTTTTACTATTCTTTTTTGATGCAGAATACTTCCTTCTCACTGTCATGGCCTACGACCACTACGTTTCCATCTGCAAGCCCCTGCACTACAACATCCTGCTGGGCAGCAGAGCTTGTTGCCACCATGGCTGCAGCTGCCTGGGGCAGTGGGTTTCTTTATGCTCTGTTGCACACAGCCAATACATTCTCAATACCATTCTGTAAAAGCAATGCCAGTTCTGTGAAATCGCCCAGATCCTCAAGCCCTCCTGCTCAGAGTCAGACAATCTCAGGGAAGCTGGGATTATTGATTTTAGCCTTTGTTTAATCTTCGTGTGCTTTGTTTTCATTGTGCTGTCCTATCTGCAGATCTTCAGGGCCTGCTGAGGATGCCCTCAGAGCAGGGATGGCACAGAGCCTTCTCCACATGCCTTTCACCTGGCTGTCTTGCTCTTTGTCAGCACTCTCATGTTCGCCTATCTCAAACCCCCCTCCATTTCATCCCCATCTCTTGACCTGTTGGTTGCAGTTCTGTACTCAGTGGTGCCTCCAGCAGTGAACCCCCTCATCTACAGCATGAGGAACCAGGAGCTCAAAAACACAGTGAGGAAATTCAGAGGAATTCCATGGTGTATCCAAAATTATTAGAACAATCTTTTTACTTTCATTACTATTTCCTCATACTTGGATTAAGATTTAAATACTTTTATATTCAAATTCTTAGCCTCCTATCTGTTCATTTTTTTTTACCTAGTCATGTCATTACAAGTCCAACTTGAAAACTAGGACTCTGCGGTCCTAACAAAGTTCAAAAAGTTCAAGTGCAATGTGTTGCCTTGGGCTGGGGCAAACGTAGAGATATGTGCAGATTGAGAGATTTCACTGAGAGCAACCCTACTGAGAAGGACTTCTGTCTGCCAGAGTTCTGGTGGATGAAAAGCTGGATGTGAGCCAGCAGTGCGTGCTTGTAGCCCTGAAGGCCAACTCATCTGGGCTGCATCAACAGAGGGGTGACCAGCAGGACGAGGGAGATGATTGTCCCTCTCTACAAAAACAACCAGAGGCCTGGATGTCCCACCCCTGGAGAAGTTTGGGGTCAGGTTGGATGGGGCCCTGGGTAACCTGATGTAGTTTGAGCTACACTACCTTTAAGGTCTCTTCCAACCCTAAACATCCTATGATTCTATAATTCTATGATCTTGTGTACCTGCAGAACCAGGCTTCCTGTGCAGATGAACACAATGAAGAAGCCAGCAGAAATTCTTTTGTCTCAGCTCCCATGTCTCCCTTGTCCTCTTGAGCAACCCGCATATGTGGGAGAGTTTCAAGGAGCCAGGAAACCATCTGCCACATGGAGCAGCAGACCTGGTGCCCCTGTGGTCTGCCCCTCAATGCCGGCTGGGCTCTTCCTCTCTGCTGCCTTTGAGTTGGGGCTGTTGCTTTCCTGAAACCATGGCCATGAGCAGCAGCTGAATGTGGTCTTTTGAGCACTGCTCTCCCTCCACTTCCTTGCTCTCCTGTTGTGCCTCTCCATTCCTGTTAGTCTTCAGTTCTCAATTTACTTGATAGCAGTCCTGCTGTCTCTACAGTAGCATACCTAACTAAAGGCCTGCTCAGGGCAGAGCCAGAATCCAGGCCTCTTTCAAAGCTGGTGTCAGCAGTGCACACAAGGAGCTGCTCTCTGCTCTTTTGTTGTCTGGGGCTCTCCATGAGCTGAAGTACACAGGCTTACAGTCCCACAGTGATCTGCTAGTGACCAGTCACTGGACCCAGGGCTCCCTTCTCAGTGGCACTTGTTCAAGCAGACAACAAATATTTGTTGACTTATCTGGAGCGTGATCCAGTACAGACTTTTTGAAGCCCTGTGGGTCAGATCTGGTTCAGCACTCAAGTGCCCTTTGTGACATTAGAGGCACCCCACGCTCCTGCCAAGCACTGTCCTTGGCTGCAGAGCCTTTAGCACTAGATGCAAGATTAGATTAGATTAGATTAGATTAGATTAGATTAGATGGCAAGAGGCAGCAGAGATCTCCATCCATCTGTGTCTGCTGCCCACCCTGAGCAGCATAACCTGGGCAGGGTCACCACAGATCCATCACTTCAGAGTAGTACCACCAGATCAGGGCCTTGTGGGGAACACGGGGAGGGAACCAGGAGCAGCCAGCCAGGCCAGCATGGACAAGCTGCCCTGGACAAGGCTCTCCAGGAGCAGGGATGGCTCTGGAGAAGAGCAAGAGAGCATTTCTGTGCCTTCAGGGAGGGACAGGTGAGAAAGAGAAAGCTATTTCTGCAGGCATTTGCTGGGGGCAGGCTGTGCTGGGCCAGGACTCTTGTGCTAGGCTGAGAAGAGGATGGCACTGGCACAGGCAGTCTGTGCTGGGGGTCTTCTGGGCCTGGAGCTTCACCGACCTCTGTTTCCCCAGGCCACAGCCCCAGCCTAACAGCTGCTGTGCCTTCAGAGCTTCTGGGCTGTGGTGGCATTGCATACCCAGCGGTGGGCACTGCCACTGGTCTGCTGGGCTGAGCTGGGTTGGGAAGAGGGCAGGAGGTGGGGAGAGCTGGGGAAGAACCGGGATGTTCCCAATAGAGGGAAACACCACCATTAGCTGAGCTGAGACAGTGTGCAGGGTGAGAATTTGCAGCAGGGCTTTGTGGAGCAGATTCAGGGATTAGGGAAAGAGCCGAGATTTGCAGATGCAGGAGAGAGGAGGTCAGTCTGCAGAGGTCACTAACAGCCTTACACAACCAAGTCAGTTTTCTTCTGACTGAGATACTTTTGGGACTGAGACTTAGAAAATAACCAAGGTTGAGACAAGGCATAATATGCAATATCCTATAAAGTTTTTCAGGAACATTTCAGGAACATTAGTTTCTTCCCAAAATCAGAAAATAAATTATTTTAAAAAAAACAACAGGAGAGCATTATAATGATATATTAATGACAAAATAAAACTTAGCTCTGATTGCCATCAACAGGAACTAAGAACAGCTGTGAGCAAGTTCTGAGATTCATTTCTTTGAAATGATAATTCTGAACTCGCAGTTATCCTTCCTCAAATTGGATGCTTCTCTGGGAGAGATTGGTGTGCAGGAGTTGCTCTGGTTGGTACACTTCTCCAGTCAATAAACAAAAAGCTTGGGCTTCTACTCAAACAAATGAGGGGTGAGGAGAGACTCCCTTGGGAAGTACAAACATAGGACCTGTGACCAAATTGTGAACAGCTCTACCAAAGGGGAAGATTTCAATTAGACATTTTGGAATACACCTTGCTCAGACTTGCAAAACTGATGTGGTGTTTCAGGAAAACTTACCAATAGCTTCCATGCTTACTCCTCGTTTTCACAAATGCAGCGTTTCCTTTGGAAATTAATTTGGACAAAAATAAAGAAAACCAAAAGCCTGTTTTCCTGCGCTTCTGTAAATCTGAGCCCAGAAAAAAAGAAAAAATAAGTAGATAAAGTTCTTATGGAAATGAGACAAGATTGTCATTCTGGTGCTGACCTCCCCGTCATATGCATGGATAATGCAGAGAACAGGCTGCAGGTGTTTCAGCAGAACAGCTGCACTTACTCCTCGATGCCAACAACCACGGTAAATCTAACAAACCATGCAAAATCAATTCATGCTACAAAGCAACTGAAGGTGAGAAAGCTACTGTGAGACTTTTCACTTCTTGAACCTGCACTTGGCCATCACAATGTAGCATCAAACTATCTTCTGAGACTTTGGAGGAAAGTTTTGTGTGGCATGTGACTACTTTGACTACACAGTTATGATTGAGCCTGAAACATCATTTCATGTAAGCAGTTCAGCAAAACCTGTACGCTACTGTCTGCACAGAGCTCTTCTGAGTTCCTCCCACCCCTCCCCTCACTGTCCATTATTTCTACAGGCCATTTTTTTCTGCAGAGAGCAGCATAGCATTTTTACTTTATAGTTCCAGTGTTCTTTATGTGGCTAATGGAGAACTCTGCAATGTAGAATGAAGTAATGGGAACTTCATTCAACTGGCTGATTTAATAGTTCAACCCTCCACATCAGACCTTGCTCTCTCCAGAAAAACCTTTGTGTATTTGTCATTTACTCATATTGTTCCACTTCAAGTGTGGTAGCCAGCATTTCAGAAATAACAAAGAGAAAAAAAATGCACTGAAGTTTTTCTCTTGCAAAAGATTTTTATTTTACAGTATTGATAGAAGCAAGCAAGAGCCTTGAAACCATTACTGCAATGAAAATGCGACCCCAAGTCTGCTCCTCAGCTTGCTACCTTGCTCACTGTAAGGGCAAGAATGCTTTCAACATTTTTAGTAATATACTTAAGGTTAGAAACTCACTAGTGAGCACATAGAGAAGGAAGGCAGTGTACAGAGAACAGCAATCCCAGCCTTGAGAACGCTCCGCTGCAACAGACCACTGTGGACACTTCTGTTTTATCATCAAAACTGAAACTAGAACTGCATCATGAATGGAATTTATTACCATGGGCAAAGTATGACATTGGTGTAAATTATAAATGAACCAGCAGAAATAAGTGTTGGTCCCTGTAATTTCTGTAGCTAAAGCTAGTTTATCATGGAAGATTTACATACTGCTAAAATCCTTGCAAAGTTGTAGTATTCATTCTTTCTAATAAAAATTTGTGGAACGAGATATATATTGAGCTCCATGAGGTCTTTGCTTGCAGTAAGACAGCCTCGTTAATAAATAACCAAATTAACTTTCGAAAGCATCAGTTGAGCATCAAAGCAAAAGCCTGAGAAATAACTGAAACCCACCTCAAACACAAAACCGTTTTTCCCTCTGAATTAGCAAGCGCATGTAAGTCAGCTCCGACTGGCTTCCAGTGAGGGTTTCCCAAGTGTCATGGCTGGAGGCAAGGATACGGCCTGTGTTTCTGCAACACTACTATCTGAGACATATCTTTCAAGGCTCCACACCCCAAGACTGACTGTTTAAAATAAAATCTGTAATTCCTTACAACTACAATGTACTTCTGCGAGAATCCTTCTTTGGTTTTTTTTTTGTTTTTTTTGTTTTTTTTTTTTTTGGCTCAAAGCTTGCTTCCTGAGGTATTTTGTGTGATAAAACTCTGATCGATTTGTTGAGGAGGCAAGTGATGGGTGCTAACCGTGTGACAATCGATATCGCTTTGGGAACATTTGAAAGCCCCTTCCTCCAGAGCTGCTTGCCTCTGGAAGAGAGCACTCGGGAGTGTTCACTGGCTGAAGATCTGGCCTGTGACTAAACAGCTCCAGCTAGGTATGGGAAAACTGGGGAATGATACCATTGTGTCCCATGAAAAACAGGATGCAGATGGGCATCCCTGCTCCCTCTTATCTGCTGGCAAGGCCCGGAAGAACAAAGGAGTTTCTGCTGAGATCCCAGAGCCAGAAGCTGCCACTCCAAGGAGAGCTGACTCAACCACTGTGGATTTGAGCTGTCACTCCAAAGACAGCTGACTCGGCTGCTTTGAAACCATTGAAAAGGGGCCATCATTGCCACGGTCGTTGTCATCGCCGTCATCAACAGACCAACTCTGTCTGGCCACCCACCCTACTGAAGATCAATGACTGAACTACAAACCACGCTGGATCCATGGTGGTGATCATCTCCCTCTTGCTTCCTATAAAGACTCCTTGCTTCTTCTTTTCTTCTTTCCTATCTTTTCTATCGCCCTCCTTCCCTTCCCCATTACTCTAATTCATAATAGTGTCCGTCCTCCCCTTCCCCATTTCCCTAATGAAGATTTGTAATAAACTGGTCGGACCAACATTTGAACTGTTGTTTCACACCGAGTAGATAGACAACAAAAGAACCTCCTCTCCCTCCTATAGATTGGAGTGAGACAACTTCTTGAGCAGGGTCTTGACAGGAAGAAGAAGAAATGCTGCCATTAAGCAGAGACAGAAAGGGGCAGAGGCAGTGGCCTGCCCTCTCCCACCTGCGTGCCTCAGAACTGGGAAGTTACCCAGCTCCCTGGGGTGGGAGCATAAACCTACTTTCATAGTTCCAGCATCGAACAGAATCCCTTGGGAGAACAAGACTGAGGGCTTCCATGGCTCTGCCCAAGCTGAGGTGGGCAGACAAGACAACAGCAAAAGAGGAGAACTCACATCCAGTTACACTTCTGGTTTCTCTTCCCTAGACCAAGTTAGTGCTCCAAGATCCTTCCTATCTAGCCATCAACTCAAGGTTAAAATGTGGCTCCCCGTCCTTCCATATGTCTTGCTCATTTCTTCCTGTGGACAGGACCTCTACCCTGGCAGCACCCTGAGCATGACACTAAGTGCTCCAGGCACACAGGTTTCCAAGTGATGCCTAGCTTATCTAATGTGCACCACTTAACACACTCCTCCCTGTCACCACAAATATACCATCAAAATCTTAAGCATCTGGCTTGATTACTGGCAAATCTACATTTCTGGTCTTGACTGTCTGCTCTCTCCATTTTTTATATTGCTGACCAAATAATTTTCTCAGGCCAAGACTTTGAATCTTCCACGCTTCTCTTTGCGTCACTAGGTATGGATTCCTTGAGATTATTATTATTTTTTTTATTCCTTTCTCTACATGCATAAAAGTTCATTCTCAGCAGAACTTTTCCTAACAGATGGTTTGGAAAAAAGGGAGACAGAAGTATAGAGAATGAATGAAGGACCACTCAGTGCCCATCTAGAATCATCTTCACTGAGTCAGTCTGCCCTCCAGCAGGTCTGCATGGATGAAAGAAGGCAACCGAGCTTCTCCAGCAGCTCTGCAACTGTTGGTTTCAATCTATGTACCTTTAACTTCTCCAAATCCCTACTATTGTTCCTCTAACTTAAAGCCTGTCCATCACTTTACCCAAATCCTTACTCCCTCGCTGCCAGTCCCACATATTCCCAACACCCCTGCTCTTTTCCAAGTCTCTGGTGCTTTGGAATAGGCAGAGCCTCAAACTAAGGCAAAAAAAAAAAAGAAAAAAAAAAAAAAAGAAAGAAATTGGGTCACCAAATGCTTTTGAACACAAAGGTTGAGGGAACAGAGCATGGTTTCCACGTAATGCCCACCACGAAAGCCAAGCAACTGGCTTGGTTCCAACTATTAGATGCTGTTACCACTCTGAGCTTTTAATTCTCACTGTGTGTTTCCCATCCGTCCCTTGCACCTTGTTCCCTCGTTTTTGGCGATCATTGAAGCAGAGCTGACATCACACTGGGCTTGATCATGTCAGATGGATCACTGGCAGCTCACTGCTTACCAATGAGCTGTACCTGGCAGAACATTAAGGCCTGGAAATGCTGCCATAGCGGTTGCAGAGGGCTGCATACTTCTGCTCCCAGTTCCTGCAGACAAAGCAGTAGCCTGGTGTTGGTTAGGGCAAGCTTCTCCTGCCACAGCTTGATGATGATGGATCTGGAGATGATCTACAAGGTGAACTTCCACACATTTTACAGAAGGTGGCAGAGAAAAGCAGCATCTGTCAGTCTTTTAGGAGAGCCCTGGGGCAGGAGAAAAACTTGTTTGCCCTAGCAGCTCATTAGCACTAAGGATTCATTAAAAAGAGGAGCTACATAGCAATTGGGATTGAATAGACTGACAACCTGTTAGCCCTCAGAACTCATTAGTATTGAGGACTCATAAGCACTAGCAGCTCTTTGGCACTTTTGTGTGAAACTCTTACATTTTAATAATGGATAAAGTGAGTCTTTAATGGAAAATTTTATATTTTGGATAAAGTGAGCCCTTTATAAAAAAATCTTACCTTCTAACTCTCCCCTTTTGCATTTTCCTGTGCCAAAAGCAGGTTTCTGTGATCCATCTCTGGATGTGGATGCTCTGGGAGGAGAAGTCCTGCATGTCAATCATGAGGTCCAGCCTTGTCCAGCATGAACATGCAGATCCTCCTCATGTTGAGCAGTCTCTGCTTGAAGCACCAGTTCAGGATGACCACAGTGTGTCAATGACAACGTGCTCCTCCAGTTTGGAGCCCAGGGACACTGCTAGGGGCAAAAGAAGGCAAAGAGATGGGTAAGGGAAGTGCAAAAAAAACGGAAAAGAGGGGTGAAATGTGGGGGAGAAAAAAGAAAAAAAATGAATGGGAAAGGAAGAAACAAGGAATAGTAAAGAAGTGCACAAGGAACAAGGAAGGAATGGACATGGGGTGGGAAAGGAAATGAGAAAGGGATGGGAAAAAGGACAGAGAAAGGGTCGGGCAAGGAGCAAGCAAAGAATAGTAAAGAAATTGGAAAGGAACAAAGAAGGGACCAAAGAAACGAGGAAAGGAATTAGGAAGGAAGGAGCAACAGGAGGAGCAATGAGAAGGACAAAGGGGTCCACGTGTCTCCTGTTATCCCTGCAATAACTCCGTTACTCCAAGATTCTGTGACATTCACTCGGATTGAACGCAGCACTGAGGTGTGGAGGCGGCACTGCGTGACAGCAGGGATGACAAAACCCACTCGGAGGGTGGCAGCGGTGACAGCAGGGATGACACAGCCCCTAAGGTGACCCCTGGATCGAAAGCCTCTCAGGAGGCGGCAGTGGGTGACACTGGGTGAAACCTGGGTTGACACAGAGCCCCAGGGAGCGACGCTGGTGACACCAGGGAGCGACAGTACCTCGGGGCGGCACTCGGTGTCCTCTGCAGCCCCCAGCAGCCTCTGACCCTTTTTCGCTGCCCCTCCAACGCGACCCTTCCCACCGCTTCCCCCCCGCCCCTCCCTCAGCCTTCCTCCCTCCCTCCCGCCCTTACAGCCAATGGGAACACGCTCTGCGGCGGAAGGCGGAAGCAGCGGGAACGCCCGCGCCCCCTTTCTTCCTCCCCCCCTTCCGGGGAAGCGGACGTCATGGCGGCGCCGGCTGCCTAGAGACAGCGCAGGGCCTGCCTGGGGGCTGCCAGCGCCGTTCGGGCTCAGCCAACCGCATAATTCTCATCCTGATCCTAATCCGTTACCTGCAGCCCTACAACGCGGCATAAATCCTTTCTGAGGGCGAACCTTGCCCGGGGTGCGGCATTTCGGGTGTGGAAACCCGGCCCTGGGGCGGCCCTGATGGGCCGGGCTCCGTCTGCCAGCAGGGCTGGGCCAGACCAAAGGGAAGTAGAAAAGAAAAAGTTAAAAATAGTCATTTCCGCGTCCTCCTGCCCCACAGCCGGGTGTTGTGCCCCGCGGTGAGGTCCTCTGCCCCAAGTGAGGTCTCCTTCTCCCTCATTTGCCTGGCACAAAGCTCTTCTGCCCCACAGCAGTTCCTGCCACTCCTTTGGAGGTTTCCCCTCACACATTTCAAGGTGCCTCGTGACAATTTTTCTACCCTGTTTCAAGGTCTACCACCTACGCTGAGCCTCATCGAGCTGTTCTGCTCCACAGCACGTTCCAGCAAGGTCTCCTGCTCCACTGTGAGGAAGTCTTCTTCCCCATGGAGGACCCTGTGATCCGCATACCCCCCTACCACTACATCCACGTGCTGGACCTCAACAGCAACGTCACTCGTGTGGAGGTTGGACCTCACTCCTACATCCGGCAGGACCATGAGAGGTACCTGCCTGGGGTTCAAGCAGTGGGCTGGAGAGACCCAGTCCCACATCTAGGGCCGTGATGGGCTCTGTAGGTCAGTGGGGGGCTCTGTACAGTTATAGGAATTCTGTATGATCATGGAGGCCTCTTCTATCTGGTTGTGTTCCATAAGTCCTTAGAGTTCCATGGGAGGTCTGTGGGGTGAAACAAGGGTTGTGGAGTATGTGAGGGGTGCTGTGGAGCTCCAACAGTCCTACAGAGCTGATGGCAGATGTGCGGGGGCACCTGCAGGGTGGTCTTTTCCCCCAAGCGCATGGTGATAGTTCCCCCCCGGCACTACTGCGTGGTGCTCAATCCTGTGGCCCGGGGTCCAACGGGAGCTGTGCTGTTCGATGGTGCGGGGCAGGCCCAGCTGCGGCATGCTGACCTTGATGTCCGCCTCACCCAGGAGCCCTTTCCCCTGTACCCCGGTGAGGAGCTCCAGCAGGTACGCATAGCCACCCTACATTGCTCCTATAGCCCCCTATAACCTCAGCTATCCTTTCCCTGCCACCCTGCAAAGACTTCCAGCACCTCTACCTATGGGTTTCAGGGTGCCTACAGCTCCCTGTAGCCCCCTGTGGGGTTATCCACAGCCTCCTGTAGCTTTTTCAGTGTGTGACAGTATACACTAGCTTAGTCTTATATAGCATCTGTAGTTTGCAGTTTGATGTGATCCCCCTTAGCTTGCATAGCTCTTCTAGGTTTTCATGATTCCTGGAGCATCTGTAGCTCACCAGCAGCCATCCCAGAGATCCTATAGTTAGTTTCTGGTAATCTTCCCAGCCCACATTCTCCTTCAGCTCTTCAGAAGCTCCACAACACCTTATAGCTTCTGTGGTTCTTATAGTCCCCCTATAAGTCCTCTACCTTCCCCTCCATGGTCTCCTATAGATTCTATAGTCTCCCAGGTCCCCCTCTGCAACTCTTTTCTGTGTCCTTCCATAGCCTCTATAGCTCCTCCTGTAATCCCCTATAGCTCCTCTGACCCCTCTGTTCAGTTTGCTATACGTCCTGTAAACTGTCTATAGCTGTCTCATTGACTATAATCGTTCCTGTAGAACTCCCACAGCTTCCCGTAGCCCTCCATGTGTTCCCCTTGTCCCTGCTTTGTGCCTGAGTACCTGCCACTGCCCTACCAGGACCCTTGCATCCCTCTGATAGACTTGTCATGACCCCCATGTCCTGAGGTCATGTCCCAGAGAAACCTTTTCCGCTATGCCCCCTGCCATGCCACCGTCACTTCTGTCCCCCATTGTCTTCCAGACATCCCTAGGTTGTCACCCTCAGCCCTGACCTCTGTGTCCCCAGGATGTCACCCTCAGCCCTGACCCTTGTGTCCACAGGGTGTCACCCCGCTGCAGGTGGTGCTGGCTGATACTGCCCTGCGCCTTCGAGCCTTGCTTGACTTTGAGGATGAGGATGGGAACAAGTTTGTGGCAGGCGATGAGTGGCTCTTCGAGGGTCCTGGTGAGCAAGGGGCACACTTTAAGGACACCTTGGGGACATCTTGGGTTGCTGATGGTGCCCCGGCTCCACAGGCACCTACATCCCCCACAAGGAGGTAGAGGTGGTTGAGACGTTGCAGGCCACCGTCATCAGGCACAACCAGGCCATCCGCCTGAGGGCACGCAAGGAGTGCCTCGACCGTCAGGGCACGCGGCGTGTCACAGGTAATACCCTTGGGATTGTCTTTTCCCCCCCCAATGGCCCTTGGGATCATCCCGTCTCACTCTGATGACCAGTGGGATTGTCCCTTCTCACCCAAATGACCCTTGGGATAGTCCCATCCCACCCTCGTGATCCCAGACACCGTTGAGGTCATCCCATCCCACCCTAACGACCCTTAGTTTTGTCCCTTCCCACCTTTGGAGTTGTCTCATCCCACCCTAATGACGTCTGAGATCATCCAGTCCCACCCTTAGGACTCCAGACACCCCTAGGTTTGTCCCACAGGACCCCCAGCACCCTTCAGACCCCTTCCCAACCCAAATCTCCCCAACCCTCCCTGTCTCCCCCAGTCTGCACCAGCCCCCTTAACTCCTTGATCACCCCATAATACTGTTTCCAGGTGAGGAGTGGCTGGTGAAGCGGGTGGGTGCCTACCTGCCAGGGGTCTACGAGGAGGTGGTCGATGTCGTGGATGCCTATGTCCTCACTGACAAGGTACAGGGACATGGGATCCCCTGTGGTCTCCCCTACACCCATGGGTGACAGGGACACTCCAGGATTTTTTTTCCCTGAACCCAAATCTGGGACAAGTTTAGGTGTCCCATCACTCTGTCTCCTAGCACATGCAGGTGATAAAGACCCTCTGGGACAGAATTGGGGTCCCATCATGCGCTTTGATCTCATTGTCCCACAGAAAGCCCTCCACCTGCGAGCTACCCGGACCTTTGAGGATGCGCAGGGACATGTGCGCCGCACAGGAGAGGAGTGGCTGGTGACACAGGAGCAGAGTGAGGCCTACGTCCCTGATGTCTTCGAGGAGGTGGTGGCTGAGGTGCTGGTGACAACTTTGGGTCCTCGACAGTACTGCGTGGTGCTCGACCCTGTGGGACCCAACGGGCAGCCCCAGCTGGGACAGAAGCGTGTGATCAAGGTGCACACCTCATGGGACCACAGAGATGTCACCTGCAGGTCCTTGAGGACAAGTTGGGTACCCCAGAGGACCATGTAAATGGACCTCAGGGACCTGCAGGTGGCTCTGATGTACCCATAGGTATCCCCACGATATCTCAGGGGTGGCCAGTGGCCACCAGGGACCCTAATTTACTCCTGAGAGCACATGAAATCCCTGAGGTGATGTTCCTGTGTCCCCAGGGGGAGAAATCCTTCTTCCTGCAGCCGGGTGAGAGGCTCCAGGCTGGCATCGAGGATGTCTATGTGCTCTCTGAGGATGAGGGGCTACTTCTTCAGGCTCTGCAGACAATCAAGGACACTGACGAGGTGACACTGAAGCTCATAGCATCACGTGGTGGAGACTGGGGGTGGTGGGCGAATGGGGGACAGAGGGAACAACTGGGGGAACTGGGGGGGGGGAGCAAAGGAGACTCGTGGGAACACTGGAATTGGTAAGGTGCATTGGAGGCAGGTGGGGACAGGTGAGGTTCATGGGGGACGCCTGGGGTACATGGGAACAGGTGAGGTGCATAGGGGGCACCTGGGATACATGATGATACCTGGGGACAGGGGGACACCTGGGAGATTCTGGAGGTCCCACATCCCCAGCCAGCGATTGGGTAGGGTCCCCACATCCCATGTCCCCAGGTTGGTGCTGATGCCACCGCTGCATCCTCAGGATGGGACGGAGGTGATACGGCGTGCAGGGGACCGCTGGTTGGCCCGGGGTCCTCTCGAGTACGTGCCACCAGCTGAGGTGACTGTGCTGGAGCGACGCCGTGCACTGGCCCTGGCTGAGAACGAGGGCATCTATGTGCGGGACATCCGCACCGGCAAGGTGAGAGTCCTGTTCCTACAGATCCCATGGGTGCTCAGTGCCCCTAAACCTACCTCAGTGTCCCTCACACTGCTTTCCAGTGTCTCTAGAAACCTTCCTCAGCTCATCCCAGTGCTTCCAGTATCCCATATAGCTGCTTCCAGTACCTACAGAGCCCATCTAGGATCTCCAAGAGCCCCCCACATCCCTTTGGATACCCCTCCAAGGGCTCCTAGTAACCCCTTTCCTCTCTCAGTCCCTCAACAATCCCTTCCCAGTGCCCCCAAAGTCCCCCTCCCTAGTGCCCCCACACACCTTTCCAGTCTCTCCCAGTGTCCCCCAGCACACATAATTCCCTCTCAGTTTCCCCAAGTCCCTTCCAAGTGTTCTTTGCACTCCCCAAATCCCATCCCAGTGCCCCCAGACACTTCCCACAGCTCATCCTAGAGCTCCCAGTATCCCATATAGCTGCTCTCAGTAGCCCTTTCTGTGCCTCCACATGCTCTCCCAGTACTCCCAGTAGGCCTGAAATCCTCTTCCAGTGCCCCTAAGCCCCATCCAAGAGTTCCACGTACCCCATGAATCCTTTCAGACACCTCTTCCAGTCCTCCTAGTATTCCTGGTGACACCCTAGCCCCACACTGGTTTCCATACAGGTGCGGGTGGTGACGGGGCAGACCTACATGCTGACGGAGGCCGAGGAGCTGTGGGAGAAGGAGCTGCCCCAAGGGGTTGAGACCCTGTTGGCTGAGGCTCGTGGGGACACAGCTGGTCAAGATTTGGGCATCCAGTCATCCTCAGGCCCCAGTTTTGGGGTCCAGGAACGGGACCGGACCCGTGCTGTCACATATCAGGTGCCCCATAATGCTGCTGTGCAGGTCTATGACTACCGGGAGCGGCGAGCACGGTAAGTGCCTTCAGTTGAGAGGCATGGGGACAATGGGATGTGGGGCAGGCACTGAGTTTGGAGAATTTTGCTGGGATCCCTGGCTTTGTTTTTTCCTAAAAGCCAACCTATTGGATCCATTCAAACTCAGGATATTCTGGGTTTGTAGGGTTCTAGGTTTTTATGTTTCTGGGATTCTAGGGTTCTGCATTTCCTAGGTTGCTGGGTTTCTGGGACTGCAGGACTCTAGGATTCAAGGACTGTAGGTTTTTAGGACTCTCAGTTTCAACAATTCAGGGATTCTAGCATTCTAGTTTTTTAAGATTCTAAATTCCATGATTCCAGGATTCTAGCATTCCATGTTTATAGAGTTCTAGGGTGTTTATAAAATTCTTGTATTCTAAGCATCCTAGGGTTCTGTGTTTATAGGACTCCAGAGTTCTAGGATTCTAGGGTTCTGGGGTTCTAGAGTTATATGACTGTAGAGTGCTGTAGATTTGTTGAATTCTGGGGCTGCCAAGGATTGTCCAGCCCTCTACTACCTCCTGATGACCTTCCTGTGCTGCAGAATCTCCAATGTGACTGTAGGGTTTTGGGGTGAGAGTAAGGAGCACAGTGATGCTTATGGGTACTTACTCACGATGCTTACTCAGGTTATTATAGGTATCGTGGGACTCTATGGTTTCTAGGCTTTGTAAGATTGTAAGTTTCATAGGATTCTAGGGTTTGTAGGATTCTGGGGTTTGCAGGGTCCTCGGCTTGAAGGACCCCTGGGCCTCATTTTACCTTACGATGCTCTTTCTCCACCCCATTGCAGAGTGGTACTGGGCCCCGAGCTGGTGGTGCTGGGCCCTGGTGAGCAGCTGACGGTGCTGTCCCTATCTGGAGGCCGCCCCAAAAGGCCCCATGCACGCCGCAGCCTCTGCCTGCGCCTCGGCCCTGACTTCTGTGCTGACATTGTCACCATTGAGACAGCTGACCATGCACGGCTGCAGCTGCAGCTGGCCTACAACTGGTGGGGCTGGGGGCTGAGGGGTCTTAGGTGGGAGTTGGGGTGGTCTTAGGATTGGGTGGTCTTGAGTATGGAGTGATCTTGTGTATGGGGTAGTCTTTGGGTAAGGGTGAGGTGGTCTTGGGTGGGGTTTGGTTTGGTCCTGGGTCTTGAGGTGGTCTTGGTGTGGGATTTGGGTTGGTTTTGGGTGGCGTTTGGGTTGGCCTTGAGTTTGGGGTGGTCTCAGGTGAGCTATGGGTTAGGATTGGGTGGAGTTTGTGAATGATCTTGGGTGGGGTTTGGGGTGGTCTTGGATTTAGGGTGGTCTTGGTTGAGGTTTGGGTTGGTCTTGGGGTGGGGCGTGGGATGGTCTTGGGTTTGAGGTGGAGTTAGAGTGGTCTTAAGTTTGATTTGTTCTTGGGTGCAGTATGGGTGGTCTTGGGTGGAATTTCACTGTAGGACAGCCAAAGCCCATGGGTTGGTGGCCTGGGGACAGAGGTAGCTTTGAGAATCAGGGTTAGGACCAGGATTGTGGTATGGGGTGGTGACATGAGGACATTTCCCCACAGGCACTTTGAGGTGCCTGAGGATCCAAAGGCTCTGGGGCGTCTCTTCAGTGTTCCTGACTTTGTGGGGGATGCCTGCAAGGCCCTGGCCTCCCGTGTGCGTGGAGCTGTCGCTGCTGTCACCTTTGATGACTTCCACAAGGTCCACCTCTTGCCACCCCTTGGTTCCCCCACTTATCACCCATGCTTCCCCCAGCCACGCCACCCTAAGTCATTGCCTTGCGTCCTCCTGTGTCACCTCCCCCTACGTCCCCACATTTTGTTTATGTTATCTTGGCTCGCTCAGATGTCACCAGAATGGGGTTCCCCATGTCCCTGAGTCTCTGCTGTCTCCAAGAGCCTCTGGGGACATCAACAGAATTCTCAACATCCCTGCTTGGCTTTGATAAATCCTTGCAGGTTCCTCAGTGTCACCCCATGTCCCCATTGTGCTCACTGCCCCAACAGCCTACACTATGATATTGTCCCCAGATGTCCACAGATGCCCTTATATCTCCATATCCCCAAGTATCTTCTATATCCCATTTCCCAGATCTCTCCTGTCACCAAATACCCTCTATGTCCCTCACACCCCTAAATGGCCCTGATGCCCCCCTGGTCCCCTGCCCTTGTCCTCGTCCCGCAGTGACACTGCTGTCCCTGCTGTCCCCAGAATTCCAATCGCCTCATCTGCTCAGCTGTCTTTGGCTTTGACGAGGGTGGACGGCTGCGGGAGCACCTGCGCTTTGTCCCCAATGGGCTGGTGGTGACGAGCGTCGACATCCAGAGTGTGGAACCTGTGGACCAACGCACACGCGACGCACTGCAGCGCAGCGTCCAGCTGGCCATCGAGATCGCCACCAACTCCCAGGAGGCTGCCGCCAGGTCCCCAGTTCCCTGTGTCACCTTGGTTTGCCCCCCTTGTGTTCTTGTTGCCATATGTCTTCTTTTGCCTCTCTGTATGCCATGTGTTGCCATATTCCCACCTCTCCTTTTCCACTTCCTGTCCCCATATGACCTCTTTATCCCCAGGTGTCCTCTATGTCCCCTGTGTCCCCAAATGTCCTCTATATCCCATACATCCCCAAATTTCCTCTACATCTCCCATTCGCTCAAGTGTTCTCTATATTCCCAAGTGTCCCCAAATATCCTCTCTATCCCTCTTGTCCACAGATGTCCTTGTCCCACATCCCCAAGCATCTTCTATGCGTTCCATGCCACCAAATGTCCTCAGTCCTATGTCCCCAAATATCCTCTTTATCTCCCATGTTTCCAAATGTCTTCCATATCCTCCGTGCCCCCAAACTTCATTCCACATACCCTCCATCCTAATGTCCCACATATCTTCAGCATCACCTGCATCGTTCTGTGTCCCAGTATCCCCAAAGCATTCCCAGTGTCCCCAGTGTGTTCCCAGTGTCTCTAATGTGTCCCAAATGTCCCATCCCCAATGTCACCTGTGTGTCCTCAGTATCCTCAGAACCCCAGAGTTCCCACAGCATCCCCAGTGTCCTGTGCTCCAGTGACCTCAACGTGTCTCCAACTGTCCTCCCACTGTCCTGTCTGCATCCTCCCAGTGTCCCCAGTTGGCCCCCAGTGTCCCCCCAGTGTCCCACATGCCCACAGTGTCCCTTCATCCCACAGGCATGAAGCTGAGCGCCTGGCACAGGAGGCCCGGGGCCGCCTGGAGCGCCAGCGGCTGTTGGACCAGGCGGAGGCAGAGCGGGCACGCAGGGAGCTGCTGGAGTTGGAGGCCCTCAGGTCAGCCATCTTGGTTCTCCCCCTTCCCAGCATGCATCACGCTCACCTGCCAACTTGGGAAGGCTGCCGGGGACCTCCATTTGCCCGAGGCTCCACCTGTTCCAGTGTCCCCATGTGCCCCAGCTGGAGCGAGTGCTGGGGCTCTGGGAGTGCTGGGATCCATCGGCCTACAGAAGTAGGGCAGTCTCCTTGCTTGTAGGCTACCGGGTGGGAGGAGGGGATGTGGCCCCGGCAGGCTTGGCATGTGACAGCACTCCTTGCAGCGCTGCGGTGGAGAGTGCAGGCGCAGCGCGGGCGGAGGCCCAGGCCAGGGCAGAGGCTGCACGCATCGAGGCCGAGGCCGCCATCTTGCAGGCCAAGCTGAAGGCAGAGGCTGTTGCCATAGAGACGGTGCGTTACGAGCAGGGCTGTGGCGGTGTCTCATAAGGTGGGGTGAGGCCTTACCTCCTCCCCGTGCCCAGGAGGCAGAGCTGGCGCGGCTGGAGCGGATGCAGGCGCAGGAGGTGCGGGCGCAGCGGGCGCGGGCAGAGGCGGAGGCGGCGCGGGCACAGGCGCTGGCGGCCGTGGAGTCCTCAAAGGTGCGGGAGGTGGCAGCAGCCCTGGGGCCTGAGACCATCCGGGACATCGCCCGTGCTGGGCCTGAGCTGCAGGTATGTGGGGCTGGGGGTGGGGTTAAGTGTCAGCTTTGGGTGGCCATGGGGTTTCAAAAGCACGGCAGTCTTGATGGGCTATAGGGTGCCCGTGGCTTGGGGCTCCATAGGGTGGGAACTCTGTTCGGTTACAGGGTTTCCATTGGATACATCGTGTCAGTGGGGCAGGATCTTCATTGTATTGGGTCTCCATGAGCTCCATGTGGTTTTGGGGGCCTCTGTGGGGTAGAGGGTGGCAAAACATAGGGGGTGTCCATTGAGTTGAGCCTCCATGGGTTACGAAGTCTCTATGGAGTTACGGGATCTTCATAGGGTACAGGCTTTTAGTGGAGCAGTGTCTCCATGGGGTGGAGGTGTCTACATGTTGTTTCCATGGATTGGGTTATCAGTAGATCGGTGTCTTCAAGGTAGGGGGATCACCATGGCGCTGAATTTCCTTGGGTTATGAGGTCTCCAATGGGACGAGGTCTCCATGGGCTGGAGGTGGCCAGTGTTGTGGGCTCTTCATGGAGTATGAGGTCTCCAGGTTAGGGCCCCCAAGGCTGGTGGGGCCACCAGGTCTCTGTGCCACGATGGGGCAGTGCCTGCACTGTGCTTTCCAGGTGAAGCTGCTGCAGGGCCTCGGACTGCAGTCTGCCCTCATCACCGATGGAGCTGCCCCCCTGAACCTCTTCAGCACCGCCCGGGGGCTGCTGGGGCTGGCGGTTCCTCCGGAGCCCTCAGCCTCGTAGGGCTCAGCACTAACAGAAGGCAGAAATCCCAGGATGCTGAGCACTCAAAGCTTCCTTTATTTTTTATTTTTTCCAAAATAAAGCAGAGTGATAGCAGTAGTGATGTCATAATGATGGTGAGGCTGGGGTGGAGATGTCAAAGTGTCTGAAGTAGTATCACCAAAGTTGGAAAAGACCTCCAAGATCAACCAGTCCAACCATCCATCTACCGCCAACCAGACAAATTCTGGTTGATTTTCCTCCCTTTTTTATAACAAAGCCCTACTCCTCTCTCTTTGCAAATGACACCAGTTTGGAGCAGAAGCACCAAGCCTGGGGTGGAGGTGTCTACAGGCTATGTTGTTTCAATGGATTGGGTTATCAATAGATTGGTGTCTTCAAGGTAGGGGGATCTCCATGGTGTTGGATTTCCTTGGGCTTATGAGGTCTCCAATGCAATAAGGTCTCCATGGGCTGGAGGCCATGTCCCTTAGTGCCAAATATGTATGTTTCTTGAAAGCCTCCAGGGACAGTGACTCAGCCACCTCCCTGGGCAGCCTGTTTCAGCACATGACCGCACTTGTAGAAGAAATCTTTGCTAATATCCTACCCCCAGACAGATTGACACTTCCTACCAGCTTGGTGTCATCTGCAGACTTAAGTAAGTGCGTTCGATCCCCTCGTCCAGGTCATCTAAAAAGATACCGAACAGGACAGGCCCCATTACCAACCCCTGTGCAACACCACTCACGACCATTCACCAGCTGGGTGTAACTCCATTCACCACTACTCTCTGGGCCTGGCCATCCATCTAGTTCTTCACCCAGCAAAAAGTGTACCAGCCCAAGCCGTGGGCTGACAACTTCTCCAGGAGAATATTGTGGGAGACAGTGTCAAAGGCTTTGCCCTGGGAACAGTGAGGTCACAGCAAGTGGGGCCCTAGAGGCTGTGGGGCTGAGGGATGGGGACTAGGAGCCCCTTTCCCTACCTCAGGGTAAATGTGTTAACTCAAGTTTTATTGACATTTTCGATGTATTTTCAAGCAGAAACGAGAAAAAGCAAATTGCAAACAGTTATGGCAAAATACTGAGGACATGGTTAAAAATGAAGTAACCAGTGAATGTGTTCCGGAAGGAAAATAAGGCTGTGAGCAGGGAATAGGAACATTTCTGAGCAAATCACAGTAATTTAATGAAAAACATTAAAAATATGGTTAGAACAAATCAAAGAATGAATATGTTTAGGGAAGAAAATAGTAGTGTTACTAGGGCACAGCAGAATTTCTGATAAAATTGCAGTACTGGAGACGTAGTTAGAAAACTAGACCTGTGAATATATTGTGGAAGAAAAATAAGGGTGTGAGAAAGGAATGAAGATTCCTGAGCAAAGTGTGGTAACATAAGGAAATAATAAGCAATACAATTGAAAACTAAACCTGTGAGCAAGATTCCAGTCATAAGCCCAGGCTTGGTGCTTCTGCTCCAAACTGGTGTCATTTGCAAAGAGGGAGGAGTAGGGCTTTGTTATAAAACAGGAAGGAAAATCTACCAGAATTTGTCTGGTGATGACATTAGGATCACACACCCTGTGCCAATCTCAGCTGTACAAATTCCTGTTTATAAGCTACACAGCACTATACATCAGTTACATATGATAAAGAATAGTAATTATAATCTACAGTAAAAGAGATTTGCATGTGTGTATAAAGACACACACAGGCACACATGCATAAAAGCAACAGTCCTTTTACTCTGCTCTTTCATTTCAATGTGCACCAAGAATTGGAAAAACCCAAAGGTAATGTTGTAAAATTTCAGAAAAAATTGTAGCCAAGTATTTTGGGGAAACGAAGCAAAACAAAAACAACCCTCTTTTGCCTGTTAGCTTCATGGTTTTGGGTGATATTTTGCTTTAGGAAGTGCCGGGGCTTAAACCTGAATTTCTGCCCGTTTGTTTTTCTTGGAATTGTTGCCTTCTGCGGTTGTTTCTTTTATAAACAGCCTTCTGAAATAGATTCTGCTTGGGACATGTCGGCCGCTTGGAACGATTCCACATGTTAAGCATGGGTGTGGGTTGGAAAATACCTTGCTTTACAGATACAAATCTGGGAATCCGTCCTCTTTGTGATAAATCAGAACCATCAAACCATGGAAGCCCAGAATCACCATGGGATCAGAGAACCTATCATCAGGGAATCTACACAGAGCCAGACAATCTAGAAGTATTGAATCATCATGGAGATATTATGAAATCTGCACTCATTGAATCTAGAACATACAGTCATAGAAGCATCGGCTCATCATAAAATCACCAGTCTGGAATAATAGAACCATCATAGAACGTAGAAACAATTAATTAATTTAATTAATTTAATTAACCCCATAAACAACTCTCCCATAAAACTCACCGAATCCTCACAGAATCTGACATAGGCCCACAAGGCATTAAGGACTTCAGCCTGTGTTTCCACCCCTCCATCCCATGAAGGCTGGGGATTCTCCTTTATCCTCCCTTAGCTTCTACTGCACTTAGAGCAGCATTTTTTAAGTGCCTTCAACAGCCATAGCCAGATGGAACTCCAGCTGCACTTTGCCCTTCTAATTTTCCCTCTGACATCTTTGCAGTCCTCATAGTTTTGTCCTGGGCAGAAACCAATCAGACTAACAGGAGTTGGTGGGCACAAGCATTATTTTGTTTTCTCACTCCCACAGAGGGAAATTTGGCATGGAGCAAGCTCATAACCAATGGTGTTGAAGAGCATCACCCAGCGCTCCTTATGGAATGGGTTATGTAGAAAACCAAAGCACTGCTGCCAGGTACAAGTGCTGAGAGGTTTTCTTCAGAAGATGGATTTTAATATTTTTAATACTTTTTAAATATTTTTAAGACCTTTCCAAAAGAAATCCAACACTGCTGTGCCCTTCACAAAACCTCCTTTTCCATGACTCAGGAAAAAAAAGTGTTCATATAAAATACACAAGCAAAAAGGAATCCCAGGGAGCCTGACCTCATAGAGTTGCATGTGTGAACCTCAGCGCAGGTCTCCCCAACTGTGGAAGCGTTCAGGGCCAGGCTGGATGAGGCCCTGGATGGCCTGATCTGATGGAAGTTGTCCCTGGCCAGGGCAGAAAACTGGGACTGGATGATCTGTCAGGCCTCTTCCAACCTCAGCTGTTCTATGATTCCATGACTTGATGATTCTACAATGATTCTCTGATTCACTGATTCTATGCTTCTGCTATTCAATGATTCTATGATAATTCTGATTCTAAATTCTCTGATTCTGAGAATTCTCTGTTTCTGAGCTTCTTTTATTCAATTATTATGATTCTAGAGCATATAATTAGCTGATTGCATGATTCTGGATTCTCTGATTCTTTGACTCTATGCTTCTGCATTTTGATGGTTTGATGATGCCCTGGTGGTTCTCTCATTCTCTGATTCCATGCCAGAGCATGTAGCTTTACATGGAAGCAGCCACTCACATGTAACCCCACTTCTCCTCCATTACCTCACCCAGATTTGAGGACATCCATTTCAGCCACTTTTCTGTGGCCAGCGGGATTCTTCCCATCAGCATTATCACTCTGGTGTTGGCTCACCAGAGGTATGCAATCTTTCAGTGTGCAATTTGAAAGTGAAATCAAAACTGAAGTATTGGCTGCAACATCCA
This sequence comes from Lagopus muta, assembly GCF_023343835.1. Taxonomy (NCBI): domain Eukaryota; kingdom Metazoa; phylum Chordata; class Aves; order Galliformes; family Phasianidae; genus Lagopus; species Lagopus muta. The sequence goes on along the minus strand of NC_064458.1, from coordinate 4,753,404 downwards.
GGTAACATCTTAGGCATGCCCTAAGTGGGGATCAGATCAGAGCTGATGCAAAGCCCATGGTTTCTTGGTGGCCAGCAACTACTTCTTCCACTGCATCCTCCAACTTGTGATCTTGTAGGTAGAGTCTGACTCTACGTTACAATTCCTGCATTTCATACTGATTAACAGTGGATCTGCCAAGGGTCCCAGTGACTGAAAAATGGGGTGAAGTAAGGATTCTAGATAATAAGAAAGCTACACTAATTGCTAGATGTTCTGTGGAGCAGTTAGCGACGCTAAGTGCTAGAAAAGTAGGCAATGATAAGCAATTCTACTTGCTAAAATGTTTATGTAATTCTGAAACTTGTAACCAGAATGCTGGGGTCTGTCTTCGTCCTGCCAAACATCGTCAAGTGGGATGAGCAGTGGCAGATATCAATCCAAAAGCCCTGTAAGTCCTTGAGGGTGTCCACAGCTGTGTGTGAGTGGCTGTGACAGAAACATCTAGGATAACCAAGAGGAATGAAAGAGGGAAGTAATTGATTCCATGTTGATGATTAAACAACTACTGCTGCATATTCTTGACTCTATTCCTAAGACTATATGTAATAATAAAGCTCTAATATAACACTGTAGTCAGCCCACATTCTGAAGGAACCATGAGAAGATTCTCGGCCCCATGGAGTCAGGTGAGGGGAGTCCTGAAAAACTCTTGCTGTTAAGAATTACATTCTGAACGTCTCACAGCTGCAAGCACCACCTGCAGCAGTGTTTCAGTGAACTACGGCATCAGGAGGCAGTATGGACTACATGGTGTCCAATCTCCTATGGCACGCCCTCAGGCATCTGGGGATGTGTATCTTCTCAAAATCCACGAGGGACCTCAGGAAGATCCAGCCCAAGGAGGGGTACGAGCACTGTGAGCTGCAGAGCACGGTGGAGCTGTCAGCAGCTGCACTGGCTGACCTGCTGTACAGCCACCATGGGCAGCCCCACAGCAGGCAGGTGTCAGCAGATACACAGAGGGGCATGGGATGGATGTAACAGGACGATGTGCTGGAGAAGCCCATGCCCCACAGATGAGGCACAGCGGCCTTCAGGCCCAGCTGGCCTCTGGCCCAGCCCCACTGAGGCACGAGGTCTCAAATCAGGATGGATAAAGGTTCTGCTGGCAGGGCAGCCCAATTCTGGGGGTGTTTCATGGCTTGGGGTTGCCACTGTTCTGTCAGGGCCTGCAAGGATGCAATGAGGAAGGCTAAGGCACCCTTGGGATTAAATCCAGCAAAGGCGGTCGAGGAGAACAACAAGGGCTTTTGTGAGAATGTTGGTAGTAAAACTAAGACTGGAACACATGCGGGTCTGCCACTGAATGCCGTGGTAACAAGGGACAAAGAGAAGGCAGAGGTACTGAATGCCTTCTTTGCTTCCATCTTTACTACTAAGATTGCCCCTCCTAAATCCCAGGCCCTGGCGGTAAGAGAGAGAGTCTGGGGAATTAAAGACTTCCTCCTGCTTGAGGAGGATCTGAACAGGAAGTGTGCAGGCAAAATCAGTGCTCGCAAATTCATGGGCCCTGTGGGGATGCACCCACGTGTGCTGAGAGAGCTGGTGGAGGTAATTGCTGAACTGCTCTCTATGATCTTGGAGAGGCCTTGGAGAACAGGAGAGCTGCCTGGATGCTGGAGGACAGCCAGCTTCGCACCAGTCATCGCACCGATGAGTGGGCAGTGAGATGGACTGGGAACTGGCTGACGACCAAGAGATGATGGAGGGGCCTGGAGCATCTTCCTCACGAGAAAAGGCTGAGAGACCTAGGACTCTTCAGTCTGGAGAAGAAATGCATGAGCGGGGGATCTCATAACAGTTTGGCCCACTGCGACGGGCCCTGCGTCTGCTCCAAGCCATGAGACAGGCCCTGCGCCAGCACCCGACTTCGTGACAGCCCACGTGGTTCAACCAGAGAACCCAACTGTGCCAGTATCCATAGCCCTTATTAAAAAGAGCAAAATGAGGCCGTGAAAATCAGCTCCTTTAATAAGAAAGGAAATACGTTCTAAGAGGGGGGTAGAAGAAGAGGATGAGAATGAAGCCAGGCCATGACAAGAACGGCAGGAGGAAGAGGCCGAACTCATAAAGGAGATGAGAACCATTTGACTCCTGAGCACGAGTGAGCTGACAGATATGTGAAAAGACTTCAGCTGTCATGCAGGGGAGCACTCTGACACTGGGAGAACGGGGCCGCAAGCCTGGACTAGGCGGGCAGCAAAGGCAGGCATCTGGGATCCCTTTCACGGGCAGGGTGCATTGGCAAAGCCCTTGGAAATGAGGCACGAGCCTTCCCCTCGTGGAGGTGACTCTCCGTAAGGGCCGAGAGGGAAAGGAGTCCCTTCAAAGAAGATCTGGTATGTTACCCAGGCAAGCGGTGCACCGTGGGGAAAGGTGTGCCTGAGGGCACCAGCTCTTCTGGAGGTGATGCGTAATGCTGAAAAAAGAGGGGAGATACAGACTGGCTGTTGGCCGGCAATTGCTGATTCTGAGGGCCCAGGGCTGCCGCCATCTTGCTAGGGAGCCTGGGACGCATTCCGCCCCGAGGGGGTAACCGTGATGTCACAGTGGTGGCAGGGAGCGGCCATTGTGACCCACGGGGCTGGGAGCAGAGCAAAGGCTGCCGGGCTCAGAGCGTGGTCAGTGCGGCCTGGTGAGGTGCAGAGAGAGCAGGGACTCTTCAAGTGCTCACCGTTGACGCGCAACATGTCCAGTAGGAAGCGGAAGGCCCCCGACTCCGGGGAGCAAGGTGAGAGCAAAGCATCCCTGCGTGCAGCTCCCCGCCGCCGGGCAGAGGGGTGCTGGGGGTCTGCCAGCGGCAGAGAGGGAAGGAAGGGGCAGGAGCAAGGAGCACGGCCCTGGGGACCGCCCTCAGGGACAACTGGCCCCGCAAGGTGCTCACTGCTGCCCGCCTTTGCTCTCTCCTCTCCAGTGTGCATGCTGTGTCGCCGGGCGGATGTCGACCCGAACATCTGCGGGCGCACCTTTGCCGAGAGCGACCTTTGCGTGCATGAGTTCTGCTTGGTGAGTTCCAACCCTCAAGGGCTCCTGCCAGCTTCCTGCCAGGGATGCTCCCTTCCTGTCTGTCCTAATGAGATCCTGCTCTGCTCTTTCCCACAGCTTTTTTCTTTGAAGAAAAACACATTCTTTGAAGAAAGCGACCCCTGGGAGGAAACGCTGCGCCTCCCCGTTGGGACCATCAGATGCAGAATCAAGCAGGCGGACCAGAAGGTGAGCTTTGTGCCAGGAGAGGCTCACGCCAGCTTAGTCTGCACCCAGAGAAAGCAATGGCAGCCCTTCCAGCGGGCTCCAGGGCAAAGTCCTGCCATAGCAGACGAGCCTTCTCCGCCAGGCGGCTCTGCAGAGTGGAGCCCAGCAGCTTCCGCAGCCTGTGCCCTGCCCAGAGGTGTGGGGCCGGCCGTGGAGGCCCTGAGCCTGCTGCTGATCGGGGCTGCCTTGTTCCTTTCAGCAATGCTTTGTTTGTGGCGAGAGAGGAGCCGCCATCAGCTGCGCAGAGAGAGGCTGTGCACGCAGCTTCCACCTGCCCTGCGCCGCGGACGGTGAATGCGTCACCCAGTTCTTTGGGCAGCACAGGTAAGGGCTGTCAGCAGCAGCCAAGCCAGGGAGGAACCCACAGCGACAGCTCCCAGCAGCCTGCCAGAGATGGGGCCTGGGGCTCCTGCCTGCTGCTCTGCCCTCCTGGCAGTGCTTCTCACTGTGCCCATCACTTGCATCGTCCCCCAGGTCCTTCTGCTGCGAGCACCGCCCGCGACAGGCAGCGGAGGCAGCTCCACCCCAAGGCACTGACTGCGTCATCTGCCTGGAGCCCCTGGAGGACAGCACGTCCTACCAGACCCTGTGGTGCCCAGCGTGCAAGCACACCTGGTTCCACCGCCGCTGCGTCCAGGTAGAAGCCCTCCCCTCACCCTGCGGCCACGGCCCGCGCTCAGCAGCACCGAGCCCCGCTCACGCTCACGCTGCTTCTGCTTCTCCGGCAGGGGCAGGCCACGAACGCCGGCACCATGTGCTTCCAGTGCCCCATTTGTCGAGACACGGAGCAATTCCGGGCAGAAATGTCCACTCTGGGGATCCAAGTCCCAGTCAGGTTGGTGTCCTTCTCCCCAGCGCTGCAGATGGGAAGGCGCGAGCGCTGGGCCTGCCCAGGGACTGTCCCAGCAGGCCTGGCCCTTTGCTGTCTCACCAGCACAGGCCTCAGCTTCACGGAGAAGCTGGAAATGGGGTTGCCTTGGATGAACGGGGATACCCCGGATCACACATGGCAGGGAACCGGGAACTCATCGCATTCCCTCCCTTCTCTTGTAGGAGACCGTCTTGGTGGGATGACAACACCTACCCATCACTTCTGCGGAGGCACAGGCGCTGCGATGTCAGCAAGTGCCTTTACCCAGGAGGCAGGGAGCAGGCAGAGGTGAATGGGTGAGTTACCTCAGCAGCCCTCTGGGCTTCTGCAGGGGATCTCCCTCTCAACACCGGATGGGGAACCAGGGCTGAGCACCGCAGATGTGCCGGCCGCTGCCTGGCTTGGCTCACTTTGTCCTCACAGCCACAACCCGTTTGCTTCCCCAGGCCCTGGCAGCTGCTGCTCTGCAGCTCCTGTGCTGCAGAAGGGACCCACCGACGATGCTCCTACCTGAGCAACAGAGTTGGCAGCTGGGAGTGTGACAGCTGTGCTGGCATAGGCACCGGTAAGATGCAAACAGCTGTGGCTCCCTAGGCGGGGGCCGGGCAACGCCTGGCAGTGGGTGCTGCTCAGGGCGGCCCTGCCAGGCTCTCTCTGCCCCAGGAAGGAGGGCAGCCCGTTGCGACTCAAGGCTGCAGCTTCATCCCAATGATCACCTTCCTGCTTTCCTTTACAGCCTCCAGCAGCAACACGGAGCGCGCCGGACCCAGCACCAACACGGAGCGCGCCGGCCCCAGCACTTCCAGCCAAGGGGCTCCGGAGCCTCCCCGTGGCTCCCAGGGACCGGAGAACATCAGCTCCGGCTCCAGCAGCCAGGCAGCATCGGGCCCCTCACACCGGTCCCAGCTGCCTGAGAACAGCCGCCTGCCCAGTGAGCCTGGGACACGGCAGAGGGCAATCGGCCCACGCCTCCCTGAGGATCAGGAGGCATCTCTGCGGCGCCGAGGACGCCGCGGGAGCGGCCGTGCAACAGCCCCGCGCACCAGCAGCAGCTCCCGCAGGTCCACCCCACGGAGGGCACCGCGGCCCTCCAGCGACTCCCCGGTGGCTGCACCCAGAAGGAGCCCCAGGCAGCAGGGGACGGGCCGGGCACGAAGCCGCTCCCCGCTTCAAGATCGGGCCTCACGTTCCCAGAGCCGGCCCAGAAGAAGCCGTGGCAGCAGACAAACACCACGCCGAGCTGCACAGAGCAGCACCCTCTGCTCAGCCGCCCCAGTGACATCGAGGCCCTCGAGGGGTTCCCCGCTGCCTGGACACAGAAGACCCTCCAGGCAGCAAGGGAGGGCCCACACATGAAGCCCTTCCGCAGCGGGATGTCAGGCTGCGACTTCCCACACAGACCCCAGCACGCCGCAGCAGCCAAACCCAACAGCAGCGGCCAGCCTGGGCACAAAGCTGCTCCCAGGTCCATCTGCAGAACCACATCCCCACAGCCAGACCTCAGTCTGCACAGGAGCAGCCGGGTGCCAATGACACCTGCTCAACTTGGTCAACATCAGCCAAGACGACAAATCCCACGCTCATTTACATCAGCTTGCTCAACTTGGTCAACATCAGCCAAGACGACAAATCCACGCTCATTTACATCAGCTTGCTCAACTTGGTCAACATCAGCCAAGACAATAAATCCCACCCCCACCCCCATCAGCTTCATTCTTCTCGTCTTTTCCTGGGGTGGGCAGAGTTCAGACCTCGACCACAGGGTTGCCTTCTCCCCAGCAGAATGGCTCAGGTTGGAGGGGCCCTTAAATATCATCCGGCTCTAACCCCCTTGCCGTGAGCAGGTTCATGCACCACCAGATCAGGATGCCCAGGATCCCATCCACCCTGGCCTCAAAGGACTCCAGCAACGGGGTGTCCTGAACCCCTCAGGGAGGAACCTCGCTGTTCCAGTGCCTCGCCACTCCCTGAGGAAACAGTTTCTTTCTAACACCTCATCTCTCTCTATCCTCTTTTAGTTTCATGCCATTCCCCCTTGTCCTGTCACTATCAGAATGCATGAAAAAGTCAGTCCTCCTCCAGCTTGGCAGGACCCTTAAAAGTACGAGAAGGCTGTGGGCACAGAGGTCTCCTCAGAGCCTTCTGTTCTGAAAGCAAAGTGAACCCCACTCCCTCAACCTGCCTTCTGAGGTGCGGTGCTCCAGGCCTTGTCTCCTCTTTGCGGCCCTCCTCCGGACCCCCCCTCCCACCGCTCCACACCCCTCCTGTGCTTGGCACCCCAGGCTTGGGCGCAGTACTCCAGATGGATGCCCTCGCAAGGGCACAGCAGAGACGGACAATCACCGCCCTGCCCTGCTGGACACCTTCCTCAGGCCTTCCGGGCTGCAGGCACGCGCTGCTGGCTCATCTCCGGCTTTTTGGCCATTACGACCCCCAGGTCCTTCTCCACAGGGCTTCTCTCGCTGTCTTCTCCTCCCAGTCTCCACCCGTATCTGCGACTGCCTCAACCCAATCGCAACACCTTGCACTGGGCCTTGTTAAACCTCACGAGATGCTCACGTGCCCTGTATTCCAGCCTGGGTCCAGGTCCCTCTGGATAGCGTCTCTGCCTTCTGCTGTGCCAAGCGCACCATCAGCTCGGTGCCGTCAGCTGGGGGTGCACTCAATCCCACCGTCTGTGTCCTTGATAAAAATGCTCACGAGCATCAGTCCCCAGACGGACCCCTGGGTGCCCGGCCTCCACCTGGACACAGAGCCGCTGGCAGCAATCCTCGGGCACAACATCCAAACAACCTGCATCCACCTGTCTGTTCAACACTCAAATGCACATCTCTCCACTTCAGACATTAGGAGGTGCTGTGGGACGAAGACATCAGTCGCCCTTCCTTTGTCCATCACAGCCATCACTCCATCACCAAAGGCCTCCAGATGGCTCAGGCACAGCCGCCCTTGCTGAAGCCGTGCTGGCTGTCTTAGGTCGCCTCCCCATCTCGCGTGTGCCTTCACATCTCCTCCAGGAGGATCCACCCCGCCATGTTCCCAGGCCCACAGATGAGGCACAGCGGCCTTCAGGCCCAGCTGGCTTCTGGCCCAGCCCCACTGAGGCACGAGGTCTCAAGTCAGGATGGATCAAGGCTCTGCTGGCAGGGCAGCCCAATTCTGGGGGTGTTTCATGGCTTGGGGTTGCCACTGTTCTGTATCGTTCATTCATTAGCAGCAAACCATTTCCATTTGTAGTATTTTTTAAAGCGTTGGGGGGAAAAAAAAGGAGAGAAACAAAGCGTAAAACTGGTGGGATATCTGACTTCTTTTTTCGTGAAGGTAGTGCGTCAATGCCTCGTTTGATGTCAATGGTTGCAATTTTTCGTGAGGTCTTAATGCGTTTGTCAGATTTCTGATGAAATTTTACTCTTGCCATGCAATTGTTCACAAGCGTGCTGACTGCCAAAACGCGATGACGTGAATAAGGCTTGACTGCAAAGCGAGGGATATTTCTGTCTGTTAAAAGAGGTCTGACAGAAGTCCAGTCAGGAGACATGGTTAGATTTTGGAGTCGAATATCTGGTTGGAACTCCAGGCATTCCAATTGAAAACTGGCAGGTAATGCATTTGTATCAACTTAAAATGGGGTCACCCACATAAAGGGATGATTTTTTGGCAAAATTGAAACCGGTTTCCAAATTCCTTTATCAAAAGAGAAAGCATGGCTGCACATTCTTTGCTGTTCAGAGCACTGCGTGGGGCCGGGGCTGGGCTGCACTGCTGGCTGTGCGGAGCTGCGCATTGGGTACACCTGCTCTGGGTCCCAGAGAGAGCTCCAACACACAAAGTAAAGCAATACGGTGCCCAACTCTCTTGCAAAATACTACTTTAGGATTCAGCATTCACCAAGAAAGAGCAAACCTAGCTTTTACAACAGCTCACACAAATTACCCAAAGACACCCTGTGAGACAGAAAGCATGAAGATTCATGGAGGCAATCAGCTTTTTTTGGGGTGGAGTTTCAAGCACGCAGCCCAGCCTGGAGCACAGCCCCTTTTCCGTTTGTAATCCTGCAGGAGTAGAGCACCTGCTGGGGCACAGAGCATCATCTGGACAGTTTCCACTGACAGAAGTAGAGCATCATACTGGGGCAGAAAAAGAAAAAAAAAAGAAAAGAGCATAGCTATATTAAAATACTTTGAACTGAACTTTTCACCCTGCAGGATGAGCTCACTTCAGGGCTCACATCGTGAGAGGTTTGGAAAAAAATATTCAAACATCCTGATTTGTGTTTCCAGTGCTACGGATTAAAAGCTGCAGAAATGCCTTCTCCTCCACCATCCATCAACTCTGATCCTGGGACAGAGACCCACAAACTCCTCAGGGTTGGAAGGGTCCTCTGAGGGCCATCCGGACCAACCCCCCTGCAGCGCACAGGGACACCGCAGCTGGGTCAGGTCTCCAGGGACGGAGCACCCAGCGCACCTCTGTGCGACCTGTGCCAGTGCCTCACCACCTCTCTGCAGAAGATTTCGTCCCTATAGCCAACCTAAACCTCCCCTCTTGGAGCTTGCAGCCATTTCCCTCTCGGAGCTGGAAACCACACTGACACTTTGGTCAGTTTTGGAGCAGAAAATGAGATGAGATGTAGATAGACAGATAACTCGATGTTTTTCTTCCTTGATTTACTATTTATTATGACCTCGCTGACCGACTGCACGCCGCACGCCCAGCACCGCCGCCAGCTCCAAGCACCACCAGCCCGCCGCGCCGCCAGCGCAGCGCCCTTACACCAACGAGCCGCCGCTTCCGCTCTTCTCGGCACATGCGCAGCACCAGCAGGAGGACCCGCTACCATCGAGTTGGAGGGCTGGAGGCACAGAGCAGTCAGAGCAAAGAGGCACCACTTCCGGGTTTCCGGAGGCGTCAGTGTCTGGAGGATCGCTTCGTATTACCGCAGGGACGGGCGGTACGGAGCGGAGAGAGCAGAGCGACGCGTCGTGCCGCTCCGGGACGGCTCTGTGGTGCTCTGCGGGACCGTGCGGGCCCCGGGGGGCCCAGAGCGCCCAGAGCTCGTCTGACCCCCCGCTGCCCCTAAAACCGCCGCCGCGGCGGTCCCGACTGCAATTCTGCGCTCCGGTCAAGCGGTGGCAGCAGAGACCGAGAAAAGAGCGGCGTGGGGCGTGGGTACCGGCGATGGGAGCGGAGCGAGCCTGGGGCTTGGCTCTGCTCGGGTAAATGCGTCCATTCCAACTGCATTCAGGCTCGGCTAGCTCTGAGCTCTGCCAAAGTGGTTGGCATTTGTCATTGCTGAGCGCACAAAAGGCTCGACCAAAGGTGACGATGCCCGGAAGGCAGAAGGATGGAGAAAAGCGTGGCCACATCCCTGGCACGGAGCCGAGCCCGTAGCTGGAGAAGGGGGTTGTTCTGCCGGATGTGGACTGGGAGCGGTTCTGTGCCACGGCCCGAATCTGCCCTTCTTTGGCTTCGGTCGGGCCAGGAGCTGCTGCGCGGTGCCGCACACCGTGCGTGTGCCGTAACCCCACGCTGCTCCGTGTGCACGGTGGTTGTGGAGGGCCGTGGTTGTGGGGGGGACCCGAGACCGCCTTCAGCCGGGCGACTGACTCCTGGCTTCTCCGCTGTACTTCGTACAACCTGTGTTTGTTGTGCACCTTTCACAAGCGTGTGACAGTACAGTGTTTGCTCTGATGCCTTCACAAGGCTGTCACAGCCGTGTCTCCTGTCTCCGGTTAGCCTGTCCACGGGTCCACCTGTGAACCAGACAGAAAGAGGGCGAGAATTCACAGTGTTACAGTTCTGTATGGCATTGTCACAGTCTGAGCCACAAAGAAACACGTCGCTTCCTTCACACGCCTACAGAGTATTGAGAGTGAGACATAAATATGTGCGTATACATGCATACAGAGCGTCTGATCCTTCACCAATCATAACAGAACTTCTTTTCACCAGCTGCGTATTCACATAGGTTTCACCTTTATAAATGTCCACAGTCCATAAATGCCTCATGAAGCTCATGCAGACTGGGACGTGCTTGATCGTTTTTCCAAATCATTTCACTGATGGGCTCCGCCACAAGCTCACCTGAAGCGCAACGGTGCCCAAGCCCAGTGAAAAGTGTTGAAAAGCAGCAAGGGGCTGGAGATGGAGAAGGGTGAAAGAAGAGCTCGGGTGATGTTTGCACAAAGAACAGAACGTGGAGAGGAACAGCATCCCCAGGTCTTCAAATAGACAGAAGTGTTGAGATTGTTTCACTCCCTTCTTCAAGAGTGGATGTGCAGTGGGGTTCATGCCAGCTGACCAGAAAGACACCAAACCTCTATTCATCAGGGGAAGAGAAGGGTTAGGATGAGCCTGGAAATTATCAACTACTTGGTGTACCATCCAGTCCCGGGACAATTCTAGAAGCTATCACCCAAAAAGTCTTTCTCAAAAGGTGAAATTTCCTAATGATTTTTGAAGTAGAAGTCACTCTAAGAGGAAATCAGATACAGTTGCACATACAGCACACAGTCCAAATGCGCAGAAATTTCTGTGCAAACTGTGCAAAACAAAATGGTAACAAACTCGTGAATGCCTCAGAACAAAAACTGTGCTGCTATGCTCCTGCGAAAGGTGCAGAACAAACATGTTGTGCGTGAGCACAATGGAGAAGTCCGGAGTTTGTTGTCTTGCTTAAGGCGGTCTCGGTTCGATCCCCAGCCCCCCACACAACCACCACGCAATGGGAGAAGCATGACTGGTATGGCATGCACACGGTACATGGCACCAGGCACACTCCACGCCATCTGGAAACTGCTCCTGAGCCAATTGGAAGGGCCCATCCTATGGCATAAAATGCATTGCCGACTCCACAGTAGGACCGTCACCCCGGACTTTGGGAGAGCAGGACCTCCTCAGTGGGCCTGCTTGGAGGTATCCCATGGACGGGAGCTTTGGCAAGTAGGCCCGAGAGAGCTGCTTGACACTTAAACACCGCTTCCTCCAAGCTCAAGATGGATGCATCCCTGAGAGCAAGAAAGCAGGGAAAAGTGGCAGGAGAACTGCTGGATAAGCAAGGGGCTCATGGATGGACTCAAAGGGAAGAGGAGCGTACACAGCACGTGGAAGAAGGGCATTTCTACTTGGAAAGAATGTATGAGCGTTGTCAGGGCCTGCAAGGATGCAATGAGGAAGGCTAAGGCACCCTTGGGATTAAATCCAGCAAAGGCGGTCGAGGAGAACAACAAGGGCTTTTGTGAGAATGTTGGTAGTAAAACTAAGACTGGAACACATGCGGGTCTGCCACTGAATGCCTTGGTAACAAGGGACAAAGAGAAGGCAGAGGTACTGAATGCCTTCTTTGCTTCCATCTTTACTACTAAGATTGCCCCTCCTAAATCCCAGGCCCTGGCGGTAAGAGAGAGAGTCTGGGGAATTAAAGACTTCCTCCTGCTTGAGGAGGATCTGAACAGGAAGCGTGCAGGCAAAATCAGTGCTCGCAAATTCATGGGCCCTGTGGGGATGCACCCACGTGTGCTGAGAGAGCTGGTGGAGGTAATTGCTGAACTGCTCTCTATGATCTTGGAGAGGCCTTGGAGAACAGGAGAGCTGCCTGGATGCTGGAGGACAGCCAGCTTCGCACCAGTCATCGCACCGATGAGTGGGCAGTGAGATGGACTGGGAACTGGCTTGACGACCAAGAGATGATGGAGGGGCCTGGAGCATCTTCCTCACGAGAAAAGGCTGAGAGACCTAGGACTCTTCAGTCTGGAGAAGAAACGCATGAGCGGGGGATCTCATAACAGTTTGGCCCACTGCGACGGGCCCTGCGTCTGCTCCAAGCCATGAGACAGGCCCTGCGCCAGCACCCGACTTCGTGACAGCCCACGTGGTTCAACCAGAGAACCCAACTGTGCCAGTATCCATAGCCCTTATTAAAAAGAGCAAAATGAGGCCGTGAAAATCAGCTCCTTTAGTAAGAAAGGAAATACGTTCTAAGAGGGAGGTAGAAGAAGAGGATGAGAATGAAGCCAGGCCATGACAAGAACGGCAGGAGGAAGAGGCCGAACTCAAAAAGGAGACGAGAACCATTTGACTCCTGAGCACGAGTGAGCTGACAGATATGTGAAAAGACTTCAGCTGTCATGCAGGGGAGCACTCTGACACTGGGAGAACGGGGCCGCTAGCCTGGACTAGGCGGGCAGCAAAGGCAGGCATCGGGATGTTGTGCCTGAGGATTGCTGCCAGCGGCTCTGTGTCCAGGTGGAGGCCGGGCACCCAGGGGTCCGTCTGGGGACTGATGCTCGTGAGCATTTTTATCAAGGACACAGACGGTGGGATTGAGTGCACCCCCAGCTGACGGCACCGAGCTGATGGTGCGCTTGGCACAGCAGAAGGCAGAGACGCTATCCAGAGGGACCTGGACCCAGGCTGGAATACAGGGCACGTGAGCATCTCGTGAGGTTTAACAAGGCCCAGTGCAAGGTGTTGCGATTGGGTTGAGGCAGTCGCAGATACGGGTGGAGACTGGGAGGAGAAGACAGCGAGAGAAGCCCTGTGGAGAAGGACCTGGGGGTCGTAATGGCCAAAAAGCCGGAGATGAGCCAGCAGCACGTGCCTGCAGCCCGGAAGGCCTGAGGAAGGTGTCCAGCAGGGCAGGGCGGTGATTGTCCGTCTCTGCTGTGCCCTTGCGAGGGCATCCATCTGGAGTACTGCGCCCAAGCCTGGGGTGCCAAGCACAGGAGGGGTGTGGAGCGGTGGGAGGGGGGGTCCGGAGGAGGGCCGCAAAGAGGAGACAAGGCCTGGAGCACCGCACCTCAGAAGGCAGGTTGAGGGAGTGGGGTTCACTTTGCTTTCAGAACAGAAGGCTCTGAGGAGACCTCTGTGCCCACAGCCTTCTCGTACTTTTAAGGGTCCTGCCAAGCTGGAGGAGGACTGACTTTTTCATGCATTCTGATAGTGACAGGACAAGGGGGAATGGCATGAAACTAAAAGAGGATAGAGAGAGATGAGGTGTTAGAAAGAAACTGTTTCCTCAGGGAGTGGCGAGGCACTGGAACAGCGAGGTTCCTCCCTGAGGGGTTCAGGACACCCCGTTGCTGGAGTCCTTTGAGGCCAGGGTGGATGGGATCCTGGGCATCCTGATCTGGTGGTGCATGAACCTGCTCACGGCAAGGGGGTTAGAGCCGGATGATATTTAAGGGCCCCTCCAACCTGAGCCATTCTGCTGGGGAGAAGGCAACCCTGTGGTCGAGGTCTGAACTCTGCCCACCCCAGGAAAAGACGAGAAGAATGAAGCTGATGGGGGTGGGGGTGGGATTTATTGTCTTGGCTGATGTTGACCAAGTTGAGCAAGCTGATGTAAATGAGCGTGGGATTTGTCGTCTTGGCTGATGTTGACCAAGTTGAGCAGGTGTCATTGGCACCCGGCTGCTCCTGTGCAGACTGAGGTCTGGCTGTGGGGATGTGGTTCTGCAGATGGACCTGGGAGCAGCTTTGTGCCCAGGCTGGCCGCTGCTGTTGGGTTTGGCTGCTGCGGCGTGCTGGGGTCTGTGTGGGAAGTCGCAGCCTGACATCCCGCTGCGGAAGGGCTTCATGTGTGGGCCCTCCCTTGCTGCCTGGAGGGTCTTCTGTGTCCAGGCAGCGGGGAACCCCTCGAGGGCCTCGATGTCACTGGGGCGGCTGAGCAGAGGGTGCTGCTCTGTGCAGCTCGGCGTGGTGTTTGTCTGCTGCCACGGCTTCTTCTGGGCCGGCTCTGGGAACGTGAGGCCCGATCTTGAAGCGGGGAGCGGCTTCGTGCCCGGCCCGTCCCCTGCTGCCTGGGGCTCCTTCTGGGTGCAGCCACCGGGGAGTCGCTGGAGGGCCGCGGTGCCCTCCGTGGGGTGGACCTGCGGGAGCTGCTGCTGGTGCGCGGGGCTGTTGCACGGCCGCTCCCGCGGCGTCCTCGGCGCTGCAGAGATGCCTCCTGATCCTCAGGGAGGCGTGGGCCGATTGCCCTCTGCCGTGTCCCAGGCTCACTGGGCAGGCGGCTGTTCTCAGGCAGCTGGGACCGGTGTGAGGGGCCCGATGCTGCCTGGCTGCTGGAGCCGGAGCTGATGTTCTCCGGTCCCTGGGAGCCACGGGGAGGCTCCGGAGCCCCTTGGCTGGAAGTGCTGGGGCCGGCGCGCTCCGTGTTGGTGCTGGGTCCGGCGCGCTCCGTGTTGCTGCTGGAGGCTGTAAAGGAAAGCAGGAAGGTGATCATTGGGATGAAGCTGCAGCCTTGAGTCGCAACGGGCTGCCCTCCTTCCTGGGGCAGAGAGAGCCTGGCAGGGCCGCCCTGAGCAGCACCCACTGCCAGGCGTTGCCCGGCCCCCGCCTAGGGAGCCACAGCTGTTTGCATCTTACCGGTGCCTATGCCAGCACAGCTGTCACACTCCCAGCTGCCAACTCTGTTGCTCAGGTAGGAGCATCGTCGGTGGGTCCCTTCTGCAGCACAGGAGCTGCAGAGCAGCAGCTGCCAGGGCCTGGGGAAGCAAACGGGTTGTGGCTGTGAGGACAAAGTGAGCCAAGCCAGGCAGCGGCCGGCACATCTGCGGTGCTCAGCCCTGGTTCCCCATCCGGTGTTGAGGGGGAGATCCCCTGCAGAAGCCCAGAGGGCTGCTGAGGTAACTCACCCATTCACCTCTGCCTGCTCCCTGCCTCCTGGGTAAAGGCACTTGCTGACATCGCAGCGCCTGTGCCTCCGCAGAAGTGATGGGTAGGTGTTGTCATCCCACCAAGACGGTCTCCTACAAGAGAAGGGAGGGAATGCGATGAGTTCCCGGTTCCCTGCCATGTGTGATCCGGGGTATCCCCGTTCATCCAAGGCAACCCCATTTCCAGCTTCTCCGTGAAGCTGAGGCCTGTGCTGGTGAGACAGCAAAGGGCCAGGCCTGCCGGGACAGTCCCTGGGCAGGCCCAGCGCTCGCGCCTTCCCATCTGCAGCGCTGGGGAGAAGGACACCAACCTGACTGGGACTTGGATCCCCAGAGTGGACATTTCTGCCCGGAATTGCTCCGTGTCTCGACAAATGGGGCACTGGAAGCACATGGTGCCGGCGTTCGTGGCCTGCCCCTGCCGGAGAAGCAGAAGCAGCGTGAGCGTGAGCGGGGCTCGGTGCTGCTGAGCGCGGGCCGTGGCCGCAGGGTGAGGGGAGGGCTTCTACCTGGACGCAGCGGCGGTGGAACCAGGTGTGCTTGCACGCTGGGCACCACAGGGTCTGGTAGGACGTGCTGTCCTCCAGGGGCTCCAGGCAGATGACGCAGTCAGTGCCTTGGGGTGGAGCTGCCTCCGCTGCCTGTCGCGGGCGGTGCTCGCAGCAGAAGGACCTGGGGGACGATGCAAGTGATGGGCACAGTGAGAAGCACTGCCAGGAGGGCAGAGCAGCAGGCAGGAGCCCCAGGCCCCATCTCTGGCAGGCTGCTGGGAGCTGTCGCTGTGGGTTCCTCCCTGGCTTGGCTGCTGCTGACAGCCCTTACCTGTGCTGCCCAAAGAACTGGGTGACGCATTCACCGTCCGCGGCGCAGGGCAGGTGGAAGCTGCGTGCACAGCCTCTCTCTGCGCAGCTGATGGCGGCTCCTCTCTCGCCACAAACAAAGCATTGCTGAAAGGAACAAGGCAGCCCCGATCAGCAGCAGGCTCAGGGCCTCCACGGCCGGCCCCACACCTCTGGGCAGGGCACAGGCTGCGGAAGCTGCTGGGCTCCACTCTGCAGAGCCGCCTGGCGGAGAAGGCTCGTCTGCTATGGCAGGACTTTGCCCTGGAGCCCGCTGGAAGGGCTGCCATTGCTTTCTCTGGGTGCAGACTAAGCTGGCGTGAGCCTCTCCTGGCACAAAGCTCACCTTCTGGTCCGCCTGCTTGATTCTGCATCTGATGGTCCCAACGGGGAGGCGCAGCGTTTCCTCCCAGGGGTCGCTTTCTTCAAAGAATGTGTTTTTCTTCAAAGAAAAAAGCTGTGGGAAAGAGCAGAGCAGGATCTCGTTAGGACAGACAGGAAGGGAGCATCCCTGGCAGGAAGCTGGCAGGAGCCCTTGAGGGTTGGAACTCACCAAGCAGAACTCATGCACGCAAAGGTCGCTCTCGGCAAAGGTGCGCCCGCAGATGTTCGGGTCGACATCCGCCCGGCGACACAGCATGCACACTGGAGAGGAGAGAGCAAAGGCGGGCAGCAGTGAGCACCTTGCGGGGCCAGTTGTCCCTGAGGGCGGTCCCCAGGGCCGTGCTCCTTGCTCCTGCCCCTTCCTTCCCTCTCTGCCGCTGGCAGACCCCCAGCACCCCTCTGCCCGGCGGCGGGGAGCTGCACGCAGGGATGCTTTGCTCTCACCTTGCTCCCCGGAGTCGGGGGCCTTCCGCTTCCTACTGGACATGTTGCGCGTCAACGGTGAGCACTTGAAGAGTCCCTGCTCTCTCTGCACCTCACCAGGCCGCACTGAC
Organism: Lagopus muta; assembly: GCF_023343835.1. Taxonomy (NCBI): domain Eukaryota; kingdom Metazoa; phylum Chordata; class Aves; order Galliformes; family Phasianidae; genus Lagopus; species Lagopus muta. The sequence goes on along the minus strand of NC_064458.1, from coordinate 4,736,807 downwards.
CACGCTCTGAGCCCGGCAGCCTTTGCTCTGCTCCCAGCCCCATGGGTCACAATGGCCGCTCCCTGCCACCACTGTGACATCACGGTTACCCCCTCGGGGCGGAATGCGTCCCAGGCTCCCAAGCAAGATGGCGGCAGCCCTGGGCCCTCAGAATCAGCAATTGCCGGCCAACAGCCAGTCTGTATCTCCCCTCTTTTTTCAGCATTACGCATCACCTCCAGAAGAGCTGGTGCCCTCAGGCACACCTTTCCCCACGGTGCACCGCTTGCCTGGGTAACATACCAGATCTTCTTTGAAGGGACTCCTTTCCCTCTCGGCCCTTACGGAGAGTCACCTCCACGAGGGGAAGGCTCGTGCCTCATTTCCAAGGGCTTTGCCAATGCACCCTGCCCGTGAAAGGGATCCCAGATGCCTGCCTTTGCTGCCCGCCTAGTCCAGGCTTGCGGCCCCGTTCTCCCAGTGTCAGAGTGCTCCCCTGCATGACAGCTGAAGTCTTTTCACATATCTGTCAGCTCACTCGTGCTCAGGAGTCAAATGGTTCTCGTCTCCTTTATGAGTTCGGCCTCTTCCTCCTGCCGTTCTTGTCATGGCCTGGCTTCATTCTCATCCTCTTCTTCTACCCCCCTCTTAGAACGTATTTCCTTTCTTATTAAAGGAGCTGATTTTCACGGCCTCATTTTGCTCTTTTTAATAAGGGCTATGGATACTGGCACAGTTGGGTTCTCTGGTTGAACCACGTGGGCTGTCACGAAGTCGGGTGCTGGCGCAGGGCCTGTCTCATGGCTTGGAGCAGACGCAGGGCCCGTCGCAGTGGGCCAAACTGTTATGAGATCCCCCGCTCATGCGTTTCTTCTCCAGACTGAAGAGTCCTAGGTCTCTCAGCCTTTTCTCGTGAGGAAGATGCTCCAGGCCCCTCCATCATCTCTTGGTCGTCAAGCCAGTTCCCAGTCCATCTCACTGCCCACTCATCGGTGCGATGACTGGTGCGAAGCTGGCTGTCCTCCAGCATCCAGGCAGCTCTCCTGTTCTCCAAGGCCTCTCCAAGATCATAGAGAGCAGTTCAGCAATTACCTCCACCAGCTCTCTCAGCACACGTGGGTGCATCCCCACAGGGCCCATGAATTTGCGAGCACTGATTTTGCCTGCACGCTTCCTGTTCAGATCCTCCTCAAGCAGGAGGAAGTCTTTAATTCCCCAGACTCTCTCTCTTACCGCCAGGGCCTGGGATTTAGGAGGGGCAATCTTAGTAGTAAAGATGGAAGCAAAGAAGGCATTCAGTACCTCTGCCTTCTCTTTGTCCCTTGTTACCAAGGCATTCAGTGGCAGACCCGCATGTGTTCCAGTCTTAGTTTTACTACCAACATTCTCACAAAAGCCCTTGTTGTTCTCCTCGACCGCCTTTGCTGGATTTAATCCCAAGGGTGCCTTAGCCTTCCTCATTGCATCCTTGCAGGCCCTGACAACGCTCATACATTCTTTCCAAGTAGAAATGCCCTTCTTCCACGTGCTGTGTACGCTCCTCTTCCCTTTGAGTCCATCCATGAGCCCCTTGCTTATCCAGCAGTTCTCCTGCCACTTTTCCCTGCTTTCTTGCTCTCAGGGATGCATCCATCTTGAGCTTGGAGGAAGCGGTGTTTAAGTGTCAAGCAGCTCTCTCGGGCCTACTTGCCAAAGCTCCCGTCCATGGGATACCTCCAAGCAGGCCCACTGAGGAGGTCCTGCTCTCCCAAAGTCCGGGGTGACGGTCCTACTGTGGAGTCGGCAATGCATTTTATGCCATAGGATGGGCCCTTCCAATTGGCTCAGGAGCAGTTTCCAGATGGCGTGGAGTGTGCCTGGTGCCATGTACCGTGTGCATGCCATACCAGTCATGCTTCTCCCATTGCGTGGTGGTTGTGTGGGGGGCTGGGGATCGAACCGAGACCGCCTTAAGCAAGACAACAAACTCCGGACTTCTCCATTGTGCTCACGCACAACATGTTTGTTCTGCACCTTTCGCAGGAGCATAGCAGCACAGTTTTTGTTCTGAGGCATTCACGAGTTTGTTACCATTTTGTTTTGCACAGTTTGCACAGAAATTTCTGCGCATTTGGACTGTGTGCTGTATGTGCAACTGTATCTGATTTCCTCTTAGAGTGACTTCTACTTCAAAAATCATTAGGAAATTTCACCTTTTGAGAAAGACTTTTTGGGTGATAGCTTCTAGAATTGTCCCGGGACTGGATGGTACACCAAGTAGTTGATAATTTCCAGGCTCATCCTAACCCTTCTCTTCCCCTGATGAATAGAGGTTTGGTGTCTTTCTGGTCAGCTGGCATGAACCCCACTGCACATCCACTCTTGAAGAAGGGAGTGAAACAATCTCAACACTTCTGTCTATTTGAAGACCTGGGGATGCTGTTCCTCTCCACGTTCTGTTCTTTGTGCAAACATCACCCGAGCTCTTCTTTCACCCTTCTCCATCTCCAGCCCCTTGCTGCTTTTCAACACTTTTCACTGGGCTTGGGCACCGTTGCGCTTCAGGTGAGCTTGTGGCGGAGCCCATCAGTGAAATGATTTGGAAAAACGATCAAGCACGTCCCAGTCTGCATGAGCTTCATGAGGCATTTATGGACTGTGGACATTTATAAAGGTGAAACCTATGTGAATACGCAGCTGGTGAAAAGAAGTTCTGTTATGATTGGTGAAGGATCAGACGCTCTGTATGCATGTATACGCACATATTTATGTCTCACTCTCAATACTCTGTAGGCGTGTGAAGGAAGCGACGTGTTTCTTTGTGGCTCAGACTGTGACAATGCCATACAGAACTGTAACACTGTGAATTCTCGCCCTCTTTCTGTCTGGTTCACAGGTGGACCCGTGGACAGGCTAACCGGAGACAGGAGACATGGCTGTGACAGCCTTGTGAAGGCATCAGAGCAAACACTGTACTGTCACACGCTTGTGAAAGGTGCACAACAAACACAGGTTGTACGAAGTACAGCGGAGAAGCCAGGAGTCAGTCGCCCGGCTGAAGGCGGTCTCGGGTCCCCCCCACAACCACGGCCCTCCACAACCACCGTGCACACGGAGCAGCGTGGGGTTACGGCACACGCACGGTGTGCGGCACCGCGCAGCAGCTCCTGGCCCGACCGAAGCCAAAGAAGGGCAGATTCGGGCCGTGGCACAGAACCGCTCCCAGTCCACATCCGGCAGAACAACCCCCTTCTCCAGCTACGGGCTCGGCTCCGTGCCAGGGATGTGGCCACGCTTTTCTCCATCCTTCTGCCTTCCGGGCATCGTCACCTTTGGTCGAGCCTTTTGTGCGCTCAGCAATGACAAATGCCAACCACTTTGGCAGAGCTCAGAGCTAGCCGAGCCTGAATGCAGTTGGAATGGACGCATTTACCCGAGCAGAGCCAAGCCCCAGGCTCGCTCCGCTCCCATCGCCGGTACCCACGCCCCACGCCGCTCTTTTCTCGGTCTCTGCTGCCACCGCTTGACCGGAGCGCAGAATTGCAGTCGGGACCGCCGCGGCGGCGGTTTTAGGGGCAGCGGGGGGTCAGACGAGCTCTGGGCGCTCTGGGCCCCCCGGGGCCCGCACGGTCCCGCAGAGCACCACAGAGCCGTCCCGGAGCGGCACGACGCGTCGCTCTGCTCTCTCCGCTCCGTACCGCCCGTCCCTGCGGTAATACGAAGCGATCCTCCAGACACTGACGCCTCCGGAAACCCGGAAGTGGTGCCTCTTTGCTCTGACTGCTCTGTGCCTCCAGCCCTCCAACTCGATGGTAGCGGGTCCTCCTGCTGGTGCTGCGCATGTGCCGAGAAGAGCGGAAGCGGCGGCTCGTTGGTGTAAGGGCGCTGCGCTGGCGGCGCGGCGGGCTGGTGGTGCTTGGAGCTGGCGGCGGTGCTGGGCGTGCGGCGTGCAGTCGGTCAGCGAGGTCATAATAAATAGTAAATCAAGGAAGAAAAACATCGAGTTATCTGTCTATCTACATCTCATCTCATTTTCTGCTCCAAAACTGACCAAAGTGTCAGTGTGGTTTCCAGCTCCGAGAGGGAAATGGCTGCAAGCTCCAAGAGGGGAGGTTTAGGTTGGCTATAGGGACGAAATCTTCTGCAGAGAGGTGGTGAGGCACTGGCACAGGTCGCACAGAGGTGCGCTGGGTGCTCCGTCCCTGGAGACCTGACCCAGCTGCGGTGTCCCTGTGCGCTGCAGGGGGGTTGGTCCGGATGGCCCTCAGAGGACCCTTCCAACCCTGAGGAGTTTGTGGGTCTCTGTCCCAGGATCAGAGTTGATGGATGGTGGAGGAGAAGGCATTTCTGCAGCTTTTAATCCGTAGCACTGGAAACACAAATCAGGATGTTTGAATATTTTTTTCCAAACCTCTCACGATGTGAGCCCTGAAGTGAGCTCATCCTGCAGGGTGAAAAGTTCAGTTCAAAGTATTTTAATATAGCTATGCTCTTTTCTTTTTTTTTTCTTTTTCTGCCCCAGTATGATGCTCTACTTCTGTCAGTGGAAACTGTCCAGATGATGCTCTGTGCCCCAGCAGGTGCTCTACTCCTGCAGGATTACAAACGGAAAAGGGGCTGTGCTCCAGGCTGGGCTGCGTGCTTGAAACTCCACCCCAAAAAAAGCTGATTGCCTCCATGAATCTTCATGCTTTCTGTCTCACAGGGTGTCTTTGGGTAATTTGTGTGAGCTGTTGTAAAAGCTAGGTTTGCTCTTTCTTGGTGAATGCTGAATCCTAAAGTAGTATTTTGCAAGAGAGTTGGGCACCGTATTGCTTTACTTTGTGTGTTGGAGCTCTCTCTGGGACCCAGAGCAGGTGTACCCAATGCGCAGCTCCGCACAGCCAGCAGTGCAGCCCAGCCCCGGCCCCACGCAGTGCTCTGAACAGCAAAGAATGTGCAGCCATGCTTTCTCTTTTGATAAAGGAATTTGGAAACCGGTTTCAATTTTGCCAAAAAATCATCCCTTTATGTGGGTGACCCCATTTTAAGTTGATACAAATGCATTACCTGCCAGTTTTCAATTGGAATGCCTGGAGTTCCAACCAGATATTCGACTCCAAAATCTAACCATGTCTCCTGACTGGACTTCTGTCAGACCTCTTTTAACAGACAGAAATATCCCTCGCTTTGCAGTCAAGCCTTATTCACGTCATCGCGTTTTGGCAGTCAGCACGCTTGTGAACAATTGCATGGCAAGAGTAAAATTTCATCAGAAATCTGACAAACGCATTAAGACCTCACGAAAAATTGCAACCATTGACATCAAACGAGGCATTGACGCACTACCTTCACGAAAAAAGAAGTCAGATATCCCACCAGTTTTACGCTTTGTTTCTCTCCTTTTTTTTCCCCCCAACGCTTTAAAAAATACTACAAATGGAAATGGTTTGCTGCTAATGAATGAACGATACAGAACAGTGGCAACCCCAAGCCATGAAACACCCCCAGAATTGGGCTGCCCTGCCAGCAGAGCCTTGATCCATCCTGACTTGAGACCTCGTGCCTCAGTGGGGCTGGGCCAGAAGCCAGCTGGGCCTGAAGGCCGCTGTGCCTCATCTGTGGGCCTGGGAACATGGCGGGGTGGATCCTCCTGGAGGAGATGTGAAGGCACACGCGAGATGGGGAGGCGACCTAAGACAGCCAGCACGGCTTCAGCAAGGGCGGCTGTGCCTGAGCCATCTGGAGGCCTTTGGTGATGGAGTGATGGCTGTGATGGACAAAGGAAGGGCGACTGATGTCTTCGTCCCACAGCACCTCCTAATGTCTGAAGTGGAGAGATGTGCATTTGAGTGTTGAACAGACAGGTGGATGCAGGTTGTTTGGATGTTGTGCCCGAGGATTGCTGCCAGCGGCTCTGTGTCCAGGTGGAGGCCGGGCACCCAGGGGTCCGTCTGGGGACTGATGCTCGTGAGCATTTTTATCAAGGACACAGATGGTGGGATTGAGTGCACCCCCAGCTGACGGCACCGAGCTGATGGTGCGCTTGGCACAGCAGAAGGCAGAGACGCTATCCAGAGGGACCTGGACCCAGGCTGGAATACAGGGCACGTGAGCATCTCGTGAGGTTTAACAAGGCCCAGTGCAAGGTGTTGCGATTGGGTTGAGGCAGTCGCAGATACGGGTGGAGACTGGGAGGAGAAGACAGCGAGAGAAGCCCTGTGGAGAAGGACCTGGGGGTCGTAATGGCCAAAAAGCCGGAGATGAGCCAGCAGCGCGTGCCTGCAGCCCGGAAGGCCTGAGGAAGGTGTCCAGCAGGGCAGGGCGGTGATTGTCCGTCTCTGCTGTGCCCTTGCGAGGGCATCCATCTGGAGTACTGCGCCCAAGCCTGGGGTGCCAAGCACAGGAGGGGTGTGGAGCGGTGGGAGGGGGGGTCCGGAGGAGGGCCGCAAAGAGGAGACAAGGCCTGGAGCACCGCACCTCAGAAGGCAGGTTGAGGGAGTGGGGTTCACTTTGCTTTCAGAACAGAAGGCTCTGAGGAGACCTCTGTGCCCACAGCCTTCTCGTACTTTTAAGGGTCCTGCCAAGCTGGAGGAGGACTGACTTTTTCATGCATTCTGATAGTGACAGGACAAGGGGGAATGGCATGAAACTAAAAGAGGATAGAGAGAGATGAGGTGTTAGAAAGAAACTGTTTCCTCAGGGAGTGGCGAGGCACTGGAACAGCGAGGTTCCTCCCTGAGGGGTTCAGGACACCCCGTTGCTGGAGTCCTTTGAGGCCAGGGTGGATGGGATCCTGGGCATCCTGATCTGGTGGTGCATGAACCTGCTCACGGCAAGGGGGTTAGAGCCGGATGATATTTAAGGGCCCCTCCAACCTGAGCCATTCTGCTGGGGAGAAGGCAACCCTGTGGTCGAGGTCTGAACTCTGCCCACCCCAGGAAAAGACGAGAAGAATGAAGCTGATGGGGGTGGGGGTGGGATTTATTGTCTTGGCTGATGTTGACCAAGTTGAGCAAGCTGATGTAAATGAGCGTGGATTTGTCGTCTTGGCTGATGTTGACCAAGTTGAGCAAGCTGATGTAAATGAGCGTGGGATTTGTCGTCTTGGCTGATGTTGACCAAGTTGAGCAGGTGTCATTGGCACCCGGCTGCTCCTGTGCAGACTGAGGTCTGGCTGTGGGGATGTGGTTCTGCAGATGGACCTGGGAGCAGCTTTGTGCCCAGGCTGGCCGCTGCTGTTGGGTTTGGCTGCTGCGGCGTGCTGGGGTCTGTGTGGGAAGTCGCAGCCTGACATCCCGCTGCGGAAGGGCTTCATGTGTGGGCCCTCCCTTGCTGCCTGGAGGGTCTTCTGTGTCCAGGCAGCGGGGAACCCCTCGAGGGCCTCGATGTCACTGGGGCGGCTGAGCAGAGGGTGCTGCTCTGTGCAGCTCGGCGTGGTGTTTGTCTGCTGCCACGGCTTCTTCTGGGCCGGCTCTGGGAACGTGAGGCCCGATCTTGAAGCGGGGAGCGGCTTCGTGCCCGGCCCGTCCCCTGCTGCCTGGGGCTCCTTCTGGGTGCAGCCACCGGGGAGTCGCTGGAGGGCCGCGGTGCCCTCCGTGGGGTGGACCTGCGGGAGCTGCTGCTGGTGCGCGGGGCTGTTGCACGGCCGCTCCCGCGGCGTCCTCGGCGCTGCAGAGATGCCTCCTGATCCTCAGGGAGGCGTGGGCCGATTGCCCTCTGCCGTGTCCCAGGCTCACTGGGCAGGCGGCTGTTCTCAGGCAGCTGGGACCGGTGTGAGGGGCCCGATGCTGCCTGGCTGCTGGAGCCGGAGCTGATGTTCTCCGGTCCCTGGGAGCCACGGGGAGGCTCCGGAGCCCCTTGGCTGGAAGTGCTGGGGCCGGCGCGCTCCGTGTTGGTGCTGGGTCCGGCGCGCTCCGTGTTGCTGCTGGAGGCTGTAAAGGAAAGCAGGAAGGTGATCATTGGGATGAAGCTGCAGCCTTGAGTCGCAACGGGCTGCCCTCCTTCCTGGGGCAGAGAGAGCCTGGCAGGGCCGCCCTGAGCAGCACCCACTGCCAGGCGTTGCCCGGCCCCCGCCTAGGGAGCCACAGCTGTTTGCATCTTACCGGTGCCTATGCCAGCACAGCTGTCACACTCCCAGCTGCCAACTCTGTTGCTCAGGTAGGAGCATCGTCGGTGGGTCCCTTCTGCAGCACAGGAGCTGCAGAGCAGCAGCTGCCAGGGCCTGGGGAAGCAAACGGGTTGTGGCTGTGAGGACAAAGTGAGCCAAGCCAGGCAGCGGCCGGCACATCTGCGGTGCTCAGCCCTGGTTCCCCATCCGGTGTTGAGAGGGAGATCCCCTGCAGAAGCCCAGAGGGCTGCTGAGGTAACTCACCCATTCACCTCTGCCTGCTCCCTGCCTCCTGGGTAAAGGCACTTGCTGACATCGCAGCGCCTGTGCCTCCGCAGAAGTGATGGGTAGGTGTTGTCATCCCACCAAGACGGTCTCCTACAAGAGAAGGGAGGGAATGCGATGAGTTCCCGGTTCCCTGCCATGTGTGATCCGGGGTATCCCCGTTCATCCAAGGCAACCCCATTTCCAGCTTCTCCGTGAAGCTGAGGCCTGTGCTGGTGAGACAGCAAAGGGCCAGGCCTGCCGGGACAGTCCCTGGGCAGGCCCAGCGCTCGCGCCTTCCCATCTGCAGCGCTGGGGAGAAGGACACCAACCTGACTGGGACTTGGATCCCCAGAGTGGACATTTCTGCCCGGAATTGCTCCGTGTCTCGACAAATGGGGCACTGGAAGCACATGGTGCCGGCGTTCGTGGCCTGCCCCTGCCGGAGAAGCAGAAGCAGCGTGAGCGTGAGCGGGGCTCGGTGCTGCTGAGCGTGGGCCGTGGCCGCAGGGTGAGGGGAGGGCTTCTACCTGGACGCAGCGGCGGTGGAACCAGGTGTGCTTGCACGCTGGGCACCACAGGGTCTGGTAGGACGTGCTGTCCTCCAGGGGCTCCAGGCAGATGACGCAGTCAGTGCCTTGGGGTGGAGCTGCCTCCGCTGCCTGTCGCGGGCGGTGCTCGCAGCAGAAGGACCTGGGGGACGATGCAAGTGATGGGCACAGTGAGAAGCACTGCCAGGAGGGCAGAGCAGCAGGCAGGAGCCCCAGGCCCCATCTCTGGCAGGCTGCTGGGAGCTGTCGCTGTGGGTTCCTCCCTGGCTTGGCTGCTGCTGACAGCCCTTACCTGTGCTGCCCAAAGAACTGGGTGACGCATTCACCGTCCGCGGCGCAGGGCAGGTGGAAGCTGCGTGCACAGCCTCTCTCTGCGCAGCTGATGGCGGCTCCTCTCTCGCCACAAACAAAGCATTGCTGAAAGGAACAAGGCAGCCCCGATCAGCAGCAGGCTCAGGGCCTCCACGGCCGGCCCCACACCTCTGGGCAGGGCACAGGCTGCGGAAGCTGCTGGGCTCCACTCTGCAGAGCCGCCTGGCGGAGAAGGCTCGTCTGCTATGGCAGGACTTTGCCCTGGAGCCCGCTGGAAGGGCTGCCATTGCTTTCTCTGGGTGCAGACTAAGCTGGCGTGAGCCTCTCCTGGCACAAAGCTCACCTTCTGGTCCGCCTGCTTGATTCTGCATCTGATGGTCCCAACGGGGAGGCGCAGCGTTTCCTCCCAGGGGTCGCTTTCTTCAAAGAATGTGTTTTTCTTCAAAGAAAAAAGCTGTGGGAAAGAGCAGAGCAGGATCTCGTTAGGACAGACAGGAAGGGAGCATCCCTGGCAGGAAGCTGGCAGGAGCCCTTGAGGGTTGGAACTCACCAAGCAGAACTCATGCACGCAAAGGTCGCTCTCGGCAAAGGTGCGCCCGCAGATGTTCGGGTCGACATCCGCCCGGCGACACAGCATGCACACTGGAGAGGAGAGAGCAAAGGCGGGCAGCAGTGAGCACCTTGCGGGGCCAGTTGTCCCTGAGGGCGGTCCCCAGGGCCGTGCTCCTTGCTCCTGCCCCTTCCTTCCCTCTCTGCCGCTGGCAGACCCCCAGCACCCCTCTGCCCGGCGGCGGGGAGCTGCACGCAGGGATGCTTTGCTCTCACCTTGCTCCCCGGAGTCGGGGGCCTTCCGCTTCCTACTGGACATGTTGCGCGTCAATGGTGAGCACTTGAAGAGTCCCTGCTCTCTCTGCACCTCACCAGGCCGCACTGACCACGCTCTGAGCCCGGCAGCCTTTGCTCTGCTCCCAGCCCCGCGGGTCACAATGGCCGCTCCCTGCCACCACTGTGACATCACGGTTACCCCCTCGGGGCGGAATGCGTCCCAGGCTCCCAAGCAAGATGGCGGCAGCCCTGGGCCCTCAGAATCAGCAATTGCCGGCCAACAGCCAGTCTGTATCTCCCCTCTTTTTTCAGCATTACGCATCACCTCCAGAAGAGCTGGTGCCCTCAGGCACACCTTTCCCCACGGTGCACCGCTTGCCTGGGTAACATACCAGATCTTCTTTGAAGGGACTCCTTTCCCTCTCGGCCCTTACGGAGAGTCACCTCCACGAGGGGAAGGCTCGTGCCTCATTTCCAAGGGCTTTGCCAATGCACCCTGCCCGTGAAAGGGATCCCAGATGCCTGCCTTTGCTGCCCGCCTAGTCCAGGCTTGCGGCCCCGTTCTCCCAGTGTCAGAGTGCTCCCCTGCATGACAGCTGAAGTCTTTTCACATATCTGTCAGCTCACTCGTGCTCAGGAGTCAAATGGTTCTCGTCTCCTTTATGAGTTCGGCCTCTTCCTCCTGCCGTTCTTGTCATGGCCTGGCTTCATTCTCATCCTCTTCTTCTACCCCCCTCTTAGAACGTATTTCCTTTCTTATTAAAGGAGCTGATTTTCACGGCCTCATTTTGCTCTTTTTAATAAGGGCTATGGATACTGGCACAGTTGGGTTCTCTGGTTGAACCACGTGGGCTGTCACGAAGTCGGGTGCTGGCGCAGGGCCTGTCTCATGGCTTGGAGCAGACGCAGGGCCCGTCGCAGTGGGCCAAACTGTTATGAGATCCCCCGCTCATGCGTTTCTTCTCCAGACTGAAGAGTCCTAGGTCTCTCAGCCTTTTCTCGTGAGGAAGATGCTCCAGGCCCCTCCATCATCTCTTGGTCGTCAAGCCAGTTCCCAGTCCATCTCACTGCCCACTCATCGGTGCGATGACTGGTGCGAAGCTGGCTGTCCTCCAGCATCCAGGCAGCTCTCCTGTTCTCCAAGGCCTCTCCAAGATCATAGAGAGCAGTTCAGCAATTACCTCCACCAGCTCTCTCAGCACACGTGGGTGCATCCCCACAGGGCCCATGAATTTGCGAGCACTGATTTTGCCTGCACGCTTCCTGTTCAGATCCTCCTCAAGCAGGAGGAAGTCTTTAATTCCCCAGACTCTCTCTCTTACCGCCAGGGCCTGGGATTTAGGAGGGGCAATCTTAGTAGTAAAGATGGAAGCAAAGAAGGCATTCAGTACCTCTGCCTTCTCTTTGTCCCTTGTTACCAAGGCATTCAGTGGCAGACCCGCATGTGTTCCAGTCTTAGTTTTACTACCAACATTCTCACAAAAGCCCTTGTTGTTCTCCTCGACCGCCTTTGCTGGATTTAATCCCAAGGGTGCCTTAGCCTTCCTCATTGCATCCTTGCAGGCCCTGACAACGCTCATACATTCTTTCCAAGTAGAAATGCCCTTCTTCCACGTGCTGTGTACGCTCCTCTTCCCTTTGAGTCCATCCATGAGCCCCTTGCTTATCCAGCAGTTCTCCTGCCACTTTTCCCTGCTTTCTTGCTCTCAGGGATGCATCCATCTTGAGCTTGGAGGAAGCGGTGTTTAAGTGTCAAGCAGCTCTCTCGGGCCTACTTGCCAAAGCTCCCGTCCATGGGATACCTCCAAGCAGGCCCACTGAGGAGGTCCTGCTCTCCCAAAGTCCGGGGTGACGGTCCTACTGTGGAGTCGGCAATGCATTTTATGCCATAGGATGGGCCCTTCCAATTGGCTCAGGAGCAGTTTCCAGATGGCGTGGAGTGTGCCTGGTGCCATGTACCGTGTGCATGCCATACCAGTCATGCTTCTCCCATTGCGTGGTGGTTGTGTGGGGGGCTGGGGATCGAACCGAGACCGCCTTAAGCAAGACAACAAACTCCGGACTTCTCCATTGTGCTCACGCACAACATGTTTGTTCTGCACCTTTCGCAGGAGCATAGCAGCACAGTTTTTGTTCTGAGGCATTCACGAGTTTGTTACCATTTTGTTTTGCACAGTTTGCACAGAAATTTCTGCGCATTTGGACTGTGTGCTGTATGTGCAACTGTATCTGATTTCCTCTTAGAGTGACTTCTACTTCAAAAATCATTAGGAAATTTCACCTTTTGAGAAAGACTTTTTGGGTGATAGCTTCTAGAATTGTCCCGGGACTGGATGGTACACCAAGTAGTTGATAATTTCCAGGCTCATCCTAACCCTTCTCTTCCCCTGATGAATAGAGGTTTGGTGTCTTTCTGGTCAGCTGGCATGAACCCCACTGCACATCCACTCTTGAAGAAGGGAGTGAAACAATCTCAACACTTCTGTCTATTTGAAGACCTGGGGATGCTGTTCCTCTCCACGTTCTGTTCTTTGTGCAAACATCACCCGAGCTCTTCTTTCACCCTTCTCCATCTCCAGCCCCTTGCTGCTTTTCAACACTTTTCACTGGGCTTGGGCACCGTTGCGCTTCAGGTGAGCTTGTGGCGGAGCCCATCAGTGAAATGATTTGGAAAAACGATCAAGCACGTCCCAGTCTGCATGAGCTTCATGAGGCATTTATGGACTGTGGACATTTATAAAGGTGAAACCTATGTGAATACGCAGCTGGTGAAAAGAAGTTCTGTTATGATTGGTGAAGGATCAGACGCTCTGTATGCATGTATACGCACATATTTATGTCTCACTCTCAATACTCTGTAGGCGTGTGAAGGAAGCGACGTGTTTCTTTGTGGCTCAGACTGTGACAATGCCATACAGAACTGTAACACTGTGAATTCTCGCCCTCTTTCTGTCTGGTTCACAGGTGGACCCGTGGACAGGCTAACCGGAGACAGGAGACACGGCTGTGACAGCCTTGTGAAGGCATCAGAGCAAACACTGTACTGTCACACGCTTGTGAAAGGTGCACAACAAACACAGGTTGTACGAAGTACAGCGGAGAAGCCAGGAGTCAGTCGCCCGGCTGAAGGCGGTCTCGGGTCCCCCCCACAACCACGGCCCTCCACAACCACCGTGCACACGGAGCAGCGTGGGGTTACGGCACACGCACGGTGTGCGGCACCGCGCAGCAGCTCCTGGCCCGACCGAAGCCAAAGAAGGGCAGATTCGGGCCGTGGCACAGAACCGCTCCCAGTCCACATCCGGCAGAACAACCCCCTTCTCCAGCTACGGGCTCGGCTCCGTGCCAGGGATGTGGCCACGCTTTTCTCCATCCTTCTGCCTTCCGGGCATCGTCACCTTTGGTCGAGCCTTTTGTGCGCTCAGCAATGACAAATGCCAACCACTTTGGCAGAGCTCAGAGCTAGCCGAGCCTGAATGCAGTTGGAATGGACGCATTTACCCGAGCAGAGCCAAGCCCCAGGCTCGCTCCGCTCCCATCGCCGGTACCCACGCCCCACGCCGCTCTTTTCTCGGTCTCTGCTGCCACCGCTTGACCGGAGCGCAGAATTGCAGTCGGGACCGCCGCGGCGGCGGTTTTAGGGGCAGCGGGGGGTCAGACGAGCTCTGGGCGCTCTGGGCCCCCCGGGGCCCGCACGGTCCCGCAGAGCACCACAGAGCCGTCCCGGAGCGGCACGACGCGTCGCTCTGCTCTCTCCGCTCCGTACCGCCCGTCCCTGCGGTAATACGAAGCGATCCTCCAGACACTGACGCCTCCGGAAACCCGGAAGTGGTGCCTCTTTGCTCTGACTGCTCTGTGCCTCCAGCCCTCCAACTCGATGGTAGCGGGTCCTCCTGCTGGTGCTGCGCATGTGCCGAGAAGAGCGGAAGCGGCGGCTCGTTGGTGTAAGGGCGCTGCGCTGGCGGCGCGGCGGGCTGGTGGTGCTTGGAGCTGGCGGCGGTGCTGGGCGTGCGGCGTGCAGTCGGTCAGCGAGGTCATAATAAATAGTAAATCAAGGAAGAAAAACATCGAGTTATCTGTCTATCTACATCTCATCTCATTTTCTGCTCCAAAACTGACCAAAGTGTCAGTGTGGTTTCCAGCTCCGAGAGGGAAATGGCTGCAAGCTCCAAGAGGGGAGGTTTAGGTTGGCTATAGGGACGAAATCTTCTGCAGAGAGGTGGTGAGGCACTGGCACAGGTCGCACAGAGGTGCGCTGGGTGCTCCGTCCCTGGAGACCTGACCCAGCTGCGGTGTCCCTGTGCGCTGCAGGGGGGTTGGTCCGGATGGCCCTCAGAGGACCCTTCCAACCCTGAGGAGTTTGTGGGTCTCTGTCCCAGGATCAGAGTTGATGGATGGTGGAGGAGAAGGCATTTCTGCAGCTTTTAATCCGTAGCACTGGAAACACAAATCAGGATGTTTGAATATTTTTTTCCAAACCTCTCACGATGTGAGCCCTGAAGTGAGCTCATCCTGCAGGGTGAAAAGTTCAGTTCAAAGTATTTTAATATAGCTATGCTCTTTTCTTTTTTTTTTCTTTTTCTGCCCCAGTATGATGCTCTACTTCTGTCAGTGGAAACTGTCCAGATGATGCTCTGTGCCCCAGCAGGTGCTCTACTCCTGCAGGATTACAAACGGAAAAGGGGCTGTGCTCCAGGCTGGGCTGCGTGCTTGAAACTCCACCCCAAAAAAAGCTGATTGCCTCCATGAATCTTCATGCTTTCTGTCTCACAGGGTGTCTTTGGGTAATTTGTGTGAGCTGTTGTAAAAGCTAGGTTTGCTCTTTCTTGGTGAATGCTGAATCCTAAAGTAGTATTTTGCAAGAGAGTTGGGCACCGTATTGCTTTACTTTGTGTGTTGGAGCTCTCTCTGGGACCCAGAGCAGGTGTACCCAATGCGCAGCTCCGCACAGCCAGCAGTGCAGCCCAGCCCCGGCCCCACGCAGTGCTCTGAACAGCAAAGAATGTGCAGCCATGCTTTCTCTTTTGATAAAGGAATTTGGAAACCGGTTTCAATTTTGCCAAAAAATCATCCCTTTATGTGGGTGACCCCATTTTAAGTTGATACAAATGCATTACCTGCCAGTTTTCAATTGGAATGCCTGGAGTTCCAACCAGATATTCGACTCCAAAATCTAACCATGTCTCCTGACTGGACTTCTGTCAGACCTCTTTTAACAGACAGAAATATCCCTCGCTTTGCAGTCAAGCCTTATTCACGTCATCGCGTTTTGGCAGTCAGCACGCTTGTGAACAATTGCATGGCAAGAGTAAAATTTCATCAGAAATCTGACAAACGCATTAAGACCTCACGAAAAATTGCAACCATTGACATCAAACGAGGCATTGACGCACTACCTTCACGAAAAAAGAAGTCAGATATCCCACCAGTTTTACGCTTTGTTTCTCTCCTTTTTTTTCCCCCCAACGCTTTAAAAAATACTACAAATGGAAATGGTTTGCTGCTAATGAATGAACGATACAGAACAGTGGCAACCCCAAGCCATGAAACACCCCCAGAATTGGGCTGCCCTGCCAGCAGAGCCTTGATCCATCCTGACTTGAGACCTCGTGCCTCAGTGGGGCTGGGCCAGAAGCCAGCTGGGCCTGAAGGCCGCTGTGCCTCATCTGTGGGCCTGGGAACATGGCGGGGTGGATCCTCCTGGAGGAGATGTGAAGGCACACGCGAGATGGGGAGGCGACCTAAGACAGCCAGCACGGCTTCAGCAAGGGCGGCTGTGCCTGAGCCATCTGGAGGCCTTTGGTGATGGAGTGATGGCTGTGATGGACAAAGGAAGGGCGACTGATGTCTTCGTCCCACAGCACCTCCTAATGTCTGAAGTGGAGAGATGTGCATTTGAGTGTTGAACAGACAGGTGGATGCAGGTTGTTTGGATGTTGTGCCCGAGGATTGCTGCCAGCGGCTCTGTGTCCAGGTGGAGGCCGGGCACCCAGGGGTCCGTCTGGGGACTGATGCTCGTGAGCATTTTTATCAAGGACACAGACGGTGGGATTGAGTGCACCCCCAGCTGACGGCACCGAGCTGATGGTGCGCTTGGCACAGCAGAAGGCAGAGACGCTATCCAGAGGGACCTGGACCCAGGCTGGAATACAGGGCACGTGAGCATCTCGTGAGGTTTAACAAGGCCCAGTGCAAGGTGTTGCGATTGGGTTGAGGCAGTCGCAGATACGGGTGGAGACTGGGAGGAGAAGACAGTGAGAGAAGCCCTGTGGAGAAGGACCTGGGGGTCGTAATGGCCAAAAAGCCGGAGATGAGCCAGCAGCGCGTGCCTGCAGCCCGGAAGGCCTGAGGAAGGTGTCCAGCAGGGCAGGGCGGTGATTGTCCGTCTCTGCTGTGCCCTTGCGAGGGCATCCATCTGGAGTACTGCGCCCAAGCCTGGGGTGCCAAGCACAGGAGGGGTGTGGAGCGGTGGGAGGGGGGGTCCGGAGGAGGGCCGCAAAGAGAAGACAAGGCCTGGAGCACCGCACCTCAGAAGGCAGGTTGAGGGAGTGGGGTTCACTTCGCTTTCAGAACAGAAGGCTCTGAGGAGACCTCTGTGCCCACAGCCTTCTCGTACTTTTAAGGGTCCTGCCAAGCTGGAGGAGGACTGACTTTTTCATGCATTCTGATAGTGACAGGACAAGGGGGAATGGCATGAAACTAAAAGAGGATAGAGAGAGATGAGGTGTTAGAAAGAAACTGTTTCCTCAGGGAGTGGCGAGGCACTGGAACAGCGAGGTTCCTCCCTGAGGGGTTCAGGACACCCCGTTGCTGGAGTCCTTTGAGGCCAGGGTGGATGGGATCCTGGGCATCCTGATCTGGTGGTGCATGAACCTGCTCACGGCAAGGGGGTTAGAGCCGGATGATATTTAAGGGCCCCTCCAACCTGAGCCATTCTGCTGGGGAGAAGGCAACCCTGTGGTCGAGGTCTGAACTCTGCCCACCCCAGGAAAAGACGAGAAGAATGAAGCTGATGGGGGTGGGGGTGGGATTTATTGTCTTGGCTGATGTTGACCAAGTTGAGCAAGCTGATGTAAATGAGCGTGGATTTGTCGTCTTGGCTGATGTTGACCAAGTTGAGCAAGCTGATGTAAATGAGCGTGGGATTTGTCGTCTTGGCTGATGTTGACCAAGTTGAGCAGGTGTCATTGGCACCCGGCTGCTCCTGTGCAGACTGAGGTCTGGCTGTGGGGATGTGGTTCTGCAGATGGACCTGGGAGCAGCTTTGTGCCCAGGCTGGCCGCTGCTGTTGGGTTTGGCTGCTGCGGCGTGCTGGGGTCTGTGTGGGAAGTCGCAGCCTGACATCCCGCTGCGGAAGGGCTTCATGTGTGGGCCCTCCCTTGCTGCCTGGAGGGTCTTCTGTGTCCAGGCAGCGGGGAACCCCTCGAGGGCCTCGATGTCACTGGGGCGGCTGAGCAGAGGGTGCTGCTCTGTGCAGCTCGGCGTGGTGTTTGTCTGCTGCCACGGCTTCTTCTGGGCCGGCTCTGGGAACGTGAGGCCCGATCTTGAAGCGGGGAGCGGCTTCGTGCCCGGCCCGTCCCCTGCTGCCTGGGGCTCCTTCTGGGTGCAGCCACCGGGGAGTCGCTGGAGGGCCGCGGTGCCCTCCGTGGGGTGGACCTGCGGGAGCTGCTGCTGGTGCGCGGGGCTGTTGCACGGCCGCTCCCGCGGCGTCCTCGGCGCTGCAGAGATGCCTCCTGATCCTCAGGGAGGCGTGGGCCGATTGCCCTCTGCCGTGTCCCAGGCTCACTGGGCAGGCGGCTGTTCTCAGGCAGCTGGGACCGGTGTGAGGGGCCCGATGCTGCCTGGCTGCTGGAGCCGGAGCTGATGTTCTCCGGTCCCTGGGAGCCACGGGGAGGCTCCGGAGCCCCTTGGCTGGAAGTGCTGGGGCCGGCGCGCTCCGTGTTGGTGCTGGGTCCGGCGCGCTCCGTGTTGCTGCTGGAGGCTGTAAAGGAAAGCAGGAAGGTGATCATTGGGATGAAGCTGCAGCCTTGAGTCGCAACGGGCTGCCCTCCTTCCTGGGGCAGAGAGAGCCTGGCAGGGCCGCCCTGAGCAGCACCCACTGCCAGGCGTTGCCCGGCCCCCGCCTAGGGAGCCACAGCTGTTTGCATCTTACCGGTGCCTATGCCAGCACAGCTGTCACACTCCCAGCTGCCAACTCTGTTGCTCAGGTAGGAGCATCGTCGGTGGGTCCCTTCTGCAGCACAGGAGCTGCAGAGCAGCAGCTGCCAGGGCCTGGGGAAGCAAACGGGTTGTGGCTGTGAGGACAAAGTGAGCCAAGCCAGGCAGCGGCCGGCACATCTGCGGTGCTCAGCCCTGGTTCCCCATCCGGTGTTGAGGGGGAGATCCCCTGCAGAAGCCCAGAGGGCTGCTGAGGTAACTCACCCATTCACCTCTGCCTGCTCCCTGCCTCCTGGGTAAAGGCACTTGCTGACATCGCAGCGCCTGTGCCTCCGCAGAAGTGATGGGTAGGTGTTGTCATCCCACCAAGACGGTCTCCTACAAGAGAAGGGAGGGAATGCGATGAGTTCCCGGTTCCCTGCCATGTGTGATCCGGGGTATCCCCGTTCATCCAAGGCAACCCCATTTCCAGCTTCTCCGTGAAGCTGAGGCCTGTGCTGGTGAGACAGCAAAGGGCCAGGCCTGCCGGGACAGTCCCTGGGCAGGCCCAGCGCTCGCGCCTTCCCATCTGCAGCGCTGGGGAGAAGGACACCAACCTGACTGGGACTTGGATCCCCAGAGTGGACATTTCTGCCCGGAATTGCTCCGTGTCTCGACAAATGGGGCACTGGAAGCACATGGTGCCGGCGTTCGTGGCCTGCCCCTGCCGGAGAAGCAGAAGCAGCGTGAGCGTGAGCGGGGCTCGGTGCTGCTGAGCGCGGGCCGTGGCCGCAGGGTGAGGGGAGGGCTTCTACCTGGACGCAGCGGCGGTGGAACCAGGTGTGCTTGCACGCTGGGCACCACAGGGTCTGGTAGGACGTGCTGTCCTCCAGGGGCTCCAGGCAGATGACGCAGTCAGTGCCTTGGGGTGGAGCTGCCTCCGCTGCCTGTCGCGGGCGGTGCTCGCAGCAGAAGGACCTGGGGGACGATGCAAGTGATGGGCACAGTGAGAAGCACTGCCAGGAGGGCAGAGCAGCAGGCAGGAGCCCCAGGCCCCATCTCTGGCAGGCTGCTGGGAGCTGTCGCTGTGGGTTCCTCCCTGGCTTGGCTGCTGCTGACAGCCCTTACCTGTGCTGCCCAAAGAACTGGGTGACGCATTCACCGTCCGCGGCGCAGGGCAGGTGGAAGCTGCGTGCACAGCCTCTCTCTGCGCAGCTGATGGCGGCTCCTCTCTCGCCACAAACAAAGCATTGCTGAAAGGAACAAGGCAGCCCCGATCAGCAGCAGGCTCAGGGCCTCCACGGCCGGCCCCACACCTCTGGGCAGGGCACAGGCTGCGGAAGCTGCTGGGCTCCACTCTGCAGAGCCGCCTGGCGGAGAAGGCTCGTCTGCTATGGCAGGACTTTGCCCTGGAGCCCGCTGGAAGGGCTGCCATTGCTTTCTCTGGGTGCAGACTAAGCTGGCGTGAGCCTCTCCTGGCACAAAGCTCACCTTCTGGTCCGCCTGCTTGATTCTGCATCTGATGGTCCCAACGGGGAGGCGCAGCGTTTCCTCCCAGGGGTCGCTTTCTTCAAAGAATGTGTTTTTCTTCAAAGAAAAAAGCTGTGGGAAAGAGCAGAGCAGGATCTCGTTAGGACAGACAGGAAGGGAGCATCCCTGGCAGGAAGCTGGCAGGAGCCCTTGAGGGTTGGAACTCACCAAGCAGAACTCATGCACGCAAAGGTCGCTCTCGGCAAAGGTGCGCCCGCAGATGTTCGGGTCGACATCCGCCCGGCGACACAGCATGCACACTGGAGAGGAGAGAGCAAAGGCGGGCAGCAGTGAGCACCTTGCGGGGCCAGTTGTCCCTGAGGGCGGTCCCCAGGGCCGTGCTCCTTGCTCCTGCCCCTCCCTTCCCTCTCTGCCGCTGGCAGACCCCCAGCACCCCTCTGCCCGGCGGCGGGGAGCTGCACGCAGGGATGCTTTGCTCTCACCTTGCTCCCCGGAGTCGGGGGCCTTCCGCTTCCTACTGGACATGTTGCGCGTCAACGGTGAGCACTTGAAGAGTCCCTGCTCTCTCTGCACCTCACCAGGCCGCACTGACCACGCTCTGAGCCCGGCAGCCTTTGCTCTGCTCCCAGCCCCGCGGGTCACAATGGCCGCTCCCTGCCACCACTGTGACATCACGGTTACCCCCTCGGGGCGGAATGCGTCCCAGGCTCCCAAGCAAGATGGCGGCAGCCCTGGGCCCTCAGAATCAGCAATTGCCGGCCAACAGCCAGTCTGTATCTCCCCTCTTTTTTCAGCATTACGCATCACCTCCAGAAGAGCTGGTGCCCTCAGGCACACCTTTCCCCACGGTGCACCGCTTGCCTGGGTAACATACCAGATCTTCTTTGAAGGGACTCCTTTCCCTCTCGGCCCTTACGGAGAGTCACCTCCACGAGGGGAAGGCTCGTGCCTCATTTCCAAGGGCTTTGCCAATGCACCCTGCCCGTGAAAGAGATCCCAGATGCCTGCCTTTGCTGCCCGCCTAGTCCAGGCTTGCGGCCCCGTTCTCCCAGTGTCAGAGTGCTCCCCTGCATGACAGCTGAAGTCTTTTCACATATCTGTCAGCTCACTCGTGCTCAGGAGTCAAATGGTTCTCGTCTCCTTTATGAGTTCGGCCTCTTCCTCCTGCCGTTCTTGTCATGGCCTGGCTTCATTCTCATCCTCTTCTTCTACCCCCCTCTTAGAACGTATTTCCTTTCTTATTAAAGGAGCTGATTTTCACGGCCTCATTTTGCTCTTTTTAATAAGGGCTATGGATACTGGCACAGTTGGGTTCTCTGGTTGAACCACGTGGGCTGTCACGAAGTCGGGTGCTGGCGCAGGGCCTGTCTCATGGCTTGGAGCAGACGCAGGGCCCGTCGCAGTGGGCCAAACTGTTATGAGATCCCCCGCTCATGCGTTTCTTCTCCAGACTGAAGAGTCCTAGGTCTCTCAGCCTTTTCTCGTGAGGAAGATGCTCCAGGCCCCTCCATCATCTCTTGGTCGTCAAGCCAGTTCCCAGTCCATCTCACTGCCCACTCATCGGTGCGATGACTGGTGCGAAGCTGGCTGTCCTCCAGCATCCAGGCAGCTCTCCTGTTCTCCAAGGCCTCTCCAAGATCATAGAGAGCAGTTCAGCAATTACCTCCACCAGCTCTCTCAGCACACGTGGGTGCATCCCCACAGGGCCCATGAATTTGCGAGCACTGATTTTGCCTGCACGCTTCCTGTTCAGATCCTCCTCAAGCAGGAGGAAGTCTTTAATTCCCCAGACTCTCTCTCTTACCGCCAGGGCCTGGGATTTAGGAGGGGCAATCTTAGTAGTAAAGATGGAAGCAAAGAAGGCATTCAGTACCTCTGCCTTCTCTTTGTCCCTTGTTACCAAGGCATTCAGTGGCAGACCCGCATGTGTTCCAGTCTTAGTTTTACTACCAACATTCTCACAAAAGCCCTTGTTGTTCTCCTCGACCGCCTTTGCTGGATTTAATCCCAAGGGTGCCTTAGCCTTCCTCATTGCATCCTTGCAGGCCCTGACAACGCTCATACATTCTTTCCAAGTAGAAATGCCCTTCTTCCACGTGCTGTGTACGCTCCTCTTCCCTTTGAGTCCATCCATGAGCCCCTTGCTTATCCAGCAGTTCTCCTGCCACTTTTCCCTGCTTTCTTGCTCTCAGGGATGCATCCATCTTGAGCTTGGAGGAAGCGGTGTTTAAGTGTCAAGCAGCTCTCTCGGGCCTACTTGCCAAAGCTCCCGTCCATGGGATACCTCCAAGCAGGCCCACTGAGGAGGTCCTGCTCTCCCAAAGTCCGGGGTGACGGTCCTACTGTGGAGTCGGCAATGCATTTTATGCCATAGGATGGGCCCTTCCAATTGGCTCAGGAGCAGTTTCCAGATGGCGTGGAGTGTGCCTGGTGCCATGTACCGTGTGCATGCCATACCAGTCATGCTTCTCCCATTGCGTGGTGGTTGTGTGGGGGGCTGGGGATCGAACCGAGACCGCCTTAAGCAAGACAACAAACTCCGGACTTCTCCATTGTGCTCACGCACAACATGTTTGTTCTGCACCTTTCGCAGGAGCATAGCAGCACAGTTTTTGTTCTGAGGCATTCACGAGTTTGTTACCATTTTGTTTTGCACAGTTTGCACAGAAATTTCTGCGCATTTGGACTGTGTGCTGTATGTGCAACTGTATCTGATTTCCTCTTAGAGTGACTTCTACTTCAAAAATCATTAGGAAATTTCACCTTTTGAGAAAGACTTTTTGGGTGATAGCTTCTAGAATTGTCCCGGGACTGGATGGTACACCAAGTAGTTGATAATTTCCAGGCTCATCCTAACCCTTCTCTTCCCCTGATGAATAGAGGTTTGGTGTCTTTCTGGTCAGCTGGCATGAACCCCACTGCACATCCACTCTTGAAGAAGGGAGTGAAACAATCTCAACACTTCTGTCTATTTGAAGACCTGGGGATGCTGTTCCTCTCCACGTTCTGTTCTTTGTGCAAACATCACCCGAGCTCTTCTTTCACCCTTCTCCATCTCCAGCCCCTTGCTGCTTTTCAACACTTTTCACTGGGCTTGGGCACCGTTGCGCTTCAGGTGAGCTTGTGGCGGAGCCCATCAGTGAAATGATTTGGAAAAACGATCAAGCACGTCCCAGTCTGCATGAGCTTCATGAGGCATTTATGGACTGTGGACATTTATAAAGGTGAAACCTATGTGAATACGCAGCTGGTGAAAAGAAGTTCTGTTATGATTGGTGAAGGATCAGACGCTCTGTATGCATGTATACGCACATATTTATGTCTCACTCTCAATACTCTGTAGGCGTGTGAAGGAAGCGACGTGTTTCTTTGTGGCTCAGACTGTGACAATGCCATACAGAACTGTAACACTGTGAATTCTCGCCCTCTTTCTGTCTGGTTCACAGGTGGACCCGTGGACAGGCTAACCGGAGACAGGAGACACGGCTGTGACAGCCTTGTGAAGGCATCAGAGCAAACACTGTACTGTCACACGCTTGTGAAAGGTGCACAACAAACACAGGTTGTACGAAGTACAGCGGAGAAGCCAGGAGTCAGTCGCCCGGCTGAAGGCGGTCTCGGGTCCCCCCCACAACCACGGCCCTCCACAACCACCGTGCACACGGAGCAGCGTGGGGTTACGGCACACGCACGGTGTGCGGCACCGCGCAGCAGCTCCTGGCCCGACCGAAGCCAAAGAAGGGCAGATTCGGGCCGTGGCACAGAACCGCTCCCAGTCCACATCCGGCAGAACAACCCCCTTCTCCAGCTACGGGCTCGGCTCCGTGCCAGGGATGTGGCCACGCTTTTCTCCATCCTTCTGCCTTCCGGGCATCGTCACCTTTGGTCGAGCCTTTTGTGCGCTCAGCAATGACAAATGCCAACCACTTTGGCAGAGCTCAGAGCTAGCCGAGCCTGAATGCAGTTGGAATGGACGCATTTACCCGAGCAGAGCCAAGCCCCAGGCTCGCTCCGCTCCCATCGCCGGTACCCACGCCCCACGCCGCTCTTTTCTCGGTCTCTGCTGCCACCGCTTGACCGGAGCGCAGAATTGCAGTCGGGACCGCCGCGGCGGCGGTTTTAGGGGCAGCGGGGGGTCAGACGAGCTCTGGGCGCTCTGGGCCCCCCGGGGCCCGCACGGTCCCGCAGAGCACCACAGAGCCGTCCCGGAGCGGCACGACGCGTCGCTCTGCTCTCTCCGCTCCGTACCGCCCGTCCCTGCGGTAATACGAAGCGATCCTCCAGACACTGACGCCTCCGGAAACCCGGAAGTGGTGCCTCTTTGCTCTGACTGCTCTGTGCCTCCAGCCCTCCAACTCGATGGTAGCGGGTCCTCCTGCTGGTGCTGCGCATGTGCCGAGAAGAGCGGAAGCGGCGGCTCGTTGGTGTAAGGGCGCTGCGCTGGCGGCGCGGCGGGCTGGTGGTGCTTGGAGCTGGCGGCGGTGCTGGGCGTGCGGCGTGCAGTCGGTCAGCGAGGTCATAATAAATAGTAAATCAAGGAAGAAAAACATCGAGTTATCTGTCTATCTACATCTCATCTCATTTTCTGCTCCAAAACTGACCAAAGTGTCAGTGTGGTTTCCAGCTCCGAGAGGGAAATGGCTGCAAGCTCCAAGAGGGGAGGTTTAGGTTGGCTATAGGGACGAAATCTTCTGCAGAGAGGTGGTGAGGCACTGGCACAGGTCGCACAGAGGTG
Source organism: Lagopus muta (assembly GCF_023343835.1). Lineage (NCBI taxonomy): Eukaryota > Metazoa > Chordata > Aves > Galliformes > Phasianidae > Lagopus > Lagopus muta. Next base: position 4,712,446 of record NC_064458.1, on the reverse strand, counting down.
CGCTGGGTGCTCCGTCCCTGGAGACCTGACCCAGCTGCGGTGTCCCTGTGCGCTGCAGGGGGGTTGGTCCGGATGGCCCTCAGAGGACCCTTCCAACCCTGAGGAGTTTGTGGGTCTCTGTCCCAGGATCAGAGTTGATGGATGGTGGAGGAGAAGGCATTTCTGCAGCTTTTAATCCGTAGCACTGGAAACACAAATCAGGATGTTTGAATATTTTTTTCCAAACCTCTCACGATGTGAGCCCTGAAGTGAGCTCATCCTGCAGGGTGAAAAGTTCAGTTCAAAGTATTTTAATATAGCTATGCTCTTTTCTTTTTTTTTTCTTTTTCTGCCCCAGTATGATGCTCTACTTCTGTCAGTGGAAACTGTCCAGATGATGCTCTGTGCCCCAGCAGGTGCTCTACTCCTGCAGGATTACAAACGGAAAAGGGGCTGTGCTCCAGGCTGGGCTGCGTGCTTGAAACTCCACCCCAAAAAAAGCTGATTGCCTCCATGAATCTTCATGCTTTCTGTCTCACAGGGTGTCTTTGGGTAATTTGTGTGAGCTGTTGTAAAAGCTAGGTTTGCTCTTTCTTGGTGAATGCTGAATCCTAAAGTAGTATTTTGCAAGAGAGTTGGGCACCGTATTGCTTTACTTTGTGTGTTGGAGCTCTCTCTGGGACCCAGAGCAGGTGTACCCAATGCGCAGCTCCGCACAGCCAGCAGTGCAGCCCAGCCCCGGCCCCACGCAGTGCTCTGAACAGCAAAGAATGTGCAGCCATGCTTTCTCTTTTGATAAAGGAATTTGGAAACCGGTTTCAATTTTGCCAAAAAATCATCCCTTTATGTGGGTGACCCCATTTTAAGTTGATACAAATGCATTACCTGCCAGTTTTCAATTGGAATGCCTGGAGTTCCAACCAGATATTCGACTCCAAAATCTAACCATGTCTCCTGACTGGACTTCTGTCAGACCTCTTTTAACAGACAGAAATATCCCTCGCTTTGCAGTCAAGCCTTATTCACGTCATCGCGTTTTGGCAGTCAGCACGCTTGTGAACAATTGCATGGCAAGAGTAAAATTTCATCAGAAATCTGACAAACGCATTAAGACCTCACGAAAAATTGCAACCATTGACATCAAACGAGGCATTGACGCACTACCTTCACGAAAAAAGAAGTCAGATATCCCACCAGTTTTACGCTTTGTTTCTCTCCTTTTTTTTCCCCCCAACGCTTTAAAAAATACTACAAATGGAAATGGTTTGCTGCTAATGAATGAACGATACAGAACAGTGGCAACCCCAAGCCATGAAACACCCCCAGAATTGGGCTGCCCTGCCAGCAGAGCCTTGATCCATCCTGACTTGAGACCTCGTGCCTCAGTGGGGCTGGGCCAGAAGCCAGCTGGGCCTGAAGGCCGCTGTGCCTCATCTGTGGGCCTGGGAACATGGCGGGGTGGATCCTCCTGGAGGAGATGTGAAGGCACACGCGAGATGGGGAGGCGACCTAAGACAGCCAGCACGGCTTCAGCAAGGGCGGCTGTGCCTGAGCCATCTGGAGGCCTTTGGTGATGGAGTGATGGCTGTGATGGACAAAGGAAGGGCGACTGATGTCTTCGTCCCACAGCACCTCCTAATGTCTGAAGTGGAGAGATGTGCATTTGAGTGTTGAACAGACAGGTGGATGCAGGTTGTTTGGATGTTGTGCCCGAGGATTGCTGCCAGCGGCTCTGTGTCCAGGTGGAGGCCGGGCACCCAGGGGTCCGTCTGGGGACTGATGCTCGTGAGCATTTTTATCAAGGACACAGACGGTGGGATTGAGTGCACCCCCAGCTGACGGCACCGAGCTGATGGTGCGCTTGGCACAGCAGAAGGCAGAGACGCTATCCAGAGGGACCTGGACCCAGGCTGGAATACAGGGCACGTGAGCATCTCGTGAGGTTTAACAAGGCCCAGTGCAAGGTGTTGCGATTGGGTTGAGGCAGTCGCAGATACGGGTGGAGACTGGGAGGAGAAGACAGCGAGAGAAGCCCTGTGGAGAAGGACCTGGGGGTCGTAATGGCCAAAAAGCCGGAGATGAGCCAGCAGCGCGTGCCTGCAGCCCGGAAGGCCTGAGGAAGGTGTCCAGCAGGGCAGGGCGGTGATTGTCCGTCTCTGCTGTGCCCTTGCGAGGGCATCCATCTGGAGTACTGCGCCCAAGCCTGGGGTGCCAAGCACAGGAGGGGTGTGGAGCGGTGGGAGGGGGGGTCCGGAGGAGGGCCGCAAAGAGAAGACAAGGCCTGGAGCACCGCACCTCAGAAGGCAGGTTGAGGGAGTGGGGTTCACTTCGCTTTCAGAACAGAAGGCTCTGAGGAGACCTCTGTGCCCACAGCCTTCTCGTACTTTTAAGGGTCCTGCCAAGCTGGAGGAGGACTGACTTTTTCATGCATTCTGATAGTGACAGGACAAGGGGGAATGGCATGAAACTAAAAGAGGATAGAGAGAGATGAGGTGTTAGAAAGAAACTGTTTCCTCAGGGAGTGGCGAGGCACTGGAACAGCGAGGTTCCTCCCTGAGGGGTTCAGGACACCCCGTTGCTGGAGTCCTTTGAGGCCAGGGTGGATGGGATCCTGGGCATCCTGATCTGGTGGTGCATGAACCTGCTCACGGCAAGGGGGTTAGAGCCGGATGATATTTAAGGGCCCCTCCAACCTGAGCCATTCTGCTGGGGAGAAGGCAACCCTGTGGTCGAGGTCTGAACTCTGCCCACCCCAGGAAAAGACGAGAAGAATGAAGCTGATGGGGGTGGGGGTGGGATTTATTGTCTTGGCTGATGTTGACCAAGTTGAGCAAGCTGATGTAAATGAGCGTGGATTTGTCGTCTTGGCTGATGTTGACCAAGTTGAGCAAGCTGATGTAAATGAGCGTGGGATTTGTCGTCTTGGCTGATGTTGACCAAGTTGAGCAGGTGTCATTGGCACCCGGCTGCTCCTGTGCAGACTGAGGTCTGGCTGTGGGGATGTGGTTCTGCAGATGGACCTGGGAGCAGCTTTGTGCCCAGGCTGGCCGCTGCTGTTGGGTTTGGCTGCTGCGGCGTGCTGGGGTCTGTGTGGGAAGTCGCAGCCTGACATCCCGCTGCGGAAGGGCTTCATGTGTGGGCCCTCCCTTGCTGCCTGGAGGGTCTTCTGTGTCCAGGCAGCGGGGAACCCCTCGAGGGCCTCGATGTCACTGGGGCGGCTGAGCAGAGGGTGCTGCTCTGTGCAGCTCGGCGTGGTGTTTGTCTGCTGCCACGGCTTCTTCTGGGCCGGCTCTGGGAACGTGAGGCCCGATCTTGAAGCGGGGAGCGGCTTCGTGCCCGGCCCGTCCCCTGCTGCCTGGGGCTCCTTCTGGGTGCAGCCACCGGGGAGTCGCTGGAGGGCCGCGGTGCCCTCCGTGGGGTGGACCTGCGGGAGCTGCTGCTGGTGCGCGGGGCTGTTGCACGGCCGCTCCCGCGGCGTCCTCGGCGCTGCAGAGATGCCTCCTGATCCTCAGGGAGGCGTGGGCCGATTGCCCTCTGCCGTGTCCCAGGCTCACTGGGCAGGCGGCTGTTCTCAGGCAGCTGGGACCGGTGTGAGGGGCCCGATGCTGCCTGGCTGCTGGAGCCGGAGCTGATGTTCTCCGGTCCCTGGGAGCCACGGGGAGGCTCCGGAGCCCCTTGGCTGGAAGTGCTGGGGCCGGCGCGCTCCGTGTTGGTGCTGGGTCCGGCGCGCTCCGTGTTGCTGCTGGAGGCTGTAAAGGAAAGCAGGAAGGTGATCATTGGGATGAAGCTGCAGCCTTGAGTCGCAACGGGCTGCCCTCCTTCCTGGGGCAGAGAGAGCCTGGCAGGGCCGCCCTGAGCAGCACCCACTGCCAGGCGTTGCCCGGCCCCCGCCTAGGGAGCCACAGCTGTTTGCATCTTACCGGTGCCTATGCCAGCACAGCTGTCACACTCCCAGCTGCCAACTCTGTTGCTCAGGTAGGAGCATCGTCGGTGGGTCCCTTCTGCAGCACAGGAGCTGCAGAGCAGCAGCTGCCAGGGCCTGGGGAAGCAAACGGGTTGTGGCTGTGAGGACAAAGTGAGCCAAGCCAGGCAGCGGCCGGCACATCTGCGGTGCTCAGCCCTGGTTCCCCATCCGGTGTTGAGGGGGAGATCCCCTGCAGAAGCCCAGAGGGCTGCTGAGGTAACTCACCCATTCACCTCTGCCTGCTCCCTGCCTCCTGGGTAAAGGCACTTGCTGACATCGCAGCGCCTGTGCCTCCGCAGAAGTGATGGGTAGGTGTTGTCATCCCACCAAGACGGTCTCCTACAAGAGAAGGGAGGGAATGCGATGAGTTCCCGGTTCCCTGCCATGTGTGATCCGGGGTATCCCCGTTCATCCAAGGCAACCCCATTTCCAGCTTCTCCGTGAAGCTGAGGCCTGTGCTGGTGAGACAGCAAAGGGCCAGGCCTGCCGGGACAGTCCCTGGGCAGGCCCAGCGCTCGCGCCTTCCCATCTGCAGCGCTGGGGAGAAGGACACCAACCTGACTGGGACTTGGATCCCCAGAGTGGACATTTCTGCCCGGAATTGCTCCGTGTCTCAACAAATGGGGCACTGGAAGCACATGGTGCCGGCGTTCGTGGCCTGCCCCTGCCGGAGAAGCAGAAGCAGCGTGAGCGTGAGCGGGGCTCGGTGCTGCTGAGCGCGGGCCGTGGCCGCAGGGTGAGGGGAGGGCTTCTACCTGGACGCAGCGGCGGTGGAACCAGGTGTGCTTGCACGCTGGGCACCACAGGGTCTGGTAGGACGTGCTGTCCTCCAGGGGCTCCAGGCAGATGACGCAGTCAGTGCCTTGGGGTGGAGCTGCCTCCGCTGCCTGTCGCGGGCGGTGCTCGCAGCAGAAGGACCTGGGGGACGATGCAAGTGATGGGCACAGTGAGAAGCACTGCCAGGAGGGCAGAGCAGCAGGCAGGAGCCCCAGGCCCCATCTCTGGCAGGCTGCTGGGAGCTGTCGCTGTGGGTTCCTCCCTGGCTTGGCTGCTGCTGACAGCCCTTACCTGTGCTGCCCAAAGAACTGGGTGACGCATTCACCGTCCGCGGCGCAGGGCAGGTGGAAGCTGCGTGCACAGCCTCTCTCTGCGCAGCTGATGGCGGCTCCTCTCTCGCCACAAACAAAGCATTGCTGAAAGGAACAAGGCAGCCCCGATCAGCAGCAGGCTCAGGGCCTCCACGGCCGGCCCCACACCTCTGGGCAGGGCACAGGCTGCGGAAGCTGCTGGGCTCCACTCTGCAGAGCCGCCTGGCGGAGAAGGCTCGTCTGCTATGGCAGGACTTTGCCCTGGAGCCCGCTGGAAGGGCTGCCATTGCTTTCTCTGGGTGCAGACTAAGCTGGCGTGAGCCTCTCCTGGCACAAAGCTCACCTTCTGGTCCGCCTGCTTGATTCTGCATCTGATGGTCCCAACGGGGAGGCGCAGCGTTTCCTCCCAGGGGTCGCTTTCTTCAAAGAATGTGTTTTTCTTCAAAGAAAAAAGCTGTGGGAAAGAGCAGAGCAGGATCTCATTAGGACAGACAGGAAGGGAGCATCCCTGGCAGGAAGCTGGCAGGAGCCCTTGAGGGTTGGAACTCACCAAGCAGAACTCATGCACGCAAAGGTCGCTCTCGGCAAAGGTGCGCCCGCAGATGTTCGGGTCGACATCCGCCCGGCGACACAGCATGCACACTGGAGAGGAGAGAGCAAAGGCGGGCAGCAGTGAGCACCTTGCGGGGCCAGTTGTCCCTGAGGGCGGTCCCCAGGGCCGTGCTCCTTGCTCCTGCCCCTCCCTTCCCTCTCTGCCGCTGGCAGACCCCCAGCACCCCTCTGCCCGGCGGCGGGGAGCTGCACGCAGGGATGCTTTGCTCTCACCTTGCTCCCCGGAGTCGGGGGCCTTCCGCTTCCTACTGGACATGTTGCGCGTCAACGGTGAGCACTTGAAGAGTCCCTGCTCTCTCTGCACCTCACCAGGCCGCACTGACCACGCTCTGAGCCCGGCAGCCTTTGCTCTGCTCCCAGCCCCGCGGGTCACAATGGCCGCTCCCTGCCACCACTGTGACATCACGGTTACCCCCTCGGGGCGGAATGCGTCCCAGGCTCCCAAGCAAGATGGCGGCAGCCCTGGGCCCTCAGAATCAGCAATTGCCGGCCAACAGCCAGTCTGTATCTCCCCTCTTTTTTCAGCATTACGCATCACCTCCAGAAGAGCTGGTGCCCTCAGGCACACCTTTCCCCACGGTGCACCGCTTGCCTGGGTAACATACCAGATCTTCTTTGAAGGGACTCCTTTCCCTCTCGGCCCTTACGGAGAGTCACCTCCACGAGGGGAAGGCTCGTGCCTCATTTCCAAGGGCTTTGCCAATGCACCCTGCCCGTGAAAGAGATCCCAGATGCCTGCCTTTGCTGCCCGCCTAGTCCAGGCTTGCGGCCCCGTTCTCCCAGTGTCAGAGTGCTCCCCTGCATGACAGCTGAAGTCTTTTCACATATCTGTCAGCTCACTCGTGCTCAGGAGTCAAATGGTTCTCGTCTCCTTTATGAGTTCGGCCTCTTCCTCCTGCCGTTCTTGTCATGGCCTGGCTTCATTCTCATCCTCTTCTTCTACCCCCCTCTTAGAACGTATTTCCTTTCTTATTAAAGGAGCTGATTTTCACGGCCTCATTTTGCTCTTTTTAATAAGGGCTATGGATACTGGCACAGTTGGGTTCTCTGGTTGAACCACGTGGGCTGTCACGAAGTCGGGTGCTGGCGCAGGGCCAGCTGGAGGCCTTTGGTGATGGAGTGACAGGCTGGAAAGGTGGGCCTGGGTGAACCTGATGAGGTTCAACACAGCAAAATGCAGAGTTTGGCATTGGGCTGGAGGAATCCCAGGCATCCTTACAGACTGGAAGGAGCTCCTTGAGAGCAGGGGACCTGAGACCTTGAGAGAGAGGGACCTGGGAGTCTTGATAGATGAAAAACAAAACATGAGCCAGCAGTGTGCTCTTGTGGCTTGGAATGCAAATGGTATCCTGTGCTCCATCAGAAGAAGGCTGGCCAGCAGGGACAGGGAGGTGATTGTCCCCCTCTACTCTGCTCTTGTGAGGCCCTATCTGCAGCACTGTGTCCAGGTCTGGAACCCCCAGTACAAAAAAGACAGGGAGCTGTTGGAGAGGGTCCAGGGGAGAGCCATGAAGATGATCAGGGGCTGGAACAGCTCCCCTACAAAGACAGACTGAGAGAGCTGGGTTTGTTCAGCCTTCAGAAAAGAAGGCTGTGGGGTGACCTCATTGCAGCCTTTCAGCGCCTAAAGGGAGCCTACAAACAGGAGGGGAATCAACTCTGAAACGATAGATAACTGCAGGACAAGGGGAAATGATTTGATGTTGAGGGAGGGAAAATTGAGGTAGGACGTTAGGGGGAAATTCTTTACAGAGAGAGTGGTGAGGTGGTGGAACAGCTGCCCAGAGAGGCTGTGGATGCCCCGTCCATCCCTGGAGGTGTTCAAGGCCAGGCTGGATGGGGCCCTGGTCAATCTGGTCTAGTATTAAATGGGGAGTTTGGTGGCCCTGCATGTGGCAGGAGGGTTGGAGCTTCATGATCCTTGAGGTCCCTTCTAACCCTGGCCATTCTGTGATTCTGTGATTCTGTAATTATAACTCCCTCTGGAGCTTGGATGCCTCCCCAGGCTTTGCCATCACATCCAGCACCCGACTGGAAAGCAGCAAAATGGGTGTAGTTAGGCACAAGGGCTTGAGAGCAGAAACAGCTGGAGAAGGAATAGGTGTGGGCAGATGGATGTGGGATCCCACCCTCCCAGGTGCTCTCCCACCAGCCGAGAAGCCCACAGTGGTTCTGTTTGGACACAGATTTGCAGCAGCTCAGCTCTGTTTGCATGTGCAGCAATATGCTGGTAAGGCAGTGGGGTACCCACAGCTCACCTGGGTTCTACTGTGCCCAAATCCCAGACGTATGCTGCCAGCACTAAGTGGGAATCAGCATCACTCCCGAGGTGCCTCTACCTGCCTCCTTTTGTGATGTGGGAACAGGATTCAAGCACTGAGAAACATTTTCAGAGAACAAGGAACAGAGGATCTTGTGCCTGATTGGAGCCTCTTTGTACATACAGTTTAAAGCCTCAAGCTGAGATCCAACAATAACCTGATCCTTTTCATTTGGACACTTGGCTCCTCTGTCTTTTCTGATTCCATATTCTACTGAGATATGCATTAGTATCTCATATTAGAGTGGAAAGTTTGAGGAAAAGAAATTTGGTGAAGTTTTCAGTGATTTCTGTTGCTTTTCTGTTGTCACCTCTCTCTGTCCATGCCCAGTGGCTGGTTGTCACACTGTTATGTCCAACAGTCCACGAGCTGGTAAGAGTATTTAAAATTTGTCATTTCATATAAAAATCCTCTTAAAAAGGTGTTTGCCAATGGTATTACTGCTGAAAATCCCTCCAGCACCTGAGATTTAAACCTGATCAGTGGATACTGTTGAGTCAACTTTATTGTTTTAAAATGCAGAAGTGGGAGGGGAGGAAGGGTGAAGCTGGGGGCACTGCTCAGTGGCTCTGTCACTCCACCTGACTGCATTCAGAGCAAGGGCAGGACGTGTGCTGCCATGCAGCTCGCTGTTGGAGGCTCCCATCCCCACTCTGGCCCACCTACCTCGCCTCACAGAGCCTCTTCGTAAGCCTGGGACGGTCCTGGGCCCGCCGCTGCCGGAACCAGCTCTGCACTGTTCTGACTGGCAGGCCGCTTCGCTTGGCCACTGAAATCAGGTCCTCCTGCAGAACAGATGGGGAAAGCAGCGCCTCACCTCCCTGACTCTTTCTGTCTCCATGTGGGGTCAGGGGCTGCTTCTGCCCCTCGGGGTCGGTGCTTCCCCAGAGACCACCTCTCTTTGGGAAAGAACTGCATCTGCTGTGCTTGCACTGCTGACCTCCCGCATCACTTTGGCCATCCTAAAACTCCATGCAGAAATATGTAAACCCAGGTTTGGAGCTTAGCACCGGCTCTCTCTGTCCAATTTTTCCAGCAGTGGGACTCAGTGCCTGCTCTGAAAGCCTAACTACAATTTTTTCACCTCTGAAGGTGAGTTTCTTCAGACCTCAGCCCAGGAGTCTTTCTGAACACCTTTGCAAAGCACTACCAGCAGGTTCTCTCCTCTGCATAAGCTTGTTGACTCTTTGGGAGAACTCTGGCAGAGAAAGACACGATTTCCTCACACACAACACATGGGAGCTCTTTCCCACAACGTAATGTTCACACACGTTTCCAGTAACTCATGGTACGTTGTGCCAATCTGCTCGGGCCAAATGTAAGCAGCTCCTCACATTTCCACCTGGGACTTCCATCAGTTTCTGACACCACCATGGTTTGAAACAACAGCGACCTTGCTCAGTTGGTAGCTGAACTCTTTATGGTGTCAGCTCCCTCTTGGCTCTTGGGTGAGTACCACCCAGGCTGAAGGTTTGCTGTTATTCCATTGCTGTTTCTTATAGAACCCCTTCATGCCCATCATTTGGGGGGATGCAGCCTCAGCAAGAAGACAGCTGACGTGGACACTGCCTGCTTCCAAGTAGGGAAGCCTTATGCAGGCAGCAACAGGCAGCTCCAGCCTGATCCCTTCTCAGCCCTTTTATTTTAAGTCTCCTATAGTTTTCCCAGTGTTTTTCAGAGCAGATTACTGCTGCCCTTTGTTTCTCAGTGTATTTCCTGGTATGTCCAGATCGATCTGCCAAGCTTACGAGTCCTTTCCTTGTTTAGACATGACTTCAGCTTTCTGCTGTTTCTTAGGGACGCCCCTGCCTGCAGGCACTGTCTGTTGCACACGTGCAGATGAGAAAAGCAATGTTGTTTGAAGCGCAGTCATCCAGTAAAGGCTCCCTTGGGCATACGTGTCTGAATCAAGAAACACAGTGGATGCACTTCTCCCATGTTTCCAGTGCGTGCTTTAAAAACACGACCCCAAGCAGTGCCCACTGGAGCCAGCAGCTCGGTGCCAGCTGCCAGCCCTGGGGCCCAGCTGTTCCAGTCTCCAGCTCAGCACTGCACAGCTGCCTAAAGACACCAGGAGAGGTTCTCTTTCTCACAGCTCACCTGGAGCTGGACATTCCATCTCCCCTGCAGCTTGATGACACTGCTTGGCGCACACATGGTGCGGTGCACTCCTTTCTTGCACACAGGGCTGATAAGGATCAATTGCAAAGAGATTCTGCTGTTGCAGCTGGAGCTCCATTCGCTCTGCTGGGTTATTTTAGCAGACGTGACACGGAGTTTTGCTGCAGGTTTTTACAGCAGCTTCTCAGTTTTGAGGTCTGTGATGCTCCAAGAGGAACTGCGTCCATGGGTGGTAATAAAGGGAGTTGATGCAATGAATTCAGAAATACTAATGCAGCACTCACAAACTTCCTGACACCAGAGCAGACATAGAGCGAATGTGGAGCCATTGTGGGGAGAAAACAGCACACAGAGCTTCGCTGAGCCATAGCAATTTGATGGCAAGAAAAATTCTGATTCACCACTGCCATGCTCAGTTACTCAGTTGAAGTGTCCTAATTCAGCCCCCAAGAGCCCTCCCAAATCCTTGATGCATCCTTTCACAGTGATCAGATCAGCCTTACAATGAGCCTGGGCAGAGCATTCTGCTCCTCAGATGTGTTGTGATTTTACAGCATCAATCCTTGCCACCCTTCTGAAACCTCACGACAAAGAAGACTCCAGATGCATTTCCCTTCCCACGTCCCCACAGCTTCAAATCACCCACCAGACTGTGGACTCCCATTGCTCTGTCAGTGTCACGTCACCTGGACTGCCTCTAGATTTAACACAGGGGTGCCCCAAACTGCTTCAGGGCCAAATGAAGCTTCACCAAGCAGGACACAAAGGAGGCAGCTGCTGCTCTTTTCTGGCCGGCCTGATACGGCTGAATGCTCTGCAGCATCACCTCCATGCACGCTAAGTGTTCAACAGCCCTGGCAACAGCACCCAGACGTGTCACCAACCAGCCTGGTCACCTCCTGAGAGTCCAAGAAGTAGAAAAGAGCCCAGAGAGCCAAACCGTTCAAAAGTAATTTACAAAGAACTGTTACATTCAGTAGTACAAAATGATACATAACCGTTCCTCCTGAGCTCATCGCCTGCAGAGGAGTGGCAAGATTGCACATGTGGATTACAGAAACATGACCGTATACAGAAATTGTACTCTGAACTCTAAATTACCCCAACATCCAGAGAGAAGCTATCTTCAACAAACATGGATTTAATGATCCGCATGAAATGATGATGCAGGAAGAGATGCTCTGCTCTGAGTATGTCACTGCCCTGGAATCAATCACCTGTGCTGAAACCACTTTTCCCTCTGAAGTTATCCAATATATTTTGATTGAAACCTAAGACCAAAGGCTAAAATCAAAGCTTCCCCAGTCATATTTCAGGTGAACTTGGTGAGCTGCTGAAAACCCTCATCCTACTAGACTGTCATTTGCCTCTTAACTTTATAAATGTGCATCACCTCCTAGAATTGGGCATTTCCTTGGTCCGTGTCCATCAGTTAGCATTGGGCCTTGCCAGGCACAGACAGGGAAGCGTCTGCATGGCCTGCGCAGACTAAGTCCCTGCTATTGTAACAGCAAATCTGTTAGTAATGTGGTTTCATAGTTTAATAGATCTATAAGACAGAAATCTGTGCCATACCTATTTAACTCTCCTAAGGTATTACAGAATCAAAAGTCTAAAACTACACAGGATATAAGATACAAAACGTCTAAAGGAATGAATCAGAATTGCATCATGACTTCACTGCCTACTGCTTTAAACTCCCAACACATCTAGGCAGCGGCCCCAGAATTAGAAGCCTAAATTAAAGCGTTGTGCCATGAAGTTCAGCAGATCTTCTCTGATTCTTCTCCCTCTGAGAACAGGGGTGTTCCATTCCCTTCTTACCACAAGCTGACTGCAAATATCTCCCACTGTGCCAATCATCCTACATAAAATCATGAGCACTTGATCGGTGTTGTCTTCTAGAATATCAATTTCCTTGTCCCCTCTCTTCTCCTGAAATTGGTACTTTCCAAGATGGGATTCATTATCTGACAGCTGAGACACAACTGCTTGGATTTTCTAGCCCCTACAACCACGACTGGGGTGGGAACTCTCTTCATTACAGCCTTTGGAGTTCCCCCCCTTTGAGGCAACAGTGCTGACAAGAGAAGGGACTGAGATCCATACATTACAAAACCAGTCACATGGCACACAGCAGCATTTCCTGTACGAAAATGTTTTCTTCTGTATCTTTCCAAAGCTTTTATACCACTATACACAGTTTCAATGTTACCAGTACGTATGGGGCACCTCTGCTCTTGAAGGAGGTGTCCCTGTGTTAAGGTTTAGAGTTTCACACTTGCTGTCCATAGTCATTAGTGGCAGTGGGCTTTGCTTCCAGAGGCCATTCCAAATAGATTCCTATCAAACAGCATTAGGCAGTTAAGAGGTGACATTGTCCAACATCATCATCCACTGTTCTGAGTGTTTTTCAAGATCAACATGTTTAACACCTGCTGTGATATTGTCTAATTCAAGTCAAACCACTTGGATCCCCTTCTATTTGCCTCAAGGCTACAACCTACAGAAAACTTACGTTGAAGAAAGACCAAAAACTCCCCTCAGATATCACTAACTGTACACAATTCTGTTTACAATAAAAACAAATTTAGTTATGATACTGCAATTGCAATCTTTTATATCTATACAACAAGCAAAACTGCTTCTAAAGATGGTGGACCGGATTCATGACAGACACAAAGAGGGCTATCTTTCCTTGACGTGGCCATTGGTGAGATGGGCTCTGCTGTTCAGTGGCTCAGACCCATTCCTCTGGATGTCATTGCTGCTCGTGACATTGCTGAAACGTGCAATCCCATTTTTCTCTTTTTCCATCATGTTTTCTCTTTCTTCATCCACATCACTCTCTTCTGTTTCACTTCTCATGTCCTTTTCCATCTACAAAAAATGTAAACGAGAAACAGTTCAAATGCAGAAGTGTACAAAAAGCAGTGCTAGCTGAGCCACAGGCTGAAACTGCTCCTTCAGCCACCTGCCTGCAGCATGCATTTCTGCAGTGTGCTTTTAGCTTTAGCTCACCTTTGCAAACAGTTTCATTTCTGTCCCAATTAAATCTTAACTGTGACCCTGATATTCATTATACAAACAGGTTGAAGCAGCCCCAAATCACAACTGCCCAGGAGTGAGGACAGCCGTGTCAGAGTGAAGAGATCCACACTGCTGCTTTGGGCATCACCGTGCAGAAGAAGGGAGGGGAAAGGCCGTGCATCAAAATCTTACATTTTCCAAAGGGGACACGAAAATGGGTGCTGCAAGTCCAGCACTCAGAATCACAGGATCACAGCACCGCCTGAGTGGGAAGGGACCCACAGGATCCCTGAGTCCAGCTCTGGCTCCACAGCACCACCAAAACCCAAACCCTCATGGTGTCCCAACGCTCCCTGAACTCCAGCAGCTCAGGGCTGTGGGGCCTTTGGTCTCCAGGGCACGCTGCTGCCTCAGACCCAACTTGCTCTTGACCAGAATCCCCAGGTCCTGTTCTGCAGGCTGCTTGTCTGGCCTCTGATCTCCCTGTTGTAGCCATGGCCAGGGGCTGCACACCCAGGGGCAGGATTTGGCCCTTGCTCTGGCTGGACTTTATGATGCTGGGAATTGCCCAGCCCTGCCATTTGTCAAGGACTGTGCAAGGTCTCTTCACCCTTGAGGAGGTCAACAGCTTCTCCAATTTCAAGTCCCGTATCCTGTATCCAGTGTGTCCAGTAAAAAGGACAAGCTCTAGAATGGAGTTCTATTGCTGGCTGCCAGCCTGATGTAGCCCCATTTATCATAACTCTGTGAGCACAACCCATCAGCCAACTTTTTACCCATCACATTATGGTTTGGTCTAGCTGTACGCTAGATATTTTGTCCTGAAGGATACCATCTGAAAGAGTACTGAAAGCTTTGAGGACATCCAAAAAGATCACACTAGCTGGCTCCCCTTGGTCAGTGAGGTGGGATCCTTGTTAAGCGCGTTAAACAGGACCTTCCTCTCATGAACCTGTGTTGGCTGTGATCAGTGAGCGCAGGCTGTTTTCTTCCCAGCCACTGAAGTCAATTTGACAGGCCTATAATTAGCATGATCTTTTTTCTCGCCTTTCTTGAAAACTGGGAGAATGTTTGCCAACTTCCAGTTTACTGGGACCTCTCCAGACTCCTAAGACTGTTGAAAAATACTTGAGAAAACTCTTGGAGTATCCTGGGATGAATCCATCAGGCCCTATAGACTGAAGTGCATCCAGCTGGAGCAGCACGTCCCACATCACAGAGCTACTCAACTCTGCATTCAGATTTATATTCAGTTTTTTTTTTCCCTTGCTATCAAGAGATCTGCAGTCCACTTTTGTAAATATTTATTTCCTTGCCTAAATAAAGTGATAAATAAAGTGATAAAATGACAGATTAGAGAAAGCAACCTAACATTCATTGGCTTCTCAGGCTGCTTTTACTCTGCCATACAAGATGCCAAAATTGGGAACCCATTCAAAGTGTCCATGCTCTTTGGTGGGAAGTGAACTGAGAGCTGCAAGCTTCGTTAAGACCGTGTCCATTGATGGACATACTCTATGGCCTCAATTTTCTATGTATGTTCTTCTGGATATATTTCTTGGATCACATTAAGCAGACTGAAGTCTGAAGCCTTTTTTAAAGATCTCCAATCCCCAGAGCAGTTAGGAATAAGAATCTGAACTTGCAGTGAATTCATATTGCCCGGAAGAGCAATAAGAATAGGAGATGCCACATTTTGTGAGCAATCTATGTCATTCTGGAATTGGCAGTTGAGGAGCTATGCACAAAGAGCACTGATCTGCAGCATAAGTGCAATTAGTAATCGGTAGTACTCTTCTAAGTGTTTTTTTTAATTCAGAAATGCAGAATGTGGCTGAGGCCTTACACCTAGCAAGGTCCCCAGAGGAACTAACTAGACAGCTGCATGAACTAAAAAGGTGGTTGCCTTTATGAGGAAGTGAAACCTGTTACGTCAGGATTTGGCTGAACCCTAATTACTGAGGATTAGAGAACACCATATGTAAAGGTGATGCAGATAAACCTGGAGCCATGGAGGAAAATTACAGGGGTCACTTGGGTGGGCACAAGGGGCTGTGGACAGTGGACTCAAACTGGCCAAAGGGATATTCCATGCTGTACAACATCAGCAATAAAGGCTGGGGTAAAGGAGGAAGAAGGGCATGTGCACAGTGATGGTGTTTGCTCTCCCAAGAAAGCATTATGCAAGATAAGCCCTGCTTTCTTTGAAGTGGGAAGCAGTGCATGAAGTCCATGGGAAGCAGTGAATGAATTCCTTGTTTTGCTTCGCCTGATCAACTGTCTTTATCTCAACCCAACAGTTCTAATATTTTTCCCTTTCTGATTGTCTCCCATCCCACCGGTGGTGAGTAATGAGTAGCTGTGTGGCATTCAGATGCCTGCCAGGGTTAAGCCACAACACTTACAGATAAAACATGAAAAAATCTGAATGTGCTCCAGCCTTCCTGATAGCTCATTTATTTCTAATAAGGCCACTTATTACCTCATCATTTAACACTGTAATAACTGTAGTGGTATTTCACCCCACATGACAATTAGGAAAACAGCAGAAAGGCCTCTTCAGTCACCTCTTCATTTTCTGCAGCGTGTGAAGTTTCTTGTTTTAATTTGTAAGTAATTTGCTCTGTGCTACCTTAAGGGAAGGCTGATGAGGAAGCTCTGGACAATATGGATGAAGATAAGTTATTCATGCTTGTTCTTAGTTCCCCTAAGACAGAATTCATAGAATCATAGAATCATAGAATCACCAAGGTTGGAAAAGACCTAAAAGCTCATCCAGTCCAACCGTTCACCTCTTACCAACAGCTCCCACTGAACCATGTCCCTCAACACAACATCCAGCCTTTCCTTGAACACCCCCAGGGTCGGTGACTCCACCACCTCCCTGGGCATCCATTCCAGTGCCTGACCACCCTTTCCGAAAAGTAATACTTCCTGATGTCCAGCCTGAATCGCCCCTGCCGTAGCTTGAAACCATTCCCTCTGGTCCTATCATGACATGACACAAGACTCTCTCCTATGACACGAGAGAAGAGGCCGACCCCCAGCTCACTACAGCCTCCCTTCAGGAAGTTATAGAATTCCCCAGTTGGAGGGTAAGAAAACAACTCATCCCAGGGTATGAGGTCAACTCCCACAGAGCACGAACTCGTTTCTCCTAGACTGTGTCCTTGGCAGATGGCCAACCTGATGACTTGAGGTCATGTCTTTGATTCTGAGAAGAATTTCATGCTGAGCAGCAGTTTGGTTTCACAGCAGATGCCACATGCTGTAGTCAGAAAGAATGGGATGCATTTCACTAAAGTTTATGCAGCTGCATCTCAGGCATGGAACACTGCTCTATGACTGATAGAGACAAACAGGCAATACCTAGCTGCGATCTTGAATGGATTACGCCTACTGAGTGCCCCTTTTGCCACATGGATAGGAGTCTACATATGTAATTACATTAGTACAAGAAAGAATCAATCCCAAATAAACTTCTATGTTCCCAAGTAGCTTTAGGGCACCCTCCCTCCCCGTGTGATGCACAAGGGACTACAAGCTGATTCCTACCGTGCCCTGGAGCATGAACTTGTAGACCATATGAATAATGAGGCAGGACCAGAAGATGTGAAGCAACTGTAGAGTTATCAGGAGAGCATTCACAAAGTAGTATCCAAAGAAGGGCTGGAATATCTCCATGGAGTAGTAGTAGGTGTTATAGAGCACTCTGCAAGAGAGAAAGAATTGCACTGAAGGGTACTCATGTTCTTAGCAGGGCTGTAAGCCCCCAAAAGCTCTTTGTCATAGAGGAAGTTTCAGGTCAGTCATTTCCTTCTTCCATATAACATGTGAGTTTCCCACTGGAAACAGAGTAGAGCCAAAAGACAAGGACTCTTCTGCAGTATACATCGGGTCTTTATGACTCCTCTACAAACTGCAAAGCAGACCACCCTTGTTTACCCCAAGGCAGGTGCAACAGCCATATGACACTGTAATCTACACAGATATCAGAGACATGAGCTCAAGGATTGAAAAGCAAAGGCTGTAGCAAAAGATTCAGTCCACAGCTGAATTATCCTGCCTCTGAGAAGGCAGTTTTTTAATTTTCCTTGACTGCAGCAGACTCACGTGTAGGGGAAAATGACCAGGCGGCTGATGAGGAAGACAGCTGAGAAGATCATAAAGAGGCTGTCACAGGTTTTTTTCCACTTCATGTAATTGAATATCTTAGTTGGCTGGAAGGAGAAAGAACAATAAAACAAAGCAGGCCTAGACACTGCATCTGCACATGCTCCAAGAAGCTAATAAACCAGATATAATACTATCCACATGCAGGTAATCATCTCTCCTCTGTAGGGCACCTTAAGCTAGGTCAAGAGATCAGCAATGAGTTATCAGTGGAATAATGCTTGGCCCTTACTGCATTAGATCAAAAGACAGCATTTGGCTGAGGAGCATCGCTGCCAGCTAGGTTTTACCTGGCAAATAACCTTGGAGCTCACCTCTAGGAAGCAATCAGAAGCATCATGAATCACCATCACCAGTGTCCCAATGCGGATGTAATTGGCACAATATGAGAAACTGATCAGGAAGATGGTTGCAGCATGATGGACTATCTGCTCCTTGAAGTCCTGAAGAAAAAGGGGACAGGAGAAATAAAACACACGGTGTACCTTCTGTCTCAGTTAGAGCATGTCTCCTGCAGGAAGCGATAAAATCTCTCAAAAAACCTCTCACTGTAATGTCTCAGAATAATAGAATCATAGAAACCTTGGAGTTGGAAGGGACCTCTGAAGGTCATCTAGTCCATCTCCCCTGCAGTAAACAAGGACATCCACAGCTAGATATCAGGTTGCTCAGTCTTGTCCAGCCTGATTCTGAGCATCTCCAATGACAGACATCTACCACATCCATGGGCAACCTGTGCCAGTGCCTCGTCACCCTCACTGTTAAAGACATTTTCCTTATATCCAATCTAAATCTCCCCTCTTTTAGCTTGAAACCATTTCCCGTTGTTCTATGACCATACACTCTGCTAAAAAATCTGTCCCCTTCTTTCCTGTAGTTTTTCTTTAGATACTGAAAGGCCGCTTCAGATCTCCTCAGAGCCTTTCCTTCTCCAGGCTGCACAGCCCCAGCTCTCAGCATGTCCTCATAGGAGAGGTGCTCTGGCCCTGGGATCATTTTTGTGGCCCCCCTCTGGATGCGCTCCAACAGCTCCATGTCTCTCCTGTACTGAATCCTCCCCACCTGGACACAGTGCTCTAGGCAAATCTACAGTACTGAGCAGAGGGGCAGGGGAACCCCCCTCACCCTGCAGACCACACTGCTTTTGATGCAGCCCAGGATACGGTTGGCTTTCTGGGCACATTGCTGGCTCACGCCCAGCTTCCTGTTCACCAGTACTCCCAAGTACTTTTTGGCAGGACTGTGCTCTATCCTTATATCCCCAGCTCGTATTGTCAGTGGGGGTTGCCTTGACCTGGGTACGAGGCCTTGCACTTAACTTTGTTGAACCTCGTGAGGTTCTCCCACACCCACTGCTCAAGTCTGTCTAGGTCCCTCTGGATGGCATCCCATCCCTCTCGTGTGTCTATCGCATCCCATGTAGCAGCTCACACCTTCCCATGCCAGGGTTGGCATTCCCCACCTCCCAGAGGAAAGGGAAGTGAGTGACTGGGAATGGAAACTCCTGGCAATGTGCAAGGCCAGAGTGCCACAGAACATCAGACCGGCACTGTAGGTGCTACACACTCTTGAACACTCTCCCGAGCTTTAAGCTTGCATTCTCTTTACGCTTGACTCTTCCCTGGTGCTGTCACTCACCTTCCTCTTCACATCAAAGGGCAAGGTGAAGACCAGTGAGCAGTAGAAGGAAAGCTCCAGCATGTAGTACCAGAACAGAGTGGGCTGGAGAGGCTGCAACACCAAGGGAGAGACAGTGATATACCCATCAGATAAAGCAGAGAGAGAGATGGAAACCACAGCTCCTCTCTATGCAAAAAAAAAAAAAAAAAAAACCAAAAGAAAAAACAACCCATGAGATCACCACCATGAAAAGATCTGGTTCCTGCAGCATCAGGGGGGACAAAAATCAACAGAACAATCTAGTCACTAAACAAACATCAGCTGTGCTGAGGTAGAAACAAACAGCAGGGGACACTCTACTTTGCATTACCATGAGGAATATTGGGGAACTGGGGGAAGTTGCAGAAAGTCTTTGCTCTCTTCAGCACTGTGTGAATTCCTGAGCTGTCACTGCAGACCTTAGCAAACTCTATATACTGTTTCACTGCAGTGGAGCAGATTAGGACTTGAATAAATCATTCCCTTTGACAGCGTTCAGGGAGACGCTTCAGATTTCTTGGACTCTGTCACAGATTTTTCAGTCTAATCAAATTATCCGGCAAAGGTACAGTGCTCCTGTGTGTGAACAGGAGATCATAGAGCGTGAACACTCATCTACATTCTTCTGAGTAATTTTTTCTGGGGTTTTACATGTGGAAGACTAAAAGCTCCAACGCAATTAGCAAGGTGTGTGCAAATTAAGCAGTAATTTTTCTGTTGGGAGCTCTGGATCAGAAGGCATTCATTTTGGGAGAAGAGATTTGGGAGAACAGATGCTTCTTTTGCCCTTGTCTGTACCACAGAGCATGGTTTGTTTAACAGAAATTATATTTAGAATATTCTTTGTTCCTGTTAGGACACAGGTATGTTCTTGACCCTTCCTACTCTTTTCCAGTGGAATGTTACCAGATCTGGTTTTGGTCTTTTCTATTTATTACAGCTGTTAGAAAGAGTTCTGTTATGAGGGTTTAAATTTTTCTGGAAAATACATGTACTGCAAATGTACAGAAGAGAAAATGAGGATCCGTAGAGTCCTATTCATACACCACCTGTTTGCACAAATTCACCCTTAAAATTTCTGCCTTTGGGTGACAAAAGATATTTGGAGGCTTGGTCTGAAAGATAGTACCTCACTCCTCACTCATATGCCCCATCATTGCTTCTGTGCTTAACCCTATGCACTGTATTTCCCTTTACAGGTTAGCAAATCTCAATGGACATTCAATTGCTCTAACTCTGACTGCCAGACCAAGCAGCCCTGCAGCACAAGCAGGGCTTGTCTCACTTTGTCTTGCTGCTGGAATCAAACTGTACTTCAACCTTTCCTTCAATTAATGAAGAACTTACTTCTCACCCAGGATGTTCTTGCATTGTAAAACCCTATGCATGGGAACTCCCTGCACGATACCAGTGGAAATTATTATCCTGCCAGAAACACTTCACAGCCTTTGGATTGCAATGAGCAAATGCTGAAGGGAATCAAAGTCTACCAAGTCAATAGCAGCCTTTTTGCCTCCTTCACTGAGCTCTGAATTGCACTGTCAGAACTCTGAGCATACCAGCAGACTCTGCAAAGGATTCCTCTGAGGGGGTTTAGCTGCCTGTGGTCAAGATCAGTTTCTCAGAGGGCCCATCTGTTTCCCCTCAAATCACAAGAGCTGTGAATGAGCTGTGTGAGAAAGAGCAGTCAGTACCTCATCGGGGCCCTCCTCTCTCGGCTCAGGAGCTGTGTTTCAATTCCAACCTTTGTGTCCGTTCTTGCTTGAACTATGCTAGAGGTACATTGTGTGTGCTGATGTACTTTACTCTCCTGGATCCACACACTCCATTTTAGACTTATCCTCTACCTGCAGACTTGCCTGGTGACCTGAGCACTCAGCTGATCCCATCTGTATCCGCTCTTGTGCTTTTCCTCTTGACGCTGACTGCTGCTGTCAACCTTTTCTCCCAGTTGGTTTCCCTTGTAGGGCAACACACTCCTTTGGTATCTGACATAAAAGGCAGATTTCATCTGCTCAGGAAGAAGTAACTTAACTAAAGATACTGAACTATTTTTCACAGAATCACAGAATGGCTGAGGTTGGCCCATCTGGAGGCCACCTGGACCAACCCCTGCTCAAGCAGGGCCACCCAGAGCAGAGCAGCACTGCATTCAGTTAATTAGAGCCCTCTGGGCAGAGGGTTAGAATCATAGAATCATATGTGGGGGTTCCAGCACTCGGTCACTTACACAGTGGAAAGTGCTCCCTTTTCCCTTTGCTCTTCTTAGCTCTGACATGAGTTCAGACTCCTCTAGTTTTGCCACAATACTCTGAAAATATTTCCCAGATGAAGCCTGTGGGATTCGTTTAGCTTGCAAAGGCTTTGTCAGCTCTGTGACGACCAACGATTCTTGCCTTTCACTGACAAGGACACAGTCCTGCAGCAAACCAAAAATGGTTCACTCTTGGAGAAGGAATGAAATGATACCCAGGTGTCTCACTAATTGATTCATAATGCTAATCAAGCCTGTATTTAAGAAGGCTGCTGCTATATAACAGTCATAAAAACATAAAGAAAAAAGGTGGAACAGTCAGTGGTTCGTGCGCTCAGTGGGTGAAGCCCCATCCTAACTTGTCAACTTATGAAGTATGAATAGCTGGGGAGGCAGATGGGCAAGAATATATTCGTTTTTTTGTGATCCTTTAGCTGATAGGAGATGCTGGAGATCTCCAGCCCTCTGGACAGCTTCTCACAGTGCTGTTGTGGGAAAAAACAAACAAACACAGAACATACATTGGAGAACTGTAAAATAACATCCTACAAAATTAAAGGAAATGATGCTGTGTTGCTACTGGCCATGGTGCCAGTTCCTCTGGGAAACAAGCTCATGGGGAGCACTGTGGACATGATTCTTTGGTGTAGTGGAAGGATTACACGTCTCAGAGCATGTCCTCTGCTCTGTATGCTCTCCACTGAAGTTTTCTCCTCCTTTGGCAAAGTGTCCTAAGCCTCAGTCTCCTCCATTAAGTAAACAAGGAGCACGCTTATTTTTCAGTTCTTCGCTTACCTGGTCCAAAGTCTCACTTTCCTTTCCTTCTGTAAGTCTCCTTCTGTTATACTGACTTCTCCTCTATTGTGTTTAGATTAAGACAGATATTAAGATGTTATCTACTGACAAGGACCTGGTTTTGAATTCTTAAGGCTCATCAATCTGAATTTTATTCAGTGCTCTCTCTTTTATCTATAATCTGATGTTGAAAAGAGATACAGAGACAATACACAATTTATAACAGCAATTTTCAGTCCTAGATGACTTACCTGTTGTGGGTAACCTGTCCAGCACTCTCTATGGTCCCAAAGCCAAGGCTTCTGGAAAGAAAATGCAACATGAATGACAGGAAGCCAGAGAAAGTCTTTTCTTATAAGCTACCTAAATCTCTTGTTGGCTATCACAGATTTGCTTCATGTTATTACAAAAAGAGCTGGTAAGCTGTTAAGTATTGTTAAGTATTGCAGGCCACACACCCCTGCCAGGAACATGTTTTTCCTTCAAATGGCAAGGATCATGCTGCAGGCTGCTAAGTAACAAACCTCTGAAAAGATACTGCTTTGTTTACACTTCAAAGAAAACTGAAGTTTAAAGCTTGTAGTTTGACATGGCTTTACACTAGGTTTGAAGGGAGAAAGGGGTGACAGCAAGCCTGCCCACGACAAGGTGTGGGATGACATAGCTCAGTTAGCAGGACAAGGTGCTAGCGGAGGCCCTTAACCTGCTGCATCTTATGATGATGAAGGCAAGAAGGAGACTCAGGGTAAAAAATTCAAAGGAATTAAGGAGCTGTTCTCCAAGGTGACAACACCAACTGCCGCTAAACTGCCTCTATACCAATGCATGCAGCTTGGGAAACAAAACAGAAGTTGGAAGCCACCATGCCACTGGAAAATCATGATGTAGTTGTTGTCATTGAAACCAGAGGGATAATTCCTACTACTGGAATGTGGCTACTGACAGCTACAAGCTGTTCAGAAGGGACAGGCGAGGAAGGAGGGTAGGACACATTGCCCCCTACATATAGGAAGGAATAGAGTGTGAAGAGCTGTCCCTGAAGAATGACCATAAGCAAGTCAATAGCCTTTGGGTGAGAGTTACAGACTGAGGCAACAAAGGGAGCCTTGTGACTGGCATCTACTACAGGCTGCCTGAGCAAGTGGAGCCTGTTGATGAAGCCTTCTTCCTCCAGCTACAGGAGACTGCAGACTCTCATCCTGCTGGGGGACCTCAACCACCTGGACATCTGCGGGAAAAGTAGCACAGTGAGCTGTAGGCAATCCAGGAGGCTCCTGGAATGCATCAAGGACAACTTCCTGAGCCACATAACAGACAGCTCTATCAGGAGGAATGCAATGCTGGACCTATTGTTCACTAACTGGAGTGAACTGATTGGTAACATCAGAATTGGAGGCTGCTTGGCTGCAGTGACCATGTAACAGTGGAGCTCACAGTCTTGATTGATATTGGACAAAGAATAAAATCAGGAAACTTAATTTTAGGAATGCCACATTCTAGCTCTTCATGGAGTTAGTCAACAAACCCCTTCAGAATCAGCTCTTGAGGACAAGGAAGTGGAGCAGAGCTGGCAGATCTTTAGGGAAGCCTTACTTAGGGCACAAGAGCATCCTCAGGTGTAGGATGTCAGGAAAGGAATGCAAGAGACCAGCATGGCTGAGCTGGGACCTGCTGGTCACACTGAAGAGCAAGAAGAAAATGCACAGGCAGTGGAAACAGGGACAGGTAATCTGCGAGGAGTATAGGGACGTTGCTGGGCTGTGAGGGGATGGGGTCAGGAAGGCGCAACTGGAACAGGACTTAGCAATGCAACAGAAGGACAAGAAAGGCTCCTATAGGTACATCTACCAGAAAAGAAAAGCCCAGGAGGGCATAGCCCCCTAGAGAGCAACACAGGCAGGCTGCTTACAACAGACAAGGAGAAACTGGGGTATTCAACAGCTCTTTTGCCTTATCTTTACTGGTGACTGTTCTACACACAGCTCTTAATCGGATGATTTGGAAGGTGGGAACTGAGGGGAATTGCCCCTCCCACTGTATGTGTCGTTGAGGTTCACAACCTGAGGAACCTGAAAATCCATTAGAATGCAGAAGAGAAGGAGGAAGTACTGCAAATTAGAGGCAGTGGTAAGTAGGAGTAGATACAGCCTCCTTCTGGGTGGAAGGTGGGATTCACAGCAAATACAAGTAAGGAACCAGAGATGTGTGATGCAGTATCAGAGACGTTGAAGTAAACACCCTGAAACAACTGGGACCCAGAAAGGAATCTCACATCTCTGAAGTCTATCATTCCTATACCAACAGCAAATAAATCTCTTTTCTGGTAATCTGTGAGATAAAGTTATACTGTTACTTGCTGATATACTAACTCTAATACACTAACTCATGTGGCAGAGGGTCGTGCAGCCAGCTGAAAGCTAATACTATAGAATTTAAGCTTCAAATTTTCTTGTTTTTCTAGACAAACAAGAAAGTTTCACAGAAGTTTTGTGTGTGTGTGTGGAAGATATCTAATGAATGAAGAAAAGATTTTCAGGAAAAGTGCAGGTGGTCTCATTTCTAGAATGGGCAGGTGACATGCAGAACAAGATTTTGTTCCTTCTGTCACAACAGGGATCTTGAGCTATGCTGAGCAGGTCGTTCATTCCAAGCTTTCACAGCTGGCTTCACAGAACAGCCTTCTATTTTGATGTAAAGAACTACAAAACAGTATAGGTTTAGATACCTTCATTCCTGTGTTAGCTCATCCTACCTCATACTCATCAGGTACCTTGCATTCTGCCTTGAAAGTTTCTGAGTTTCACAGTTCTTCAGTTATTATAATGAGC
This sequence comes from Lagopus muta, assembly GCF_023343835.1. Classification (NCBI taxonomy): domain Eukaryota; kingdom Metazoa; phylum Chordata; class Aves; order Galliformes; family Phasianidae; genus Lagopus; species Lagopus muta. The sequence goes on along the minus strand of NC_064458.1, from coordinate 4,687,622 downwards.
AGCTTCAGCACAGTCTGTACCCATGTCTTAGGATCTGCAGATTTCTCCACTCCAGAAGGTCTCAGGGGAGAACACTTTTACAAAGCTCACCGAGGAAACTGGGTTCAGCACAAGGGCCAGGGGAAACTTTATCCCACACTCAGAGGAGGAAGGTGCCCCTCGTCCCAGCACAGTGACCACACTCAGGATGAGAGTGTGTGACATGATTTCCACTACCTCCTCTGCCTCAGTGATTCAACCCATAACATTTAAGTCCCAGCCTTCTCTTGTTGAAGCTAGTCTATCTGTATAAAGAGGAATCACTATTTATCAGATCAGAGAAAAGGCAGACACATGAACTTCACCTCACCTCTTGGCTAAGGAAAACACATACATAAAATTTTTGAACTGCAGCCCACCCTCCAAAAGAAATGAGTACGAACCCAGTACTGGACACAACACACAAACAAAGCCATGCAGCTTCTGTCCCAGATAAATGTTCCATCTCTCACACCTACACTGTCTCACAATTGTAATGATCTACTGCTGTGTCAGAGGAAGATGAAATCTCCTGGTTTTGCCTTAGAGTTCTTAAGGTACGCATGGTTCCTTGTTCTTGTGAGCTCAACAGTGTGCTGTGCAGAGGACATATCTGATGGGAAAATCTCTATAAGGTTTGAAAGCAAAGGTTTGGCACCAAAAACTGCCATTCTTGAGGCACTTCCCAGATAGGACAGAAGGTGGCACTGCTTCTATACTCACATCATACAGTACAGCCAGCCCAGTGAAGAAAGAAACGATGTAAAACGCAAACCTCCAGCTACAAAGAAAGAAAGAAGGATGTCAGTAACCCATTAACCACGAAGGTACAATTCTGTGTATTAATCCCACTCACACATGATGCCATTAAAGCAAGCAAAAACATCAAAATGTTCAAGGTTTGCCCAGATCCTAACAGATTCTGTATAATGTTAGCACATTCAACAGGCGCCACAAAGGCTGTTGAAATCACCCAGATAATGATCTAGGTGATTATCATTTTCCAGCTAATCATTTTCTGGATGATTACCTGGAAATGGCCCAGATAATCATACCAACCCTTCCCAGCCCAACCAGATGCATGTGTAAAATTCCAACAGTGCCAATCTCCTCCTTAGGCTTTTGAAGATTAGGTATGCTAAGTTCATTGTCATGTAAAGCAAATGACTGTTGTCATGTTTGGTCTCAGTGAGAGTTGCTAATGAGTTAGCCACATTAAACCCACAGAGATGTACATATAAAATATGTATAAAATAGAAGTTCAGTGGAAAGTGATGTGTCATGGTGCATATTTACACATACAGTAAGGAATGAGGGAAATTTTATCCCAGCAGAACAAACAAGCAGCTAACAGACTAAACACAGAAAATCTGCAAACGGGTAAAACTGCCTATAACAGCTCTTAAATTACCAAGCATCTCTGTAACAAATTGGAAGCAGCTTTATGTTTTGAAAGACTCCATTCGTCCATGAAACACTCAGGACTCCAAGAAAGACATAAGCTACTATTTCATGTTGGAAGGGCATTCTTTGTGTAGATTGCAAACAGCAACAGAGGGCAGGCAGAAAGACATTATAGTCAGTGGGCTCAGTTAGAAACCTATTTACTGTTTAGTGTTCACTGGTACTATTTACTGCAAGGCAGCTGAGTGCAGGGAGAGCTTGGATTTCATCTTGATAGAAGCAGATTAAGCATGTTTGTTTTACAACTCTTTGTCCACAGTGCAGTAAATCTTTCTAACTGTAATGATCGGGAATGCTGTAAATAAATAATATGCACCCTTTTTGTTTTGTTTTCTCCATTAGGGGGTTAGATAGGAGTTCTGAATTAGAGTCTGAATAGTAAATGGATTGTCATCAGCTCAGAGGTGATGCCTACCCTACAGATACACTTTTAGTTAGACGAATGTCACTAGGTATTTATTTTCTCCTTCATCTCTGTGGCCTTCCTGTAAGAACCTCGTTCTCCACAAGTGAAGCAGATCAAGCACTCAGCAGTTTGACATTTCACCCAAGCTCAGGAGAGTTCTCCTCCTTTGTGGAAAGCTGAGCCAAAGCTAACATTTCTAAGAGGGCTAATTTCTAAAGTTTTACCAAAACATTCTTGGCATTCCTCTACCCACAATTCTGTATTCTAGGTTCACTTCTTCTCCCACCAAACCCAACATACAGGAACGTTACATAGTTTATTATAGTTTATATTATAGTTATATAGTTCCAATTATATATAGTATAACTTTATATAATTGGTAGAACCAATTGCTGAGTGATGGTCTACCACGTACTATTACAGAGCATAACCTCTCAGATATTAACATCTGTAACAACCTTAGGTTGAGATTTTCATAGCCTTTGCACAAGCATGAGGATCAAGTGGGGTCCTGAGACAGAATCACAAAGACACAGACTGGGGAATAGCTGGGGCATGCTCACGGGGGTATGGGCATCAGTGTAGAACAGTTTCCTAAAGGGCTTTACAGTCTGATTTTTTGCTGTAAAATGGCCTTGATGATAATTCATCTAGATTCTGGCAAGGAGGAAATCCCAGCCTAGAAAGCCTGTCTAAGCATGGGGACAAGGATGGACAGTCATGGAGCTCCAAGACTTGCACAGCTTCTGACCTCAGCTGTGCAACAGGCTGCCCCCGGCCAGCTCACCAGCACCTCCAAGGGCAGCAGTGAACATGCAAGCATGCAGCCACCACAAGTCTGTTGGGACTATTGCTGTGCTACCACTTCAATCTGCATTAGTTGAAGTAACTAAAAAGTGAGAAGTCCAATTATAGTCCTCCTTTGCCAGACCTGCTTGTGTCTCCCACGAAAATCTTTTGTACAAGCTCTCTTTCCTGACATTATAAAAGGATTGTACTTTCTGGCTTTCAGGGAAGTTGAGAGTCAGCTGCCAACAAAATGCAGTCTAGCCCAGTGTCTGTGACTTTTGAAAGTAGCACTGTGGAAAATAGCTGCAGGAAAGATGCAGCAGAATCATGATAGAATCATAGAATGGCCTGGGCTGAAAAGGACTACAATAATCATCTAGTTTCAACCCCCCTGCTATGTGCAAGGTCACCAACCACCAGACTGGGCTACCACCAGGGCAACATCCAGCCTGAGCTTGAATGTCTCCAGGGATGGGGCATCCACAACCTCCTTGGACAACCTGTTCCAGTGTGTTACCATCTTCTGCATGAAAAAGTTCATCCTAATATCCAACCTAAACCTCTCCTGTCTCAGTTTAAAACCATTCCTCCTTCTCCTATCACTATCCACCCTCGTAAACAGCCATTCCCCCTCCTGTTTATACGCTCTCTTCAAGTATTGGAAGGCTGCAATGAGCTCTCCCCTGAGCCTTCTCCATTTATCAGCTTGCAGTGAAGCAAATGGGAGGGAAACAGAGAGGCAATGGTAGGCTGCTCTGGCATCATAGAAGCAGTAGCAAAGCAGCAGGAAGCAATACGAAGCAAAACAATATTGAATTTCTCAGATATTATGTTTCAAAGCAGAGTGTCAGTCTTGCGAAGTCAAAAACAGGCATCCTATAAAGCATAAAGTGAGATAGGAGTAAAAGGAATCTTGGGGATGAAAATAAAGGGGAGAAGCAAGGAACAATTCAGGAACTGGTAAGCAGCAGCAGAGCCACAGAAGAATCAAGTGGGGCAGAGAAGGTTCAGGAAGCTCTCTGTGGATGAGTGTAGGCAGGCTGGAGGCAGCAAGATGCTTGCCAAGCTCAGAGCCAGCAAGAGGCCCTGCAGCTCACAGCTTGTGCTCCTGCTCACCAGGCCTCACAGAACTTCTTCGACAGGCTCGGTCGGTCGGTGTTCCTCCGGCGCCGGAACCACCTCTCCACCTTTCTCACTGGCAGGTCACATTGTTTGGCTAAACTGATCAGCTCACCCTGGAAAACAGGTGAGGAGGTGGGGTTCAGATTCAGGTTTGAGGGTCAGAAGGCTCCAGGGCTGTCTGGTCTGGGCCATCACAGAACATCGCCGAAGTTCCGGGCAAGCCCAGGTGTGTTCAAGCTAAGGCATCTTTCAGCAAGCTGTCCATTCCTAGCATAGAGATTTCAGGTAACAGAAAATCTTTCACTTCTGCTTGCAAGCAAATGGTTATTAATGCTAAATGTTAAAACCTTACATTTTAATTTTTATGACAAAGTCTCAGGTTTAGAGTTTCAAACTGTGGTCTCTTCTCACAGGTGTTTCTTCTGGAATTATTTCATTTGTCTTTAGTGTCCAAGTCCCTTAAATCTGTCACTCCAATAAGGTTTTACTGAAGCTTAAATAACTTTTAAAGTTCTACACTGGATCTTGTCAAGTCTTTCAGCATTCCTATCCAGTATCAGAGAACAACATGACCAGTGTAATGAGCAACATCATTTTCCTACCAGTTATTCTCCTTTTGTGGTAAATTCAATGGATTACTCACAGAAATACTGCAATTACCTTCCTTCTTGCCCTTGGGCTCCTAAAGAGTTTGCTGAGCGACACAGAAGTTGTTCATCATTTTCTATATTCCTTCTGAAAGTGTCATCAAGGATAGCTTAGTAAAGCAATAGGCTTTCAATGAATGCACTCACCTTAAAGGTCTCACATACAGTGCTTTACATACCCTGAGAGTGCTGTAAAGATCTGTGTCCACTACCATTGTCAAATATATTTCTTTCTACTTTTACCTAGTGCTCTTGGGGTGGTCACACAGATGACTGTGATTTCAATTCTCCAATTGCTCCATGAAGTGATATCCCTCTCAAGGTGAGGGCTGCTGAGAACAGCAAAATTACATCTTATAAAAGCTGCCACATAAGCAGGATTCTGAGAGCTCACAGGAGGGGAAGGAAGCCAAAAGACTGGCTGAGATGCAAGTGGTGAATGAGAGTAGGGCATTGGCCAGTTGCAGAGTTTTGCTCTGTGACACACTGATAGCAGAAGTCTCACAGCCAGATACACTCTGATATCCCAGATTTCCTAGGACAGAAGTGCAGATTTCTGCTCCTTCAGTGCACTGGGGTGCAGTAACAGCTGTATAGAAAGTCTGCCTGCAGAGACAGGCCTTGAGTTAGATCTCTGCAACAGGAGTAGCTCTACTGAGAAATGTGCAAATTTCTCAGACAGGCACAGAGAAGGTCGGAGACCATGGCAAGTGATCCTGAGAACATTCCTTCCCATTGCTAGGGAAAGAGGCTGGCTGCACAATCCAGATGAATGCCTGCATTCTTACTTTAGCCTCTATTATTTTACTTTCAAGCTGCTGCTGAATGTCCTGGGGCTCCATATGCCCCACTGCCATATGAAACATGCTGAAACAGCCATGACAAGGCATTAACTTGTTTGCACTAGGACTGTCCAGTGGGACTGGAATCCCTACTCCTTGGTAGTGGCTATTAGCTTTTGCTTCAAGGCCAAGACAGCCTGCAAAAAGGAGATGAAAGGTAATGTTGCAATTGGGCTTACACAGCAAGGTTTTGTTAGCAGAGGTGGCCTCTGTGAGCATAGCCCAGCAGCTGCTCCTTGTCGGATTAGATCCAGATCCAGCTGCTCCAAAAGGGACCTGCTACTGCCAGAGCTCAGCTGTGAGCGATGCTTGTTACACACACTGAAGAAAGGGAAAAACTGCTGTTACTGAAAGAGAGGGAAGAGGAACAGAGATGAGCAGCTCTGCAGCCACCGAAGTAGGCACAGAAGGAGAGCAGGACGAGCTCCAGAAGCAGAGTAGAAGATCCCTGAAGCCCAGGAGAGGTCATGGTGGATCACATTGTCCCCCTTCAGCCCACGGGCACTGCATGGAGCAGATCTCCACATACAGCCATGGAGGAGCCCACGGTGCAGCAGTAGATGTGGACTAGAGGAGACTGCAGCCCACGGAACCCAGCAGGAGCAGCTCTGGGCCGGAGCTGCCACCCGTGGTGATAAGTTTGAGGGAGGCTGGACAAGCTGCCACTCATGGGGCCCCATGTTGGAGCAGTGCTTGGAAAGCTGCAGTCTGTGGAAGGCCATGCAGGGTCAATTCAGGGAGGATGGCATTCATGGGAGGGGCCGACATGGAGCAGGGGCAGATAGTGACCAAGGTGGAGCAGTAGAGATAGAGCATCATGGACTGACCACAGCTCCATTCCCTGTCTCCCTGTGCTGCTTGGGGGGAGCAGGTAGAGAAGTGTTTGAGTAAAGGTATTTTAGTTTGCTTTTGGTTCTCTCTGCTCTCTGTGCCGTTACTAATAGGCAATGAATTATATTAATCTCTCTATGCTGACTCTGTTTTGCTTGTGATTGTAATTAGTGAGCGCTCTCCCTGTTCTCATCTCAACCCTTGAGTCCTTTTCTCTCTCATTTTCTCCTCTCATTCTTCTGATGAGAGAGAGTGAGATAGTGGTGTGGGGAGCTTTTGCTAGCCATCAATTTGATATTTGAACTCACCACAGTAATTCCCTTACCTACAACACAGAGTTACATCCAGGGACTTAACTGACAAGGTTAAATCCCAATACAGAATATCTGCAGTTCTGCCAATGCTTTTTTTCCTCAGCCACAGCCATTATAATTCCAAATTATCCTGCCAAGATCACCCTTTTTCTCTCTCATGGGAAAACTATCTACTACTTGTGCTTGCCGTATTCTGATGGTCCTTATTGTGTCTCTGATGAGAGACAAGATTTTAATTGGATTCCTGAAAGATCAATCAAAAAAACTGTGGATTGTATAGCAACAGAACAATTTGCCTCCTAGAACTAAAAGAATCATGCAATCCACATGTGCTAAGCTGCAAGGGAAAGTCAGTTCAAGTGAGCTGATATGACAGCAATTTGCTAATACACGAAGAAAAGCCACGTACAAGGCAAACAAGAGCAAACAGGTGTTTGGAGAGAAGTCTCCTGTCCAAACAAGTCTGAGATTCAATTCTTTTGAGTGCTGTCCCTGGAAAGCTGTTATTCCCACATATTCAGAAGCAGAACTGATGACTTACAGCATCTGCAGGATGATCTTTGCGGTACACTGGTGTCAGGAGGCCAGTGCTACAGTGTTTCCTTATGGTCTGCTGAGTGTTCAAATGCAAGATTCCAAATGTGATTTCATTTAGGCAAATAGACAGGGGCTAAATCTAGAGGAAAGCAAAGGAAAAAAGGACTCACCTCTTTAGGGTTCCTACAATTCACAGTGTAGAATGTTTCCAGAATGGAGATGGGCTGAGCTTTAGGTCTCAACTTGTCCTTCACACCAAGTTTGGCACTGAGAGGCAGGGCTATGGCTCTGCAAAAGAAAAGATAAAAGTTCAGCCCAGAACAGAACAGTGATTTCTAATGCTGTAACACTGTAAAACATTGTGTGTACATAACGGTTTCCTCCTACAGTTGCCTCCTACAATTCCGAGTCACAGTACAAGTATCACATCAATCAGGTGAGGAAGACAAGTACAAAACCTTGCAGCAGAAACAGCAAGACTTGTATTCTGCAGGTCTGAGCTCTGTTCAACATTGAATGAGTTTGGAAATGCTACGTCCTGCTTTGTCAGTGCTTGCAGAGACAGCTGTGATCCCTGCCGTTGCTTTTTGGCTTACCTGAAGCTTATGCAGAGTGCCACACTGATGGTAAGGCCTAAATCTAGGTGACAGTGGGGTCCTACAGAGACATCTGTGTCCCATCCCACGTTTACATCTGGGCGATAGTGGGGACCCCTCAGTCCCATCCCATGTGGACATCTGGGTGACCCTGTGGATGAAGGGACCCCATAAGGACACAAGGGTGACACTGCGGTCATCTAGGTGACCCTGGGGACATCATGGCCCATCCCATGAGGACGGACATCGGAGTAACACTGGGAACATTTGGGTGACATTCAGGACATCTCTGGTCCCATCCCACACAGACATGTGGCCTAATCGAGGTGCTCCTGCTCCGGCAGGGGGATTGGACTAGATGATCTTTGGAAGTCTCTTCCAATTTCTGATATTCTGTGATTTTGTGATTCTGTGAAATGCTGTTCAGTTTTTATGTGGTCATACAAGGGCACTCACTTGAACTAAGGACTTGTCTCAGGATCAAAAGACAGACTGAGACATGCAGAATTAATGGAAAAAGACTTCCTGATGAAACAGGAGACCGCTTGGTCTTCATTGGAAAAATGTTCCTCAGTTTTTCCTATGGCAAGTCAAACTGTGAGAAAATAAAGGGCACAGCAATGTCATATTTAACCACAAGGACTTGTGCTACCTGTGCACCTTCACTCTTTCAAAGTGAAACAATGCAAAGAAAAACATCTGTATAACAAGGAAAAAGTACCAAGAGATGACAAAACTTCCTGTGCTCAACAACTCAACTTCTGCACTACAAACCTTCTTCTATTCCTTGGCACAAAGTAATAATGTGGTGTGAAGCATCTAAGTGTTCCCTGACCTGATCCTCTTCCACCAAGGGTATATGTTCCCGTTTCTAAACATGAAATGTGCAAAATGTCTGGGAAACCTTATTTCTGCATTTTGGAGATCTTTTATTTTGCTCAGAGTGCTTAAAGCTTACTTGAATGGTCACTGAGTTATCAACTGTAAATCAGTGCTGACAGTGGTTGTGAGCTGATGAATATGCAGCAAGTACTGAGACGCAGGCCTGCCTGCCTGGCCAGACTTAATTCTGTTCAGGCAGCTCCTCTGGTAAGTTATCCCAAACGATTCAGATATCAAACAAGAATTCTTCTTTTCCACAGCAGCAAACAAGCTGTGGAACATTCGCTATGCAGGTATTTTAAAAGTGTTTTACTTAAAAACAGTATGTGATTTGCTGGTTGCCTGTGGTTACCTCTTCTAGCTACACAGACTATACTCCAAATGTTCATGTGCTCAGGGACTATTATAGATCAAAAATCCTATCAGGGGGTTCTTCTGGAAGTTTAATTTTCAAAAACCTGTATCATCAATTAATAAACAGGTATCAGAAGCAATTTTCTGAAGAACCCAACTACATACAGAATTTTGCAGCTTGTATTACATCAAACCATAAAACACAAAATGGTTTGCACATTTGGCTTCTTTGTGTAGCAGTTGATTTCAAACATTCTTTGCATGGCCAGCTCCGAATGGCCAGCTGTTGTTTTTTACCTTCTCTTTAGCTTTCCAAGAAGGTTGATTCAAGCTCCTCTGAAAATGAAGATGTAATCAGTTTCTGTTGTTTAAGAGGAACCTTACTGCAGCTTCCTATAGGCCCTCATGGAAACAGAATGGTCTGAAATTTTTCTGACAGATTAAAGGGAAAGAGAATGTTTCTGCTGGGTGTCAGGGCAGCCAACAAGTTTGAAAAGCTATTTAAATTATCCTTAATTTTGGTTAATGCTTATTTTCTCTTTCTTAATGTTTTGTCGCGGCCACAGTATAAAATCTCACTGTAACAAAAACAAGCCAGTTGCAGCTGAAGAAGACAGGGTGTGAGTAACCAAAGTTCCAATTACTTTGTTGTTGAGGTACTGAATTTAACCATCAATTATAGGACCAATCCTAGTTTTATGGACATTATTGGGAAATCAAGCCCTGAAATTCCTCCAAAGGGATGTTTATACATGTTGGATGCGTGCTCTGACTCACTTCTAAGTTTAATCTTGTTCCAAGCACAGCCCTAAGAGAATGGTGCTTGTACTGATTTCAACATCACAGGTCCATGGTATCAATTGCCAGGGATCGTCTCATCAATGGAATCTTCACAGCTTGCTAAAATATGGAAGAGAGCCTGAAGACCATATTGGACAGTTTCCATAGCTACGTAAGGCAAGCCACAGTCAGTGACATGACTCAACTCAAACCTGTTTCCTCTTCAGTCAGGTTGAGGTGAAGATAGCTCCTCCAAAGTTTACAAAAGAAAGTTCACACTAAGGCATTTTATTCAGTAATCACCAATGAGCAAACTGTCTTGTGCAAAACCTGCTGACACTGAAACTAAATGGATCAATAATGAAGGGCATAAATCCATAATCCCTCACCTGCAGAGGCTTCCACAGCTAGTATGAAACAAAATATTTTAGCTATTGTGAGTTTATTTTCCACAAATGTTACAGAATTTCTAAGGGTCTAAGGGTTAAGAATTTCTACAGGATAATTTCAAACAACTCTGCCAGTATCTTCCAGCACCAACAGCCAGTGACTGCTGCAACTTCTACCCTTGGAATTGCACAGTTCCTTGAAGCCTCATACACTGCATTGGCTCTCTGTGCTCTTGACATCTCTTCTACATGGTTCCAGGAGAATTCTACCAGAAGCTATCATCACAGCTATGTTGTACAGAACAACCAGTTTGTACCTCTGCACCAAAAAAAACCAACCAACCCAGAGCACCTAAGAGGAAGATGCTCTCAGGTACGTTTCAATTTCTGATTAATAACAAAAATCTTTGTGGAAAATGAACTGCAAATAAACGCATTTTCAAATAAGCTGCTTGAAAAGGGTTTTCTCTTCCATCTTTTTTCCTGGTTCTGAGTTCATATATTCTCTGCAGATGAACAATATTTCTTTCTTATAACGCACAAAGCATGAGTAATAAACTGCCACAACCCTCCTAAAGAAGAGACATAACCATTCTGACTGAACCAGGAGTCTGTTTAAAGAGCCATTAAAAACAGTCCAGATTTAAGACATTTTCTAATGCTCTTTTATCTCCCATCAATAACTTCTTGCCATCTTGACCCCTCCACATCTTCCACACAGCTATCACCATGGAAATTTCTGCATTAGCTACATTTGAAAAAGTGAGATAAAATTTATGATTTTTCTTATTAATAATCCTGATTTACTGCTCTGCTCCCATGAGAAATGCACCAGTTCACATCAACAGGCACTTCCTCTTTTATAGACATAGAAATTATTCAAAATTTACTTACTTGGGAGAAGAGTTATACTCAGTGGGCTGCAGTTGTTCACCTTTCATTGGCAATATGCTCAGTTACTTCTGAATTAACAGGCTTACATGGAGAGAAAGCTATCTCAACAGCATAACAGCCAGCCTCCTCCAGCCCTATAGACCTGAGGAATGCCAGAGGCAGGCAGGTAGAGGAAGGAACTGGAGCTAAACTAAAATAAAGCTATTTTTCTCCCATTCTTCCCTGCACTCGGGGAGTCTGAACAAAGGTAAATCAATGAATTAGGAGGTAACAGGTATGCTCGTGGTGAAGACTTTCTCTAGAATGTGGGGCACTTTGGTGTAGTTCTATCCTCTGACTCAGAAGATATAAGACAGTAACAGCCAGCGGAGTATCGTGGCTCAAGGAGGGTGTTCTGGAACATCTGTCCCAAGTCTTTCTGGTTTATACCATTCCATTTGGAGGAAAATGCTCAAATATTGATTGAATTTCCAGGTAAATTCTGTCTACTGTACTAAACAAGTGTATGTTAATTTCATTAAAATAATAAATTTGTAAAGTCTTACAATGACAGCTAAGTAATATAAATACATATATGGATAGGAATCAGAGTTACACTGTTGTTTTTGCGTACTTGTTAAGAATATGTTTCATTTGTGAGTAAGACTGTGTTTAAAATTTCTTCATTTACTCCCTAGCATTTGATCCTCTGTAAATTAACATGTTGGTTCTAAGCCTTAATATAAAATTTAGGCCAATAAAATTTGTCCTAAATGGCTAAAGAGCTTGCAAAGCTTGTTCTTCTTCCACTATTGCACAAGAGGACAGAGGGGTATTTTTTTGCTTTATCGTGTGCATCAGCAGGGAAGCTCCCTTCATCAAAGGCCAACTAGATGCCAAATCCTCCTCCCATCCCTTCTTCATCTTGAGAAGAAGGAATGTTACAAGGACTCAGGAAGTTAACTATTCCAGTTCTCCCTGCAATACAGTGGCTAAAGTCAATGTCAAGTCACAAACTCGGAGCAGTTTACTGTGCCTTCTGTTCTTGGAAGCTGCCACTAATTCATTGCTCCATGTAGTTACCAAAGACACACAGAAATCAGCAGATTTATGGATCTTGGCACCTGAAGGAAGCATTAGGCTGTGTGAAGCAAGGAGAACAGTTGTAGTCATTCATATTAATGATCTGTTCTTAAATCGTCTGCATGCAGTTTGACTCTCAAATAGAGCAGGTCCCATGCTGAGACAGTAATTCTTGCATTATAACTGCAATTTCTGACTGAGATAATCTCTCAGGATTCCCAAGCTAGACACCTTCTTGAGGCTGTGTCTCCCTTCCCTCTGATCTTCAGTGCCTTTCTGCTCACCCAGCACTACTGGGCTGAGCTGTGCTATGACAGTGAGCTGCAAGTCTCCTAAGACTTCATCCTGAGTTCAGTCAAGGGAGATTGCTAGTAACAAACTTAGCTGCATGTTTTCTCACACTGCAGTCAGCAGCTGCTGCCCAAAAAGGCAGAGAAGTTCTAGGGCAAATGTTAAGAGTGTTAGGGAACAAACTTCTCCCTCTCGTAAGGCTTATTTTAACAGCTCTTACTTGCTCAGGACGCAGCATTTGTTCTCTGCCTATAGTAACAAGATATGTTATCTGTAAACTCTTGTTTGTGTGTAGGAACATACTCCAATTATCAGTCTCCGTGTATAAAAATATCACAGTGTCAGTGCACGAATCACAAACACTATGGATAAAGATAAACTACACTGCTATCTGAAGCACCTCCTGCTACAGAATCACAGAATCGCAGGGGTTGGAAGGGACCCCTGCTGACCACTGAGTCCAGGTGGGCTTTGAATATCTCCAGAGAAGGAGACTCCATCACCTCTCTGTGCAGGTTGCTCCAGTGCTCTGTCACCCTCACAGTACAGAAGCTTTTTCCTCATGTTTGTATGGAATTTCCTACGTTCCATTTTATTGCCCCTTGTATTGAATCGTTTTTGGAAGATCAAGCACAGAGCAGCTGCTAAACTGAAAGAAGAATTCCCTGTACTCACTACATACGCTTTGTAATTAGGGCCCAAAGACTCTTTACCCACATAATGTGATGCACAAATGCACAAACATTTCCTGGGAATACACAAACCAATACTTGCATGACAATCTGGCAGAGGAAGAAGCAGAGCAAACTATTTCCACATGAACTATGATAGGAAGAACACAACTATTTTGGCTTAACAGTTAGTAGAACGTGGAGAGGGAGAGATGAAGCCATGGCTTCATGCAGACCAGGAGCGACAAAAAAATTTGTACAGAACTCTTTAGGCACATCCTGCCCTCGGGGGCACCAACACTCACTTCCCAGCCCTTAAACCACACGGCAGGCATAAAAAGCGCATGTTACAGGATATAGATTCCATGGGAACGAGTCCCTGAAAACGATGGTGGACAGAGGTCAAAACAGGAACCATCCACACAGTCTCTACACGGAGAGCTGGCACAGGAATCACCACCCTTGTAGTTCAGTGCAATGAAAAAGGGTGAGCTGTGATCCTGATGGAAGGTTTTCTTGGAGATGAACCAATCCCAACAGCCAGGTTAGAAGGTTCAGTGCACTCCTGGCAGAGCAGCTACTGATACCTCCTTACAAGGAGATGCCACGGCCTTTCTGCGAGACTGTATGAACTCCAATAAAATGCAAGAAAGTTCTCCTTTGATTTCTGCATTTGAAAATCAAGCCGACTCAAAGCACAGGACCACAGAAAGTGAATAGACAGTTCCAGTTACAGCTGGAACAAAATAGGCAGCACCTGAATGAGCTAGAACGTCTTTGAGTGTGAATATGCATTTAAATGAAGCATTAGTTAAACAGCACTTTGCTGCAGCATTTACCTTGAATTCTGCACAAACTGCATTAATTATTATTGGTCTTCTAGCATCAGTGTAACTTGTTGCAGCAAGGAGAACAAAATCATTTAGCATCACAGGAACATGGGAAGACAGAAGCTGCTTTTCAGCTTGAAGAGAAGTTTCCTCTTTCTCACGTGCCCAATTCATGCTTCCAGGCACTGATAACAGCAGTGGTGACAAACACCCACTGTGTTTAAATCAGCTGGATTCTCCGTCCGATGACGAAAGAGGCTCAGCATTCAAATTCCCCACTTAAGAAGAGAAAGGATGTTCACCCAGCAGCAATGGGGATGGGGTCACCCATATCTCCATGTGCCCCTTGAGCTCATGTAGAAATCCAGAGCTCTGGGCTGTACAATGGTCTGTTGCTTTATACTCTGATATAAAGGTGACACTGCGCTCATCTTGACTGTACCTGAGCACTTATTAGCAGATACTGCATAAATTTGACCTTTATCCTTTTATTCTTTTATTCTTTTCCCAAAGTGAACAATTGGTGCAATGTTTTCTGTATGGTTTTAACTCAAATATTAAACCCTGCTGTAATAATACAATCAATGGCATGGTTTGCATCTTAAGGGAGGGGCTCAGCAGTTTCTAAGGGGCTTTGTTTCTACAGAAATTTACACCACAACCTTCATGCATAAATACAACCACATCCATCAATACTCTTTCTGTATGTGTACTTACAGTGAGGTTGCCAAAGCTAAAGAAGTTGGATGTCTTATGAAGCCAAGTTGATCGGAAATAAATCAGAAAGCTGGATTAGAAGCTAACCAGAAGCTTCCAGCCAGTAGGAGATGGTTCAAATGAAAACTGGGATCACTGCTGATTTTTAACTGTGAGGGAGCAGCATCTGACCTAATTACTGATCTGGACTTCACTATGATGCATTTGTTGGAGCCTGGTGTTGATGGAGCATGAATTTAGAACAAGATTTGAGAGCAAATCTCTAAGCCTTTTATCTGCAGCTAAGGAAGCTGTTGCAGCCAACAAAGATGAACGTGTCACTTCCAACAGAATGCAAACTAATGTTCAGAATGCTTGAACTCCCCCAGGTACATTTAACCAGCATCTGCCAAGATGTGAACTGAGAGATCTGTCTTACGGTTTTTCTGTTTGAAACATCATTTAACCTTTCATTAAACTCACTTTTCAGCTTATATGACATCAGTTTCACTCCATATGAATCTGTCACAAAGATACACAAAGGAATCAAAATATTTTTTTTTAATTGAGGGAAATGGTAATTTAGAGCATAAAATGGGAGCTTGGAGCAGAAGTCTGAAGTGCCAGTGATGGCAATGGTGATGAGGAGACAGTTGGACTAGGTGATCTTGTAGGTCGTTTCCGACCATGTGATTCCATGATTCTATGAAGGAAATGTAAAGCAGACCCGAGCTAAGTACTGCACACCTCTAAATACATCACATTCATAAACTTTTTTTAAAAAAAAGCAATAACCAAATTCATCACATCTTCAGGCCTTCAGGAATGTCAGAGGATGCCAGAATCCCAGGATCCAGTTAAGCTGAGAGATAATGCACATCACTTACCATTTTACACTGCATCCTGAAGTGAAAGGAGCAGGAAAATCACTTGTGAGGACTTCTCTAATTTTAAATAGAACTTGGTTGGCTAATTGGTTAAGCATTAATAATCTGTAGGATACAGTCTCCCAACCACTGGACATATGACAACACTTCTCCCACTCTACAAAAGAACACTGCTCTTGGGAAGATCAAATTGCTACTGCTCAGTAAAGACATTCTGCAAACAGGCAATGATAAGCACTTTTAAAGACATCAATGTAGTTGACGGAGTTATATTTAAATGAGAGCTGAATTATTACCAATGCTATACAGTCCAAATTAAACTGATACAAACGTATGAAGTGCACTTGTATACACACAAACAGGTATGCACTTATATAGTATAGATAATTTATTTAAGCTGATTTTAGTTAACTTGAATGAGAATCAATGGCTCTATGATTTCATGAAGATTTCTGAAGTATAAAATAATTTTTGAGTCTTGTATTTTTGTATTGGTGACAACTAAAAACCTGAGACTCCTTGGGGTTTTGTTCAGTCAGAATGCTTTGATTTTGATGTGTACTGTTTAATGATCGTTATTTGTGTAGCACCTCAATACACCCAAGTTGCCAGTCCAAGTAGAAACTAATGGACAGAAAAAGCAAATTTAGACTGAAGTATTCTCACATCAGTAACACCTACAGTGGGTCTGAAGAAAGCTCTGTGTAATTCTGAGCCTATTTTAGCTCCTAGTTTCCTTCAGAAAATTGTTTCACAATTCAGAATTTCAGCGTCTGTACTTGTGCCTGAAAATTGATGTTGCCACATCACCAAGAATATTGAATCGCTTTGTAAAATGTAAGGTTTGTGTTTTATTCTATCATTTTCTCCTATTAAAAGCTTTTTTCACCAATCACTAGAACAGTTCTTTTATCATCCAAAATTTAGCTAAGAGGCACTCATCTTCCCCTTTGTGCAAAGGAAGCACAAAGGTCTTGAGGAAATGTTAATGTCATAAGCTCCAAAATCATCAAGTTTTTCCCATATAGTTAAGAAAAGAGTCACTGAGACAGCTCTAAACTACAGCTGCAGGGAGATACAAAACACCTGAAACAAATACAATGCATCTAAGACCCTGGCCTTTAAATGCAACTACAGGAAATTATGAGTGATGTCGGGACACTACAGTTTGACTATTGGATACAAAGACTCAAAATCAACCTTTGAGCACCAGTGTCCTGTACGAAAACATGGACAGGAGCACAGAAAAGGACAATATAATAGGCAGTGACATAGGACACTTGCCAGCTCAGCATCCTACTTTCACATGTATGATATATTCACCAGTATACAGAATTGTGCTAAGGCTCAAGCATCTACCTAGATCTGAGCTTGTGCAGAAATCTGTAAAAAGCAGAGCCTGCTGGGCTGCCAATTATCACAAAAAGATGGGTATAAGTATGTCACAGTGCCCAATAAACTAGCATTGGCTGAAAGAGACCTCTGGATTTCTCCAGTCCAATGTCCTGCTCAAAGGGAGACCATTGCTAACATCTAATCAGGACAATAGAGGTTTCAACATCAAGTCTTGGAAACGCACCATAGCTAAGTCTTGAGGACACCAAGTACAGAGATTCTCCATGTCTCAGGTGACATGTCCCAGGCCTGCACCATCCTCCCAGGAATGAAGTTCTTCCTAAAGCCCAAAATGAATCTTCCAGGTTGCTGTTTCTTGACTTTGTCATTTGTTGTACCACTTGATGCCACCAAGGGAAAAGTTCTGTTAAGGCACACAAATGTTTAAAATCTGGCTCCAAATTATGGGTCCAGAACACACTTCATATGTACAAGCACAATCAGAGGAACTGGAGAGGTTCTCGAGTTTTAGCTCCTCTCCTGTGTCAGTACAGAACTACTTACCCCCCCCCAGCAGCTGGAAATGGCCTGAAGTTGCTCCAGGGGAGGTGCAGCTTGGATATCAGGAAGCATTTATTTATAATAAATTAATTTTCATTTATTTGTACACTCAGAACAAATGGTGAGGCACTGGAACAGGCTGCCCAGGAAGGCAGCGGAGACACCATCCTGGAAGTCTTCAAGAAACATGGAGATGTGGCAGTGAGTGCCATGGCCGAGTGTCACCGGCGGGGGTTGCTGGTTGGACAGGATGATCTTATTGGTCTGCCCAACCTCAATGACTCTGTGGTTCTCTGACCTGCCTCAGTATTGTGGCACATGGAGACAAACAGCACTGTATGCTGCTCACCAGCCCTGAACACCCCCTATTTTCCCACCTTACCCAGATCACAGCAGCTCAGAGAGGAGTTGCTTCACAAAGTGTTTTTTCCTCCAGGGTTGCACTCACAGTGTCCTCAGCTCTCCCAGGCCCCACCCAGCTCCTCCACTTCCCACAGCCGCCACCTAATCCACTCAACAACTGGTTGGTGGATGTTTTTGTCACAGTTTGTCCAAGTTCAGCCCATACATGCCAAGGAAAGGAAAAGAAAAAACACTCCAGGTAGCAGCAGGTAGAAAAACTCCCAAGGTATGAACTCCAAAACCATAAGATGGTACCATTAAGAAATGCCAAGCAAGGCATCCAATGCAGCTGCTGAAATACGGCTCACAGAACCTCCTCTGGGCTTCTCTTGCCTCTTGAGAATTTTCTTGGAATTCTGACAGAGCATTTCTGAAATCCAGAGCAGGAACCACCAGAAACAGAGAGCATACTCAAACAAAAGAAATGCTTTACACCGGATGCACAGTTACAAGTCATAAGGGTAGCATAAATTGACAGAGGCCAAGGGAAAGCCATTTAAACCAATCTTGTAGCTTATTTACGTTCTCCAAAATCACATTTTGATCCACAAACACGCAAAGCTACAGAGTCAGAGCCATCTGCATGGAAAGTGAGAAATACTACACATCCTTTCAGCCTGCTTTTCTCCAAACTCTGCCAATGAGTTTAAACCATCCTAGCCCACCTGTGCAATGTAACTGAGAGACAGTGGGCTTGATTCACACTAAAGGAGGCTTTCTTTTCCAGGATGAATTGACTGTGAAACAGTAATGATTTAAGAGTGTGAAAATTTCCTGCTGAAATAAATGCCTGTAGAGAGTTAGGACAAATAAGAATATGGCTCAGAACATCAGCTTGTAATTTGCATAGGTAAGATAGTGGCATGATTACAGGTTTCCTGGACTTGTAAAATGGGCTTGAGATATTATCTTTTAAAGGGTGTGGCAAGAAGCTTTTATTTAATGAAGTTTGTGAATTAAAACAGCTTTAAAATGCATGAGCAGGCCTAGGCCCATGGAAACCCTCCCAGCTGACGCAGTGTTTGGATAGGAAAGAAAAAAAATCTTTTTATCTGGTCAGAGGTATCTTAAAGGAGACAAAAGATATTCAGGCAGACTAGGACCTATGTGGCAGGAGGAAGAGGAATACAAAGTCACAAAAGCACTGAACTGTTAGAGCTGGAAGGGGCCTCAGGATACCACACAGTCCAGCTCTGCAGCTCAGGCTGAGGTGGTGAGAGCAGGCTGCTGAGCGTGCAGCGGGGCTTTGATTTTCTCCACAGAAGAAGAGTGTTCCCTTCCTGTGTGACCTGTCCCAATATCTGACCACCCTTGCAGTAAAAAAGTGTTTTCTTATATTCAGATGGGATATCATGTGTTTTAGTTTGTGTTCAGTGCCTCTTCTTGTCCTGCCACTAGGCATCACTGAGCAGAGTCTGGCTCCTCTGTCTTCATGAGCCCAGAACGGGGCAATTCTGGTCAATGCAGAACATGGAGGTTGATGTCTAGCTTCACTCTCCAAGCATGTCTAAGTGGCCAACTGACATCACCTACCTAAAGAAGACTACAGGTCAGCAAGGAAGAAATGTGACTGACTTCTCTTTTAATGGTTGCAGCTTGGTTCAAACATGAGTGGAGGTAAGTGAGACACCTATGTCCTCAAGTAAGTGGAGGATAAAAACAACAGAATTTATGGAATGCACCCTAAACATATTCTTTACAAACAATTCCAAGTATCATCATAAAAAGATTCTTTAAATAATCATTCATGCATTTGGTTTTAATAACACTCTACTTGAATGCCAGTACTTTTACATAAAAACATTCTCACAACAGAGTTTAGAATCTACTTCAAAGAACTTTTCCATTATGTCCTCGTGTCACAGAAAATCCATAGAAGAAATCTGTTACTAGCCTACAGGGAGGTCTATTTCCATTTTCTTGTGCAGACTCTTTTTTGATTTTTAATTTTAATTTTTTTACTTTTTTCCTAAAAACCACCACCACCATCTTTGACTAAACTATGTAGGTTGCTCCAAAAGTAATGCCTCCCATTTATTTCCATGGATACTACAACAGTTACAGACAGCACAATAGCTCTATTTGATAGAGCAAGTTCTCAGCTACATAACACTGTTTCTCAACACAGTCACCACCATTAGCTGTGCCTTTTTGCCAACAATATCTGCAAGTTGCACTCACACAAATCTTCAACAGCAGAGGTGACCCACCTCAATGCCTCCACTGCTGAAATGCACCACCTGTCCCTCATTGTGCTCACATCCACTGTTTGGTCTCCATAAATGTTGATGAACATCAGTGTGTATCATTTTTTCCTCATGGAGGAATTCAATTCACCCCCCCTGCTTCATCCACTTCCATGTCAGACACCATTCTGTCAGACTGCCCTTGTCCTGCTATCTGTCACACGGTAATGGGATGATGGTGGGGAGGTTCAACCTCTATTGCCATCCCACCACCATCCTTTCCTCATCTTGTGGGCCAACATTTTTGGAGCAGCCATCGTCCCTTAAAGGAACGCCTCTTCAGACAGCAGGTAGGAATAGGAATTCTTCAGTCTAGCAAAGACTATATTAAGTAATTTTCAAAATCATGAAAGCGGATTTACTCTGCAGCCCTGACAGTTGATGACACTATGGTAACTTTCAGTTGATCTGCATACAAATTACATCACACCAACAGTAAACAATAGCTAAACTGCCTATATCAACAGCACCAGTTGAGGACCTTCATGAAACCCACCCGGCAAACACTGGGAGATTTCAAGCTGTGCCTCTGCCATAATTCCCAAATTTTCTTCACTGAAGAGTAAAATTTCCAAATGGCTCCGGCCAAAAAGATTCTAAAACCACAGCAACTCTTGTGTTGTTACTGGAAGACTGCAAAAAGCAGCCACAAAGCAGGGGAAGAGGAGGAGAGATTCTGGCAGCCCAGCACTGTAAGTGGCTCCAGCAGGCCCTGACCTGGAGAAAGCAGCCACAATTCTCCCTGCATGGTGCTCCGAAGGAAATTACACTCCTGAATCCTGAACTGTGGTGACTGAAATGCATATGTTCATGTGACTATGCAGTGCTGGTTCTGAGGGCACAAGCTTATGTTAATGCATGTTATTTAGGCTCCCCTGTCCGGTGAGATATCCCAGATCCCCACTTTCTGAGATAGAGGGCACTTAGCTGTATTTAGGAAGTCTAAACACTAATTCCACTTCACTTGACCCAGAAATAGCCAGCAATGTACAACAGAAACAGTACGTCTGCATTCTGAAGCACAAGCACAAACTAATACTAGGGATTACCTGTTTCAAGTGTAGGAAGTTACACTGCTTATAATTAGACCTTAAGGGTAAATGCTCTATATTCAACATGCTTCTTCAGTAAATAAATACAGCTGCAAAGTAAGACCTGAAATATCTGGCTCAGCAGAATTTATGATCTGATGTTTCTGTGGTTCTCTTCAATCGTGCACTGGTCCAGACAACAGAGCCATGTTTTGGACCTGCAATGATGCTGTTATCCCCAAAACACCCCAAACATCACTAAAGAACTTACCTTTCAAAGACACATCGAATGACAACCAGGATTAAGGCAAAAGGGATGCTGAGCAGGAGATCACGAGGCTTAGGGTAGTGGATGTCTTCAGACTCCTTCATGTCCTCCCATGTAATTCCTGGGGGGAGCCAGAACTCGTGCTGCCATAGCCATTCATTCAGAGAGTGTGCCATCCTGGAAGGAAAAGAGACCAGAGTACACTGAGGATGCCTAGCACACAGCAAACCTGTCAGCACAAGCATGTGAGCCAGAGAAAGGATTACACCCTAGCTGAGGTAGCATCTGGCTATGAAGGCAGGTGTGTAACACCTCAGTGCCCAAGGGACTGATAAACTACTCACAGATTTTTATCAGGTGCTCAGTGATTGCAGATTCCTGGCAAGGAAAAAGAAGGAGAAAAAAAAAAAGAAAGCTAAAATGGGATTAAGTGTCTCAAAATTCAACAGAACACTGGTGTAATCCTCAGCAAGATCTATCAGGAAGTTTTAAGTCTAATGCTGCAACTTCACAGGCAAAACAGAGTCCCTTCTACAGGAATGACAGCTTGGTGAAGATAGGCTCCCAGGCTGGCTACCAGCACCCCTCTATATCTACATATCCTTACCTTTTAGTCTTCTCCTCAATATGTACATATCTGTACCATCTAGCCTTTGATCTTTTGTATTTATTTGCTTCTATTTACACACTGCAATTTCACTCTGTGTGTGTGAGCACTCTAATTACTATTATTTTGAGGCTTGCCCTTAAAAAAGGAAGAAGAAAAAAAAGAGAAGCTTATCTTCTGCTTTACATGATTGAGGAAAGTATGTCTAAGTAAGAATTTCTGTGGTAAGCTGGATTCCCAGTGTAATTTTAAAGACCATGACTGAAAGTGTCATTTACATACACGATCAGAGAGTTTAACAGCATAAAAGGCAGTGAAGTGGGTGTAATGAAGCATTCAGCATGAAAATACCATTGCTAGATAATTCTAGCTCATTCACAAATAGGAGTGGTTTTGCCCTCAAATAGAGGCTGCTCATTCTAACTGGTAACAATACAGAGAACACAAGTTCTGAATGTGTCAAACAAACTCTGTGTAGGTAAGGAATACGAGGGAAGGCATGGAATGAGATGCCCATTGAGATTATCTGAAGAGCACACAGGAAATGCCCTGTTATGAAACCAACAGAAAAAGCATGTAATTTGAGCGTCAGACCTGATTATCATAAAACATCTGATCCAGAGGAAGACCAAACTCTGGCCCAATTTCTGCAAGAAGTGCATAACTGGTTGAAAATGAATCATAAATTTGACTTTGAAGACATCTTCAATTCGAGAACAGATGCCTTGTTAGCTAAAATGAAGATCAGGCTTATTCCAGAATTTTGCAGAGTCTGATGGATACCGTCTGAAGCACAAACTCTCTTCTTGATTTGGACTTTATTATTGGAGAGATCAGCAGGGAGGAACGATGATGTTTAACATGAGCAAGCGTAGAGTCCAGCTCTTGGGAAGGAATACTCACATGCATCTGTACAGGTCAGGGGATGACCTGCTGGAGGCGATCGCTGCACAGCAGGACCTGGGGGTCCTGGTGGACAACATGTTGGCCGTGAGCCACCAGAAGGCTAAGGGGATCCTGGGGTGCAATAAAAAGAGCATGGCCAGAAGGGCAAGGGAGGTGGTTCTTTCCTCTGCTCTGCCCTGGGGAGGCCACATTCAGATTAATGTGTCCAGTTCTGGGCTCCCAAGTTCTAAAAAGACAGGAATCTCTTCAAAGGAGTCCAGTGGAGGGCCACAAAGATGACGAAGGACCAGGAGCATCTCCCATATGAGGAGAAGCCGAGTAACACGGGGCTATTTAGCCTGGGGAAAAGACTAAGGGGGATATCCGATCACTGTTTATAAATGTCCGAAGGAAGGTGGAAGGCTAATGGATGAGGTCAGGCTCTTCTTGGTGGTGCACAGCAATAGGACAAGGAGTAATGGCCCAAAACATGAATATGGGAAGTTTGTACTAACATGTGAAAGAACTTCTTTATAGCAAGGGTGATGCAGCACAGGAACAGGCTGCCCATACTGCTGGGGAGTCTCCTTCTATGGAGATATTCAAGACCCGTCTGGATGCCCACCTGAGCCAACTACTGTAGGGAACTGCTTTAGCAAAGGATTGGACCGATTGATCTCTTAAGGTCTCTTGCAATCCCTGCAATGCTGCGGTGCTGTGATTCATCTCAACATGCCTTTTCATCTCATCATAACAGGGAAGAACTGGACCCCATTGCTTCACATTTGACTCTCATTTTTCCTGGAGTATTCACAGTCAATTCACCATGATGACAAAGCTGATTGCAAATATAAGAATATTTGACATAAAGTGAATGCAGATTTTCTGAGCATTTAAGATATGCAAAGCGGGAAAATGCTTTTCCCTTTCCAACAAAGGAAAAAAAACCATACTAAAAATGCATTCTTCTTCAAGCATTTCCTCATTTCAGCATTTGATATCTAAATAGACAGCACAGAAATAACTCCTAAAAATCAAGGGCCTGATATACTGTAGAACTGTACAAAAGTATGAGGGCTGCTCCAAAAGTAATGCCTCCTAATTTATGATGTCAACCCACAACACCAGAGGCAGATGTTGGTGGGATGGCAGTAGAGTTTGAACCTTCCCACCCATTAAATTTTGTTGCCGTGTGGCAGATGGCAGCAGAGGGACAGTCTGACAAAATGGAATCTGACATGGAAATGTGCATGAAGCAAAGGAGTGGAACTGAATTCCTCCATGTGGAAAAAAAGGTACCCGCTCTTATTCATGGATGCTTGCTGAATACTTATGGGGACCAACCACTGGATGTGACACAGTGAGGGACAAGTGAGGCATTTCAGCAGTGGCAACAGAGATATGAAAGACAAGCCATGTGCTAGATGGCCATGAAGATTTTGACAAGTACAGCGTGAAGCTCTTGTTTGTTGATGGCAAAAATGCACAGCTAATGGTGGTGGCTATTGTCTTGTTTTGAAGCTGAGAATTTGTTCTATCAAATAATGTTATTGTGCCCTTTTTATCTCTTTCAGTTTCCAAGGAAATAAATAGGAAGCATTATTTTCACAGCAATCTACTTAGTAACAGTTAAGGCCACAAGAATAATATTCATCCTTGCTCCAGCACCCAACTTCACTAACTCTGAAAAGAAAACCCAATTCTTTGCCTGATTTCAGTTTGACAATAATCACAGCATTTTCTTCTTTCTGGCGCAGCTTTTGGGACTCTGGGAACTGCTGTTTTACTCCCATTTCCAGGCTGTTATTCATTCTTTCTGTTACCTCTTCTATCAGTGCAATGTCTGGATAAAGACCACAGACACATAAAATGAAGATAACATCTGTTTTAAGAGCCTAACAATCAAGATGTAACAGATTTTAAGTCATCTGCCAAATCTGGCCTGGACTTCCCAGAGAGCTGGGCAGAGAAGAACCCTAGGAAGTTCAACAACAGCAAGTGCAGAGCCCTACATCTGGGGAGGAATAACTACACGCATCAGTACAAGAAGACCTGGGTGTCCTGGTAACCAAGAGGTGACCACGCACCAGCAGTGTGCTCTGGTGGCCAAGAAGCCAATGGGATCCTGAGGTGCATTGCACAGAGCGTGGCCAGCAGGGCAAGGGAGGTGCTGCTCCCCTCTGCTCTGCTCTGGGGAAGCACAGCTGGAGCACTGCGCCCAGTGCCGGGCTCCTCACTTCAAAAAAGACAGGGAACTGCTGGAGAGAGCGCAGTGGAGGGCTGCAGAGACGGGGGGGCACAGAGCATCTCCTGGTGGGGAAACTGAGAGCCGTGGGGCTGGTCACCAGGAGAAGGCTGGGAGGGACCTGACCAGTGCTGACCAATATCTGAAGAGTGGTGTTTAAGTGGATGGAGCCAGGCTCTGTTCAGCCATGCCTGGTGACAGAACAAGGGACACTGGGCAAAACTGGAACCCAGGGAGTTTCATCCGAACATGAGGAAGAACTTCTTTACTGTGAGGCTGGCAGAGCCCTCGCACATGCTGCCCACAGAGGTGGTGGGGTCTCCTTCTCTAGAGATATTCCCCAGACACTTTCCTATGCAGCTGCTGTAGTGAACTGCTTTGGAGAAGCCAGACTGGGGGATCTCCAGAGGTCCCTTCCAGCCCCTCAGGTTCTGAGATTCTGGGATCTTTTAAGACTCAATGATTCTGGGGCAAAGTGCCACCTAATTTCTCCTACAATTGATGTTTTAATTGGGAACATCTGCTATCTGCTGCTATCCCCTTTTCTTCTGCCTTGCCTGTTGTGATTCAGCAAAGGCAACTGAAACCAGAACCATAGCAGAGTGGTAACAGGACTCACACTACATTAAAAAGAGAGAAGCGAGCTGAAGCACACATACTTTCATGCAAGATAAATCCTTTCAGACTACTCAGTAAGCATGCTGTTCATCAGTACAGCTCTGTATGGATCACACAATTGCACTAAACCAAAGAGCCAAGTTTTCAGGATGTCCTCAAGACTCCCAGATTTCTGCACAAAATCATACAGTTTCAGATCAGAAATTGTGTATGTAGAAACAAATAAGGTGAGTATGGACTTAGCCAGCAATTAATTCAGTATACTGTCACTGTGAAGCATGGTGATCATTTTCCAAAATAGCTTATGCACTTCAGATAGGTAGCAAATAGCAACCAGAAAAGTAAGGTAACCTAAGCAAGGGGTTTGAACCAAAAACAGCTCTACAAGACATGAAAGACACTGATTTCAAAAGCGTTTGTAAATCCTCTCAGCTGTTAAAAATCTCAACTGTAGTCGGGAGAAGCAATACAATGCAGAGTTTTTTCACTCTGATATGAAACTGTGAAATTTGAATTGGTCTTCTCATCCTCAACATTCATCTCCATACTTTAGCCTGAGAAGATCTCCAGCTTGCAATTAGATACTGTAACTATAAAGGACACCAAGAATACCAAAGAGAACTACAAGGAGAAATTACACTTTCTTCCTGTCCCAGCTCTTCGGAATACATTTTTTCAGTGCTACAGGGCTGCTCCACAGTGCAGATAACAGGTATGTCAGGGAAAGTTGCTGTAATAGCAATCACACAACCACAAATCCTCCCTCCAGAGCTCCACATATCTGATAGCAGCATGGGTCTGATGGAGGACAGAAACTAACTGCTAACAGTTCTCTGCAGGGAGCATATGAAATGAGTCTTCCCATTTACTTCGGGGGAATATAGACTCAAAGTGCTAAGGAAGTAAACAGCCATTATCTAATCTACTCCCATGTGCAAAACACAGTCGGGATCATCTTCCTGAAAGATTTATTTATCTCTGCTATCTTTACACAGCACAAATATAGAAAAGGATAAAGGATGAAGCAACATATTTCCCTTTTTGCAATTCAGACAGGCTGAGCTCTCAAGCTGAGGCAGCTGGAAAGCTGAAGACAATGGTGTTTCTAAAATGCTCTTTGAGCATCCCCAGAAAAGCATAAACCAGTCCATTTCTTTTTGAAAAGTTCTTTAGGACTCTCAGAACATCCTGGGTAACTTTGTAATAACACTCAGGATGGAGCTCTATCTCTCCAGCTCTGATACAAGAGTCACAAAAAGACAACTTCTTTCACAGAGAAGAGTTCAGCAGGAACAAAGGAAAAAACAGTACTGCAAACACTCCCCTATATGTGACATGCAGCAGAGCAGCATCCGGATTTCACAGACAGCAAATACCATGCTAGATGCTGAAGGAATAGCAGTAAGTTTGTAGTAAAATACGTATGTGAAGATTAAATCAGAAATAGTGAAGTATCACAATTATGCCAAGGGGCATAAAGGAAGGCTCAGGCTGTAACTCAGGCTGTAACTGTGGGAAGGCACCCTACATATACACTGATAAGGCTCCTGGAAGTCAACACAAAATGTCCTGAAGCAACTGTCCGGACTGGTGCACTGACATTGCTACATTTTGCCACTCTTGATTTTTTGCTTTTTAACTTGTGATAAACCTCTCCTTTGAGCTGCAGCAAACTGCAGAAATGGCTCCGCTGTGCAGATGGAATGTGCTGCAGCATCTGAGCACTGCAGAGAGCAGCACAACGGGGCTCCATGAAACCTGAGCCGAAGCTTAGTAACACTGCTATGCCTGAACCCCTCAGGGACATATTTCTGTAGTTTCACTTTCAAAACAGAACGGTTGGAGAAGCAGCTGGAAAGGTTACTCCTCGCCTCGTAGTTAAAACAGCCAAGCAGGTTTACCCAGACAGCGTAACTGTTGCTTACATCTTCAAAGAGCTATTCTGCTGCTTCACCTGCAGAATCTATTCCCAGGCCAAGCATTAATACCAAGTGCATGATACTCATAGAACTTTGCGTATGTGAAATAGGAGTGAGAGAGAGAGAAACAAGTCTTCTTAAAGAACTAGGTAATTACAATGTATAAATAATATAAATGTCCATAATAATAAATACAAAAATATGCTGGAGTTTTTAATTTGCTTTTTGACTCATCAGCATTCCCTCCCTCAACCATTTTGCTCGTCTTAACGTCTGCACAGCACTCACTGGGAACACAGATGTGGCAGTGAGTCAGGTCTCTGCTGTTGCAATTCTTACCCCACAGCAGAGAACTTCCAACACCTTTCCAAGTTTCAATATGCAACTCACTAACCTCCCTCCTCCTCTCCTCCACATGAGGAAACATTTAGATTTAGGAACATCCCAGCCTGCGTTGAGCCACTTTCTGCTTTTTGCTACAACAGGCAACAACCTTCTTACAGAAGGGTACCATATTAGAGGTTTTTGCAGCAATTACTTACATTGAAAACCATTCCTAAACTTCATCCTCAGTGGGTACAATCTAACTATAATTAAGAACATGAATGCCACTTGCTTTTGTATCAGCACAGGTTCTTACCGTTCATAGACGAGCAGTACTTTTCTCTCATCCTTCATTTGTCCCAGCTAAACAAGTATGTGACTTCTAATTATCTCCTAACATAATGAGCCACAGCTGAAGAAACAGAAAATCTCTCTTTGCAGATTCTTCCGTTCATGGCTACACTGTGAACAAAACTTCTGAGGAAGCGTCTACCTTTAACATCACCATTTTTAATATAAATGCATGTTATTAGTTCCCACTTTCACAACCCTTCCCTTCATCTGATTCCTCTTACTCGGCCTAGGAAGGCCTTCCAGTTCTCCATCATACCACAGGCGGTCCGTTGTCCGAAGATGGATTAGCCGAGTTGTGTGGATAATGCCACAGACAGAAACATCCACAAAGCGCCTCCGGGTCAGGCACAAGTCTGCCAAGCCTAATTAGCGTAAGTGTATCATTATGCTAACTACCTCACTGCCAGAACCAGCTCAGGTACTCCTGCAGCAGACTTCCTGGTGGAGCCAGTTTTCCCAGGATTTAATTAACCACCAGCAGCACAGAAGTGCCACAGGGGAAATTATTAATTAATGTGGAATCACACCCCCATGTGGATGCAGTTACATTGCTTCTGAGTTCAAACCGCTTTATGTTTGTTGGTGTTTTCTTTTTGTTGGTGGTGTTTTCTTGTTTTACTTTTGTTTGTTTTTTGTTCTTTTTTTGCATGAGGCTACAGCTGAAATAACTAGAACCAAAAAATGCATCTCAAATCTTGATAATTTGAGAGTAGATTCAAGAGTGCCCCAAAAAATCATCAATTTTCTGGTTTACTTGTGGCTGTTTTCAGTTAACATAAATACATTTTTTGCCAATTTTCAAATAGAATGTATGGAATTGCAACACAAAATTCAATCTTGTCTCTTTATCAGATGTTTATAAGCCCTCTCCTAGCAGGGAGAAATCTCCCTCCCTTCACAGACATGCCTTATTCATGTCATCGCTTTTTGGCAGTATGTACATCTGTGAGCAGCTGTTTCCAAGGGTGAAGCAGAGGAAGAGTAAAACTTTATCAGAAATCTCTAACAAACACCTCAAGACCTCAGTCATTAAAGCCTCTTGCACTGACCCAAACCGATGCGTTACTTTCACAAAAACAAGGTCAAATATCCCACTAGCTTTATGCCGCTGTTGTTGACTATGTTTTAATTAAAAAAAAAAAAAAAAAAAAAAAAAAGTTTTGTTACTTAAATACATTAACTATATAATGTATTTTATGAAGGCTGCTCCACAAATAGTGCCTCCTATTTCCTCAAGTTGGCCCATGACATCAGAGGCAGACGTTGGTGGGATGGCAGTAGAGGGTGAACCTTCCCACCAGTATCCGTTACATTTTGTTGCTGTGTGACAGATGGCAGCAGAGGGGCAGTCTGACAAAATGGGTCTGATGTGCAAGTGCAGATGGAGCAAGGGGGTGGAGCCGAATTCCCTCACGCAGAAAGAATAGCACCCATTGACATGCATTGACACCTGCTGAACGTTCACAGAGACCAACCAGTGGATGCAGCACACCGCAGGGGGTGGCATGCTTCAGCAGCAGTGACAGCAACAGAGGTGCAGACTGTTACAAGCATGGCATGCACCTCTTGTTCTCTGCTGGAATGCACAGCTACTGGTGGTCACTACGTTGAGAAACAGAGTTTTGCAGATGAGAACTTGCTGTATCAAATAGCGTTACTGTGCTCCTTGTATCTGTTGTAGTTTCCATGGAAATAAACAGGAGTCATTACTTTTGGAGTGGCACACATACACTTGGTCCAAGACAATTCCCGTTCTCTCAGTGCAGCCCAGGCAAGCCAAGAGGTTGGACACCCTAATGGTTAGGTTGTAGAAACAGAGTCCTACTTAAATTTATAAAGGTTCCCTGTTACTTTAAATTCTCAGAGCCACTGTATTCCAGTCCTGCACTTGTCCTTATTTTTTGATTTAAGGTTATCACTGTATGTTATGCACTTGAATCTTTAACTAAGAAATCAATGATTCAGATACTATCTTCATCAGTTCCCTCGCAATAGCTTTCCTAGACAGCTTCTGACCTAATTCATACCTCCCATAATCCTGATGTCTTTCACTGCAGCTAAAACTGCTTGTTAGAACGGTGTGAGTTGCAAGTTCAAACATGAAATGTACTGCAGTTCTCTCACAGAGAAATAAATAATTTTAACAAAGTAAGCTCAGTTTAACATAACAAAGGCTAAGACAGAGATTATCCAATTCCAGTCACTTGAAGGGAATGCATTAACCTTTCCAAATTTCATCCCAGCTTCCATATGCTCATTTCCATTTCCTCATCCCTGGGGATATATCTGCCCTCTGATCTCACCTTATCAATATTTCCTTTGCCTGGTATCACTCTCATTCCTTATTTCTGTGTTAGTTTCTCCCCACTTCAATTTTAAGACTTTCTTATCCTTCACACAAATTTAACCACAGACAGCCAGTGACTAAGGAACACAGCTGAAATTTATCAGTTAAGAAAAATGCCTTTCTAAGAATGTCCTTTGATAGCAAAAAGCATTCAAAAGCTTTCCTTGTAGTAGCCCTCCGTTGTCTCTTAGCCTTCAGTCTCTTGGTCTGCCTTCTCATTTTGTCAAAGTAACTTTCCTCAGAAAAACACCACCCTATACACCTCTTTCAGCTTCTCCTGGAGGTGTATAGTAGGTCTGCTTACTTTGGCTGTAGCCAATACAGAACCTCCAATCACGAGTGGCTTCTGGTACTGGATTCTGGATTCTTGGGCACAGACAATTGTTTTCTGCAGCTAGTTCTGCTTTATTTCTCCTCTGTTCCCCAGCTTTCTCATCTTTTTCTCTTGTGATTCTTGTCCTCAAGTTATGGCATAATCTCCACTTTGTTTTTGTGTGAGACAGGACTTTGTCAACCCATTGTCAACCCATTCTAGCGATGAAAAAGAATCTTCTTCCATTCTGTATTTTTAGCACTAAGTTCTCCCAGCCTCACCCTCCTCACCCAGACTTTGTTCTCCACATCCTGTCCTCTGGAAGCTGGCTGTAAACTTGAAATGATTTATACAGCGTTGCCTCTCCACCAGTGACTGCTTATCCTCAGCTTCCTGGCTTCCAGATGTTATCACTTTATTCTACCAGTCGATATTTCCTACCAAATCATCTCATACAATAATAAATTCACTTTGCAATTCATCATTTTCAATGGAATGTGACTATTTGTTTACTTCCACTACTAGTCCAGCAGAAGCTTGATTCTTCACTCCTAGTTTTAAAAGCAGAATCACAGAGTTTGCCTCTGCAACCAGGAAAACATCTCTTTTCAGCCCACAGAGCTGGGTTGTGCTTCTTTCCTACTTAGACTTCCCAGTTATTCACCAACTTCAGCCCTGTCCCTTCAGCATGGGCTGAGCATGGGCTACTCTGTTCAAAAGAGAAAAGTTTCTTTAATATCCACTATCCCAGAAAAAGCATAAAACTCCCCAAAGAAATGCTGGAAGCTACAAATCAAAGCCTAGCAAAACGACAAACTTGATTAGCTAGATCTTCAAGGAACAACTCTTCCTTACCCAGCATAAGTTACTCACTAACTTCCATACCTTGTGGTCTGCTCACCACCTTCTTGGCTGCTGCTCTGACTGCTGGCTGCTCAACTCCCAGGTAGACTGCCAGGTCAACAGCACAGCATTCAGGTTGCCATCAGACAGCCACGTCAGAATGCAAATTACACAGCTGTTCATCCCTTCCTGAGGGGGATGGGTATGATCCTTTGATTTTACTCAGTAAAAAAATAGTGCTAGTTTTTATTGCACTAGTGTAAAACAAGGCCAAAAAAGGCAGTAAGTACCTCTGGTTTCTCCATGTCTTTGGTAAGGAGTGCTAAGAATAGTGGGTTCACATTTTTCTGAGCCTTCCATTTGCTTGCAGAAGCCCTTCACATCCCTCACTCAAGCTCAGCTTTTGCCTTCTCAATTCTTGCGAGCTTAGACAATACTTCTCTATTCCTCCTGCCCAGCCAGCCACACTTCCACCTTTTTCATACTTCCATTCTGTGTTTGAGATCCATCAAAATTTCATGTTTACCCCTGCTTGTCATCCTTGTAAGCACATTTAGAAATAGAAATATCACGGCTGTTCTCCTCCTTCAGACCCTTAAAGAAGCTTCTCTATTAAAGCTGAAGAAACTTGGGTTAAACCACAGCAGCAACAAGTCTCAGAAACAAAGTGCTATCTCATGTGAAAAACAGCAGACAAAAGCTGAAGATCTTCAGATTCCTATGCCTCTATTATGAAATGAAATGTTCCTTTTGACCATGAGGTAGCAAACTTTGAACAAAAATATCATGTTCTACCATCACTGTGAAAAAGACTACAAACCATACTCCTGCTACGTAGTAAGAACACCAGACACTGCTAGCAGCCAGGTAAGCCGATGGAGGCATCCCAAGAACCAGCTAGAATGTCCCCTCAAAGTACAGAGGCATGTATTATCAGCTCTGCGTTCCTTGAAAGCTTATAAATGTAAGATGCAAGGAGGAGGAACGTATAAAATCAGGTCAGCTACTTAGCAATTTCTTCATTATTATTTCTAATGCCTGTCATTTCCTCCAGCCTCTCTGCAGATTGATTGACCTGAGGAAGAAAACCAAGTCATTGGGTTCAGGCGACAGTAAGACCACATAAAGAAATCAAAAGGAAGCTTACTTCAACCTTAAGCGCACATCTCCTTTCTCTCAATTCATCAATACCAAACAGAGCTAGGCAAAGCAAATCTTAGGAAGTCCTTTTCCTTTAAACTGAGTCAGGAGACTGTGAATAACTGCCAAAAAGCCTTCTAAACAGAAATGCTATGTATCCCCAAAGACTGTACAAACAAGCAGAGATTTTGGAGGGAGAAAGGAAGAAAAAAGGAATCACACTCTGTGAGAGTCCACACTGAATAAGGCTGAAAACTTTAACCATGAAAAACAATTATTGCAGGAAATTCTCAAAAAAAACCCCAAATCTTCCAAGGAAAGTTCTGGCCTTCTAAGCTGAGGTCCAGTACATGGAGGCTCAGATGCTGGAGAAACAGGAACTACATTTCCATATCTTTCATATGTACCCCTGACATCTTTTCCACTGATTTTTCAACTGATTATCAATATTCCTGTTTCTGGACCTCAAAATGTTTAATTCTAACTATTAAGGTGAAAACCTGTGAAAAATAAGTAGTGGAGAGTAGGTTCAAATTTCCAAGTCTTAGGCCATACTTTAATCACATCTTCAAACTTTTTGATGCAATCATGAACGCTAGGAAATGCTCTTGCTGTATAAACTGAAATTATAATACCATTTCCAAGTGAGGAAGAGAAAGGCAGAATTAAAATACCACGCAACTCTCAATAAAGTCTTTTTCACATAAGCTCACGTAACAGCACAGTGCTTGTCCAACGTGTCACCTGATTTTCAGCCCACTCAAAGCATAAATGTGCCTTATTAGTCACATGGTTCAGGTTTGACGGCCCTTTGTAGCTTCTTCTCAGGAATCAGTCTTGGCTAGGCTTTCTGCTCTGTTCCATGAGGTCCCACTGAACTCCCAAATTGCTAATCTTAGGTCAAAATGAGAGAATCTGTTGTGATAAATAAGAAAATGGAAAGACAAAGGAACAAAGCTAAAACACCAGAGTGGAACTGGATCATCTTGAATGCCAAAATAGACTAGAAAAGAGCTTATCAATCATTCCACACAAGATGAGTTTGTTTGCATGAGGCTGAAGGAAGCCTCATTACATAACGGCTTGGCACACCTACGGGTGCAGATCATGGCTTTTCACACAATCCCCACTCTCCTCCTTCACGCAGGGAACACACAGGCTTTAATTACTTTCTACCAGCTGGCTCTGAATTTCAGTATCAACAGTTCCATCAGTTTCCCAGGTTATGTGTTCCCACAAACTCCCAGGCAGCTTCAAAGCCCAAGAGAGAAAAAATGAAACATTAATTACCCTAAAATTAAGATTCTTTAAATGATAAGCTTTTAATACATTTTTATTATTATTATTCTTTAATTTCAAAACACAAAACTTACAATTTTATCTGAGATCAACGCCTACATTCCCAATTATCACTCTGTGACCACTTCTTAATCGGTAATGCAATCTAACACGTGATAATGCTTATTAAAAATATGTATATGTATTTCAGTATCTATCAGTGCACCAACAATTCAAATGCAGAATGTAAAACTCTCAAATTCTTTCAACAGCGATTCTCCCTCTTCATTCTTTTTCTAGAAGAGTACCCAATATCACGAGAACCTGCACCCCTGTGCTTTACCTCCTACATCAAAACACCATCACAGGCCAATTATTTACCACGTTACTTCACGTTGCAGCTGCACCGCGCCGTGCATCCAGCAATTCCAGCTTTCTGAATGTGATGCACGATGGGATCATTTCCACGAGAAATCCCAACAAATGCACACAGAGATTCCTTACACTATTCAGCCTGGGTGGCCTTCTGTCTGTTATTAACAGCTCCTCCATAAGCAACAGCTTCTGCCTCTCTCTATTGAGTAGTCCCTGTACTACACTGCAGACGTGATGGGACTGTGACAGATGACCCAGATGCCACATTTCTTCTATTCTGCATTCGCTCTACAATAAATACATGGATCTGCCTCTAGCCATATCTGCCCTGTAGCCATCAGTTCAGCCCTGCCTGTGCCGGGACAATCACACCTGTACCGGATACAGAGCCTGAATGAGCCAACGGAGCCAAGGCCAGAGTGACAGCCACAGACATTGTGGCCTCACTGCACAAAGCAAACGTCTTCGGCTGCACTGCTGGCTCAGAGCGCTGCCGGCTGAGCTCAGGGTTTATTTTTAAAATACAGATCCTCAGGGTCATTTTCTCCTTTCTTCAGTTCACCACAAATCGATGTCGTTACTGGGGGAAAACAACCTTACAAGAAGAATCCTGTAACAATCACTATTTCAGGAATTCTGAATTTATGGTTTCACTTCAGTGTCATCTCCAAATAGATAAAATCTTCTGGTCTTTTCTTTGAAAATATCAAACGTTCTCTGACATATCTTTCAGATCCCCCAGAATTAGTTGATCATTTACATACACACAAAGGCAGATGGACAGTAAGGAAGGAGTTGCCCCAGAAAGCTCAGGCAGTACCCCCAGTGGGTAAAAACATTACCAAAACACAACCTGAGCAGAGCCTGTTTCCCTCCTTCAAGATTCTTTTGCCTTGTTTTGATGCAGAGCCCTGGTGCTTGTTCTGCTGGAAGGCATATGCCATACTCGTGTCTGTTGCCATCTGCACAATAACCTCATAAACATCTGAAGAGCCTTTTGATTTTTGGAACTCACTTTTAAAGTAAAGAAACTCATAACCAGCTTCAAAAAAACCTAAATCTTTAGACTAATGGGATTACCACAGTTGGTATTCTTAGACCATATTTTCTATGTTTTCAAACTAAGTCTACTCTTGCATTAACTAAAACCAAAGCATATTTTTAAAAGGAATGGAGAACATGCATTGGGTCCTCAACACAGTATGCAATTATGATCAAACCATGCTGAGGTGTGCTCTGCAGCAAACACAAATACCTACAGAAATCAGCCTCAACAGAACAAACAGCCTTCAGTATGTTTTCAAGTCTGGGAAGAACAGATTCATTTCTCTTTAGCTTGAAGACCCTACCATGAAATGCCAGTGGAATTAAGTATCAAATTTTGATGCAGACGTCCTAAAGGCTAATTTATGCATACAACAGGGACCCACAATGAAATGAAAGCCTTTACCTCAAAGACAACAGAAGTTGAGGATATGGAACAAGGGCACTGGCATGAGGACCAGGGAGAGTAGCTCTGTCTTCCTCTTCAGAAAGCAGTGATGTGCCGGTGGAGCACAGTGGGTTGCACAGCTTAGCCCTTCAATGGCAGCCTTGCAACAGACATCAGCCCAGGTAGGTAACAGCTCCTGGAACTGTCTGGTGCTGCGTAATGAAACAAGAGTGCACTGCCTATGCTTTATCTCCTGCTGGGCAAGGATGCAGTGCCCTGGCTCTTGGCAGTGTTTTCTATACACTTGTTCATCAGATGTTCTCCAGATCCAGAGACTGAGCTAGCTGGAACTTTTACAACACAGCCTGCAGTGCACTGCATTGCCATGCAAATAGCAGCATAAATTCTACAACTGTGACATGTTACACTACAGATGTGTATGCAATGCTCAATTAATGCATTAATTCTTTTTACTATTAAGAAATAATTATACAATCTATTTTTAAGTAAGTTCTTGTATCAGATAACAACCTTTGCTTTCCCCTTTGCCCTCAGGTGAACATACATGTGTTCTTGCTACAGCGAAGAAAGTTGGAATGGACATTAGCAGTGCAAGCAGGAGATAAGACACAGACCACAATAAACCATCCTGACACTGGAAATCTCATTACAATTTTGTTCTTATCAACAGGCTCCATTTTCACAACTGAAGCAGAGTCAGCTCAAAACTGCTCTCCCTTGTTTACATTGGATTTTAGTGTGAACCTGTTATGACACAGAAACATTTGGATGCACTCAAAGCGTTCAAATTAAAAAAGAACAAAAAACCTCTATCTAGAATTATGCACTCAGTTTTCAGTATTTCAGAGAACAAACATGCCAGTTAGAGCCCCTAGTACAGAAAATCAAGATGGACAATTTCTTTTGACTTACAAATGTTATTCCTTTGAAATTCTATATTCTCCCCTCTTCTAACTTTGCTTTCACCTGAATAAAGACTGAAGCACGGGCAACTACAGTGAGGGAGGAAGCAGTTATTTCCTTTGCAATTCTCTCAATGATTCTTCCAATTCTACAGCTAACTCAAGAGAGGGGAGGAGTGTTGGTCTCTTCTCCCGGGCAGCAAGAGATGGAACAAGAGGAAATGGCCTTGATTTGCACCAGGGAAGCTTTAGGTTGAATATCAGGAAAAAAACTTTTACTGAAGGGGTTGTGAAGCAGCTTTCCAGGGAAGTACACAGGTCACTTCAAAAGCAATGCCTCCTGTTTATTTCCACAGAAAATAAAGCAGCTACAAAGAACACAACCACACAATTGATAAAGCACGTTCTCAGCTACAAAAGCACTATTTTTCAACACAGTCACCACATTGCCTATGCATTTTCACCAGTGATGAACAAGTTTGCATGCTGCACTTATAAAAATTTACACAAGTGGAGGTGACCCACTGTTTCACAACTGCTATGATGGTGACATTGCTAGGAAAATATTGCCCAAGCAGTCCAACTTCCACTGCGCTCATATCAACTGTTTGGTTTCCATCCACGTTCAGCAAGCGTCAACAAATGTCAATGGGTGCTATTTTTTCCACATGGAGGAATATATAGGAGGCATTACTTTTGGAGCAGCCTTCATAGTTCAGTCACCATTCCTGGGGGTATTTAAAACACACAGAGATGCAGTGCTTATGAACGTGGCTTAGTGGTAGACCTGGCAGTGCTGGGTTAAGGGATGGACCTGATGACCTTCAAGCTCTTTTCCAACCTATATGGTTCTACGATTTTAATGAGTGGAGAGATCCACCAGCCTTGAAATGAAACTGCTGCTCTTTCCAGAGTGAAAGGACTCCCCTGCTGTCTCTGGTTTTGGTAACATACAGACAGGGTAAACCAATAATGCCAACTCACCTGGGCCCTGACCTCCACCCATCACTGAGCAGCACACCCACTTCAGTGCCACATCTCTGTACTCAGCACAGAGGCTCGAGAGGACACATGGGCAGTAAGGCTGGGAAAATCATTTCAGTTAGAATTCTTATTCTTTATGCTTGGGGTAATTTCACCTCGTACCAGTTCATCTGTGCTCTTCACTACCTAGCTTCAAAATCATTTGTTCTGATGAAGCAAGAGATAGGGAAGACAAGCACAAGTGGCCTGGCAGGGTAGAAGAGTTCATTTCTCTCT
The DNA here is from genome assembly GCF_023343835.1 of Lagopus muta. Lineage (NCBI taxonomy): Eukaryota > Metazoa > Chordata > Aves > Galliformes > Phasianidae > Lagopus > Lagopus muta. The sequence goes on along the minus strand of NC_064458.1, from coordinate 4,649,614 downwards.
ACAGGAATGCAGCTCAAGCTGCTGCAGAAAACACCTCCCCTGAACTCCAAACCTTCAACTGCTACACCATACCTGGAAATTTCCAGATTCATGTCATCAAGTCCTTATTGACCTCTGGAAGAGGAATCTGCAACACAAAAAAGAAAAAGGAATCATAAGTATTTTACATACATGACCCACAGTAAATTCAACTAACTTGCATGGACCTTCAGCTTCTCAACACACAAAAAGCTCTGTGTTTCTCCTGGATTTCTAATAGAAGTGAGTGGGAAGTCAATCTTTGATCTGAAAGAAACATATACAGTACATGATAGCAAAGATGCATTTTAGAGAGAAGATGAAGAACCTGTCTAAATTCAAGAGCCAGAAAGTAGATTTATTTCAAAAAGCTTTGCATGGATATTGCAAGATATTGCAAGAAATCTGAGTGCTTTAGAAACTGGAGTTATAATGTAGAATAAACATTTAGAAAACACTGCCAGTTTTCTTGTCTTCAGATACTATTTTGTTTTTATAAGAACTTCTCACCATCAAATATACAAAAAAGGTGTAGTCTTTATATGCAGAAGCTTCTCTGAAATCAGTTCTTCCAAAGCTTTGTAAATGATTAGAAACAAAAAAAGAAAACAGTACAATTAACAGAATTAGTAAGAAAAACAATACACTTGTCAAAGGAATTAAGAATGCATCTTCATCTTCGAACTGCTGCCTTGAGGCAAATCTCAACATGACATCTACATCCAGGAGAACAGCTCTTAACCAGAGCTGGAATTATCCTCATGACATGGATGCTGTTCATTACTTTTTGCTCATTCTAGAAAGTGATTTTTAGGTGAATATCCAGGTAAAACTTGTTTGAAGACTGACATACTAACATTCACTAAGGTCTTCAAGTTTCTACACACTCAGGCTTCTGCTCTAGCACTGCTGACTGTCTTCACTTCTACTTGCAAAGTAGTACTACTAAAAACTTGGGGCCTGAGGATTCAGAAACTTTTCAGAAACCTTTAGACAACGATCAGACTTGCATCAGCTATTTTTCCAACAAAACACCCTTTGATCTCTCTTGAAGGCATCTGTTAATGTGCTGTTACCAACACCAAAGGAGCTGTAGAAAAAAAAAAGTAGTTCCCCACCTGTACGACAATGAGAGCTGTCAAAATATCCTGCTACAGATCACAGTTTATTTTCAGGTCTTCCTTTACATATTACAAGTGCTCTCAAATCCATGATACTGTAGATCAACATGTGAACCACTAATGACTGACAGGTGAAGCCCCAGTGACTGGAAAAGGAAAAAAATCACTCCTATTTTAAAAGGGTTACAAGGGAAGACCTCAGGAATTACAAAACAGTCAGCCTCACCTCTGTGCCTGAGAAAATCATGGAACAGATCCTCCTGGAAGCTGTATTAAGGCAAGTGGAAAACAAGGGAGGTGATTTGAGACAGCCAGCACAGCTTCACCAAGGGTAAATCACATCTGACCAATCTAGTGGCCTTCTACGATGGAGTGAATGCATCACTGGACAAGAGAAGAGTGACAAATGTCATCTACTTGAAGTACTGTAAGGCCTTTAACATGGCCCCACACAACATCCTTGTCTCTGAATAGAGAGAGGTGGATTTGAAGGGTGGACTGTTCAGTGGATAAGGAATTGGCTGGATAGCTGCAGCCAAGGAGTTGCGGTCAATGGCTTGATAGCTGGGTGGAGATCAGAGATAAGTGATGTCCCATAGAGGCCCCAGTAGTTTAATATCTTCATTAACAACACAGAAGTGGGAGCGAGCACACCCTCAGCAATTCTGAGGATGACACCAACCTGAACGGTGCAGCCAAAATACCATCCAGGATAAATGCCACCCAGAGGGAACTTGACAGGCTTAAGAAGTGGGTTCACGTGAACCTCATAAAGATCAATGATGCCAAGTGCAATGATGCCACCTGGGTTGGGGCAATCTCACAGCACAGACTTGGGGATGGATGGAGAGAAGCCCTGTGGAGCAGGACTTCAGGATCCCGGTGGATGAAAAGCTGGATGCGAGGCAGAAGTTTGTTCTTGCGGCCCAGAATGCCAACAGCATCTTTTTACAATGGCATGTAGTGACAGGAGAAGAGGCAATGGTTTCAAACCGAAAGGGTAAATTTAGATTAGATACAAGGAATAAATTGTTCATAATGAGGGTGGTGAGGCACTGGAACAGGTTGTCCGAAGAAGCTGTGGAATAACATTTTGTAAGTGCTCAGTGCCAGGTTGGACATGGCCCTGCTCCAGCAAAAGATGCCATGGCAGGGTGGTTGGACTTGACGATGTCTAAAAGCCTCCTCCAACTCAAACCACTTATGAGTTCATAAACACAAAAACAACTCAAGTTATAATAACAGGGATATCTATCTCAAAGGACAGAAAACTATCAGTTCCTTTCTGACATCTTTTTCTCTCTTAGCCCCATTAGGGCATACGAATATAATAAAAAAATCCAAATCAGTTGTCATTCAGAAGAACTCTTGATTGCAGGAACGACTGACAAATTAAGTCCCATGTTTACTGGACAGCACCAGGTCTATAAAAGTCTGGTTACTTTTGTGATATTGGCTCTTCAGAGCTTGCTCCTTCTTTTGGCCAAACATTACTTAAGTTCTGGATTCAAAAGGTTGTCAGAACACTACAGAATAAAAATGATTAAATTATTTTTAATGATTAAAAATGATAAAAATTATTCTGGTTAGAACCAGAATAAAAATGCCTTCAATCAAGTTGGTCACCACATGAGGAGAAAAAGAACTTCCTCAAGTTGAGGAGAAAGGAGCTTTAAAAAGATGCTTTCCTCAGCTCTATTTCTGCAAGAAAAGTGAGTATTAAACTGAAATGTTAAGTATCCGATGATGATATCAAGGATGATATCACAAGGACACAGCCACTGAGCTTCTGATTTCAGACATATTATGAAGCATCCCCATGTAAACTTGGGAAGAAAGAGTGAATAGCTTAGATATCCCTAAGCACCACCATTCATCTTTATTTCTACATGGGTTAGAGCCTCCATAGACACTCTCTAAAAAGTAACAGAAAGGGCACCCACCCGGAAGAAACATTTTTATTTTGCTTAGAGCTAAAATATAGCAATAGTTTCTGCCAGTGATCATGCAGTTTGTAGCAGGAACCCAATCCTTGACTTAAGTAAATAGAAAAGCAGAGTCCCTTTGAATTACCAGACTGACAGACTGCAAAAATAAGCCTAGTTTCTGTGGGCTCAGGAGGATTATAATGCAATAATATAATAACCATTTTTCACTGTATATATTGCTCTCCTTTCCTGCCTGGAAACAACAATCAAACAGAGAAATCCCTCTCTTCTACCTCCTCAATTCTAACACATGAAGGGAATGAGATTAATAAAATTAACATTTCATACGAATTTCACAAGTTTGTAACAGTTTATAATCCAGAACAGGCATTCCTCAACAAGTTGTCTTAACTCCAGATGGTGAGAAATTCTGGCTTAATATCAGGTGCACGGTTCAATTTTGCCAGCTTCTTTACTGGCATGAGCACCTGACCGCCTGTTCTGTCTGTAAACTTCCAGCACACAGCCTTGGGTTAACAATATAAAAACTTTTTTTGTTTGTTTGTTTGGTTGGTTTTTTTTTTTTGCTTTTAGCAGAAATGGAGAAAAGGCTCCTCTGTGATGGCAAGGCTCTGTAACTCTCCTGAATACCTCGATAAACCTGAGCTTGCAGGCAGATGAGTCATCAGCACATTTTCGCATCTTGCAGTTGTCCCTGGTCAGTCAGAGGCAGCCCGGCTCCTCCGGAGGGCCAAAGTCCCACATTTGTCCCCTCCAACAGATCTTCAATTTGACTTTCGCACAACTTACAAACACAACTTCACCATCAACTTGCAAAACGAGAACGGCTTGCCTTCAGCTGCAGATCAGTGGCATAAGCAAACTCAGCAAACATTTTCAAACCTCGCTAGCTAAAATTCAGAAGCCTAAACTCATATTATTCATCAATGCCCAATCTGGAAACATTCACCTCACGCTCTGACACCTAATTTTTCTCTCATTCAACCGCCAGTGCCTCTAAAATCCACTGCTTCAAATGATTCCAGAAGTGGAAACTGCAATATAGCGCCTCCTCTTTTTCGGGAGCAGCTGTCATTGCTCGCAAGAAAAGAAAATGCTTCTTTAATTTCACCGCTCTTCCACGCGAAGCGCTCGGAGCGCAGACGCCCAGACGCCCATCCGAAGGGCTTTTGCGACCTTCCTCACCGCGAACAGCCCGACGCCACCCCTCCCCTCTGTTCTGATCTCATTCTGCCTCGCTGCGCTCCGACAGCGAGCAAAGAACTCTCCCCGTGCAGAAGAGCGGTGTGGCGGATCGCCCTTTTCCTCCCGACCGCCAGCCAGGCCGACCGGCCCCGCTCCACGGCGCGGCAGCAGGTGGGACGCGGATCCGCCCGGCAGCTGCACAGCACGACCCGGCGGTGCCCCGCGCCGCTCCCGCAGCCCCTCCGCGGTCACCGCCTCCCCTCCCCGCAGCCTCCGCCCTCCGCTCCCCGACCTCGATGACTCCGCGCAGCCCCCGGCCCGCCGCCTCCCCGCGCTGCCCCGCTCCGTCCCCGCCAGCGCTCGCTCCCTCTCCCCGCTCCCTCACCTCCGCCTCCCCCGGGCCGCTGCCTCGCTCTCCTCTCCCCCCGGGGCGGCGCTGACCCGGTCTCTCCGGAGACCCGCTCGGCGTCCGGGCCGTGCGCGCCCCGGGCGTGAGGAGGAGGCGGCGTCCGCGGGGCGGGGCCGGGAGGACCGTGCGGCTGAGGAAGGGTCGCCCGCAGACTGTAGGGCTTTAGTAGCTGCTGGGGATGGGGGAGGCGTCGCTGCGGCCTTCTGGTGCCCAAAAGGAGCACAGAAACAGGAGGGAGAGCTACTTTTTATGCTGATAGTGATAGGACAAGGGGGAATGGGTTCTGAACAAAAGGAGGGGAGATTTAGGTCAGGTGTGAGGAAGAAATTCTTTACTCTGAGGGCAGCAAGGCCCCGGCACTGCCCGCAGCTGACCCAGGTCGTGGATGGGCCCTGGACAGGCTGAGCTGGGGGCACCCAGCCCATGGCACAGGTGGGACTGGGGGGGATGTGAGGTCCCTTCCAACCAAAACCATTCAGTGATTCTATGAAGAGGGTTTGAGGGCACCAACAAGTGAGGACAGACTGCTTCTGGTGACCCTGCAGTCTGAGCTTTACCAGGAGTGATGTGCTAAGGAGGCTGAGGGCTCTAATAGGAAGGCTCATGTGTTACAATAATTAATGGAGAATGTGGTCTTTTTGCCTTACCCAGACTGCGTTGGTATTTCCAGGACGAATCATACGGATATCAGAGAACCATTGAGGTTGCAAAAGATCACCAAGGTCATCTAGTCCAACTATCATCATCATGCCCACTAAAGCCTAATTGGCCCTAGGTGCCTTTTCTTGAACATCTTTGTGGTTGTGATTCCATCACCTCCCTGGGCAGCCTGTTCCCAATGCCTGACCCTTCTTTCCAATAAGTTTTTCGTAATAAGAGAAGCGGGAGTCAGCTGGAAGGGACAACTGTGCTAGGACATGTATAGAATGGTGTATGTGCCATGGCAGCCCTAATAACAGAATGGCATACCACAGGAACAAAGACACCAGACACCTTATATTCTCTGTCACTGTATGACAGTGTTTGCATGGTGCCATTTATCTCTGGCAAACTGAAAATGTAAGGCTAATGAATTAGACTGCTAGTTTATATGGAGTTTTCATGAGTTTGAATGAAAAAATGTAGGTGCAGTTGGAATCTTCATCCTGAGACTCTTGCTTCCCAATCTTGCCAACAGTGAGGGTGGTTAGTTGAACCCAGTATTTTCTTCACAAATGCAGAAAAAAAGGAGGAGTGAAGGAGGAGCGAACTGCAGCTGCCCTTGATGTGGAGAACCAATGATTTGGGTACTACATGTTATTTCAGCTTCTTGATGGGACAAGTCAAAACAAAGAGGAAACGCTGAGACAGTGGACTACAACTTTGGAATCACTGCAATACAGCTGTGTAGATTTTAAGGCCAGAAAAAAAGAAAAAAGAAAAAAAAAAAAGGCAAGGGTCATCTATTCTGTCTTCCTGCATTACATAGGCCAAAAAAAATTCCACCCCATCATTCTTGCTTTCAAGTCTAGGGAATACAGATCATGTGTACTGTTGTTTGCCAGTGTGCTGTAATGCATTCTAGCAGCACTTAAGACTGTTCCCTCATCTTACTAAAACGCTTTCCATCAGCTCGTTATTTCCAGGCTTTTCTGAAGCTGTAGCCAGGATGGATATGATAAGCGTTGTTATAAATACCTGTCTTGATAGCAGTGTTAACAATTTGAAAACAAATATAGTCACTTCTTACAGTTTTCTCTCTTACATATTGTATTTCACATGCTCAGTTCCAGTGAAGCAAGATAGAATCATGCTTGTAACAGACTGATGGCTTGAAAATAGTTTGCTGTAGTAACTGGGTTGCCATTAATGCTTTAGCATCTGGGCAAACAAACTGGTGAATATTTACACAAAGAGTTCCAGCCCTAAAGTTATAATAAATTTAGGAATCTTTGGCTCTATCATACTCCCTTGGCAGAACCCCAATGCTCCTACGTGCATTAATATTCCTGTAGCTGATTGTCTAAAACCAGTTTAATACAGTGCTCAGCCTGCAGTGTCTGTATTTATAAATCCAGCTTCTCTGAATCTGATTCAAAGCCCACTGACATCAGTGAAAAACTCCCAGTGACTTTGAACGGATATGAACTGGGCCTTCCATGAGTATAAATCTGCTCATTTCAGTGCGTGCAGAGGGTGAAACAAAAGCATCTAAGACTGCTGGAGCAAAGGAAGGGGCTTTGCCCAGTCTGTTCCTCCCCCACAGCCACCCGTCCCCCACCCCCAGATAGTGCTGACTTCCTCAGTTTGGAGGTGTAATATGAGTCATACTATCAGGAGCAGCAGTTTCTGCGTAATCACAGCAATGACCAGCATAGAAGCAGCAAAGCACATCGCAAACCTGAACATTTCCATGCAGCAAAGCAGTTCAGGACACAAAACCTTGTTGAGTAGCCTTGACCAGGAGCACAGAGACATGACCCGTGCTTGCCTTGTTGTTTATATAAATCACAGTGACTTTGAACTGTGGCTAGGAGTGCCTCTCATTCTGATGGAAGAGAGTGGTTCCTTAAAGCATTAAAAGGTGTCAGTTGTTTTAGGGGGATGTATGTTGATACATCCAAAGGGGTCTAATGCAAGGAAGCATACACCATCCCTAAATATCAGATGTCTTTGAGTTGTTTCATGAAACAATTAGGGTTTGAGGTACTTAAAAATAGCTCTAGAACATAGGCTGCTGAACTCACTTCAGGTTATTATTTATATTACTCTATATCTGTGAGCTAAAAACAACAACTCGTGTTGTTAGAAAGTAGTCACCCACCAACCGCTCAGTAAGGACAATACTGTGTTCAGATGTCCCAAAAGTCCTCTAGTTACAGCCCATGAAAGAGTCATCCTCTGAAATGCTTTTCAGCACGTTCTCCTAAGGCTCTGACAGGCTGAAGGTCACTTTGCCTGCAATCTCTGGTTATGATGTGCAGGAAGACCCGAATGTGTCTGCGTCAGAGTGCACAGCACCCTCATGTGGAAAGCCAAAGCACATGCACACCCATCTCTTGGTATGACCAAACTCCATTTATACGCATATGAATGGATTATGGCATGGAAAATAGCGTGGCAATAAATAAAGTAACTGTTGCAAATTACATGCTGCCAAAACGGTATACTACAGAGTGGAGCACTGGGCATTACTGCGGGGGAAATAACTGAAAGGCACAATTAGGTTTTGATGGTTTGTGACTGGTGGCATAGGAGGTTATGTGGGCTGGGTTCCTCCCTTTTTCCAGCAGATTTATGTAGGAGAAAGTAATAAAATAATACAGATCAAGGAACAGAGAATGGCCAACAGCAAACAAGGGAGGCTGAAAGAGATAAGACAGCAGTTCCAAGCAAGGAGGAAATTGGCTGTGGGCTTCATTTGGGACAATAAAGTTTGTGTTTGTTCTCAGGATTTGTAAATGCATTTATCTATCGGAAGATAGATACATTCCATACAAAGTGCAGATGTGCTCTTTGTAGCAGTGACTGAGGCACCAAAGGAAAGCACCTTCCTTTCTGAACCATGCACTTGCTCACTGTTGCCCATCACCTCACCTCCCTGTGTAGGGGCTGGATTCTGGGATGCATGACAAGAAACCTTGATGAGAAAAATCCTAGAAATCCTCCCTGCACTGGTTTTCAGGGGATTTAGAAACAGGAATATCTGCTTGTGTAGGTGAAAGAAAGGTGCAGAAGATCTGCTGGTACAGAGGCACCTGTGGAAACCCACAGCAGCATAGCTCCAGATGCATGAGGACTTGCTAGTGTGAACTGTGCTGTGAGAGTTCGGAGTGGCCGCAGAGCAATGCTCTCCAATACCAGTGTTCTGGCAGCTGATCATGCATTTATCTTTCCAATCATAAAGCTTCACTTTTGCCAAAACTCAAACACAGAATGGATCGTGTGCTTTTTGTTAGTGACTCTGTGATGAGTCAAATGCCAGCCTTTTCTTGCTGTTAAAATGCCTCTCTCACTTTGATTTCATATGCACAAATGCAGACAGGGCTGTGCTTCCTCACCTCATAGAGTAATAAGTTACGTAAACAGGGTCCACTTCCACTTTTTAGTGACTCCCAAATGCTCTAATAGAAGTGCCATAATCTTCTGCAATGATCCCAAACATTGCAGCTCGCAGTGATGTTAGACTGTTTTGGAACAAAACTGAATTCTTTTGCCCTTGATTACTTTTCAGTCTGTTTACCTCTGCACATTCCAGTGACCTTTTCAGACCTCAGAGGGAGGTTGTTTCAGCAGTTCAAGTGTTGATAATGTTTGCAGTGCTGTGGTAGTCAGGGAGAGTGGCAGTGAGAGGTGACCCGAGGTGTGAAACGCTGCTTGCACACTGGGGGACTTCTTGGGAAGTTTCTCTTGTTCCCCGCAGTGGATATGGAGGCAGTTGTTCCTCTCAACCCCATTTTAAGGAAGACCAGGGCTGGGTGATAAAGTCCTGACTCTGTCCTGTTTCAGAAGAGCACAGAAATTCCTTCCTCGGGTGCTTTGAGAAGTCCACGAACCTGCTGCTCCCGCAGCCTGCTCTGCCTGCAGGTAGGTCATGTGTCAGGAGGGAGGATGGAAGAGTTCAGATCATTTTGTGTCACTCTGAAAGTAAAACCATGACTGAGAGAACAGACCTTTATGAAGGAATCACAGGGTTGCTGCATCTGGGAAGGACTGAGGTCTGAATCATGGCTGAGAGTTATCCCATCTCAGACACTCCACGTCGGGTTCTTCAGTGGTCGAAGTTGCATTGCAGCACAACTACCTGCACACTAACTGCTACCCAAAGAGGCTGTCCTGATCCTTCCAGTCATTCGCATTCCCTCAGGCACTGTTCTGCCATTCTCTCTACTTTCTGATGGGCCAGTTTGAGCAGCTAAACAACCAGAAAACTGTCATTAATCTTATTTATTTATTAATTTTAACTATTGCAGCAGAAGAAAGACCTTTTCACAGGGTTAGTTCTAGTTTAACTTCTTGAACTGGCTCAGATGGACACATGTATGAGTGCACATACAGTCCCATGCAGTTCAACAGCAAATGAAACTGACCTGTTTCAGTGTGTTATAAACCTGCACCAAACTTCATGGTCTTCATATTTTCCTTGTGTATGGGAACTGCTGAGTCACTGCCTGAACCTCTGATTGATCACCTGAGGTGAGCCATGAGTCAGCCAGAGGAGCACAGGTGAAGGCAATTCACCTGTGCTGCCGGAAGGGGTGGGGCCAGGCTCCACCCCTCCTGGACCTATTTAAGAGCTGGCTACCAGAGGGGAAGGATCTCTTCTGGAGATCCTCCTCTTTGGTATCTTCTAGTGAGCTCAACCCAAGGGTAAGCTCTTCTACTTATTCTCTTTTGCGATCCTTGTTTGCTTTGCCTTACTCTTTTGATTATATTGCAATTATAACATCTTGATATCTATTGATTATACACAATTGTATTGTGATTATAACATCTTGGTTGTACACCTTGCACCAACACTGGCATTGATACAGAGGCATGCTAAGCCAGCTCAAGGACATGAGGTCACTGAAAACTTAAAAAAAAAAAAAAAAAATTTTCTACTCACACAGTCTTAATTTAACAAAGAAATCCAAGCCCTGATGGTGTTCCAGTGTACGTACCTGATTTTTGCCACCTATCAGCTGCAGCAAGTAGGGGTAGAAGGGAAACTGTAATCAAAAGGACCAGCAGAGAAATCTGACAGGTGTCCACAGTAACTGCCATGCAGAATGAAGCAGCAGTGAGCTGGAAACAACTCTGATGCCAAGATGGTGCAAACAAGATCTATCACCTATCTGCACCTCATTCCTTTAGCTGCATTTATTGTCAGCCACTTTAAAAAACAAACCAAAAAAACATATGCTTGTGGCAATTTGGATATAAAGCAAGTATTTCTGTCCTGTTGCATTCTTTATGGTCACTGTAGTATGCCTGGTACAAACATTTCATTGAGCAGCTCCAGGAATATTGGCAACATTTCTTTTTAAAAGTACCTTATGTTCATCTTTCTATGAGCATCACAACATGCTCAATCTTGTTCTTGAGGATAAATTCTACATATTTCTGTTCTCCAAGACTGCAAAGACAATGGCGTGGGTCCTGACACAATCATTTTTCAGAAATAAAGCTGTTTTAACTCATTTTGATTGAAGTAATGCTCTTGGTGGATGCAGGCTGAACAGCAGGTCAGTTAAGACATGACAGCTTACTTCAGAAACAAATACTTGTACTGGAAGCATATAGGGACTTCCCTTTTCATCCGAGAATGGTATTTTTTACTAAACAAGGAATACTGCCACTTTAAATTTAATCTTCTCAAGTGTCACACAGCTGACATGGGAAAGTCTGCTCAGCAGCTGTGCCTGGAAAGATTAGGGGAAGGTTTAAGGCTGTGTGTTGCTGGAGGAAAGCCTCTGAAGATAAGCTTTAGTTATTTAAAATAAATCAGCTGTAAAAGCCAATGTGGTGAGAAATCTCACAATGAAATATTAATACAGATAAATAGATGGGAAGGGTGCATTCATGGTCTCTCTCCTTGCAGCGTGGGCAAAGAACAGGCACTGTCCTTGGACATCCAGACAGTTGAGCTGTGCAGACTGCTTTCCTGATGTGAACCTAAGAGACGATGCTAACTTTATATTCCAGCAAGGGCAGAATCTCTACAATGCCATGGGCAGTAGCACCGAGAATGTGATGCTTCACTGATGTATTTATTATGACTGCAATCAAACAGCAAGCAATGTTGAACAATTTTATGATAGCATGACCTTTAAGTAATACTGAAGCCCAGCCTATATCAGTATCCTCCTGTCAGCTGCTGAGCCCCTTCCCACAGCTGTTTTGCAGCATCTTTCCTGTGTTTGGATCGGAGTCACAAGAATCCTCAGGTGGTGTCTGCATTCACACTGCCCTCTCCAGCACGACTTGGCTCTGCCTGTTTCCTCCTGCAGTGTGGAAAGTCGTCTGGGAACCTTTATGCTGGCTTTGTGCTGTGCAGGGATCGCGTCCTATGAAGTTGAACTCCTGGGTGTTCAGTAACCTGGCCTGACGTTTCTTCTGTGCAACCACATCAATACAGTGTTGCTTCTGAACTTCCTGTTAAGTAGCTGAAGTTTCCCACTGCACTGTCTGCAGCTGATGCCTTGAGAGCAGCTCTGTCCTAAGCAAACTGAGGACAATTGTTCTCTTCACAGCATAATTCCAATGAACTATGTAGGAATCATTCCAAGATATGTGTTTTGTCTCGGGAGATAAAAGTGGCACTGTTGAGTTCTTTGCATGTATTAAAATAAGAATTTCCAGACAGATGATAATAATAGAAATTACAGTCGGAGCAAGAGAGCAAAACATTACGTGCTTAACGAGCAGCTGCCTTAATTTGCTAGATAAATGCCAGTATACCATCACTAAGTCTGATTAGCTCCTCAGGTAGGTCATGTTGTACTTTATGAAACAGACCTGTTACATTGTGATGTTTTCAATTGCTGTCTAAATAACCCATCAAAAAACCTATTTTTAAGTTCAAATGCCTTTAACATAACATTTGTGACTACAGCACAGAACTGCGTGATGAGGAACAAACTTTTGGTTTGTGAACTTCATGCATTCTGACTACATTCTAGTTCATCATGCTTATCTCCTGTGTTTACTGGGAGGAAAGTATCCCTGAGGCAGACTTTCAAAGATGTTAGACAACCACAGATGTCAGCAGCTACCTGATGGGATTTACAGGACTCTCTTGGAGAGAGCTCACCATGTGCTTTAAGTTATTGTATCTTCAGAAGACCTTAGGAGCAGTTGCATTGCTCCAGATCAGTGCCATGTGGTCCAGGGGCTGCCTCCAAGATGGTTTCTGTGTTGGATATTCAGGAAAGAATAAGTGCAGATCTGTCATATATAATGCTTCCCCCTGGTGTTTTGCTTCCCAACCTGTTTTGACTCTGAAACCAAATGTGGTTTCTATTTGTTTGTCGATGTATTTAATCTCCATAGAATTCTATACTTTCCTTTGGATGCGTTTGATTTCCACCATCTGTAGCTAGTTGTTCTTTTTGAACTTGGTCCCTGCAAGCTTCATCTTGTTTAGTTTTTGTATTACAAGAAAGTGGTAAAGTTACAAAATTACCTGTACTTTGTAACTATGAAGACTGTCCATTTCTTGTCTGGGGGCCCAATACTACCATCAGATAGATTTCCAAAGGAAATTCATTACCCAGAACCTCATATGACCTGACTAAATAAAAGGTTTTGAAAAACGCTGAAATAACAAACTCCTGAAGAAGATGCAGAGCTCATTCTGAGGTGGTAAAACACCTTGTGAATGTGCTACACCTAAAGCTACACACATTGGCAAGGATCTACCTTAGCCAGAATAGGAAACTAAATACCATTATTGCCATAGAATCACAGAATCGCTAAGGTTGGAAAAGACGAAAAGACCTACAAGTCCAACCGTCCGCCTACCGCCAATAGTTCTCACTAAACCACGTTGCTCAACACAACATCCAAATGTTCCTTGAACACCTCCAGGGTCGGTGAATCCACCACCTCCCTGGGCAGCCCATTCCAGTGCATCTTTGTGGAGAGTATCATCTTTGGAGCCCAGAAGACTCAAACCAAACCAGGCAACAGACTTTGAATAATGAAAAACTTGTGACTACTGAAAAACAACAGCAACAGGAAGCAGAAAAAGGAGGGCAGTTCCACCCAATGCTGGCATGCTGCACAAACATACAAGAAATAGCCCTTCTCTCAAGCTTTCTCTGTGATTTTATGGAATGACAGGGTAAATTCACATGCTATTAGAAGAGAGGACAGAGGTGAAATTCACCTCTGTGAAGACCAGTAATAGCTTTGATGTTTTCAGAGCTGCCTAAAATCTCATGCTGAATTTTTAATAAAGTGTGTATCACAGGTGGTATCACAGCGTGGTATGTCTGTGACAGTGTGCTTGGAAGCAAAGAACTTTATCATATAGAGAGGGACATACAAGCTATTCTGTTAAACTGAAGCTGGTGAAGCAGGTATCTTCTCATCACTTCAGGGTGTGACACATCAGTGTTGTCATTTTTCTTCAAAGCAGGCTTGAAAATTGAGGAAATACAGCGGAGAATTTAAATTTGAAAGAATATAAAATGCAAATGGATCAATTTATCTTTCTTTTTCTTTTTCTTTTTCTTTTTCTTTTTCTTTTTCTTTTTCTTTTTCTTTTTCTTTTTCTTTTTCTGTAGAGATTCAGTGGAAGTTAAGAAAGTCTAAAACCGAAGTCTGTCTGTGGGGGACACACCTCCAACACAGCTGGTCGATATTCTTATTACTGCCTTAGAGCTCCTCCTCCTCCTCTTGGATAAGCTTTGGAAGCAATAATCCTTGATAGCTGTTAGTTTCATGCAACTTTTTTATTCTTTTACCACACAAGGCATGTAAATATGAATTCAGTAAATTTTAACTCAGTGGAAATTTTCAGTAATCCTGTATTATCCTACCACAAAATACGGTTGAGGCCTGAAAGAACTTCAAACAGAATTTCTAGTATTTCTAAATGACTTTTTAAAATTTTGCCTCAAATTATGGAACAGCTTTCTTACACAGAACACACCATACTCAGAATGTGCTGCACTGTGGAAGGAATGCCTTACAGTTTGTTTCATGGACAAACTGGATCCTTACACTGAAATTCAAATCACGTGGAGTCACGACTGTCTCACGACACCTCATCCTACCACCTTCTTCTTGTAGCACTCAATCCTGAAGATCCCAAATCCACTATAAGTCAAGACCAGGACATGGCATACCTCTGGGATTACTTGGTCTGCTCCTGAAATACAACCTTTTATGAAGAAATGGGGAGGCTGTCTTCAGGAGATACCATGGCTCTTCAGATCTTAAGAGAATTCTCTTAAGAGAATATGCTGTGAGACAGTGTCTAACTGCAGCTGCATGAGGAGAGCATGCAGTCATTGATACCTGAAATCTGACAAAATGCTGTTGCTAACATCACTGTCCTTTTGAATACGCCTTCTGAAGATTTGTATTTTGTTTCCAGTTCTCTCCATCATTCCACTTGTGCAAGCTGCCAGGTTGAACCACAACAATATCCAGAACACTCGTGTGGTGCTGACTAATTTTGTGATTTTCAACGTCTCAAAAAGCTCACTAAAAGTATAAAATAATTTGCGATGTGTTGCAAAATAGTTTTGTGATATGTGTATGATTAGAAAGTAGATACCTACGGCTCACACGATTTATACTTCAAAAGAGGAGGTCTAACAATTATTAACTGCACCAAACCTCTCCTTCTTCTCGAAGTGTTCTTTTAGACTGGTGAGATTCCTCAAGCCAATACCACTGCCTAACAGACTTAGGACTCTTAAAGCCTTTATGTCATCAGCTGATCAAGGTCATTGAAAATAAATCCTCATGTCCGCACAGAAAGTAGATAACTGCACTGCTGGCAGCTCCTTCCTTTGAAGAGCATGAATTCTAGCTCTGCTCAGGCACCCCTGCATGTGCTCACTAGAAACGCCTGCGCTGGCAAAGCTTCAGCACTGACTGTATTCTCTGAGCCCTATTGAAATGGACAGAATAATGGGCATTTACTCAACAAAGTTGTACCAGCAGGAGCACAGCTCAACAAAATATAATGCCATAATATAATGCATAACACAGTGCAATAACTTCACACAAAAATCTCAGATCTCACTGCTCTGAGCCACTGGAGCCTGCAATTTACACTAGCAAGAGCCTAGTTTTACTTACAGCACCTTCTGAAATGACAACACAGTTGTTCTGACTATGCCCCTGTTTTACCAGCTACTTTATGATGACTGTCCTGTCTTACACTGGAAGCACTGGCTTATACATAGCATGTGTTGTGGTCACACTGAAAGATATTTGGTTTGGGGACTTATATCCAGATCTCCGGCCTATTGTACTCATGAAGCACAATAAGCAACATAAACATTGCAAGAGAAATCCTTTATATACCCTCCTAGATAGAATGCAATCAGAGTGCTTTGAGCAGTGCTGTCTTAGATTACTTGAAATGCAGAATATATTAAGATTTAAAGAATATCTTAATTAGGAAGAGATTATATACATTTGCAAGCTTTGTAGGTCCTTTATTCTTTTAATCCACCAATCGCTAGTCCTGTAAAAGCAGTGCCTTCATTAATTTCTTGAAGTAATAGATCTCTTTTGAGGTCAACACCATACCAGTAGACTGCAGTGCTACTGGGCATAGTATCTCCTAGGAGGGTAATGAACAGCAACTTGCTGCCACGACTATAAGGAAATTTTTGTTAATTGCTTTCCTTTTTCCCTTTTCCCACTTAGATTGTCTGTAACTCTGTGCCTTTTAGTTTCCTCCCTTGTTTCATGTCTGATTCAGAATGTTTTATTCAGGAATACTGAATCCTTGCCCCGAGTCTGTCCCTGAACTGCCATCTGCCACCTAAAGATTGCAGGTGACAGCTGATGGCTCATTAACACAACTCCACTTCCTCTCTTCTTCTCTGCTCACCCCAGCCACATCTGCTGACGTAAGTTTCTGCCCTCACTATGCCATTTGGTTTCTAAACTCTATCATGACACTGAGCCACACTCAACAGGAAAATATGGGGCAGAGCTGCGTTGTTGAGTGACCAAGTGTGTTTAATTGCTTGTTTATCATCATAATCAGATAGAAATGTGATTTCTGGTTGCACTTACAAGCAAAATTCTAGCTGTACACATCTCTTTCCCTTCCAGCGTCGCATGCTATTCCTCCATGCCTCCTCTAGGTCATTTCTACTCAGAAGTGGACATCCCTCCCTCTACCAGTACTCCCAGTCCTATGTCAAGGCTGAAACTTGAAAATCTCTTGCATGAAAAATATGTATTCCTTTTCATGTGGTAGAAACGAAATGAGTAAGGACTAGTCACATATCTGGAAGAAGAGTGAAACTGTGGCACCAGTTCTGAAATCATAAAAGGGAAAATAGGGAAACTATATCCTTCTATTCTAAAAGGAAGCCTGTGCGGTTCCTAAGCCTTTGATACACCCCACTTTTTATGTGTCTTAATTATAATCAGGTCCTATACTACTGTGGTTCAAGAGTAACCTTCCAAAATCTGTTCTGGGTGCCTCAGAGAGGAAAGAACCTTCCTCAAAAGGGAAATGCTTTTATTAAGCAGGGAAACATTGGCTCAGAGTCAAGTCACTAAGGAAGGATACCCAAAACCTAGGGCTCAGCTGAATTACTGTTGTTTTGGACAAGGATTTGTGCATTATCTAAGTTCTAGTTCGTTCACCTATTAGAAACACTCCTCTTTCAGGTGCATGGTTGAAACTCTTGCTTTGGCGGAAGCTCACACATAACTACAGCACAAAACTGCTTGTAGACAATTTCTGAATGTGAATTTGGTATTAAGACATTCAGGCTGAACATTCAGTCTGACCTGAGGACTTTCGTACGCATGTTGTCACCAGTGTTTCTAAACATCTGCCATTATGAGTCTGAAATCCCTGTAATTAAGGGTCAGACTCCCTTGGGGGTTGCTGGTTCAGGGGGTTCATCTGCCATCACAGCACTGCACTTTTGAATTTGGGAAGAAAAGGTGAACGTGAGGCCCTGAGTTCTGTCTGCTGTCCTCCCATAAAGCCAACAATGATGCAAGCAGTCAGATGGGTGATGAGCACAACTGAACCATGAGGGCAGTTTGGATTTCCCTGCCTGGCAGGGTGGGTGACCTGCAGGGTACTTCTCTCAGCCACAGCAGCAGTCCCTCTGTATGCCAGCAGTGCCCTCACCCTATCCAGAAAGTGGCTTTGGGAATGTAATAGACAAAAGAGAAATCCAGAAACCATGACTGCTCTTCCCAGGCTCAGGCTCTATGGGGATGTGCGTGGGAGCAGCTTTGTTGCTATTTTAAGGACAGGCTGAAGAAGCCAAGAGCCATTTTATCTCCCCTACACAGCCTGGCAGGATCTGTGTTTCAAACCTCAAGGGACTGCCGCTGAGTGTGCTGCTTCAGGGGTTACAGAGAGGAAAGCTGTCCCGGGATCTCTGTCCTTAACAGAGCTACAGAAGAGTACTGTGGCTATCATTAGATACTGCAACTTCATCAAGCAGTCACGTGTCCTTTCTTTACTGCCTGGCTCTGCCCACTCCTCCTGTGAGCTCAGCCTGCAGAACCATTTTCAGGGTGAATGTCAGGACTGATACCAATGACTCTCGCTGAGGTCCTTGCTCTTCCAGTCTGAGAAAACTGTCCCGAGAGCACTGAGCACATCATAAGAGTGTCCGAGCATCCTGCCTCTGCCTTTTTCCTTGCACAGCTCTGCAGCAAAGCTCAGAGTGATACCGTACAGGTGATATAACTTTAAGCAGAATTGATTTATTAATACTCCTTAAATTTCATTTACTGAGGTGTAAAGGATCTCTGTGTAGGCATAGCATCAAGAACCATCCCTGCTAAAGGGGAGATCCTGCAAGGCAATCTGAAGAAGGAAGACGGGAGTGAGGAAGAAGTAGTGGGGGGAATGCAGCATCACTTCTCCACGTGTTGGAAGGACTGATCACTGACTCATTCTTTTTCTGGCTTACTGTAAGCAGGCTATCCTTTGTAGTAGGCTGTCCTTGGTTTTCCTGCCTTGACAGTTCTGGGAACTAGAAATCAACATTCTGGTGATGACTTTCTACTCTAGGTGCCTTCATCATGTGCCATTCTTTAACCCTTCTGCAGTTTCAACTGGTGCTTCAGGTATGCGGGCTTCTGGCAGTTTAAATGGTTCTTTACCATTTTCTACAAACCTCAAAGGTAGACAAAACATCTCTCCAGATATGGTTGGACTGTTTAGAATATTCATGGTAATGGCTTCTAGCACTGTCCTGAGGCAAAGGACACGAACCTATCAAAGCTACTAATTTGAGAGCAAGCTCAACGTAAAGTGTAATTGCTGCAAGTTTTCTAGGTACTGGAGTACAAACTCAAGGAGAACAGGAGCCACAGAGAACTTGGAAAGCTGCAGATGTGAAGTAAGTCTGAAAGAAGAATGCTCTTCAGTTTCTTGCAAACCATGGCAGTTGTAGAAGCTGTTTCTATTTTTTTCCCCCATAGTATTGACAGAGGATAATTGGTCTATCCCTGAAGCAGATTCCCAAAGACAAAGGAAAATGGCAAGCAGAATAGCAGGGGAATTGCACATGAGTCATGCAAAGTGCTGAGACAAGAGTGGGGAAGCAAGTTCTTAATACCATCAGGTTGACCAACTGGAGCTACTCACACTTCAGAAACTAGATGGCAGTCTCGTATCTCAAAACTAGGTTTCCGGAAAAGTTCCAAGAAATGTGGCTGTGACCCAAGCATCTGGTCTGAAATCATACATGGCTGCAAGAAAGCAGCAGGAGAATCCTCCTCCCCAGAAGAATTGTCATCTCCCTGTTGTGTTTAGGGACCTGGCCCAAGTGATGTGGGTATAGGGAGATCCCAGCTGTTCAGCCACTGCCTGGTAGGAATCTTTCTGCTTGCTGATGCTCTGTGGGTTGAGGATGGCCTTCAAGAGAAAGGGTAACAGGAGCTTCAGGAGTGGTGGTGCCAAACAGGTGTGCAAAGAGTTCCGTGGGTAGGTATCACCACTGTGAAAGGCTCTGGGTAGGTGGAATGCAGTAACTTTAGGCTATGGGTGGAGGGGTTGTTGATTATCTGTGCAGAGTTCATTACAAAAGTAGCTCTCTGTGCATTAGGCAGCCAAAACACCATCCTTTTACAGCTAGAAGGGAAACAGGTACCTCTAGGGAGTGTGTCACCTCATCTGGATCCTGCTTCCTCTGAAACCTCTGGAATAAACTGAATAAACTGAATAAACTGACAGCATTTGGTGAGGACAGAGACACATCACCGTGCTTTCAGCTGAGTCTTATTTCTGCACATGGATTGTTTTGAAGTTCCAGACTCTTGGGCCAGGCATGTGATTGCCTTGTGATTATGCACGAGGTAAGCACCTTGTTTCTTCTTCAGAATCTCGAATGTAATCCACCTTTCCAAAATGCACAGTAAAGGCACACAAGCCCAGACTTCCCAGGCATCACAGAGATGCCTGACCGCAACCCTGAATTAGATGTTAGATGTGAGATTGACTCGGACGTGTTCCTTTCCCAGGTTTTTTCTTTGGTTATCTTACACATTCCTTCATGGGCCTCATGGCTCTTGCAAGGGTTGTCTTTGTGTGACATACTGAGTCCCACACGTTCTCTTACATGTACAGATGAGCCTTAATTCCTGGACTGGATTTGACTCATGGTAAAGTTGAAGATCTGAAGAACTGAAAACCAGCTCAGATGCTGAGCAGACAGAGAGCTCAGATCTCTGTGTCAGGACCACTGGAAGGGGCTCTCCTACAGATGCACACTGATACAGAAGGACCAGGAGAAGGAAGGAGGAACCAATGGGATACTTGAGTTTCAAGTGAGTTATTAAGCTCATTTGGAAAAAGTCATTTAATTTCCTGTCATTTGACTTTCTCTCTGTCTAACTATCCCATAGCTTTGGAAGCTTTCCACTCATGCAAGTTATCAAATAGAGTATATCTCCTGGGATTCAGTATATTTGATTAAGGATAGACATTTGAAATCAAGTAGTTGTGAAGTCACGAGGAAAAAAAAACAAAAACCAAAAGAAACTCAGGAAAACTTGCATGTCAGATTAGAAACTGTTAGCACTTTTATTAGTGCTTCATTTGAAGCTAGGCAGTTTTCAAGAAAAGATCTTAGAGAGGAGATTCCAGTTATTAATGGAGTCAATTCAGAATTGTGGCATTTCAGAAGACCAGTAACTTTTCAATAGTTGTGTATTAAATGCGGAGGTTGGTGGCCCTGCCTGTGGCAGGAGGGTTGGAGCTTCATGATCCTTGAGGTCCCTTCCAACCCATTCTGTGATTCTGGGCCATTCTGTGATTCTCTGATTTTGTGATCATAAGAGTTTCTGATAAAGGCTCACAGATACTGCCAGGCACTGGCTATTGGTTGCCCATGGGGGAAGCAGAGAGCAGAACAGCAAAACTTGCAACAGAAAATGACTGCTGTATTCATGCTAACCATGAGGAAGAAAGTCCCATGGAGCCCCCAGATTTATCTGAATGCATGTAATAAGTTCCAGACTGAAGATGAGCTTTAGACTACTCAGACCATTTTATGCAAGGCAGAATATAGTTGAAAAGAAGCACTGTGGTCTCATTTCAGAGGTTTTGTGTGCTTTTACATTTGTAAAAGTAAGTATCTGAGCGTTCACGTGTGGATGTTGTTTCTGTTCCCACTGACGTCTCTTTTAAAGGTCACTGGTCACCAGCATTGGGCTGCAGCCATTGTTTAAAGGATTGATTTCTTATTTTTCTTCAGCATGTGCCTTCAGGACAGGCCAAGGAGAGATTATATATTTTAATAGATCATGGCATCATATAATTGTAGAATAGTTAGTATTACTGAAAAAAGTAGATAAACCTTTGAACGCGCAAGCTATTCTTTATGTGCATTGAGTGCATCTACATTTAATTTGCTAGGGGTAGCTGGGTAACTCTTGCTTCACTAGTAAGCCTGATAACTGTTTAGCTCAAGAAAGCATTCTGACAAGTCTACCTCCTGTGGAAGAAGGGACCTGGGGAGAGAAGAAAGCAACCTGGGGAGAGTAAAAGAAGCTGTTAGGATATATATCTAAATAACATTTAATTTGTGGCCTGCTGTAGGGATTGGAGCAGCTGCAGGATCCATTGCAAGGGTTGAAGCAGCCACAGGGTCTGTCACAAGGGCTGGAGCAGCCACAGGGTCCGTTGCAGGAATTGGAACAACCATAGGTCTCATCACAGTGCTTGGAGCAGCCATAGGAGCTGCAGCAGCAGTGAGAACAGCCACAGGGCTCATCTTCCAGGCCCCAGCACACTGCACACTGCAGTGATTTGTGCCTCTCTAGAATTGCCAGGGCAACAGCAGACCTTTTCCAAATATTCTACTGGCTTTTCAGGATTCTGCAGTTGTTCACAGGTGAAGACCCAAACCACTGAGCGTGCCTACAGCTTCCCAGTGGGATGAGGGAGAGAACTGGAAAGAAAAAAAAAGTAGAACTCGTGGGTTGAGAGAAAGCTATTAAAATTATTTAGTAACATAGAGAAAAGTAGAGAGATAATAGTAATTTATATATATATATATATATATATGAATGTACATAACAAGTGATGCACGAGCAACTGCTCATCATCCACCAGCTGATGCCCAGCTAGCCCTCCAGCATGCAGAAGAGATCAAGATGAACTCCCATCCCCTTCAAAACTCTCCTTCTGCATGTTGTCATATGGTATGGAATATCCCTTTGTCCAGTTTAAGTCAGCTGTCCTGATTCTATCCCCTCCTAGCCCCTTGGGCACCCCCAGCCCTTCTCTGGGAAACTGGAATGTGCTTGAGTCTGTACAGCACTGCTTAGCAACAAGTGTAAACATAGATGTGTTATCAGTGTTGTTTTTCTTGTAGAACTAAAACATTCCATTATACCAGACACTCTGAAGAAAAGTTTCATCCCAGCTGCAACTAAGACATCCATTTAATCTCAAAGCTGAACCATATTTGAGCTATGTTGTAGATTTATCTGCATTCAGCCCTACCTCAAGCCCCTTCTTCTGGATGGACCTTGCATCTATGTTGTAGCCTTATCTCCAGTCCTGTCTCTTGGCCCAACCTCCTGCTTCTCCCCTGTGGACTCCCAGGATGGACCCTGAAACTTTCTCGTCACCTTGACTGTCAATGGACCCTGTCTGGATCCTGTGGGAATGCATA
Organism: Lagopus muta; assembly: GCF_023343835.1. Classification (NCBI taxonomy): domain Eukaryota; kingdom Metazoa; phylum Chordata; class Aves; order Galliformes; family Phasianidae; genus Lagopus; species Lagopus muta. The sequence goes on along the minus strand of NC_064458.1, from coordinate 4,627,110 downwards.
TGGTGGGTGCTCTTGCTCTGTACTGTGGTCACTGTCAGCTCCTTGTTCACCTTCTCCTTCGGAGTAGCCCCAATTTTCTGCTGCTTGATGGAGTGAGGAAAGTGCTACTGCGGGAAGATTCTTTTCCCTTCAAGGTGAGAAAGCTATGAAGTCATCTAAGTCAAATTCCCAGAAGGAGGAGCTGCACATGTGCATTGTTCACACTTCAGCTATGAACATCATCATCACATGAGGCTAAACTTGTGTCCCTGAAGAGACAGTTAGGTCAATGCCACCTTCTGCAGTCTACCACACTAGGTGTCTGCTAGTGAAGGAACAGAGGAAGGCACAGCAAGAAGAAAGTGTTTTTGGAAGCTGATCTAAGACTTTGTATTTTTCACACTGGGTTTGAAAGGATCCAGCTGGGCTGTACTTGCAGAGAACATTTGGATGGTTCTTGGTAATGGGGATGCCAGCTAAGCGCTATAGTGAGTCACAACCATATGGCTTGTGTGTGGTTTTTATGAAAAAATCCCTCAAGGCAGATTTTGGCTAACACCACATAAAAGTGCATGAATAGAAACAGCAACTGTTTTTCAGGCCTTGCTGGCAGGAAAGACAAGAACCTACTCTGGGTGTGGGATGGAGGACTGACTCCAAACCAAGCTTCACATGTTCAGCTGTGAGTTGAGTGGGCTGGGACAAAGCAGCCCACTAGAAGCAGCACTACTCCTGTACCACTTGGCCAGTGCCGTGGACTTCTTTCCATGGCGTCAACCCTGGCAGAGCTCCCTACAATGTGCGGAGCCACTGAACAGAGCAAGTGGTGTGTGCACAGAACATTCCTCACCTTCCTCATTTCCTTTTCATCCCCCTCCACAGCACTGTAAAATGGCAATTTAAGCATGCTTGCTTTGGCTCTTTGCCTACTGCAGCCTTTCAGCATGGAGGAAACATTGGCACACTGTGCTCCACTCCAGAACTAGTTGGCGATATTGCACTCTGTATGTGCGTGGGTCAGCTTGTACACGTTTGTGTGCTGAGTGGAACATGGAGAGTTGATGACTTTGTTTAAATGAGATCAGGTCTCTACAGCTCTATTGCTGTTGCTCCACTCATTTTGATTGGATCATATTATATTTAGAGATTTTCAGTTGCAGGTACATGACCAGCAGCGTTTCAGTTCAGAAAGAAGACAGTGCTAAGAACAACTCTGAAATATATGGACAGAATGTGCATGGCTTGCAGTGTCCTTGGAATGCAATTTCTTCCAAGGGTTTTCCATCGTGTTTAGTTCACACTTAAATTTCCCAGGGTTTATCCAGAGAAGGATATAACTGGAGAAAGTGTGTCTCCTTTTCATAGAATCATAGGATGGCTCAGGTTGGAAGGGATCTTAAAGATGATCAAGCTCCAACTCTCTGCTGTGGGCAGGGCTGCCCCCCACCAGATCAGACTGCCCAGGACCCCATCCAAACTATCATAAATGCCTCCAGGATGGAGCATTCACAGCTTCTCTGGGCAGTAGTGTAAGGACCTCACCAATCCTGAGTAAAGAATATTTTCCTAAGTCTAATCAAAATTTCTTCTCTTTTAGTTTAAAACCATTCCTCCTTGTCCTACCACTATCAGACCATGTAAAAGGTCAGTCTATCTCCTGTTTATAGGCTCTGTTCAAGTACTGGAAGGCTGCAATGAGGTCTCCCCAGAGCCTTCCCATCTCCAAGCTAAACAAGCCCAATTCCTTCAACTTTTCTCCACAGGATTGGTGCTCCAGCCTTCTGAGCACTCTCCTGACCCTTCTCTGGACCTGCTCCAACAGCTCCACATCCTTCTTGTGCTGGGGGCCCCAGGCTTGGACACAGTACTCCTTCTCTGCAGAACTACTCTCAATGACTTCTCCCAGTCTGTATGTACATCTGGAATTGCCCCAACTCAAGTGCAGTGCCTTGCACTTGGCCTTGTTAAACTTCTTAGGTTCTTCTGAGCTCACTTTTTGAGACTATGTCCCTCTGGATGGCATCCCTTCGTTCTGCAATGTCAACTGTACTACTCAAGTTGAAATCATCAGCAAACTTGCTGAGGATGCACTCGATCCCACTGTCTGTGTCACTGATATAGTCACTGAAGTGCACAGGTCCCAGGACAAACCCGTGAGGGAACACCACTTGTGAACACCCACCACTTGGACATAGAACCTCTGACCACAATCCACTGGCTATGACCTTCCAACCAATTCTTTATCCACCTAATAGTTCAGCCTTCAAGCCTGTGTCTCTCCAATTTAGAGATAAGGATGTTGTGTGGGACCATGTCAAAGGCCTTGCACGAGTCTAGACAGATGTGAAAGGAAGTTGCCCTTCCTTTGTTTACCAAAGTTGTCACTCCATCCAGAAGGCCACCAGATGGGCCAGGCACAATCTACCATTGGTGAAGCTGTGCTGGCTGCGTTGGATCACCTCCTCATCTCACGTGTGCCTTAACATCTCTTCCAGGAAGATCTGCTCCATGGTATTCCCAGGAACAGATGTGAGGTTCACTGGCCTGTGGTCTGATGTCTCCCTTTTTCCAGTCCCTGGGAACCTCACCTGACAGCCATGACTTTTCAAATATGATGGAGAGCAGCTCAGCAACCAGATCAGCCAGTTCCCTCAGGACTGTGAGTTGGATGTCATCAGATCCCAAAGACTTCTAGACATTCAACCTCGTGAGGTGGTCTCGGACTTGCTCCAGTGTTACATTGGAAGGGATTTTGAACACCTGACCCTTACCTAGGTCAGAGACAGAAGAGGTGTGGGAAGGCTGACTGCCAGGGAAGACTGAGACAAAGAACTCATTAGGTACCACAGCCTTCTTCACGTCTGATGAAGCCAGTCCTCCCTTCTCATTTATTACAGGAGGTACACTCTCCTTTGCCTGTTTTTTATCACCAATGTATTTAAATAATCCCTTGTTATTTTTCACATCCCTTGCCAAGCCTAATTTCATCCATGCCTTAACCTTCCTGATCCCACCTCTGCACATCTGCACAGCATCCCTATGTTCTTCCCAGTCCACCATCCCTGCTTCCACTGCCTGTACTTTTTTTTATCTCCCAGTCTGATCAGCAGGTCCTTGCTCAGCCATGCTGGTTTCCCATCTCCTCTGCTGGAGTATGGAGAGCTCTTGTGCTCTCAGGTATCCTTAAAGTCAGAGCTGCCAGCTCTGTTCTGTTCCTTTGTCCCTAAGGACAGTTTCCCAGCTGATCTTATCCAACAATTCCTTAAGCAGACTGATGTTCACTGTCCTGAAGTTCAGGGTCCTTGATATTTGGTTAAACTAATGAAAATTCCTGCACGAAAGCTTTGACTTCAGTTTCAAATAAATACTATATTCAGAGCTGATACTGATGCCTGGAGCTACGTTTTCCTAACACTTTCCATTGTAAGACCATGTTTTCTGTTCCTTGTGCTTTTGCCAAACATTAACCACATGGGCTGAAACACACCACACTCCCTGTCTGCCTGTGGCTGAATTATTTGAAGTTTGGGCTGAAACATTAAGGCCAAAAAAAAAGCAACTATTGTTTTGACACATGAAAAAAACAATCTGGCAGCCTTTTCTCTGAGAAACAGTAATATCGCAAACTTCATGAGAGGATTTAGCAACAGTCATCTCTGGCATAGGAACGTGATACAAATACTCCTTTCAAAGGGGATCTACCTCTAATTCTTATAAAGACATTGAAACAGATCCAGGGGGTGTGAGGAGTGGAAATCGGGATTGCTTGGAATAGAGACTAAGGGGTGAGGGAAGAAAACAAATCAGCATTATTAATGAAGCATTCATTAAAAAAGCACTGATTGATAACTTTCTGGTTCAGATATTGGACAGACTGACCAGAGGTGAAGCGTTGCTGGACCTGCTGTTCACCAATGTAGAGATCATTAAAGGTATTAAGGCCGGAGGCAGCCTGCAGTGGCCGCCCTGGTCGAGTTTGTGATCTCAAGGAATGTGAACCTGGCAAAGAGTGCGGTCAGGACCCTGAACTTCGGAAGAGTGAACTTCAAGCTGTTCAAGGAATTGTTGGCCAACATCCCCTGGGAGTCTGTCCTTGAGGACAAAGATGTTGAGGAAAGATGGCTACTCTTCAAAGATGCCTTTCTGAGAGCTCTCTGTCCCTCTGAATAAGAAAGCGGGCAGAGGAGATAGGAAACCGACATGGCTCAGCAAGGACCTGCTGGGCACACTGAGGGCAAAGAAAGGTGCATGCAAGCTCTGGAAAGAAGGCTGTGTCACCTGGGAAGAATACAGGGATGCCATCCAGACTTGCAGATGTGGGATCAGGAAAGCCAAGGCACAGGCAGAACTGAACTTGGTGAGGGATGTGAAAAACACAGAATCATTGAATCACCAAGGTTGGAAAAGACCTCAAGATCACCCAGTCCAACCATCCACCCATCCCCAATAGCTCTCACCAAACCGTGTCCCTCAACACAAAATCCAAACGTTCCTTGAACACCTCCAGGGTTGGTGACTCCACCACTTCCCTGGGCAGCCCATTCCAGTGCCTGACCACTCTTTCAGAAAAGCAGTATTTCCTGACATCCAGCCTAAATCTCCCCTGGTGCAGCTTGAAGCCATTCCCTCTAGTCCTATCACCAATTACATGAGAAAAGAGGCCAACCCCCAGCTCACTACAACCTCCCTTCAGGCAGTCATAGACAGCAATGAGGTCTCCCCTGAGCCTCCTCTTCTCCAGGCTGAACATTCCCAGCTCCTTCAGCCACTCCTCATCAGCCCTGTGCTCCAGACCCCTCACCAGCTTTGTTGCCCTTCTTTGAACCCACTCCAGGGCCTCAATGTCTTTCTTGCAGTGATGGGCCTAGAACTAGACATTCTATGGGTACATTGGCCAGAACAGGCAGGCCAAAATGAGTGTAGCTCCTTTGGTAAACGTAAAAGGAGAACTGGCTTCAATGGACAAAGAGAAGGCTGAGGTACTGAATGAGTTCTTTGCCTTGGTCTTCACTAGCAGCCAGGATTCTAATATTTATCACGTCCCTAAGCCCTGCATCCCTAAAACTCTAGGTGGGGACTGGGGCAGTAAATCCCCCCCACTGTGAGGGCAGAGCAAGTCCAAGACCTCCTCACAAGACTGAATGTATACAAGTCTATGGACCGGATGGCTGCATCCCAGGGTTCTGAAGGAGCTGGCTGAGGTGGTTGCTGAGCTGCTCTCCATCATATTTGAAAAGTTGTGGCTGTCAGGTGAGGTCCTGGATGACTGGAGGAAAGGTCAGGTCACTGCCATGGACAGTAAAGGGAGGAAGGAGGACCCCGGGAACTACAGGCCAGTTGAGTCTCACCTCTGTGCCTGGGAAGATCATGGAACACATCATCCTGGATGACATGCTTGATCACATGAGGAATGAGTGTGTGATCCAAGACAGCCAGCACGGCTTCACCAGGGTAAGGTTGTGCTTGACCAATCTGGTGGCCTGCTGTGATGGAGTGACGGCATCAGTGGACAAGGGAAAGGCGATCAATGTCATTACCTGGACTTGAGCAAGGACTTTGACACGGTCCCCCACCACATCCTTATCTCCAAATTGGAGGGATGTGGATTTGATGGGTGGACCACCCGATGGATAAGGAATTGGTTGGAAGGCTGCAGACAGGGTAGTGATCAATGGCTCTGTGTCCAGGTGGAGGCTGGCAATGAGCAGCGTCCCCCAAGGCTCTGTCTTGGGACCGGTGCTCTTTTACATCTTCATCAATGACAGTGATGACAGAATTGAGTGCACCCTCAGCAATTTGCTGATGACACCAAGCTGAGTGGTGCAGTTGACACGGTAGAAGGAAGGGATGCCATGCAGAGGGACCTCGATAGGCTGGAAAGGTGGGCCTGGGTGAATGAGGTTCAACACAGCAAAGTGCAGAGTTTGGCACTTTGGACAGAGGAATCTCAGGCATCCTTACAGACTGGAAGGAGCTCCTGGAGAGAAACCCTTCAGAGAAGGACCTGGGGATCCTGATGATCTGAAAGCTGCAAGTGTGCTCTTGCAGCTCAGGAAGCAAATGAAATCCTGGGCTTCATCAGTAGAGGGCTGGCCAGCAGGGACAGGGAGGTGATTGTCCCCCTCTACTCTGCTCTTGTGAGGCCCCATCTGCAGCACTGTATCCAGGTCTGGAGTCCCCAGCACAAGAAAGACAGAGAGCTGTTGGAGAGGGTCCAGAGGAGCCACAGAGACGATCAGGGGACTGAAGCACCTCCCTGTGAAGACAGAATGAGGGAGCTGGGCTTGTTCAGCATGGAGAAAAGAAGGCTGCGGGGTGGACCTCCTTGCAGCCTGACATCCAACCTAAGGGGAGCCTACAAACAGGAGGGGAGTTTACTCTTTGAAAGGATAGATAACTTCAGAACAAGGGGAAATGATTTGAAGTTGAAGGAGGGAAGACTGAGGTTGGATGTCAGGGGGAAGTTCTTTGCTGTGAGAGTGGTGAGGTGCTGAACAGCTGCCCGGAGAGGCTGTGATGCCCTGTCCATCCCTGGAGGTGTTCAAGGCCAGGCTGGATGGGGCCCTGGGCAGCCTGGGCTGGTATTAAATGTGGAAGTTAGTAGCCCTGCATGTGGCAGGGGGTTTGGAGATTCATGAACCTTGAGGTCCCTTCTAACCCTGGCCATTCTGTGATTCTGTGATTCAGACATCAAATGTCACTGTGACAAACTCCCATTTTCTGACATGGAGATGTGTGGCATATAGTATGTACAGGTATGTGTTGTGTGGCCTCAGAGATACATGGTGTTCTTCTTACAGTGTCTGGACTTCTCTACTGAAGTTTGAGTTCCTGATGCCTTGAGCCTCTGCAACTCAAATCACAAAAGGGGTGTATTGGAAACATTCAGCCCTCCTTTGTTAGTAGGGGAACCCCTAGTTACTGTTAGTTTTTGCTCTTACTTTCACTCTGGTACAGTTCTCTAGTCACAAGTACTACAGTACTAAATGTCCGACTGGGCAGTGAGAACAAAACTTCCTGTCTGTGTGGTTTGTTGCCATGGGCATGGATCAGCAGCAAAGTTGGACCGTGAGTTTGATGGTAAGCAGGCTCATATCCATCAGGCTGTGATGGTGGGGAATCTGCTGTCTTCCTACACTGGTATGTTTGTGTATGTACTTGTGTCTCTTTCCTGAGTAGCATCCAGAATCTGAGCAATTCACCTTCCTGCTAGGGTGGAACAGGATCCATGGCTCACTGCCTGCTCTATTGCCTCTGCTCTCTAGCTCTGCTCCAGCTCCTACAGGCAATCCCTTTGCTTTTTGTGACTGTTTGGGATTGGAAGCAGGGACCATGTAGGGTGCCTCTTTATTTCTCTTGTTCAGGCAAAACCGGAACTGGTAGAATCTGCACTAGTCTTCAAGTTATTCTAGAGCTGTGGAAAATCCCCTGTCATGCAGATGTTCTAGGGCTGAATGCCTTAATCCTGCTGAAACTTGGCCTGCAACAGCTCCCATGGCACTTTAGGAACCAGTTTTGCCTTAGTCTCATCAGAAGCATTTGATCTGCATCTTTGTCTACTGGGGTGGCTGAATACCCTAAATGAGACCCAATTAGCCTCAGTCCCAGCAAGTCATTAGAAATGCAGAGAGGTGAACATGTGCAGTAAACACTCCTGAGAAAACCAGAGCTGCTTCTGTGCAGCACATGAAGGTCTCATGAACTTCCTGTAAACACAAAGCAGTGCAGCAAAATCAGACTGAGAGAGAATTTTCTTGCTAGTAGCTGGTACGGTGCTGTGTTTTGGATTTGGAATGGAAGTAAGTGGTGATAACACCAGCACTATGTCAAGCACTTCTCAGCTCCTTGTGCTGCCAGTGAGGGGCTGTGTGCACAAGAAGTTGGGAGAGGGCAGAACCAGGACAGCTAATCAGAAAGAGATATTCCATGCCATATGATGTCATGCTGAATAACAAAACTGTGGGGAGGGGGCAGGGAAGGCAGCCACTGCTCAAGAACTGGCCGGCGGTGAGAACTGCATTGTGCATCCCCTGTTCTGTGTATTCTTTTCTCCCCCCCTTGCTCCCTTCTTTCTTATTAAACTGTCTTATCTCAACCTGTAAGTTCTTACATTTTTTTGTTTTTTAATTTTCTCTCCCATCCCACTGGGGATGGATGGTGGGCAAGTGGCTGTAAGGTGCTTGATTGCCTGCTGGGTTAAATCACAACATCAATCAGATGACACGAGGGTGTGGGGCTTTAAAAAACCATGCATGCATATTAAAGACTGCTGATTAATACTGTTAATGGGCTTTCTTGGCTTTTTACACTGGCTGCTAGTTTTCAGTCATCAGCAGTTTTGCAGCATTGTCCTGTCCTTTTCCCCCTTTTCTTCCTTTTAGAGTACAGTCACAGCTCTGATCCAACTCTGTAACAGTCCAAACCAGATGAGTGAAACAGGAAACAGACATAGGGGTGGGTTACTATCATGGCTTGGCATCTCCTCACCTGAAGCTTCTCAAGACTAGACAGGGCACGGCACACCTAGCCTGGACATGGCAGATAGTCCTGTTCTGAGACAGGTGGGACATGAGAGCTGCAGAGGTTCCTCCCAGTCAGTACTTCATGACTCCAGGGTATCAAGGACTGCATTCGTACCCTCTTTATGTTCTCCTAGTGCTGTGACATTGCCAGTTCTTCCAGGTACTGTGGTGTGCAGGGAGGTACGGTTACATACGTGGAATCATAGAATCACAGAATGGCCTGGGTTGAAAAGGACCACAGTGACCATCTAGTTTCAAGCCCCTGCTGTGTGCAAGGTCGCCAACCACCAGACCAGGCTGCCCAGATGTGAAGGGATAAGAACAGATAGGTGGGAGGCTGCACACCGAGGGCTGTGCAGTGCAGAGTCCTGTCCTGCCGCTCTGTGGCGCCAGTGACCCACACACGGGCACGGCCTGCCCATGGCTCCTATGGAGCAGAGCGTCCCAGTGTCTCTGCATGCGTTCATCACAGAGCCCCTTGGATCATCTTAATTTCGACTGTTTTTCTGCTCACACTTTGATGGAAGAATAGTCCCTCTGTACCAACTGTTCTGAGTCTTGGTCTCTTTTCCTCGTGCTGGCTGTTTCTTGTCTGGTCTTGGCCAGTCTTTCTCTGGTACTGTCTGTTGCTGCTCCAGCGCCATGGTGGTATGGACTGATGGTGCAAAGCAGCTTGATGGAAGCAGCCCAGATGACCATGGGATGCATAAGCATCTGTGGGAGCACTTTTTTGATGCTGATACGGTGATGGGGTGTGAAGGGAAGGTGAGAACTGTGCATGGCTGGGAAGTAAGAGTTGGGTAGAGGCAAATGAGAACCAATGGGAGACCTGGGTGCCAACAAAGTCAGGTGTTGGGTGGGGCGGTGCACAGGATTACAGTGGTATGGTATGAGCTGTGGGCATGGAAAAACCCAGCGGTAGGTAAGAACAGGTACCAATATTAAATGAGGAATGGAACAACATAGTGATGTCAGCTTCTGTGACACTTTGGCAGAGTGGGCCCAGCTGGTTTAAATTGCCCTGACACTGTTCTACTGAACCAGCTCTGAGGGCTCCTCTGAAAGTAATGCCTCCTATTTCATGATGTTGAACCTTCCCACCCATATCCCATTACATTTTGTTGCTGTGTGACAAGATGGCAGCAGAGAGGCAGTCCTGCAGAATGGCATCTGACGTAGAAGTGCAAATGAAAGGTGTGGACTTGAATCCTCCTTGTGAAACAACTGGTACCAATGACACCCATGGATGCTTTCTGCACATTTATGGAATCCAAACAGTGGATGTGAGCACAGTCAGAGGTGAATGGTGTGTTGCAGCAGTGGCAACAGTGATGTGAAAGACAGGCAATGTTCCAGACAGCCATGCGCAGCTGTCAAACCACAAAATGAAGAGAGTACTGATCAGCTCATCTGCACAAATCAGATAATGGTGGTGACTATATTGAAAAATCGTGATTTGTAGCTGAGAATTTGCTCAGTCAAATAGTGTTATTGTGCTCTTTGCATATGTTGTATTTTCTGTGGAAATAAATAGGAGGCATTACTTTCAGAGCAACCTGTATAGAATCTAGTAGCTGGCCATGGAGTCAAGGCAAAGCTCTGAGGTGTGTGGGGATGGAGAGCTCTGTCCATCAGCTCTGGAGCTGCCAGTGCACTCCAGGGACTTTCCTTCTCTCAGGCACTGCTGACTGTGGTGGCATGTACTGGGCTGTGGGTAGAGCTAATCCACTACTTTCTCTTAATAAGGCTTCGCTTTGCGTTGACTTCCCTCCAGACTCTGGGCAGGGTTGTCACAGTCAGAAATAGGGCATTTGGTGGGCATCTGGCAGGGGTGAATGTCTATTTTGCTCCCACTGCTAATTCCAGGTGAGGTCTGGACACCACACACTCCAACATGAACAAAGAAGGACAGCTGCATTTCTCCAGTACGGAAACCCACAAGAGAGAACAAGCAGTGTTTGCTTTGCTGGGCCTTATTCCTCTAGTTTCTTATGCTTTAAGGCAATGAAGAATCATTTGGTTCTCTGCTTTCCTGCATTGCACGAGCTGCAGCTTGTGAGTGGGCCCAAGGAAGGGAATGGAAAAGATCCAGCTGCTTCTTACAGTTACCAGAAGGTGTCATTAACCAAGTGCTAGGTGGGCCAGCAGCGAGAAAATGGAAGAATGGCAGAGGCTAGGATAACCTTTCTTTCTACTCCTAGGTAGATGGGACTGTGCTTGTAGGCTGTATTTAAGTTTCCATTCCATATTGCCACTGCTTTGGTGGCTTTATGCTCCAGCAGCATCCTGTCACTGAATTCAGACTGGCATGGGCCTGTGAAGTGAGGATGAAATTTAGGCTTATAATGGAGGATGTGAATAGTGAGGGATGCTGGGCCCTGTGCTGCATTGCACAGCACAGGTGAGAGCTGTGCTGGGGGAAGGTGAAGGTCTGTATCTGCCTCTTTCACTCCCAAACTCTTGCAATGGTGTATTTCGTGTCTGTTCATCTGGAAGATGTGAAGAAAAAGCGTTAGGCTCCAAAGGCAAGAGTTACACATTGCTGCCAGGAAATGAAGTTTTCTCTTCCTCGGGACTCTCTGAAGTCTTCCTGGAAGTAATATTTTTACATGGCACTGGTAGGTGAGATCTTATGTAAGCCATCTAAGACAGCAGTATGTAAGCCAAAAAGACTTGAGTGATGCACAGAGTAGCATCTGCTGGCCCCTACCATCATGAAGCAACTTGCAATGGCCATACTCATGACATGGCTGTGCTCCTGACTGCTGTTGGCTGCTCCCTACCCTGTTACCCTTGATATTCCTCGATGGTCTCTTCTATCTTCTTAGGTGCTGGCTGTAGGCCTAGCTGTGCCAACAGTGCTCTCCTTCAGAATTCTTGTTGCACTACAGAAACTCTCAATCCATTTCTAATTCTTTTGTGCTCTTTAGCCCCAGCACAGTGCTCACCTGTCACAACTATCAGCCAAAGACACTGCTGATGTTTACCTGTCACCACTTATTTCCCTTACTACTGCAAGAATCTGTGCCACAGGGGAAAGATATGAGGACAGCTGAAATGTTCTGAGAGTAACTTCCAGGAAAATGCACAAAGAATTTCTGGAATCTCAGGATCATGGAAATGAGACTGGTCCCCAACCTCCAGCATGGATCCAACGTGACCACATCTTTTTCTAGAATCCTTGAAAACCCACAAGGACGGAGATTGCCACACTTCTGGTGACTGCAGCTGAGGTGGTTCTTGGCTGCAGGCTCCACTGGTCAAATATGCAGGTAATACTGAGGAAGAAGGAATATATATATACAGGGATTGAGATATTCTGAATTAATCAGTAGAAATGCAAGATTTCCAGCAAGCATCATTTTCCTGAATCTGAATCATTTCTAATCTGCAAGTGCCAGATTAGAAGCAACTGGAGGCTGATGCCTTAAGTTAGGCATTCTGCTTCTTGTGACACCAATTGCCATATGTAGCCAAGTTGCATTAACCCCCTCAGACTTATGATCCATCTGCCAAACCTAAGAGTGGGTGTGCTGCCTCGCATCCTGTAGTGACCACTCTTGTCTATGACAGCAGATTTGTTCCATGAGGAGACAGACAATGATGGACAGCAATTCCGTGATCAGCTACTTACTCAAGGTCCAGCAGAGTAAATATGAAAAATGACTGAGCAGAACAGCATATTTGTGTGGTTAAGCAGAATGATTTAACATAACTGGCAAAGAATGGATGAAAACTTTCAAGGCCTTTCAATGAAGGGATCTGGCAGTTTGGAATGGTCTTACACAATGTTTTAGATCAGGTAGCAGGTGGGAGAACAAGACCAAGAGCAGACTGCCATTGGAGAGATTGAACCTCAGTTATCCACCCAGATTTGGATTTGCCAGTGCTGAAAGGTTCTCAAGTATCTTCTGAGAGCCTCCTGTCTCCACCAACTATATCCAGGGGCAGCAGCACTACTCACAGCTCTCAGATTTCTTATCATAGGACTCACTGACTTTGGAGTGTGATTCTGTGTGCAGGGGGCTTCTTGACCATCTGCTTCACCAGTGCTCTATTTCCACCTCAGGCAGAGTTCCTAAAGTTGTGCATGACCTGGGAGTCCCTTGTTTGCTCATGACATCTCCCATTTTAGTTGTGGCTTGATTATCTACCTCCTTGCACTGAAACTAGGATATGTTCTGTATATTCCTGTGGTCTCTTTTATTTAGAAGCAGTGGAGGGAACTTCTGACTGCACAGCTCTTGTAATTCCCTATTTGCAACCCAGCTCAGCTTTCTGGAGATACAGTCTGCAGTGAGCCCCAGGCTGGCAGTCCTGTCCCAGAGCCATCTTGCTGACAGACAGCAGGGTTGGGCAGAGGCCTGAGTTGTGTGCAGGCTTAGAGGAGGAGCAGCTGGTCCCAGACACTGCAAAACATTTGCATGTTGTCTTCATATTTGTGTCTCTTTCTTTAATGCTCTCTCCCAGAAGCCTTTTTTGCTTTAGGGGAAAACTTATTTTTCTTTCTCTTTTGCAGGCTGCTGTCTGAGCTCTGCATTTAGTCCACATGAAAGTGTCATGTCCCAGGGGTATCTGTTCAAAGAGCTGTGGAGGCTTCTGGCTTCCCAGGATCCTCCCCTGTGTCTGCCATGCCAGGCTGCATCAGACATGCAGTGCCTGGCAATACTAAGAAGGCAAAATGGGAACGGTCCTCTTTGTACCGCTGACCTGAGAGCAGTGGGCTGTGATGTGGGCAGAACTCCAGAGCTTTTCACCTGCACTTTCAGGAATCTGATGAAACAAAGATCAGGAATTCTGGTAAGGCCATTCTGCATGGAAGACAGTGTTCTTCAACATACAGCATTTGTGGGGTATCAGATGCCTGGAAGGAAGCCAATGCAGACATGCCTTTAATCACCTGTCATACCTCAGTCCCTGATGGTGCTCCCCAGAGGGCTGCCCAGCCCCTCTGCTCCCAGTCACCACAACGCAGCCCAGCTGTGGAGGCGTTTAATTGCATGCTACAATAAACTGCCCCCAGCAGCCTCCTGAGCAGCTGTGCCTTTGTTTTACTGCCATTTGGAAGAATCCAGTTATCACAGGGTGGAGGAGAATGAGTTGCTGTTATGTGGGAGCAACATGAGTGAGAGCTCCTGCTCAAAGTAGGCATGGGCTGTAGCAGGTCAGCCACAGGCTGCCTGTAAGTGTTGTCTGAACAAAGATACTTGATTTAAAAAGCTGTGGATATAAGGGATCTGTAACCACAGCACAGCCACAGGTACCCAAGCATCAGGCTTCCAGCATCTGTGGAACACCAGATGCTTTAGGGGAGACTTCTCCCAAGGCAACAGGTGACCAAGGGGCACATGAAGCACACCCAGGGTCTGAAGTATTCACTCTGCTCCCCAGAGAAGGACCCAATCAGGACAGGGTCCCAGGTATTTCCATCGTGACACCGGAAGAGGTGGTGGGATAAATCTGCATCTCACCTGTGCTCGTTAGCCCCTCTTCCTGCAGCACCACCTCCGGAACTGCCCGAGAACTGGGCTGGAGTCAGGCCAGCCTTTTCTTTCTGCCAACCACAAATTTAAAAACCACACCCTCCTTCCTATCATCCAGGCCACTGGTGAAAACTCTGAGTAGATTTGGACCCAAGAAACCACTGCAAGCTCTACTTTCTGTGTTCTTTTCTAGCAACAATTGTCCCCTGAGATCTGCTTTCTCAGTGTGGTTTTTGATCATTCCAATAGTTTTAAATCCCATTCCTCTAATCCCTAGTATATGAGAATGTATATGAGACGAAGTCTAAAGCCATTTTCAAGTCGAAATAGCTGATACCCACTCTCTTTTGCTGTCTATTAAACATAGTGCAGATGAAAATTAGATTGGCCTGTCATTAGCTTACAACATACTGCCTACAATTTTTTTAAGGGATTGCTTTGTGTATGTGTAGAACTCATCAGTAACTGGGTCAAAAAATAAGTCCATCAGACAACAGTGGCCTAAGAAAAGCATGTAAGGACAGGGAAGAGTGATACTTCCTCCAACATCCAGCCTCTGGAAGCTTTCAGCTTAGACACTTCTTCAGCAAAATGCAGGGTCTTTGTATCTTGAGTCCTTATTTTCCACGAATTTGTCCAATCTCTATGTGAATGCATGTAAAACATTATCATCCACAGTGTACTGTGGTGAGGAGTTCCACAGACAGTGTTGTGAACCACCTCTCCATGTTAGGTCTGAATCTTCCTTATGGCAGTTCCATCTGATATTCCCTGCCCCCTTTATGGGAAGCTATTGTCAACAGATATTTCATCCTTGCCCTCCCCTGGCACTTGTGACTTTACACACCCATAGGTCGTCTCTTAATTTGTTTTATAATTGTTACTGCCAAAGATGCCACTTAGCATCCTTGACTATCCTCACTGGCCTTTAATGACCCTTTTTCAATTCTACAGTCTTCTTTTTGAGATGGAGGTGAGGAGGACCAGAGGTGAAAAAGCAATCAGCTCACAAAGAAGCACCTGACATTGTGTTTTATGGTGTTCCTTTCTCACTGTTTCTTAATACTTAATTTGCTCTTTCCTTTAGAGAACTGAGGAAATGTTTTCAGAAAACTGTTGGCTGTAATCCTTAATTTCTTAACAACAGGCTGCTCAGAGGCTGCGATTCTGTGTACAAACAATGTAATTTTTCCATGCTCATTGCTTTCCACATATTTACATTGAGTTTCTTGTGCTGCTTTTCCCAGTGCTCTGTTTCCCTCCTGCCCCAACACCCATGACACCTGCCTTTTCAACCTATTGTTCAGGCTACTTTTATATGAGGCAGATGGCATTGGTCTCTCCAGACCTCTGCTTGTGAACTTCTACTACGAAAAAGCTTTAATTCATATATTTTCATCTCTAATTATTCACACAAGAATGTTCTGTTTTCTTCCATAACAGTTTGCTCTCTGAAATGATGTCCGGTAATTTAGGGTGATTCCCATTCTTTGCTTGATGTGTGATCACTTCAAGAAGGCCAACAGCAATCCTGGGCAATAAGGTCAAGTTAAGACCTGTGTTGGGCTTCACATCATCTGCCTATAGCTTCCTTTGTCTGCTGAGGGATGAAGCAGATGTTCCTTAGGCGACTTATTAACAAAGCACTTACAGAGCTTTTCTTATTGTGATTTGTCCCTTGATTACTTGCTTTTTTCCTTTCTTGCCCTTACAGTTTTCTCTGCACAAGCTCATGCTGTTCTTTTAGTTCTGTTTTCATTACCTTGACCTAGTTTCCAGACCCTGCACAACTTCAGATGGAAGTAAGAAGTAACGAAGCCACCCTTCAGCATTCAGGCACATTTCCTCCAGTTCCTCTGCATGGGGATATTTTGAGGTTATTCTCTCGGTAATTTCTTTACGGAACTGCCAGTTCTCCTGAGTGCTTTCTTCTTTCACACTTCCAATCCAGGAGGGAAACTACCATCTTTTTGACTGAAGTCTATTCCATTTTTCTGTTTTCCCTCTTTCCACTTTTGGAATTATAAAATCGCTCAGTTAATGGTTGCTCATTCAAGTTGCTTTCCATGTTCATGTTCCAAAAGTCTCATTCTTCCTTGATGAAAAAAAATCTAGAAATCTGCCTTCTCTGTCCTTCTCCTTTTTCTTTTTCAAGAAAAATCATTTCCAAAAGCCTTTGAAAAGCTGAGGACAGTTTCTCAGCCTCACTGTGACAAACAGCTGGCTTTTCTGACTTGTGTTGGTTACGGAGCAAAGACAGCTGATGCTTTTCTTTGGGAACCGCTATAGCTGCAGCCAGCTGAGCTGCACACTGCGGTTTCCATACAGCTCAGAACTGGGCTGACCACACCAGCAAAGATCTCTGCGTCTCTGCTAAGCTGTTCAGCAAATGTTTCTTCCACACAGCATTTTCATTTCCTATGAAAAAAAAATATATCGGGGGGGGCAGAGGGGGAGAGGTGTTAAAAAACAAAGCATTTTTCGGCTTTTCAGAAAACGAACGTGGAGAACAGAAACTTGCTGTGAGAAGTTTGGCTAACAGATTTTTCTCTTGAAAAAAACAGTGGAGCAAGAAATCTGGGAGCTTGCACAGCTGGGTGAGCCATGTAGGATGGGTTGAGCTCTAAGGCTGCTGAGAAACAGAGACTTCATCAGCAGCTGAACAGAGGTGCAGATTTCAGGATGCTACGGCGTTCCTGCTGCTTGCCGACTGCGTGCTCCGGGAGCAGCTGGATGGGCAGAGTGCAGTTTCTCATGGATCAAACTTGTGTTTGGATACTCTGGTGCCTAATAAGGTGTGATATCCAATCCAACCATTTCCCCTGCAGTTAGGGCAGACACAACATTTCTTTCCCTTGTGTATTTTGTAATAGGGCAAGAACTCATACCACCACCTTTTCCTCCCTGGGGGCACCAATAGGAACTCCCCCTGTAACTCAGGGAAATGTGAAGGTACTTACCATGATTTAAGAGTGGCTAATGTCAAACTTCATTAAAGCTTTGGAAATTGAATCCTTAATGATCAAAGACACAGAAAAGAGGGAAATGATGTTTAAAATAGTTTCAGTTCTGTTTTCTTGTGAAGCTGCTCTGATAATGAAAAGAAAAAGAAAAGGTGATTTCAATTCCACATATTACAGAAGAGCAAGGGGGGGAAAAGGGCCCTTCTCACCAATGAGCTTTTCATGAGACAGTGTTGGGAACACTCCAAAGCACAGTGCAGTGCAAACCCATGGGTATCATCAAACATTTTCAGCTCAGAGTAAGGAGAGATGGACTTTGCCCTTTGTTAGAAAGTGAAGTCTCTGTGTGGGTGAAGGGACTTACCTTTCTTCCGAGGTTTTCTTGTCTTATTTTGCTTACCTTGTGGCTGGCCAGAACCCCAGGTATCTTCAAAGAGTTCCAGTAGGACACTCTGGATACTGGGAAGATGCTGCATACGCTGGCAGGTCCAGATGGTCTCCTTCTTACACTGTGGATCCCAGCTTTATTAATTTACCTCTCTTGAGCTTTCTCTCTGGCCTGGGTACATGATGTCCCTTGGGCAGCAGCTATCTTACTGCTTATTTTTAGACAACAGTTTTTTCCATGAGGACAAAGGAGGAAAAAGAAAGGAACTTCTCCCCCCTTTGCCTCTTTATAGTCTGGCCTAGAAGGTGTCTAAGAGATGTTGGCAGCCACTAGCCTCGAAGCTTGGCAGGGCCCCAGCCCACCAGCCGTTCCCTTCTGCCTCTTCCTCCCACCATTCCCACAGCACATTTTCTATCAGTTGATATAAGGGAAATTCAGGATTCATCACCACCTCCAGCCCTGTAAACTCATGCCATTTATGTCACATCTTTGGAAGGCACAGGTGAATTCCCCAAGAGCCGTGGTGGGAGAACTAATATTCTTTATCAGATCTTGCTTACCTTAGTAATTCTTCCTCAGACAAGAGTGAGACCAACAAACCACATTCCTAATGCACTTGTGGTCACTAGGGCAAGAAATAAACTGAGAGGAGTGTTTAATTTGCACCCTCTTCTTGGGATAGCTGGAGGATGTGCTTCCCAGGCAGGGAGATAAAAGTCAGAGAGCATGCAGCAGGCATCCTGGCTGCTGCCTTTGATCTGTGTCTTGCGCTGCAGTTGTTAAACAGACTGTGGTGTTTGGTCTGGCCAGGACACAGCCCTGCTCTGGGGGCCTGGCTGGAATGTGCTTGAAACCATTTGGAGCAATAAGCAGTAGTTCATGCCAGTTCAGACAGTGCTGGGCTGCACTCCATCAAGGCAAGAGCTAGAGACATTAACTCTTGCATGACTTCAAATTGCTTTGCAAAGGAGGATTCCTGAATTTTAATTTAAAGCTGTGCTTCTTTATGGCTCTCAGCTGAATGGAGAACTGTGAGTAGCACTGAGCAGAAAACCTGAACTGGAAGTCACTGTACAAGTTTTCTGCTGCAGTTTTCCATAGAGTGGGCACTGCACACTTCTCCTTGATCAGCCCTTTTTATTGCATATCATGGTCATTTGTTAGAATTCAGGCCAAGATCTCAGAGATACTTAAGGGTCATAGCTAGACTCTTGACAGTTTTAAGACTCCTCTATTTCTGTGTGTACATAAGTCTAAAGCTAAATGATCCAGATGGTGGGATTCAGGAGCTCACAGAGGAACAGCTGGCCTTTGCAACAGCACAACTAAACTTCTGTGGGGATGAGTAAGCTGCAGGGTATTTGGTAGATTCTTCACAATTCATAAAATATCTTTATCATTTGAGCCTCTGTTTAAGGCTGTAGACTCTTGAGTATTTCTAGGAATCTGTAGCCTTATGCACAGCCTATGTGTGCATCATGTCAGAAGGTCTTGGCTCCTGGTGCTGCCTGTGTATTTATCTTCTAAATACAAAATGCTTCAGACTACTGAGAATTCCTAGCAACAGAGAATGGTTTTCCAAGACCTCTTTATTGTGCGATGAGTCGTTCTGGTTCTGTGTGCTCAGCTGAGCAGGGCCTGGTGCCCAGCGCTGCGCTGATTGCCCTAAGCGCCAGGCTGGCCTACAACAGGAGGCTACAGCTGCTGTTTCTTCCACAAGGGGATCCCCGTGAGGCTGAGGTGGTCACGCTGTGGTTCAGTGTCCTGTGCAAATGATTTCGTGTTTTCTAGCAACCAGCTCAGCATCAGGGATACTGAACCAAGAGTCACACCAAGTGCTGAGAGACTGGACACATATCTTTTCACAGAATCATGCAATGGCTTAGGTTAGAAGGGACTTCAAAGTTCATTTAGTCCAACCTGGGAGCTGGATGCCCTCCACCAGATCAGGCTGTCTAGGACCTCATCCAAACTGGCCTTGAGCCCCTCCAGGGATGGGACACCCACAGCTTCTGTGGGCAGAAATGTCAGGGCCTCTCTGCCCTCTGAGGAAAAAATTTCCTCCTGAAATTTAATCTAAGTTTCCCCTCTTCTAGTTTAGAGCCATTCCCCCTTGTCCTATCACTATCAGACTGCACAGAAATTTGCTCTTGCTCCTTGTTTATAAGCTCCCCATGATTACTGGAAGGCTGCAGGCTGAACATTTCCCAGCTCTCACAATCTTTCTTCATAGCAGAGGTGCTCCAGCCCTCTGAGTATCCTGCTGGTCCTATTCTGGACCCAGTCCAACAGCTCCACATCCTCCTTGTGCTGGGCACCCCAGATCTGAATGCAGTACTCCAGATGGGGCCCATAAGGGCAGAGCAGAGGGGGACAGTCCCCTCCCTGCCACACTGCCTCTGTTGATAGAGCCCAGGGTACCATTGGCATTCTGGGCTGCAAGCACACACTGCTTGCTCACATTGAGCTTTTCATCCACCAGGACCCCCAAGTCCTTCTCCAAAGGGTTGCTTTCAATGAGATCTCCCAGTCTGTATGCAAACCTGGGATTGCCCCAACCCAGGTGCAGCCTTGATGAATCTCAGTAGGCTCTCATGGGCCCACTTTTCAAGGCTGTCCAGGTCTCTCTGGATGGCATCCCTTTCTATTGCATCAGCTGCACCACTCTGCTTGTTCTCATCAGCAAACTCACTGAGGGTACCCTCAATCCAGTTATCTATGTCACTGATAAAGACTGAAGAGCACTGGTCTTAAGATAGATCCCTGGGGGACACTGCCCACCTAGCTTTTGCCACCTGTCAGAGATACTCAGGTCTCCCCTTTCCTGTGCTGAAACCCTAGGCACTCATTTTCACTCTGATGGACTCAAGAAGCAGATATCTTAGTTGTGGTAGTATTTATACCTTCTGGAGGTCTCAGTAGATCCCCGCATCTTTGTTCAACAATTTTTCCTTTGGTAGGGCGTACATAGTTATTGATTCCTGCAGAAGCATGTGGACCTAAAGAGACAAAAGTCACAGTGTGGAACAGTGGGGAGATCTTATCTCTGACTAGCCAATGCACAGTTTATCCTTAACCTCCCATAATCTCAGTTTTGCACATCTGGACCAAGCTGCACACTCAGGGACAAGTGACAACACAGCCTCTATGGTATCTCATACAGGTAAGAGCTTTTGCCTCCACCCTGCACAGAATGGGGCCATCGCCCATGCCCAGTTGAGATATGGCAGTCTCTTTCCAGAGCTCAGAATCTTTCCAGACTCAGAATCTTGCTGCACCTTGCAGGGAAGACTGTGCTGAGGCCTGTCTACTTTCCTTGGGCTGAGCCTAGAGAATTGAGAAGAGAGTCCAAGGCATCCCCATCCCCATTCTCATGAAGAGGGCAGAAGGTTTGCTCACCGCTCTGCTTCCTCTTCCTCAGTGTGCTCCTACCAGATGTGTGCCTACACCAGGATCCTATGGAGAGACTGTGACAGCAAGGCCATCTAGAAACAAAGCCATCTTACATTGTGATTATTGCATAGAATAAGGTGTGTTTGGATAGATAAGCTTTCTCTGTATATTCCTGTCATTAAGATGATGGGAGTTCAGTGGTCAGGGTAAGAGTTCTTCATGGATAACTTCAGACAATGTTGAAGTACATTATGAAGACAGTGACAACCAGTCATGCAATTTGGCCATCAGTGCATGATCCTGGCAAACCTAGCTTTCTACTGACTTCAGAGTACTCTCTGGCCTTAGGACTTGCTTATTCTTTGCTGTAAATCAAGTATTTTCAGAACACCAGGGTTTGCAACTTGGGACATTACAGAAACTGCTGTGAAGACTGGGACACACATAACAAGTGAACCATAGGGTTCCGAAAATTGGATATTGATGAAGGTAATGACTCTCCCAGTCAACCTATAGACTCATAAAGACAAGGCACTGGGTGCAGTATAATACCTTAATGTAGTCTCAGCTCTTTTAGAATAAGGAAAAACTGAGGTTACATTAGCTTATAAAATAATAGCACTCTGCACTTGCATGGCTACAGGTCTGACAGACCTCCTCCTGTGCTCTCAAGTTGAGTTTCCTGCCACTGGGAGCTCACACACATCCTTTCATGAAGTTTGCCAGCACTGTTGTGTACACAGTCAGAATTCTCTCCCCCTCTATTCTGTTTGGGCAGCTGTTTCAGAACTCATTTGGTCTAATGATTAGAAAAGAAAACCCACTAATTTCCAACCTAAATGTTAGGATGGCCAATTTGTACCCACTCGGATTTGTTCTCTACCTTAAATGACTCTTTTCTTCTCCCTGGAATTTACTCCAGAGATGTATTTCTCAAACAAATATAATCTTGTCTTTGCTTATCTTGTTTACTAGGTAAGAAATCACACTCATACAGCTCTCTCCCATACAATGCTTCCATCTTCCCTGAGCATCCTGGTAAGACTAGAAACACATGCACACACCTTTCCAATCAGCACTGGAGAGGTTAGAGTGCGAAGGCAGTGAGAAACAGCACTTTTCCGTAAGCTGTGTGGATGTTTTAGGCTGATGGGAGCAGAGAGAAAGGAAGGAGGAAACTTCCCTTGCAATCACGGTCTCCTTGCATCAAGGCCACTCTTGAAAACAGCTGAAATGGGAAATAAATGCAAAAACCATCTAGTCTCCAGGAAAAGACATGAAATGTGGCTGTAAGATGGATTTACAACTCTACTCATTGCTATGCCATGGACTCATTTCTTCTGTTTCCCTTGGGTCTCCTGTCTGTGGCTAAGATCTCTGGGAAGAAGCTATCTGCCTGTATGTGATGTGATATATCCTCATCTCCAGATGCATCTTGTAGTAGTGACAGTGTGGACAGCAGCCAGGCCCAGTCTGTGTGTGCTCTGGAAGGCTTTCACAGAGAAAAACAAAAGGGATCTCAGTTTACAGTAAAACAGATCCTTCCAAGCCTTGCAACAAGAAAGCCAGTGCTCTTTGTTGTACAGTGCTGCTCAGACGATGCAAAACTAAATGAAATGTCTGTGTCTTCCTCTCCAAGCTCTGAGCAACTACATGAAATGGAGAGCTTGTTCGCTGATGACCTTCATGCTTCTTGCTCTCAGTTTTTGCAGTACATGCTTCCTAGGTGTTAGGTATGTTTAACTGCGTGGCTGCTGCCTTCAGGTGTAACTGCAGGAATGCAATACAAGCATACAACAGATGGTGATGTTTTCCTGCAGGAAATAGTGTTTCTGCAGCAGACTTCCATCCATGGACTTGTGGAACAACATGGCTCATTAGCTTCCAATGAGGTGGCTCCTGGACATGACTTTGGCATGAATGATTCTGCAGCTGCCTGGAAAAACTCTGTTTATTGCTACTGCCATGCTGATGACTTCCTTTAGAAGCATCTCATTATTTCACCCATATCTGTAGCTACAGCCCAATCCAAAAAATGGCTCCAGCAGTGTGTCGCCCTTCTTTGGCCTTTGTGCATATCTCAAGAAAGCTGTGGATGTTGCAAATGTTCAGTACCTACTCAGAAGAGTGGAACAGCCTACTCAGGGGGGAGCTGATAGCAGGAATTAGAAGCCTTTTCCTATTTAATTTATTTTTTACTGCTTGGATTTTTCCTTAATAAAATATTCATTCTAAACTCTGAAGTGCAGACTACTAGGTCCATCTCTCTGCTATTCTTGGTTCTCTTCTAATGAACTTACCCAAAAGTGAACTTACCCAAAAGTAAACTTACAGAGATGCTTGCTTTTGGGTGCATTCATTTCCCAAAGTTGTTCTGTGCGCTCATCATTTGAGAGAAATGCAAAAACACATTATGTTATTAGAATGGAATGGTCAAAGTGGTGTCCTAGCAGAACGAAAATCAACTAGGTCTATTTCCTGGGAGGTGAAGAGAAAAAGAAGTTAATGTAAAAATGTGAAAGATACTGGGTTTAGAAGATGTGTGGCCCTGGTGGGGGGCAACCATTGGTGAGGCTGGGGGGCTTTAAGGTTCCAGCCAACCATTCTGTGGTGCTGTGCTTTATGAGAGCTGAGTCACACCTGCATGGCTGCATCCTGAGAGCTTCCAATTTGGGAAACTCCAGTGGCAAAAATTTCCAGCTTGAACTCCAGAATCAGCGATGGGATTTCCTCCCTTGAGACTTTCCAGCACCTGTGCAAATGTCAGGCTGTGCTTATGCTGTGTCCAAAAATTATCTACCTTTACCTCAGTTTTAATTCAAGCTAATTTTAACAAATGTCAACACTTCCCATTTCTGTGGAGGTGTCTGTCCTTGGGCATCCATGCCATACTCACAGAGTGCTCAGCCATGATTCAGTTCTTCAGTTCTGCAGGATACCTCGCAGTGGGGACACAAGCAGCTCCATGCAACTGCCCCTGCTGAGATGGGAGAGGGTAATATAGAGTGTCTGCGTGGTACAAGTATCCACGTACCTTGTATCCTGGTACAAGTGCTGAACATTGCTCAAGGACTGGGTTTTCTCTTATATAACTTATTTCTCTCTATCTCAGTTAACTTCTTATTGTAATTACTCCCATTCACATTTCCACAGAAGGTGATCCTCCTGTGCCTTAGTTCCTCTGCCTTCTCAAGACACCTTGAACTCAACAACTGAAATGCCATGTTCTACTTTCTAGATCCCTAGGTCACAAGCTGTTTTAAAAAGTGAATTACACGCTGTTGTGACCAGTCTAGCACTTTCACCTTACATTCCATTAGGACTTCAAAACTACTGCTACCTAATTGTTGCTGATCATTTTTCCCTCTTGTTTCCAAACTTCTACTGAAATGTCACCTTAAGCCAGCTCCTCATCTTTTCCCCTTTGTGAAGGGCTTTTGTTGTGGGAGCCTTCCCAAACTGCTCCTCAGTGAATGCCTTCTTACAAAACGGGTCTGCTACAACAAGGCAAAGTTCTTACCTTATCAGCTGTTGGGTCCAGCAGCTATTTGGCAACTTTTCCATTGCAGTGTTTGAATAAAGATTTACTCTTTGTCTCATATCATTAATAGGCTTCTTCTTGGTATTTTCTTTTGCCATTCCATTACTGTACGTAGAATGTGTCAGAGCATATTGTCTGTTTCTTTGTTGCTTCACAATCTTTTTTAATTCTCTGGGAATGCTCTATTTGGGCACTTAATATGTCCCTCTAAACAACCAATGGTTATTTACCAGCATTTATACACGTAGCTGCTTCATTTCATTTCATTTCATTTCATTTCATTTCATTTCATTTCATTTCATTTCATCAACAGAGGTTTTTCCTCACTTGAAACTCAAGTGCTCTTGTGGTGGATTTTCATTCTTTTGGCAGATTACTGGGTTCAAACATGTTGCATGCATTTACAGAGTGGCTTGCTTTTTCCAGTTCTCATCTCATATTCTTTTAGACTGTTTGCTTTAACTACCAGTTCACCCATTGCCTCTAACAAACATACGGCTGTGGGGATTCTAACATCCTTTTCTAGCTGAAAACAGCTGATAAGAGCTCATGTGTTGGAATGTGGACACAGCTAGGCATCAATTTTGAAGCCAGAGGACCTTTTGCAAGTGCTCAGTGGTACCTGCACTCAGTCCTGGTCTTGCCTCATCACTGCTGACTGCTTTGAGAGCCCTCTGACATCCTAAAATATGACAGTGATACACATAACCTTGAAAAGATAAAAAAATAAAGTGTTAAAGGCAGAACTTTCTGCTTTCTGTGGGTTGTGTTCAGCTTTTTCTTCACTTCCCTAGGACAGAAGTTTTGTGCTTTAGTAATCTAAGATCTTTTTTATTCCAACTTTGGAATGTAACTGTATTTAAAACAACAAAAAAAGTCATAATTAATATATAAGATGGTAAATGGCAGCTCTTTACGGTCTATTCAACTATGTAGTAATAATAGTCTCATTCCCTCACTGTCTGGATATTCTGATCCACTCCTCATCAAATCCCAGCCTTGCGAAGGATGCCATATGTCACTTTCTTTGCCTTTCAGTTCAGAAAGTTAAAGTTCAGGTTATGTTAACTCTATACTATCAGAAAGAATGGAAAATGAAAACTTATAATACAAAAAGCCAGGCACATACCTGGAGCATGGTAACTCCACTGCCTTATGGCGATGTGGCTCCACTGTCCCTTGTCCATGGGGCTGCCAATAGTTCTGCACTTCTCTGAGACCCCTGCCAAGTTCGTAGAATGGGCACATGAAGCTTGTCCAGGGCCTTTGAAATACACATTATTTCCTGTCATGTCCTGTGACTCAGTCCTGAATTTCTCATCTCAAGAAGAAAAGCGTGCTATAACAGTTTGCTTTTAATTTGTAGCCTGCAGCTGTTGGAACATTTATTTCTATCAGGGATTTTTGTTGAGAACTATTAAAAATAAGAGCGGGTTTTCTTGAAATCGACTTTTTGTATGAAGGAATTAATGAATGCTTTTTGTTCTGATAATTGTACGTGAGATGTATTCTGTCTACCTGGAGATCTCTGAAAAAAGAAGAAAAGTAAATACCAGAGTGTTCAGAAAGTGACCCCACTGTCACACCATGTGCCTGGTTTGTAATGGCAATGACAACAGAAGAGGAATCGTAATTCAGGACAAACTGTCCAAAATGTGGAGCATAAAGTTCACCACTGAAGTCACTCATCTGAGTGATATTTTAGGTAAAGACATCACGCTTTGCTATCTTTCACAAAGTGTTTTACAGGAACACAAATTCTTTGTGATGAGAACTTATCCCTTGCTGAGCTGTGGGCTTTGTGATGGAGCAATACTGGTCTTGACATTTCAAGTGTATGGGAACATGTCCCCTGATCAAACCATTGATGTCTGATGCAGTGTAGTGTGATCTTGGCAACTTTCCTGTCCACAGTCAGAAGGAATATTTATTTCCATGAAAAAAAAAAATGCAACAAAAATCAAAACAGTACTGGCAGGCTTTGCTGCTCCGCAGTCATCTAAGTGCTGTCTGTCTGCACTCATGATGGCAGAACATTCTGCCTGTAGAATCCTACCAGGCAAGGGTTCTTTGCCTTTGTTTCTCTCCATGGAGATAGACTCAAAATCACTCAAAATCACGCCATGGGAAAAAAAAAAAAAAAAAGTAAGTAAGTCATCAGGTAAACCAAGATAATGGCACAGCTGCTGGCACGAAGCTCCGATCATCTGGGATTGGTCATCTCTCCACTGGTCAGAGAAGGAGCAGGAAATAGAAATACCTGAAGTGCATACAGGTGATGATCCTGACTCTTTCCCACTCCCTGTGTGCTAGAGAGAACTCAGGCAATTATGGTGATCAAATGCAAAAAAGGAAAATAATAAGCAGGAGTACATTGTGTGAAATTCAGTCTGCTTATCTGTGAGATCCATGCATCTGCCAATCTCCCAGGACAGCCTGAAGAGCTCCGGTACAAATCTGCAGTTCAGTGCACTGTGTTCAAGTAGCAATGCCTGAGTTACCACCTCCACCAGCTGGTTGGCTGGGAATGCCACGGCACAGCCCGCATCACTCATCTTATGGCTACAGAAAGAGCTCAAGGCTTGTGTTTGCACTCAGTGGCTGCACCATTCCCCCAACCATCTGGCAAGGCTGGATTGGCCCAACAATCAATCGCTGGGCACGGCTGCCTATATCCAATTGACACAAGTGGCTCTATGGAAGGGACAGCTATTTGCTCGGTGAGCAGAGCATTATTTCTGGCTTCCGGCCCAGGCTGTGTCTGGCACAGGGCTTGACTTGCCTCTGAACAACAGCACACAGGATCAGAGACAAAATGAATTTATCGTCCTCTGTAAGAAAGTGTGTAAAGAAAGTGGAGAAAGGAAAAACTGTGGGGATGTTTGGCACAAGGCTGCTGAGCCTTCACAGTTGGCTTGGGCTGCACTGGGAAGAGGTGTGGGACCACGGAGGCAGTGTGGGGAGCAGAGTGGTGGGTGGGCTCTGAGGGCCGGGAGGGAAAAGGAAAGAGGAGAATGCATGCAAAGAAAGGGACTTGTTTTCCGCAGCGCTGCTACCTGAGAATGCCCATCCTGAAGTGCTGCTGCCACCAGCGGTGCCGGCACGACCAGGTGCAGCGTTGGATGGAGGAGACTGGGGGGGGAAGCAGAACACATTTCCTGGCAGCTCGGCAGAGCGCCTCCAACAATTGCTGGGACTGGAAGAGCTGGGCAGACGCCGCTGACACGCAGTGTTACAATGGGTCCCTGTTCTGCTTGGCCCCGGCAGCAGACAGGGAGGCCCGAGCTCTCCGGCTCTCCTTTATTTGGTAAAACTTAATGGGATTTCATTCCTGGCTTGTTCCAAAAAAACTGCTTGCAATTTTCCTTCCCAGATTATCCCCTCCTCCAAAACAAAGAACTCCTTGTGCGTTTGGAGAGTCCAAGGGAGGGGCTGTGCTGAGCCTGCACTTTCGACTAGGAATGCCACAGAGCTGTAAGGACAGACCCGTGCCGATATTCCCAGCCCAGCACATTGTCCTCTCTTTGCAGCATCTTGTTACTTTTGGGAGTGCACTGTCAAATCTGCAGCCGCTCATCCCTGCTATTTTCAGTATTCTCAGAAGTGCTGCTGGAGCTCTGGCTGTGGTGCTGCCGATAGCGGAGCTGTGGAGCTGCAGTGGCCAGCAGAGGGTGAACTTGTGATGCTGTTTCCCAAACCAAAACCTTTCTCTGATTGAAAAGTACCCTCATTTGGCCTTAAGTTTTTCTGAATGATACAGCTACAAATAATAATAATTTTTTTAAAAAAAGGTGCAGAATTCCATCTGATAAGTAAAGTTAACATGCTGGGAAATGCTTAGCTGTTTCTAACTAGATCCACTTGCTAGTGGAAAAGTTCTGCTAGCACTGCACAGTGGAGAGACAGAAAAGAAACAGAAGAAAACATGGAATAAGCTTTATAAACCAGAGGATCTTGACACCCAGACTAGATGTCTTCTTAAGAATCTGTTTATTCCCAGCCTCAAAGGGCTGAGCTTCAGCATGGAGTGAAGTTTCTTTCCAACACAAGGTTTAGATAAAGCAACTATGATGGCAACTTCTGACTGGGTGGGAGGGGAGAAAGAAGAAAGGCAATTTTCCAATATCAAGTCAAGTCCATTTCATCCAAAATATCATCTGGCCTTGCACAGTAAAGATGGAACACCTGTTACACCCCTGTGCTTGCATGTGAATCAGAGCTGGAGAACAGCCTCCATTCATTCAAATAGCAAAGCTCTTCCTCAATTCTCTTGTGCAGAGCCCAGAGCAACCATGAGTGAATTTCTGCAGGGATGGGATATGCCTACTGTTCATTAGTTTACTTCTTCTAACTTTATAATCTCTCAGCACATAGGCCCCGTTTGAGCATATGCAAGCTGGAAAACTATGACTTTTTCTGTACACCACATATCCTTTAGCTGGTTTTACTTTTAGCTAAAACTTTCTGCATGTACACTTTTCTTAGATGCCCAGAGCAAAGCTCATGCCTGTACTCAATAGCACTTTTTCTCAGGAGAACAAATGTTTGGGACACACTTGGGAATAGAGCCCTCACAGCACGGTGAGGAGCAGGCAATGCAGCCTGCTGTGGATCACTGGGTGCTGAGATGCTGAGCAGCCTTGCAATGTGAAATCCTCCCCATAGTTCCCACTATCTGGTTTGAGAAGTTTTCCATTTGGCTTCCTTCTCTGTCAGTTTTTCATCAATCTCTGAGGCATGGTTGAAATGGACCTGCTAGCAGCAATGTCCTCAGGGCAGCAGATGGTGGCATGGACCAGCACTTGGTACCAACTGCCAGGGGAGATTCGAGCTGTGAAGAGCTGCATACAGAGGATCTACTGATTCATTATGCAGCGTAATTTCTGCCATGAATTTTCATGTAGCTTCACATCAGAGACTTTTTTCCTGTACTGCAGCCTAACTACTATTTGGACATTATGGCAGCTCCAACTCCAGCCAATTCCATTCCAGCTTCACACACCTTTTTTTTTCTCTCTGAGTTGTAGAGAAGAAAGTTGAAGTGGTGAGAGACAACTGAAACCCATCCTTGCTTTTTCCCTTCAACAATCTGGATGTGTGACTTCACTCTACATTTACTCTGCACTAGAAGGTTCCTGTTTTCATATGGTCTAAGTGAGAATATTGCTTGCTGGTACTATAGGAGTGGGGATTGTGTAAATATAGCATGTGGGATTGTGTAAAGTGTTTCCTAGAGCCCTGTTTGCCTTTACTAGTTGTTAGTGCCAGAGGACAGCTGGCTGCATTTCCTGCATTAGCATAGAGCCATTAATCAACATCTCGGGAATGCTGGTGCCATGAACTCGAGATGGGAAGATCTCAAGCTTTTCAGCAAAAGCTGTTTCTTTGGAAAATACTAATAAGTGTCTCATGTAGATAAAGATGAATATACTTTAGTTTTAGAGGAGTACTTTAAAAATACAGACGGAGTTGGAAATTGTGAGAATGATGTCATATGCCAAGGGAGGTGTGGGTGGATGGAGAAAGATGACATCACTTCCTGTCTGGTCTCTTAACATTGCTGTAAATGAAAGGAGAGACTGATTTTAAGCTTGTCTCTAGCTGCTAGGAGTTATGGAAACATCATGTCCCAGACTCCCCTAGAGACAGGCTTTTGCAGTTCATCTGGCCTCCAAATAGACCTGCATTACAACAACTGCATGGTGGTTCTCGAAGGAATGAGCCAGAGCTTGGGGCTTAGCTGGGAGAAAGCTGTACAGTGGATGGTGTAGAGAAGCCAACAAAGGAGTTGAGTTTGAGACCTCCCCTCCTCCAGCCAGCTCCCAAAACCAAGAAGGTGAGGCAGCTATGTCAGGACAGGATAACTTCATGCTGCATATTCAGGCTTTACTTTCCTTGTATCTTCCTGTGCTGGACAGGAGATAACACAAAATGCAGCCTAATACAAACCTCTCATACATCAGAAGCAGCATTTTCCTGCTCTTTCCAACATAGGGGTATTTAGATGTCACGGAATGCCAAAGCTACCTTGCTACAAGGAAAACTGTATCCTTCATTTGCATGGATCTGTGGTAACAGGATTTGCACTTTCCTCCATTCACAACTCCCCACAAGCCAGGGGACCACCCCTTTCTAATCTGCTTTGTACCTAGGCCTGCCCCAAATGCATAGCAGTCCTAACCAGGAGATCGTATAGCACAGTTTTGAGTGCCTGAAGCTCAAGCACAATTCAGTTTTATCTCCTCTGTAACGTGCTCTGTGAAGCGTATGACATCCAAGGACCCTCATCTACACAGGTGTCTGTTCAAGGACTCTTCCTCCAATGGCGTCTGTATCTAGAGGCCATGCACGTAATGCTTGTAATCTGCTGTCCTCTTTTTGGTTCTGTAAGTGCTCAGAAACCTGCCCTTTGGAGAGGTACCTTCATTCCCCTGCCTTTCATTCCCATTACATGCTCAGTGTCTCCAGACAGTGAGTGCTAAAGCCTTGTTGACCACCCCTTGTAGGGGCTGTCACACTGTGGTTTTGCCGTACATATGCAATCCACAGTTAATGATGGCAGAACAACAATTAGATTAAATGAGCACAGCTGGAATGAGGACTCTGGCGTGGGAACAAGGCTGTTCTGTCAATATAAATATCTTGCTCTCATGCACACTCAGTCTTGTGCTGGTGTTAGCAGCAGTGCACATGAAGGAACAACTAAGAGAGCAGGTATCTGGTGCTAGTGCAGTGGGAAGCAGCTGTCAGCAGTGAGGTGTGGAAGAGGAACAGGATGTAACAGGCAGGGGGAATTTTAGGGGAAAGAGATGGATTATGTGGAATATAGGCAAAGCACCAAAAGAGGTCATGGAGCTATAATGGCCAGGCCTGGACAAGTGGCCAGGGCAAGAGGGAGCATGGAGTGGACTGCAACAGACATGAAAAATAAGGGGCACATTGTGTGCCACCTGTGTGTGGATGATGCAGAAGTAGTGGGAGGTGGCACAAGAGCTTCACCCACATTTTGGGAAACGAAATTGAATTTCCATGGGGTTCTCATGAATCTCGTGAAGGTGAGGTGCTCTGCAATGATCTGCTGTGCTCCATAGCACCTGGCCTCACTGTTTGGTCAATGCTGTGGTCATGCTATGGCCAGCTGCTGGAGCAGCACTGAGCTGTCAGGCAGCTCCGGGTGATAACACAGTGCCAAGTCCATGGGAAGCACCTGGATGCTCCATAAGGATCACTCCAGGCCCTTGCATAGGTACACTGCAGGGCCACATGCAGTCCATTGTGGTTCTGCAGAGGTCTGCTGCCATGGGACCTGGTAGCTCAGAGGCTTCTTGCCTTCATATCCATTTCCTCAAATCTCCACAGAAGTCTGTGCATATACTCCAGTTTTGGTTCATCCCATCTGAAGTGGGGAAAGAGCCTGATGGCAAGACCTGCTCTAGAAGATGGTGTGAGGCAACGGGGTACAAGGTGAACAGCAGAGCCTGGAAAGGAGGCACGTTTCCTTGTATTCATGGTACCCCTCACAAGGAGCACTGAACTACCCAAGGTGCTTATGTAACACCAAGACATTCTCCTTCTCCTTCAAGACAGAGTAGAGTGACTGTCAGCATTATTCCCTGGAGCGTGCTGTCCTGAAAGGGGTGAAGGAAGAAAGATGGGAGAGTGGGGTTGGAGAGAGCTCAGGTAGTCTTGTGAGCTGTGGAAGAATTCCTAGAGAACAGCCAAATGGTGTGATGTAGGGACAGTCCCTGCTCTTCATACTACCAACTTAATACAGAAACCTCAAAAGCTCCTTTCCTAGGTGGGATGTCCTTTGTGGGTATTTCTCAAAGGAAATCTCATACTCTGCTCTAAGTGCTGTGCAGCTGAACAGCTCCTTAGTGCTCAAACAGTGCTGGTGTGCTGGGTGCCCATTGAGCCTCTTCAATGAGGGAAGGCCATGGGGTCCTTGGTAGGGATCTTCATGGAAGAGATGTCACAATGAAGGATGAATAGTGCAGAAACTCCTGGGAAGGGGTGCGTGTGTGTATCTGGACTACAGAGGGTTTTGCTCTGTTATTTTTTTCAGCAACCCCGGACACTTCAGGTGTGAGTGTGGATTAAATCACCTCTCCGGGGCTATGGTTTTGTATCTCTGCCAAAAAATTCTAGAAGTCCCTATCTTTGACCCTTGATTTTGGCAAAGGAATCTCTGGTGTCAGATGGATCCAGAGTGGATTCAGGCTATTTTGTCACAGATATAAATCTATTCTAATATAAGCTGTTTGTTGGGAAAATTGGGAATATCTTCCTGAGGTTGGCCTGGCATTAACATATAGCACTGAGAACAGTGGTGGGACATTGATAAGGTGTTGTTTCTCTTCCCAGAATTCCTTTATGAGACAGACTGGAGAAACTTGTTGTTCCTTCTGTCCAGAATGTGAGAAGAATAAAAATATAAATAAATCTCAGCACCGTGGGGGAGCAAATCTGATCTGACAAAGTCCATATGTGGGGCAAAGGAGAGACATGTCGTCTTGGGAGGAATGTCTGGAATTTTTACTCTTCAGGAAACGAGAGCCATGTCAATCCAAGTTCTACTAACAGTCAAAACTTGATTCTCTCATCCTGACTTAGGCCTATGAAAATCCTCTACCTTTGCCCCGCGGTGTTAGCTAAGATATGGATATTATTAATGTACTTAACTATGTGAAGCATTCCATCCAATTCTTCTGCTTTCTTGTTTCTTTAATAGTTCTGTTAATGTTTTTAATGTTTCTTAAAGTTAGCAGATGAGGCTTGGCTCTTGCTCTACTTCCTGGTTAAAAAAGACAGAGAAATTCTATTTTTCTTCTACTGGAACATCCAGAACCTCTTAAACTACAGGAAGACTCCAATGGTGTATAACATGAGCTCCAACTCAGTTTTCTATTACTGCTCCATAAAATTAGATTTGGAAGCTGATCCAAAAGGGACAAATAAATCGACAGCAAAATTAACAACGACTTTCATAATTCATGCTTGCAGATCTGCAGTCTGTAACTTCAGTCTGTCTGTATACTGCATGTGTAATGGATACAAGTGCTACAGGCTTCAGATTCAGGATTCACATAGATTTCACAGACATTGCATGTAACACTGAAGCCTTCTTTCTGAGAAGCCAGTAAGCAGCTTTCCAAGCATGAGAGAATTAGCATTTCCATTGCCAGTTACCAAATTGGAAGGAATTTCCAAGGATAATGACGAACTCCTTTCAGTGGTTCCTGTACCAACTTCTGAGCTCCAAAAAATTTAGAAAAGAGAGTAAAGTGGGGTAGAACACACTTCACAGCCTGGATTGACTCTGCTTCATCTGTCTTTGTTTCTCATTACACAGTGGCTGGCAATGGGAACTTTCCCTCTAGCTCTCCATCATTAACAGATGGGGCTGGGATGGATGGCACAAGCCCTGTCCCACTGGTGGCTCGTGATGTGAGCAACTTCGTCCTCTATGCTCTGCTCAACATTAAATAAAAGCCATACTGAATGAACAGAATTTTGTAGGAGAGGAAATGAAAATGGGCAAAGTCAGTTTACTCCAAAAAGCAAATCCACATTTCTCTACTATCACGGAGTAACCATGTCCAACCACAGTCCTGCTGCAAACACCACCTTCTCCACGCTGAATGTGAATCACACGTGCACAGATAGTCTTGCTTTCTGTGAGGAGCTGCAAATGATAATAGCTTTTTTTTTAAACTGAAAATGGCTTTCAGTTTAAATGTGCCACTTACTTGAAGCTGGTCTTTTATTTTCTTCTGAAATCACATTGCTCAGGGTACTGAAATCTCCAATTTTTTTGCAATTGGATGCAAGGCACTTGTCATGTGTATTTGTTCTGGCAGACAAAGATTATGCAAGTTTTCATATGAAAGGTCAGAGATTCCCAATTTTCTTTCTATTTTACTCTATTAGTTATTATTATTTATTTATATGTTGTTGACTTATATGGTCTTATTGGCACCAAGTTCTTCAAATAATGACAACTCCAGAACACTAATAGGAGGTGAGCATGTCTTCATTTATTTATAGTTGACAAAAGGGAGAAATGCACTGTGACCATGCAAAAGAGATACTAGCATGTGAGCAGACTGCCTGGGGTGTACTTATAGCAAGCAGAGACCCAGCTGAACAAATTTTGGAGTGCTGTTTAACCAGTCAGAGCAGGTGTCTACATTAGGATGAGAGAAATAGTGACATATTCTTCTGACTCAACTGCCCTGAACTCCAGTGACTGCAATGGTCCTCCTTTACGCTGAGTGAAGTGTGCTCAGACATGGTGGAGATGTCTGCACCGTGGCATCAGGCTCTGGAGGTGGCTGTACCTCCACTACAAGGACTCAGCCTGAAGGACAGATTTTCATAGCAAAAGGAATCAAAGGTGCAAAATTATGAAGGTCATTGTGACAAGTGGGTGGCTAATTTGACAAAATACAGTTTTGAGGTTACACTGGGAGGTAAATCCTCAATCATTTCATCTCTTGTGCTAGTATTGCATAGCTTAAATATGATAACAGGCAACAGATGCAAATGTGCTTGAATGATAACTACTGGGAGCCCGCTGTGTGCACAGAGATTTATCTGAACAGCCAAAAACACTGTCAAGAGCTCAGTGGACATGTGAAGACTTTAATGACTCTTCACAGAATCACAGAATCACAGAATGGCCAGGGTTAGAAGGGGCCTCAAGGATCACGAAGCTCCAACCCCCCTGTGCCATGCAGGGCCACCAACCTCCACATTTAATACCAGCCCAGGCTGCCCAGGGCCCCATCCAGCCTGGCCTTGAACACCTCCAGGGATGGACGGGGCATCACAGCCTCTCTGGGCAGCTGTTCCACCACCTCACCACTCTCATAGGAAAGAACTTCCCCCTGACATCCAACCTCAATCTTCCCTCACACACACAGAATCACAGAATCACAGAATCACCCGGGTTGGAAGGGACCCCAAGGATCATGTAGTTCCAACCCCCCTGCCTAGCAGGGCCATCAAACATACACATTCAGATCAGGTTGCCCAGGACCCCATCCAACCTGGCCTTAAACACGTCCAAGGACGGGGCATCCACAACCTCCCTGGGCAGCCCGTTCCAGGGCCTAACCACTCTCCTAGTAAAGAACTTCCCCCTAACATCCAACCTAAATCTTCCCTCCTTCAACTTAAAACCATTTCCCCTAGTCTTGCTGTTGTCAGCCCTTTTGAAGAATTTACTCCCCTCCTGGGTGTAGGTTCCCTTCAGGTATTGATAGGCTGCAATGAGGTCACCCCGCAGCCTTCTCTTCTCCAGGCTGAACAAGCCCAACTCCCTCAGCCTGTCCTCATAGGGGAGGTGCTCCAGCCCCCTGATCATCTTAGTCGCCCTCCTCTGGACCCTTTCCAAAATCTCAATGTCTTTCTTGTACTGAGGGCTCCACACCTGGACACAGTACTCCAGATGGGGCCTCACAAGAGCCGAGTAGAGCGGGACAATCACCTCCCTGTCCCTGCTGGCCACCCCTTTCCTGATGGAGCCCAGGATCCCATTTGCCTTTCGAGCTGCCAGAGCACACTGCTGGCTCATGTTCAGTCTCTCGTCCATCAGGACCCCCAGGTCCTTCTCTGCCAAGCTGCTCTCAAGGACCACTCCTCCCAGCCTGTACAGGTGCCTGGGGTTCCTCTGGCCCAAATGCAAAACCTTGCACTTTGCCGTGTTGAACCTCATTAGGTTCACCCGAGCCCTCCTTCAACTTCAAACCATTTCCCCTTGTCCTGCAGTTATCTAACCTTTCAAAGAGTTGATTCCCCTCCTGTTTGTAGGCTCCCCTTAGGTTGGATGTCAGGCTGCAATGAGGCCACCCCGCAGCCTTCTCTTCTCCATGCTGAACAAGCCCAGCTCCCTCATTCTGTCTTCACAGGGAGGTGCTTCAGTCCCCTGATCATCTTCATGGCTCTCCTCTGGACCCTCTCCAAAAGCTCTCTGTCTTTCTTGTGCTGGGGGCTCCAGACCTGGACACAGTGCTGCAGATGGGGCCTCACAAGAGCAGAGTAGAGGGGGACAATCACCTCCCTGTCCCTGCTGGCCAGCCCTCTGCTGATGGAGCCCAGGATCCCATTTGCTTCCTGAGCTGCAAGAGCACACTGCTGGCTCATGTTTTGTTTTCCATCCACCAGGACCCCAGGTCCTTCTCTGCAGGCCTGCTCTCAAGGACTGCTCCTTCCAGTCTGTAAGGATGCCTGGCACTCCTTCCTGAATGCACAATGAATACATACAGCTGGATTGACTTGGAGGCAGCAGCACAGTAGGAAATAAGGTTCAACAGCTAAGCATGTGAACACTACACCCAGTTGTATTTAGCTACAGACCCCATTTCCAACTTCTCTGGTCCTTTAGCTGTCTCAGAATCAAATAATGAGATTGGAATGGTCATCTGAAGATCTTCTGGTGTAACCACCTCTGCTCAGGCAGAACACCTAGAACTGGCTATCTGTGCTGCAAAGGAAGGTCTCGAAATGTAAGGCTTGCCTCCCAACTGGAACACCCAATAACAGGATAGCTGAGCAGTGGTTTTGAGCACCTGATTGACTCCTCTGAAACAGAGCCAGAAAAGAAGGATTTGAGAGTCAGAAATAAGCAGGATCCTAAGCTGGTAAGTAAGCTGCAAGCAGTACCACGAACATTTTTGGACAGTTTCAATGCAGTTGAATCGAAACTGCAGACTCCATGTTCTCAAGGATGGAACATAATAAAACATAGATTGCAGTTAGGAGTTGCATGCTGGGGAGGAGGGGAGAACCCTCACTCAGCAACATCTCGGAGACAACTAAGATCCTATTTTCAACAAGCTGTTTTCCCATATCATCTGGGACCTGTCAGGAGCTGCGTGGGCATGAATGCAGATAACAGAACCATGTGCTTATCAGAGCAACTGGGCTTCTGTCCTCCTGGAAAAGATGAGGTATGTTTGGGTCTGACCAAACTCTGGAAAATCTGGGGTTGGATGTTGGACTTTGGGCTTTGTGTGCCAATGCAAAAGGCAGCAGCTAAGCAGGTGTCTGAAAAACTGCAGTTTGGATCTCTGGGAAGAAGATAAACAAGAGTCACCTTAATGTTTCATGCAGGAAAAACCTTGGCAAATCCACTCTGATTGTGCTGCAGCCTCCAGGCACTCCCTGCTCTGGTGATGAGGGATTACAGAAGGGATTTGGAGCACAGGAGATCCCTGACAGGATCAAGAAGTATCTGGGGAAGTTCATCACAATATGGAGACACTCTCTGAGACATAAAGGAAGAACTTATTAGTTTTATTTTCACTATTATCTGGGAGAAGATTTAATTACAGATTGATTTGTGATGGGGGAGGATCAAAAATGAGAAAGAATAGGAGCAGGGTGCAATGGGGAGAAGAGGTTGAAGGGAACAGGGAAGGCCAACAGGACAGGGAATGTGGGAGACACAAGGAGATGAATAATCTGGATTGCCATGGGGCAATGGCGGGTAGGAGAGAAAGCAGAAAGGGGTGAGAGGGAAGGGAAGTCAAGAAAAATAAATGGGTAAAGGAGGAAGATGAGCCCAAGATGCAAAAAAACCCAAACAAACTAGGAGAGTGAGAGGAAGAGAATGAAAGAAGTGTATTACTCTGATGAAGCAAGCAGCAGAAGGGAGAGAAGAAAGGGAGGATTCTGCAATTATTAATTTGTAGTCTGAGAAATGTGCAGAACAGATGGTTTTAATCTTGACTTGCTAAATATGTAAGCTAAAGCTTTTAGCATTGCTATGCACACTGTTTGTTATCCTTCGCACAGAATGCTCCTCTCTTTAGCTAAGTGTATCAGTTACACTCCTGATAAAGGGGTGGAATGTCCTGCTCTTCCTGAATGCTTCCCTCCCTCCCTCCTGCCTACTCAGCCATGTAAGGTCTGCCACATTCCTTTTTCTGGCCTGAGAGGCAGTCAGCTCCCCACACCGGTTCTTGGTCTCAGGCAGCTGAAAGCACTGGAGTTTGTGGAGTGATCTGAAGTCTTTGCCTAAAATCTCATTTCCCTTTCTGGCATCAATTATCTCTGTTACTTCACTGCTTTTAGGGGCTCAAGAGCTACTCAGTGATAATAGCCTAAATGAAGGCAGAATGAGCCCCGTGGCAGTCAGCCTAGGAGTGGGTCCTGCCCCACTTCCTGGGGTGCCCTTTGGAAAGTGAAGAGTTCTTGGAGTCTGCCTGTCTGCTTTGTTGGGTTTAACAAACACAGCACGTTCTCTTTGGTGACGTGCAGTACCTCTGGGGAGAACATCAGGGTGCATGCAATGCAAACAGCACTTAGCTGGTAGCACAAGCATCGACCAAGTGACGGTGCTGGTGTTGTGAATTTGCTGGTGCCCATTGAGTGGGCAAGCTCCCTCTTCCCACATGGCTAGAGCGACTGGGAGCTCTTTAGAGGAAAGGGCCCTGCAACCTGTACTCAAAGCCAGCACAGTTGATGAGCATGCTTTGAGGTCACAGTGTGAAATTAATTAAAGGAAATTAGAAATTGCCAGTTGGACCATATCAGAGGTCCTTGTATTTTTGTGTCTGTTTCCCCAGACTAAACATCCCCATCACAAATCTGATTAAAACTGCTCAGAGAACTGACCTCTTTTTCTGACCCTTGCATCCCCACTAGAGGATAGAGTGGATATGGGGCAAAGCTTCTGGTTTAGATCTACCCAAAGGAATATATTTCCTCCTCTACTGTGCACCCAAGTAACATAGTGAAGCAGGCTGGAATGTGGTAAACTCAGGGAGAGTCAAGGAACTCACAGAAAATGACACTCCTGTTCCAAACCAAGATGCTAATGTAGACACAACATGCCTCTGTGCTATTGCCATGCTTGCTCTGGTACTGGGTGGGAACCCTGACTGGGATGGAATTCAGTGCCCAAAGCCAGGCCTTTACTATAATGTGCATCGTGATATTGGACTATTTTGCTAGTATTTTAAATTTCTTCTCTATTATAGTATTTTCTGTTTGATAGAATAATTCCACTGCACATTCAAAACATCTTAGTAAGTAAATGGCTCACCCTGGAAGAAGAAGGACACACTGCCCATACACACAGAAATGGAGAGAGGAAAGCCAAAGCCCATCTGGAGTTGCATGTGGTGGGAGATATGAAAGGAAAAAAGATAGACTTCTGCAGGTATATGAACAACAGAAGAAAATCTAGGGAGAACGTGAGTCTGCTGCTGATAAAATTGAGGACCAAGTGAAAAAAGACATGGAAAAGGCCAATGAAATCAGTACTTCTTTACCGTTAAATGGTGTCAGGAATCACATGCCCCTGCAACCTGTATAAAGTCTGGAACACATAATGGTCCCATCTGGTGGAGGAGAATCAAGCAGGAAAATATCTAAATAAAGTGAACGTAAATCCACCTCACAGGAGTGGATGGGAGTGGATGAGTGTCCATGAATGGTGAAAGAGCAAGGTGATGTCATTATGAGGTCATTCTCAACAATCTTTGAAAAGTCCTAAGGATCAGGAGAAGATTATCCTTATGATCCTGGGGTAAATACTGCTCCTATCTTCATGAATGACTAGAAGGAGAATATGACTAGAAGGAACTGTAGGCTGGTCAACCTTGATCACTGGGAAGAGACAATTCCTTATGGAAACCATTTCCAAACATGTGAAAAACATTAATTTAAATGGGAGTTGTCAACATAGAGTTATGAAGGTGAAATCATGCTTTACCAATCCAGTACTCTTCTACAATGAAACAACTAGACTGATCATCAAAGGGAGTGCAGTTGATGTTCATTCTCTTGCAGCATCGTTGACAAAATGAAGGATGAGCAAAATAAGTGGACAGAAAGGTGGGTTGAAAAGTGACAGTGCTGCTTTGAGTTCTGTGATCAGAAACACAAAGTCTCTCTGGAGTCCAGCCACTAGTGGTGGAAACCAAGGCTGATACTGGAGCCAATACTGT
Organism: Lagopus muta; assembly: GCF_023343835.1. Lineage (NCBI taxonomy): Eukaryota > Metazoa > Chordata > Aves > Galliformes > Phasianidae > Lagopus > Lagopus muta. Next base: position 4,586,882 of record NC_064458.1, on the reverse strand, counting down.
TGAAAATCTCTGTTAATGACTGGATGGTGGGATGGACTGCATCCTCAGCAATTTGGTCATCAGTACAGAAGTGGGCGGTATATTCGAAACACTGGATGTTTGTGATACCATTCAGAGGGACCTTGATAGACTGGAGAAATGTGCCAACGCAAAGGTAAATTTCATGTCCTTCACCTGTGGAGAGACAATTCCTTGCATCAGTACAGGTATGGGATAAAAAATCTGAAGGGCAGCTTTGCAGAGAAGGACCTAGGCATCCTGTTGGACAAGAAGTTGTCTACAGGCTATCAGTACGCCCTTGCAGCAAAGGAGTCCTAAAGCATCTTGAGATGCATTGCACAGAGATTTGCCAGTGGGTCAAGACTGGTGAAGACACATCTGGAGAACTGTGTCTACTTTTAGGCTGACCAGTGAAAGAAATATATGGACGTGCTGGTGTGAAAAGGGCCATGAAGATGATAAGGGGTTGGTGCATCTTCCAAATGAGGAAAGACTGGTTGAGAAATAGAAGTCTCAGGAGAGATTTCATCCATATAAAGGAATTTACGTGAACACCTCATGGAGCCAGACTCTTCTCAATGGTGTCACTGATTGGGCATGAGGTAATGGATGCAAACTGAAATACGGAAAATTCCTTTTTTTTTTTTTTTTTTTTTGTGAACACTGGAACAGGTTGCCCACAGGATCTGTGGAGTCTCCACACTTGGAGCTGATAAAAATCTGACTGGATGTTGATCCTGAGCAGTGGTAGATGCTCAAGATGATCTTCAGAAGTCCCTTCCAGCCCCAGTTATTCTGTGACTATATGATTTACATCACCTCTCTTAAAGAGAGATGTTTGATCAAACATCAAACCCAAACCCAATCAAACCCAAGCTGGAATACTTCTTGTGCTGTCATTGAAGGGTTGGGAAAAGATGCTGAGTTGCCAGAACAGGTTTGCTACACACAATCTTGTGGTCTCTGTAGTCTCCCCAGCGCACTCCTGAGTAACAGCCATTGGAGAAATGATATTCCTTTCCTCTTATTGAATGATTACTTTCTATCACGCTCCAGTTGGGCTACATTTCAGAGCACTGTATTATTCTCTCGTGACAGGAATTGGGAGTGGGGATTAGATGATAAAATGAGTTGATTTTAAGAGATTTTTGTGTGTGTAATTAGAAAGGCCATTTGTGTGGAGAGCTATGTAGTTACAAAGCAGAAATTTAACACCACCTCAGATACTGTCTTGTTCCATAGGACTGGGGGGAGAAAATCTACCTGTCTGCTTTTTTTTTTTTTAATGTGTGATACAAGAGCTGCAATGCTACCCTTATCTTGCAGCGCTTTTGCAGGAATTGTTAGTGAATATCTAAAGCAGAGGCCAGATATGTATCAAATCAATAAAGGAATAAATAGCAACCGTCAGTTTGTATCTCATTTTCCATGCTAAAAGCAGCTGAAGCTTTTTCTCCATGAGGATTTATAGGATACAGTGTGTTGTTAGCGAACACAGGAAAATAATTGCAGTGATCTCAGAAGGAGACAGACTCGTTATCACTGAGCATAACTGACCACAGCCCTCTGCTTGTCTCCCCAGCACACAAATAAACTGTCTCTCTGCTGTTTATCTAAAGCTTAATTCAGACTGATACAGAGCGGAGCATCACATAGCAGGTGGCTCCAGTCCCCAGAAATGATGTCATGGAAGAAAGCAGCTTTTTATCTAAAAGCAGAAGAGTAGAAAGGGCGAATCTCTTCTGTGCCAGACTGGCCTCGCTGTTGATCTGGCTCCTTCCTATAGATGCAGCGAGTACATTTGTAAAAACAAAAGGAGAAAAGCAAGGGACTGAAATGCATAAGTGACATAAAAGCAGCCAGCAATTTGAGAGCTCTGATGAAGAGATGTATAGCCCTGCATATCTTGAAACTATCAGCCCCTCAGACCTTTCCCTGGGGACTGCTCTGAACTCCAGGTCAGTTTTTTTGAAAGTGTATGTTGCAATGCACTATTTTTTCCATATGTTTACAACATCTTGCATCAGTTAGTGCTCATTTCCCTGGAAATCTGGCTGATTCCCAGGATTTCAAGCAGATAACAATTGAAGACCTGATTTTAAGGGCAAAACATTTTCAGATTAGAAACTGAAATGGCAGTTAACATAACCTTTCATCCTGAGTTTGCTTGTGTAGCATCAGTGGAAAGCTTGGGTACTGTGTTAGCAAATGATGAGCACAGATTTGAGGTAACAAATAAAATTAAAACTACCCATAGAAAGAATGAAAAACCAAGGTCTTCAGATCATCTTTCATCCTTCTTCTGATGAAAGAGATGAGGAACAGCAATTAATGAAAAAATTAGGAAGGGATTTAAGAGTCTGATATTGGAATAATTACTGTTGTGCGAGAAGTAGAGACAGAAGATTTTTGCTAAAAGAGAGGTGCAAAGATTTCCCATGAATTGTATAAGACACTTGTCAACAAAAATTCATCACTTCTACCAACATTTGAAATCAAAGATGGAAGAGAGAAATAAATCATCATTTCTCTGGGAGAATCTTTTCTTATGATGCCCATGTGTATTAAAAAAAAAAAATAGAAAACTGTTCTTTTCAGGAGAAAAATGAGACAGGGGTTTTGTACAAGTTAAGGAGAGGTGAGCAAAGCATCCTCAATAACCCAGCTTACTCCCCTTCTCAGAAATAAAAGCAATCACAGAATCACAGAATTGTAGGGGTTGGAAGGGACCTCCAGAGGTCATCGAGTCCAACCCCCTTCCAAAGCAGTTCCCTACAGCAGGTCACACAGGTCAGCATCCAGGCAGGTCTTGAACATCTCCAGAGAAGGAGACTCCACCACCTCCCTGGCAGCCTGTTCCAGTGCTCCGTTACCTCACCTAAAGAAGTTCTTGAGCCCATTTGTGAGGAACTTCCTATGCTGCAGTTTCCGGCCGTTTCCCCTTGTCCTGACTACAAACACTGCTGAAAAGAGTCTGGTCCCACCACTCTGCCCACCACACCTCAGATACTTATAGATCTGGATCAGGTCCCCTCTCAATTCTTCTGATGGCTACAACACTGCATTCAGAAAAACAGCAGGGCCATTGGCCTTCCTGTCTTGAGGGGAGGCAGATTAATTCCATCACTTGTACCCACTTTCCTAAGGTAAATTATATGGTCAAAGTCTCACTATCCATTTTCACAGAACACTTGTCTTGGTCCCCAATGCCTTTGGGTGTGAATCACAGAATGGCCCAGGTTGGAACGGACCTCAAGGATCACGAATCTCCAAACCCCTGCCACATGCAGGGCCACCAACCTCCACATTCAATACCAGCCCAGGCTGCCCAGGGCCCCATCCAGCCTGGCCTTGAACACCTCCAGGGATGGACAGGGCATCACAGCCTCTCTGGGCAGCTGTTCCACCACCTCACCACTCTCACAGCACAGAACTTCCCCCTGACATCCAACCTCAATCTTCCCTCTCTCAACTTCAAACCATTTCCCCTTTTCCTGCAGTTATCTAACCTTTCAAAGAGTTGATTCCCCTCCTGTTTGTAGGCTCCCTTTAGGTACTGAAGGCTGCAATGAGGTCACCCTGCAGCCTTCTTTTCTCCATGCTGAACAAGCCTTCATTCTGTCTTCATAGGGGAGCTGCTCTGTCATCTTCATGGCTCTCCTCTGGACCCTCTCCAACAGCTCTCTGTCTTTCTTGTGCTGGGGGCTCCAGACCTGGACACAGTGCTGCAGATGGGGCCTCACATGATCAGAGTAGAGGGACAATCACCTCCCTGCTGGCCAGCCCTCTGCTGATGGAGCCCAGGATCCCATTTGCTTCCTGAGCTGCAAGAGCACACTGCTGGCTCATGTTAAATGTTTCATCTACTGTAAATGTTTGTTTTCTTGCAGCAGTGAACTCTAAGGCTTCATGAAACTGGGACATCAGTTGCACTTCTGCTGCTGCTATGTGACCACCATGGGGAGCTGAGTCCTTCCGGGGAGAATGCCACTGGAAGCTGCTTTCAGTGACTCAACATGGTTTCTCTGTCTCACACAGTGACCTAATCAGGGTCCTCAGCTTCCAGTCTTCAACAGGAAAAATGTGGTGCAGACCTGAATGTATCCAAGAAGTGGACAAAGAAAGGAAGAAGTTGGATTCTGGTTTTGGTAGAAGGCATGAGGCTTGATTCCTACTGAGTGGTTTGGAGCTTGGGGAAACTCTATGAAGCCCACACAGGGAGCCATGCACAGGCAGTGCCTCCTCCATCTCATATGATGTACCAGTGCCTGCTTCCAAACACACTCCTCCAAGAGTAGGGGCCACGGCCCCAGACCAGCACGGACTGTCTGCCATTGGGCTCAGCACAGCTCGGTGATGTCAGATGTTTGTGGGAGGCCACAAGGTGGTGAAACCAGAATACTACACTGACTTATTTGAGTTACAGTGGGAATGAAACCCAGCTAGCATGCTCCTGCTGGCAATGCAAACATTGTTTGCCATTCCTATGGGTGCTATCACTCTCAGACTCTTTAGATCTCAGGCCTTTAATCCACGTTTTGATTGAGTTCTTTTTGCATGTTCTTTATGTTGTGGCTGCCAGACAAGAGAGAGCAGTGTTTTCTCACTTACCCTCCTCCATGGTGCCTCTGACCTCAGTTTTGAAATGTTTTAAAATGCGTCTGTTGGATACCAAGCAAACGTGCCAGCTGCTGTGGAATTTCTATTGCACCTCTCATCTGTGAAGTGCATGTACTGCTTCAGCACTAGGAGTGCTGTGAAGTTCTTAGTGTGTCCTGGTGGCAATGAGGGCCAACCATATATTGGGCTGCATTACTAAGAGCACAGCTGCCGTTTTCAGGGACATTCCTCTTACATAGCTTTGTGGCACTCAGAAGGGCACATCTGGATACAGTGAATAGTGTGTGGCACCCCAGTAAAAACTGGAGCAGAAACTAGGAAAGCAGTTAGGGATGCAGTCTGCCATGAGGAATGGTTACAGGAATGGAGCTTCTTTAGACTGGAGATAAGAAAGATGAGGGGGGAAACTACATCCTCTCTGTCTTCCACTAACTAGGAGGAGAGTTATGAGAATGATGGGACCAGACTTTTCTCAGAGGTGTGCTGTAAAATGACAAAAGCCAACAAACAGAATCGTAGAATCATAGAACTATAAGATGGCCTGGGTTGAAAAGGACCACAATGTTCATCAGTTCCAACCCCCTGCTGCATGCAGTTGCCAACCACCAAACCAGGCTGCTCAGAGCCACATCCAGCCTGGCCTTGAATGCTCCAAGGCATCCATAACCTCCTTGGGCAACCTGTTCCAGGGTATCAGCATCCTTTGTGTGAAAAAACTCCTCCAGTGAAAGAATTCTTCTGCATGGAATTTCTTCAGCTTTATGTCAGGTACCCAGAGAGGTAGGATACTCTGTACCTCAAGATGCTTAAAACTGGACTGGAAAAGGCACTATGAATCCCAGCCCAGCTTTGAAGTTAACTTTGCTTGGAGGTTCAAGATCTCCTTTCCAACTTTCAACTTTCTGTGCCTCTACAAGCACTGCAGAATCTCCTCCACCAGTGCAGGCTTATTGCATGAAAACAACCACTGAGCAGACCCTCACCCCATGCTGCTCTGCTTGCAGGGCTACTACTGTCTGTCAGCTTTTCTATTTCTAGTCCTCTGCCCCTGGAATGGCCACTGGGAGAGTGGCTCTGTTCAGACACCTCCTGCCTTGTGTTCTTTCCCACCAGAAATGGGGATGACCCACACAGGACTCTATATGCATCAGTTACTTAGCTGGGCTGATAGTATATTAGTTGTACCAAAAGCTAGGGCCTTGGATTCCTGCATATTTATCTTGCTTGCTCTGGATTCTCTGCTCAGCATCAGGGAATCCCTCATAACCATTAAGGTAATATTTTTATTTTTATTTTTATTTTTTTCATAAAAACTAAAAGCTCTGAAACCACTCCCAGGGCCAAATATTACAGCATCAACATTGGAGATAAACATCAGCTTTGAGACATATATCAATCTTGAGAAAGTCACAGCCTGGGCTGCTTGTATATTTGAAAGCCTGCACAGAACTTCCCTGGTGTTCTTTGGATTATTATTGTGTTGTGAAGTTGGAGAAGGGGATATGAGGTCATCCAGGGAGAAGAAAGCACTGGGAGACAGCATTCCTTGCAGCGACCAGTAGTGCAGAAGAGATTATGCTCTTGTTTTCTGCCTTAAGTGGAAGCATCTTCACTTCCAAATGTATTACCTTAATGTCCTGATCTGCAGAGGATTTAGACTCGGCAGAAACTCTTATCATTTCCCTTCATCACCCTGAGGTTGTGAAGGAGCGGGTTCAATAACATGTCCATATACTTCTCCGGTCTTGCAGGGTACATTGCAGTCACCTGCATGGATGACTACACGATCACTCCTCTGTGGCAAGGTGGCTGTTATCCTCACAAATAAGACTGATATTCCTGTTTCTTTTTTCCAGGGCTGGACACCACTTCTGTCCTGTTGACAGTGGTGGAATCAGTCATTTACACTCAGCTGTACCCAGCCTGAGAAACCCAGAAACCAAGAGTTAAGGAAGTGGGGGGAACAGAAGGGGGTTTGTTGAGATTGGTAGGGAGCCCATAATAAAGCCATTCTGAATTATTTGCTTAACCACAACTGTCTCCATTCTGTATTTACCCAGGACTGCTGAGCCCAGCTATTGTTTATCTAGGTCCCCAGCTGGGCTTGAGTCAAACAAGAGGAAACCATATGCCTCTCCAGGGAGTCCCACAGTGTGTGAGCAACTTGCTCTGGCCTCAGATCCCGCACCCTTCATAGTCTCAGCTCTTTTTCTTTCTTTCTTCCTTTCTTTCTTTCTCTCTCTCTTTCTTTCTCTCTTTTTTTTTCTCTCTCTTTCTTTCTTTCTTTCTCTCTTTCTCTCTTTCTTTCTTTCCTTTTTTTTCCACTATAACCAGAGCCGACGCTGTCATGAACATTCATTTCCCAGTGCTGCCTGTATCATTCCTATGACCCTTGCCAAAGCTGCTCTCATCTCATTTCAAAGACAAAAATAGTAAAATTTTCCAAGCAGATGCCAAAGTGTAAATCTCTTTTTCAGAGGAATTGCTAGAATCCTTGTCCTTTCTGACTGCTTCTACTCTGTTATTCCCACACTCCCTGGGCTTTCCACCTCTGCTTATGGGGTGGAAAGCAAGAACATCTATAGCAAGGGAAACCAATAAACAAACAAAGCTGTTGTAAATGGAGAACACCTCCCAGATCTCTGGATCCTGCCAACGACGTTTTCAAAGTCTTGTTGCCATTAATGGAGTCTGGGCCTTACAGGTTGGCTATGCTCGATCATTTGGCTTGCATATCTTGCTTTCTTTTGGCATGAACAAATCCTTAAAAGCCCAGTTCTATTCTCAGAAAAACTGTTCTGAAAACTGTGGAGCTGCACAGGATTGGTGATGTTGTAAATAGACCCTGAACTCACCCTGTGGTGACTGGGGAAGAGGGAAATTCTGTGACCTAAGACACTCTTAAGAACTTTGGGGAGAATGGGGACTTGAAAGATAGCTTGGCAACACTAAAGCTGGGAGGAAGGGGGGGATGAATGCCTTGAATCACTCCTTACCTCTAGCTTTGTATTTTAGCTTTTTTTTTTCCTTTTTCTTTCTTTCTTTCTATCTTTTTTTTTTTTTTTTAATTTCCTGGAGATACAATCCCATGCTCAGCTCTCTGTGCAAGGAGTTTGGTACATTTTAAACCTGGTTGTGGAGTTGCCAGTTTCGGGATTACTGAAAATACAAACACAGTCAACATCGAAGTGAGCACAAGCCTAGCCCTGAGGTTCTTAGACATACCCTGCAAGGCAGTTTCCTGGGATAATCTGTGTAAGCACAATCTTAGAAGGAACCTTTGTGCTGCATTAAGGCAGCATTGCTACATCGACTCAAAATATGAAAGTAAAAATTATCCTTTCTTTCACGTTTGCCTTCTGGTCCCATTCACATCCATGGCCTGCCAGTGGGCTGGTTTGTGTAGCAATGATTGTCCAGATACGTTGCAAAGTGAAGACACCAAGTTCTGCTGCTGGTGGTGGCCCCCTGAAGGTGCCTGGTCACGGAGCAAAGCATCCTTGGGCCGTAGTTTTGTCATTGCTCAGGAATCAGGGCCACGCTGTTCTGCTCACTTCCTGATGGCATTGGTTTGATCTGGTATTACTGTGGAGGTTTTGCTCTTCTAAGGCCACGGATCTGTGATCTCTCCAAGCAGCTGTGGCAAAAATGGACTGCACTTTCCCAGAAATCAGAGAATGGAAAACTTCCACCAACAGTGGGAGTTTGGTCTTCAGACAGATCACATCTCTGGTCTGTGACAGTGTGCAGCTTCTTAAGTGACAGTATTGGCAGTGGGTGAGGATGCAGAGCCATGGGAGAGAGCAGCACCTCTGCTGATGATAGCCTGTATTTCTGCCCATATTTCTGCCTGTATTTCTGTATACTGGGTGAGACTCCTTCCGTACAAAGTACTGGCATCAAACGTCATGAAAACATTTGTTAGATGCACTTTGAGAAGAATATTTGTTTGTTGCTGCTCCTCCACTGCCTCTTCTGTTTGGTCTGACTGTTTTATGCTAGAGCCAAAAAGTAACAGGCTCATGACTCTTTCAATGAGGACCAAAGATTCAGAGTGTTTCTGTTAAAACACTGTAAGACAGAACAACAATAAAAACACAAATAACGTCCTGGCAGAGAAACACAGGGAGGTATTTTATTGAATACCTTTGTTTAAATCACGTTTTCAATCCATCCCACTCTCACTAAACTGCCTTAATCTGAAAATGTCCTGCCAGCCCATCCTGTTCCCATTCTGCACCCTACAGCAAGGGCAGCCAGCAGAAGGGCCCCACTTGCCATGCAGTCAGTGATTGCTTTATCCTAAATCACTTTCACATTGCCATTAATGGCCACATCCAGATGCTTGGAATTGTTTCGGTATTACCTTCCTGAATAATGTTTGTTAGCTCAAGAAAAAGTATTTTTTCAAAACTTCAATCCAGCTGTTTGGAATCAGGGTTATGTATATGAAAAATGCTACAGATTTGTATTTTTTTTTTTTTTAATTATTCTATCAAAACAAAAAGTGAATGTCCCATCTGAATGACTCCAGTCCCATCAGTGAAACAGGTAGAATGTGAAATTTGGCAAGCAATTCTTAAATTACAGACATAACATTCAATATTACAATAAAAATTGGATTTTTTTTTTATTGACCTTGGGTTCAAGATATGCATGTGCAATTACAGGTTGTTCAGAAGCTTATGATGATTGCATCTCAAACATAGAGATTTCCATTGCAAAACCACTCTTGAGATCCTACTCCGTTTGCATTGCATGAAAATGGAAAGAAAAATTATGGTTTCAAGAATGGGTGAAAATGGCAAATCTAATGGTGGAAATATGTGTGGAATCGTGGTACCAAACCAATGTTTGATGTTTAAATAAACGTAAATCCTGTAGTTGGACACATTCAAGATAAGTTACACTTTAACCAACTTAGGAAAGGTGAGATGCAACAAACTGGGGGAAATGCTTTGATAAAATTGCGTGTGTTTGTGAATTCTGAAGGTTGGAGGAAAAGAGATCAAGAATTTTTAATAATAAAAAAATGGAGTCATGGTTATATTGGCCAGCTTCAATACTTCATGTTGGGTCCATCCTTGGAAAACGTCCATCATGGCCTAAACAGCATTTCAGACTTTCCAGAGCTCTCAGAATCAGCACTGACCTGAGTTGGGATGTAGCTGGAAGCTGTTTCTGTGGCATTTCAGTAATTTAAGGAAGAGAATTACTGCCTGGCTGTGAGTGCACATTGCCGGCTCTCACTGAGTCTTTCACCAGTCAGCACCCCCAAATCTTTCTCCTCAGCTCTCAAACCATCCTCTGTCCAGCCTGTACCTGTGCTTGAGATTGCCCTAACCCAGATGCAGGACCTTGCACTTAGCCTTGCTGAACTCTAGGACCTTGCCATGGTCAGTAAGTGGTAGGTGAGACCAAGGTCAGTTTTGAATTGTTCCTTGCTGATTCCTGCGTGCAGAGAGGTGGCTGGTACACACAGTGAGCCAGCTGGAGGGATGGAAGTCTTTCCCAATGGGAGATATGAACCTGTTGGGAAGGGTTGACCTGATGGACCTGAGACGATGAGAAAAGATTTCTGTTTACACAGACACTGACCCTCAGAGAAACAGCACACTGCTGTTGTAATTAAAATGTCCTGCCATACAGAGCCTTCCCTGTCTCTGAAGCCATTGTACATCTTAATTCAGAGCAGTGACATGCAGCATTTTCCTGACATTCATCTCTCATCTGAGGTTCTCTCTTCTTCAGTCTCATCTATTTTTTTCTCCTTGTAATGGTCTCCTTTTTCCTGGTCTCTGTTTTTAATATATGTAAGCTGTTGTGACAAGGAAGTGGAGGATAATTTCTAAGTTTGACAGTGGATTGCCCTTATGGGTTTCTATAGCAATGCATAAAATCTCACTGGCTTATCTTGTAATTGTGTTTATCCTGTGAGAGCCCAGAGCATTTAAAAACATAAGGAAACAAATGAAAGCGTAGCATATCAAAGATGTGCTTTTAGTCTTCCAGCCTAGCCCTATCTGATAAATATCATTTTCCATCATGAGAATGGTAAAGAAGATCCTTAAAGTGCATTTCGGAGAGTTCATTCAGCTCATATAGTGGAATTCTGTCTAGCTTCAGTTAATGACATGCTTAGGATCTGGCAGAGCAGAGATTTTATAAAGAAGATAAATGATCTATTGGACAAAATTCCAGTTCTCCTACTTGAATATTTGATATTGTATAGTGCAGGTCTCAGCCTTGCTTCACCACAGCAATCCCACCAACAGTGAGTTCAGAGAAGAGCCTGTTTCTTATCACATGAAAAAATAAATACAAGCCAGGCCAAGTCACTGGGTCACAGATGAGACAGGAGGTATCTGCAGGACAAGCAACCAGCAGTTGGAGGTTGCAAAGGACTTCCAGCCATTGGAATGGGCTCCCACTGGCAGGAGTCAATGGTGTGTCAGTCTACAGGAGAGCTTCCTTCCATAACGCCTGTGTGTTTAAGGGAATGATCCCTCCAGGGTTTCTGCTCCTTCTGTGTCTGACTTTCAGCTGTGTAACCTTCCAAACACAAAGCAAAGAGATTATTCTCTGGGAAAGTGTCAGCTCCTTTGGCCACACACTGACAATCAGCCGTTTTGTGCCCAGCCACTGATCCAAACTGCACTAAAAGAAGGACTGCAAACTGGGCTTCAAACACCTGGGCTCTGCCAGTGCAATCCCACAAGCCAAACAACTTCTGAGTTAAAACTGAAGTGTATGGAGTGAAATTAGGTCTGCAAAGGAAAGTTTTGCAGCTTAAAGCAACTCAAGGCTCAGTGACATTTGCAGACTAGGACAGGATATTAAGAAAGTCTTGCAGTGGGAATGATTTTATATATATGGGGACAAAAATCCATATTCTGAGTTCCTTTTCAGTTTGTGGATTCTGCTGCTTAAGCAAGAAAACAAACTGTTTGTATAACTTATTTCAGGGAGGCAGAGTTGTTTAAGGCTTAAAAACCAGAACTGATTATTTTTCTTCCAGGCTTTGTCACTTGCATCAGAGCATCATCTGAGGGAAGTCATCAGCTTTGCTGTGAAATTTCCATACCATGAGGATGAAGACAATATCTCACTGGATGGAGTGGAATTAGTTAATATTCAAAAAAACCTTGAAGCTTTTTGTTGGCTTAAATCTTGATAAAGCCATTGCTTGCAACACAAAGTTTGCATTCTGAAATCAATTCGAAACAGGGCATAAATTCCACATTCCTTTCAAAATGCAATGGCAAATGATTGAGAGCTTTTCCAGGGTGGTTCATGTCATCTGAACATTGTGTGGAGTTTTTGTTTGTTTTTTCTTCGTTCTCCCTCAATAAGAAATCTTTAAATTTGGATTCTTACTGAAAAATGTCCATGGTTGCCTGGCAGCTCTCAAAACTTTCACAGATGTCTATCCATCAATTTTTTACATTCAATTTTTATTCCTCATTTTTTCTCTTTAACAAAATTGTGCCAACATTTATTTCTTTATTGAATCTGAATTTTTGGAAAACAAGGCAGTGGACAGTGACAGTTGTGTGCTTTATTACTGTATCTCTGTAGCTGAAAAGGCAGATCACTGGTCCTATATGGGAACATAACTTATTCTACAAGGTTTATTGGAGTAGGGGGGGAAAAAAACAAAACAAAAAACCCCACAAAAAAAAACATAAAAACTAGCAAAAACAACAAAAAATGCTGTTGTTAGCCACAAATTTCACTTGGGAGATTCCGTTTAGATATGAGGAAAATCACTTTTCCCAGGAGAGCGGTACAGCCCTGGTCTCCAGAGTGCATGGGGATCTCTGCTCGTGACCATTTCCATTTAGGTAAAGTCACAGCCAAACTCGGAGAATCAGAGAATCATGGAATAGATGGGGTTGGAAGTGGCCATACAGCTCACCCAGTTCCAACTGCCTGCCATGGGCTGGGTGCCCCCAGCTGCCCAGAGCCCACCCACAGCCTGGGGCAGCTCCACGATGGGACACCCACAGCTCTGGGCAGCGCTGGGGCCTCACTGCCCTCTCCCTGAGTAATGAATTTTTTCCTTACATCTGACTTAAATCTTCTTTCTTTCAGTCTAAAAACACTCCCCCTTGTCCTATCACTATCACTATCACGTAATGTAGGAAGTTGCTCTTGCTCCTGCTTGCAACCCCCCATTAAGTACTGGACGGCTGTAATACCGTTTCCCCTGTGCCTTCTCTTCTCCAGACTAAACAAGCCCAGCTCCCTCAGCCCTTCTTTGTAGATGAGCTGCTCCAGCCCTCTGAGCATCTTCCCAGCTGAACTAGTCCAAACTAGCACACCAGTTTGCTTTGTTAGTTGGCTGAAACATTGCGTGTCCACCTCCCCATCCTCCTAATCAGCCCTCACAATTTCTGTCCTTACTGGCCTCTTGGTCTACAGCTTCAGCATGTACACAGGGCAACACCCAATTTCAAAAGAACAAAGAAATAGGACTTGTGACTGCTGATTGCTGATCATCACATGCATAAACAAGACAGAAAGAATACTTTGAGCCCCAGGTTTGTTTTCTCCAGTAACAGTGGAGTGTCTGCTGCCCATCTGGTTCTGCATGTTGTCCATTGTCTTAACCTCTCCCTCCTTCTCCCGTGTCTCCTCAGCCACTCTCACAAGGGCTGGGGACTCCTGGCACCTCTTGGAGGCTCCTTCTTCACCCAGGGTATCCTTGATTGCTGGACATCCCCCTCACACTGCGACCCCCCGCTCTGCTGCAGAACGCACTTGCTCCAGAGCTGATCTCAGGGTCTCATCTAGTCTTGTTAACTGGAAGTTGGGTGACCAATCTCAAGGAGACCTCCAGAAGTTCACTGAGTGAACATACCTAGGAAATTATATTCTCTTGCCTTCTCTCCTGTTCCTCTCGTACTTTCACTACATGGGCAGATGGTGTCATTATCGCCAGCTCTGCTGCTTGACGAATATTCAAAAAGAAGACCCCTCTTCTTAGTCAATGAAACCAGGCACTGCAGTTCCATGAAATCCCTTGGCAATGACCAATGATTGTGTCCGATCATGTTCTAGAAGGGAGCTGCATGAAGGGAAAGACTTGCAGTCACTGTGGAAGTGACTGGTTGGACAGGATGATCTTGTAGGTCTTTTCCAACCTTGGTGTTTCTGTAATTCTGTGGTTCTGTGAAGAGCATGTGCTGATATACCATAATGTGCTTTATCGGTGGATTCTGTATGCCAGAAACACAGCAGGTGGCAAACAGCATACGTAACTAAGACTCTGATTTGTTGAGAAAGAATCCTACATACTCTGACTTTCCTGGGTGGAGAGCTTGGCAGTCGTCATATGATTCTGTTCCAGCCTGAGTTTCCTTCACTTCAGCCTCAGGAGAAGGAGGCCACTGGAGAGCTGCCCTTGACCTTGTCTCTTTCTTCTTGCACCTCCACAAGGCTCCTTGCGTTTCGTCTGGGGCTTGCTGTAACCAAGCAGCACTAGGTAACTTAATAATTACGGTAACCTGAAAGAATGCCAGACCGAGAACCCCTCTGTGCCAGGCACAGTGTCTCCGCTGCTGAATGGACTCATGATGTTGTACACTCCCTCATTTCCCTTTACAGCACCTCTAAGTCTGATAAAAGCTGCTGATTCCTGCTTAATGGATAATGCTGGTTACTAACAAGCTCACTTGCCTCTTAAAAAACCAACATCAGTCTCAGGAGATCTAATTTAGGAAGCACATGTAAGGCAAGGGTGTCCTACAAGTGCGTCTGAGGTGGGAGCAGCACCTGGCAGTACTGCAGGCTGCTTGGCTGCCAGAGCTCAGATATTGTTATTCATAATCCAGCTCACCAGCCAAGCTACCAGAGGGTCTCCTCAAACTCTGCACCACCTGAGTGTTGTGGAGGGCAGCCTGCATTTACAGCAGGCATTATTTATTCCTGAGTGGTTTGAAGGTTCCCTGATGGCTGCAGCCAGCAGCAGTGCTGGAAAAGAATCACAGAATCACAGAATTGTAGGGGTTGGAAGGGACCTCCTGAGATCATCGAGTCCAACCCCCCTGCCAAAGCAGGTTCCCTACACCAGGTCGCACAGGTAGGCATCCAGGCAGGTCTTGAACATCTCCAGAGAAGGAGACTCGCAGAAAGAGCTGCACACTGCAGTCAGAAGGACTCTGGCCAAAGACTTGTGCTACAAAGCTCTTGTACTGTGTCAGCTCACACTACTCAGTTTGACCCACTGGATCTGTGTCAGACACTGTGGTCTCTTTTCTCTGTGGGTCATCTATCCTCTTGCCTTGGATGGCTTTCTCAAGGCACTGGTACTGACCCAAGGGCTCAGGGATTCTGTGTTAGCTCCAGTTCATTAACCCAACATTACCATGAGGCTGCTACACACACACTTTGTTAGAGGATGGCACAGGACTCTGGAGTTCATGTATTTTGACCCTTTGTTTTCAAACTGTTCCAGCAGAGGCAAAGATGAAGGCTGTGGAGAAGATTGACTATTTATGGTTCTACAACAGGTATAGTGCAAATGTGTATGAGCTGACCTGCAAAGATCACCAGGACATGTTACTGTGTGCTTCTACTCTCTGTCCACAGCCACCTGTGATGTGAGCCAGCTCCAGTTTTGAGTGAGCACACAGCCTTTCCTCAACTCCTCCCACATCCATTTCAGACTTCCAGTCTGCAATTAGGTGAAAGAATCCTTCTATGTCCTGTTGTTTGTAGGAGTGACAAGTTTGTGCAAGAGGACCACAAAAGTGCGACATCCCTGCTCATGAAAGTCTTTGTGCTATGAAAGAGATGCAATTAGAGGGGATCTTGTATGTCCTGAGACAATCAGGAGATATGACAGCAGACAGCTTCACCCTCTTCAATGTGGTCTTCCTTAAACTATGTTTTTACTTCAGATTTGGGTTGCCAATAACTCATTCAAACAATGATCTAATGCCTATGTGAATGTTTGTAAAACCTCACTGCTCTGGCAGGTTGAGTGCTTGCCAAAAAGCAATCACATGTAATTAGAGAGAAGGAATTTGAATTTACTGGCCTTTCACTGCAGCATATTTTCCAGTTGTGCTTGTACCATTTTAACCTTCTAATTAACTGAGATTGTGCTCCATCTTGGGGTATATATGAATTTATCCTGTTTTGAAAGGAATATTCTCTTTAGATAGGACTGGCAAAAGTCCACCTGAAAACAACCAGGGATGTTGGTACAAGAGGCCTGTGTGGAAAAACAGGAATGAGGTATCCTTTGCTCTCTTGCACCTGAGACACTTAGCAGTTTTGACATGTAAACTTCAATGAGAAAACTGCCTTTGGAATTTCCAGCATGCTGGAAATGCCCTTTATCTCCTAGTCTAGTTCTGGAGAACTGGACTTGTTCTCCAGTTCCCTGTACAGTGGACAGAGCTGCTGGGTTACTTGTAACTCTACAAGCACAGCAGGAATGCCTCGGACAGGCTCCCTCTAACTGATTAGTAAGCAAAAACACAAGGAAGGTTCAGTGCACAGTTCTCCAGCATCCTGATAGCATTGCAGCAGTGGTAACATTGGTCAGTCTCTGGCAATATGCAAAATGGAGCTGTAAAAATGGCTTCAGCTGAACAAATTTATGGCTTATCACCCCACTGAATACAAAGTGGGCTTCAGCTTCGCTGCAGAACTGGTTTGAGGGAAAAGAACAAGATTGGAAGGCTGGAAGAAGGATGGAGATGTTAAGATGATGGACAGCTTGCTGAACTGGAGTGGACAGCAAACACTTCACTGTAACTGGAGAAACCAAACCTGGGGCTCAAAGTGTTCTTTCTGTCTTGTTTATGCATATGACGATCAGGAGACACAGAATCACCGAATCACCGAATCACAGAATGGCCAGGATTGGAAGGGATCTCAAGGATCGTGAAGCTCCAACCCCCCATCACATGCAGGGCCACCAACCTCCACATTCAATACCAGACCATGGACGGGGCATCCACAGCCTCTCTGGGCAGCTGTTCCTCACCACTCTCGTAGGAAAGAACTTCCCCTTGACATCCAACCTAAATCTTCCCTCCCTCGACTTAAAACCATTTCCCTTGTCCTGCTGTTATTTACCCTTTCAAAGAGTTGTTTCTCCTCCTGTTTATAGGCTTTGTTCTCTAGCAGAGAAGTTGGATGTTGCCCTGAAGCTCTCAGCTTAAAGACCAAGAGGCCAGCAAGGACAAAAATTGTAAGGAAAAGTCTGTGCATTCAAGAGTGAGTCAATATGTATTAAACATGCCTGGTCATTTGATGGTTTTAAAGACATAGCACTGAGTTTGGTCTTGATGGACCTTATCTCTCTTTCAGGCATTAGCTATACTGGCTATTTAGGGAGAGACACAGGTGCATGGAGAATTCAAGCTGGATGAAAGAAATCTTTTCCAGCAGGTGTCCAAAAGCACCTTGCCCACCATGCTGTCAGCTATAACCCATGCATAGTAACAGGAACATCTGAGCCACTGCTCCCTTTTTCTGCAAGTGCAGAAGCTGGAGCACCTCCTCTATGAGGACAGGTTGAGAGAGCTGCAGAAGAGAAGGCTCCAGGGCAACCTTATAGCAGCCTTCAATTGCCTGAAGGAGCCCTACAGGAAAGCTGGGGAGGGACTTTTCATATGGCATGTAGCAACAGGACGAGGGGAAATGTCTTTAAACTGGGTAAGTTAGATTTAAACTAGATACTAGGAAGAAATTCCTAATAGAAATTAGAACTAGAAATCAGTAAGAATTTGTGTGTCCCAAACTCACAAAGTTGTCTGAACTGAGGGGGCTTAGATCTCCCTTGCAGACAAACAACATATACCAAAGAAGAAAGATTTTCCCTTATGTGAGAGAAGAGAGGTGAATTCTGTTCTCCTGTGACCACTGGGCCAAATTTCTACACAACAAACATTGCAGTGAAGAACCTGACCTAGTTTGAATAATTAGAGGTAATTGTCATCTTCCAAAATGACAAAAACCATAATCACCAGCAGATGCTTAACTCAGTCCCTCACACACAAATAAATAAAAAAGTCTGGAAACCCATAATGGGGTGGAGAGTATTGTCTCAGAGGCACTAATTTACAGGAACGGTCAGGAATTCTCCTTAGGGCTTTTTCCAGTACATGGTCAGCTGCTCAGCCTAGGGTGCTGGCTCAAGCTCATGGACTGGGCATCTTTCCAGAAAATCTGTAAATATGCTGTAAGTACAAAGGAGGCTGACACTGAAGAATCAGAGCACAATTCAAGCTGGAGCAATTTTGAGGTGAGGAACCTACAGCCGCTGATGGAATCACAAAGCACCATGGGTTCCAGACCCTTCACGCTAGCATTCTGCAATCCCTGAACTACTCGGGGGTCTCCTAAAGCTCTTGGAGCCTCAGGTGTGAAAGCTCTGAGAGACATCTGTGCAATCTGTAGCAATAGATGATTGAAGCTGTCTGCTGAGGGTGCTGCTGGGAAAGCAGGAAGGCCCTGAATTTTACTGGAAACCCCAGAAGATCTCTGGAGCCCTGTGTTCCATACAGTGAATGCAGGAACCTTTGATTTGAAAGATTTGTTTGTTTGTTTGTTTGTTTGTTTGTTTGTTTTCCCCAGTCTGTTTTGTTGGAAATGAGTGAACTCCCAAGTTCTGATGGTTGTTAGGGCCAGCTGGGAAGGTCAAAAGAAGGAATGCAGGAAGTTGGGTTGTGCTCCCAATCCTGTCTGTGCATCCCAGCTATCTGCGAACCAACTACCTGACAAGCCATATCAAAGTCCTCCCTGCACAGAGCTGTTACATCAGGGCGACGGGGGAGACTGCCGAAATAAGAAAGTCTTTGCATCTCTCCTGCTCTGCCTTGAGCCGCAGAGCCCTAACACTCTACTATCCTGTTTTGCTTTTGAGCCTCGTGATGCTGCTGCCTTAGCTTCTGCTGCACCCAGAGATACTATCAACACCAATTCCACCTTTCAGGGCATGAGCTAATTCAGTTTCTTGTGAGCCTGTGAGGTTGGCTACACTTGCATAAGGCTACACAAAGCTACTTCAGATCACGTTACATTCCCTCTGCAAGTAGGCAGAGCCTTGAAGAAAGGAGTCAGTATCTGATGGAGCAAGAATACTGGTGGGAAGAAGGGGATATGTGGCACTACCTGAAATATTCCAGTCTTAGCTGGGCACCTGGATGGGCACAGCTGCTCGGTTTAAGTAGAACTGAGTGTCCCTGCAAGGGTCTGTGCTCACCAGAAAATTTGTCCAGGATGCTAGTTCCCATATGTTGACTGCAAGTGATAACTGAGTGGTTTGTAATTAAGTGAAATTTAGGAAAAGGAACACTTCACGATGACGAGGGGAAATGAAAGGTTTGATGGTATGATGGCATCAAGCAGTGCTGAAACAGAAAGATGAGCACGGAGCAAGCCTTTGCAATACTAAGAAACTAAGGCTCCCAGATGTATTTTCCCTTCTATGGCACTAGAGAAAAGTACTGCAGAGCTGGAAAACCTATGGAAGTGGTCACAGCCAGGAGTTCTTCCGCCCAAGTAGAGCTGGGACAGATGTGCTTTCTGTTGAGAATGCTCTAACGAAGCATTAACATCAGCATTTCTCCACAGTGACTCTCTGAACATTTGGAGCATTTTATAACACATTAGTATTCATCTATTCCTGTATAACCTTCTGCAGTGGGACCAATAATCAAGGATCGTGCTTCTAAACCAATGACTCCTTTGGGAACGTGTCTGGGGCTCCTCAGCCTTTGAAGCAGGCAGTAATGTGGAAACAGTGACACCAGTGTCACTCCCACAGAGTAAAGGGTCTCCCATCTGGGCATGGGTGTGGAGCTCTTCAGCCAAAAAAGGGTGAAAAATGAATTATAGCACCTTTTGGGAGAGGTCAGTCTCCCCATGATGTGTTTGGAGTCTGTTCTCATGGTATTACTGCAATACTGCTGCCACTGCAGGATGAAAAGGCGCAGAGAATTTGCACAGCGTGTGGTGATTGCAGCTCATAAAAGAGGAGGTGAAGAAGCCTCCAGTCACACAAACAGGGTCAGTGCAGAGGCATTTCCCATAGTTCTGCAAAGAAATCCACTGGTAGTTTTTTTGCAGGCTGCAGAGAGCCTGGCTCCCCTAAATCCCTTGGTCCATATTGCTTCCTTGATCTTGCTGACTGTGAACTGACCAAGAGAATATTCTATGTGTATGGCATCATGCTCAACAACAAAAGCTGGGGGGGAGAAGAGGAGGCTCTTGTTACAAAAGTGTTTCCCTGAGAAAGAGGTATGCATACTGAGGCCCAGCTTCCCAAGAAGTGGATGAGCATCTCTTGCTGATGGGAGATAGACAATTTGTTCTTTCCTCCTTTTGCTGCTGCACAGCCTTTGCTTTTCTTTCACTCAACTGTTTCTGTCTCAAACCCACAGCTTTCCCCTCCCTCCCCATTTTTTTGTTCCCCTCTGTCCTGCTGAGAAGAGGATGTAAAAGAGTGGCTGTGTGTTCATCAGTGTTAAACAACAACAGACTCCCCTCGTCTAGCACAGACTTCCCCTGGATGGCTGTGGTGGGGTCACACAGCCCCACACACATCCCTGCTCTTTTTTTCCTCATTTACCACACAGGGTACCAAGGGAAAACTGCTTTCCTGAACAACACACCACAGAGAGTGGATGAATATATTGCCTGGATAGCACCCTCTGTTATCTTCAACCTATAGTGGCGATCACCTTGGATTGATCCTGATGGCTTTTTCTCTAAATTTCCCCTACATGTTTTTCTCTGCACTGTCAGACTTGGTTTAGGCACTGCGTGGCAGGTTGGTGTAAAGCCTTGGATCCCACTGCTATTGTGCTCCAGAGAGATAACAGCAAGAGCCAGAAGTTGTATAGCCATGAATCTTTACAAGGGCATGACTGAAGATCCCTTATCACTGCTGATGCCTTCCTGGGTTTAGTGAGTCTCAGCCAGGTGCTCTGCTCCATCTTAGCTGTGCACACTCCCAGATTTTTTGGGCTGCCTGCTCTATGTCTCAAAATTGCCTGGGAGAGGGTAGGCTGCTCCTTAAGATAGAGAGGGCTGCCAGGTGAGAAGGACAACACAGCCACAGGGGCAGGGATCTAACCAGTCAGCATCCAACCAAGGACCAGCCAAGGTCAGCCCAGCATCCAGAATACCAAAGACACAGCTGAAGACGTGCTCACCCTGTACATAACTCAGGCAGGGCTGAGCTGAAATGGAGGGGTGTGGATGGGGGCCTCAGCTGAAGCTGGACAAGGCCATCAAGGCATATTCACGTTCTCAAGATGCTGACAGTAATGCACAGGTCCTGCC
This sequence comes from Lagopus muta, assembly GCF_023343835.1. Lineage (NCBI taxonomy): Eukaryota > Metazoa > Chordata > Aves > Galliformes > Phasianidae > Lagopus > Lagopus muta. Next base: position 4,565,954 of record NC_064458.1, on the reverse strand, counting down.
AGATCTTCCCAGGCCAGACTCAGGGCCTCATCCCCTTTAAAATCTGCTTTTGAAGTGTCTCTCCCCAGAAAAGGCGCTGAGACAATGCCAGACTCCAGCAAACTGCTCTGAGCAGTCACACAGGGCTGGCAGGTTGCTTTCACTGGAACAGTCTATTGCCTCTCTACAGTGCTTCTATCCCAGACATCCTCCTCTGGTCTTGCTGCCAGCATTGTAATGAAAAATTGCTATTCTATTATGTCTGCTTCCATTTGAGAACCTCTAGGAAAGATCCGTGCTCTCCAGCTCTTTGCTGCTGAAATTAGCTCTGCATTCTGCAGAAACATCAAGGTTTGAGTCTAGCATCTAGCAGTGGGAAGAGTTTCTGATGCTGTAGAGACAAGACGTATTGGAGAGCCAATAGTCCAAAATGTTTTATAATAACTCAGTGAAAAGGAGGTGCTCCATGAAAGCAACTAAGCAATCCTGCAAAGGATGAATAAATGTATTCTTGGGGTCTGGCACAACCGAGAAAGGGTTAAGCTGAGGCACAGCATACGATACAGCTGAAGAATGCTGGTGTGGGCACTGTGCAACCAGAAAGATAGTTTTAAGTTACTCACAAAGCTTTCTAATTAATTACAATTGGGGGGATGCAAAAAATGGTGTGTTTTATTCTGTAAGTGCTGAACATTCCACAATTGCTGTGTTTAATAAATACAGCAGGGGCTCCTAGGAGACTGAATGGGGCTGAATGAATGAAGTATGTGAGACATATGAAACCTATTAGTTGGAGCAAACTGTTGGAGAGGCAGGAATTCTTGTCTTTTAAAAAATATTTATACATTTTGCTTTAATGTCAGGCCAACATCTTATGTGGGGTTATGTTCCAGTGGAAGGAAAGGTGTGTCAGGGGGAAATGCAGGGGGAGGGGAGGTACATATTTGGTTCAGTCCCAAAAGAAGCATAAGGGTTGTGTGTCTTTTGTAGCATACTTTCCTCTCTGAAGTGAACTCACCACATGGAAACATAAGGCCGACGTCGCCCCAGGCTTAATGGAGAAAGAAAGTGTTGGGGCTCAGATTGTTGTGGCGTGCATTTTGAGCAGTGGCTGGGCTTGTCAGACCTGGAGCCCCTTGCCTGGGGCACCAGCAGAACTGCAGGACTCATGGGGTTAAGATTATGGATGCTGTCACATTCAGTTTGGTTAACGTAGTTGTGATAGTTTGAGAAGAACCTGAATTCACAACCAATGTCTTCTCCAACACATGGGCAGCTCCACGAAGTCAGGTGAGTGTCCAGCACCAGCAGGGGTGACGCCACATCTGTTGCTCTTCTGTTCAGTTCTTCCTAATGGGAGATCTCCACACAGGCTTATCCTTCTATGGCAGAAATTAGATAATCTACTTATTTAAACAGAGAAGACAGATGGGAAAAAAACAGATCGTGCTCCCAGAGAACAAGTAGGGCTAGCTGCTCCTAAGGATTTCACATCATTTTCACACATTTCCACATCACATGGGGACACATTTCACCTGCACAACATACAATATACAGATGTCTCTGGAAGAAGGTTCTGCAGAGAAATAATTGACAGCACTCTCCATGCTCAGCTTCAATTTGGACATGTTTTAAGCTGGACAAAGTAGCTCACACTTCCCAGAGCCACATTTTGTTCTAATTGGCTCAAGACTGAGGAACAGTTGCACTGAGAGTTTGCTTGAACTGTATCATGCTCCAACTTATGGTTTGGGCTGAAATTTGGGGAGACTGTGCCTTGTAGTTACTGAGATGGTTGTTCCTCACAGAGTCCTTCCTAGAATCGTCACAGGGTGAGTTTTCTTAGATTCGATTTCTGGTATCAGATTTTGGGGGAGAGGAGATGTGGGAATGCGAGTATTCGTGAGTCGGAAAGGAAGAGAGTGAAGCAGATGTTGCCAGAACCCCTTAAACATCTTTATGTCCTCAAGATGCTTCAGGAGAGATTCAGGTTGGACATTAGGAACAATTTCTTCTCCAAAAGAGTGGTCAGGAGCTGGAATGGGCTGCCCAGAGAGGAAGTGGAGTCACCATCCCTGAAGGTGTTCAAGGAACTTGTAGGTGTGGCACTGAGGGACGTGGTTTAGTGGGGAAATATTGGTGGCAGGTGGATGGTTGGACTGGATGGTCATGGTGGTCTTTTCCAACCTTGATGATTCTATGATTCCACGCTTCTATGAAATTTGGGTGTACTTTTTCCTATTGGATGCTGTGTTACGGACTGTGTTACTGCTACCTAGCTTGAACTTGTACAGACTGGTAGCCATCTTCCAGCCTCCTGTTGCTTCACCTAAAACTATTTCTCAGGCATGCATACATCTGTCATTTTTAAACTTAAAAAAATGCTAAGGGCTGTCTTGTGTTTGTTCACAGCTGACATTTCTCACCCATGCTACTTAACATGCCAGGTGCGAGGTGCCTGCAGAGTCAGACCACGAGATCAAATACTCCCACAGCTGCATACGTGAAGTTTCCTCCGGGCCTTGAGGATGTCACCGCACTGTGTTCACTAACACTGCTTTGATGATTTGGCTGGTGATATTACAGTGCATTTAGGTTTAATGATTTGTTATGGTTTCCAAGATGTGAAGTGATATTTAAGCTCACGTGTACTTGTGTATAAACTTTGTATCACACCTTACGATTGTTTCAGAAAGGCCCACGTTATGGAAATATTTTCCAGTTGATAAAGACATGTAAATTATTTCCACTTTTCTGTGGCTCCTCGTGATCTTTATTCAGACCAATTTTATTTCATTTGGCACAAATCCATACTTAATTGTGTCCTAAATCTAAAAAGTAAAGTTTTAGGAAACTGAAAATTGCAAATGTCTTCCTTTATCTTTTTAATCTTCCAAAATGAAGACTGTGGGATATCTCTTCACTGCACAGGAAACAGATGTTCTTGCAGTGGCAACATGTGGGAGGCATCACTAAATTTGTTTAGTTTAGGGTGTCTTGGAATTGCGATGGTGCTTTGTGGTTACAACTTGCAGCAACCTTTTATACATGACCTCCGATCTCGCTGAATTTAGAGTCATGAATTTCAGTTGAGTTTCTTCTCACCATCAGTGCCCATCTCTTAGACAAAGTTTTGGAAAATAATTTCAGAGCAGGATTTTATATCTTCTATTTCTGAAAACATGACTGTGGGACAGGGTGGGATGTGACTGCTTCTCGTTTTAGTGAGGAGATAGTGTAATGTATTTCAGAGTCTATGAATGGATTTGACTCTTTCTAGAGCTGTACTGGGTAAACCATTCCTTTGACTGTACTTCTCTGTGATGTCTGTGCACAATCAACAGGAGGATCTTACTGGAATTCAATCTGGTCATTTTTGTGTACCTGCAATTCTTGGTTTTCCAGATCTCATTTTATCTTTCTTATTACTGTATTTAAATATATATATACATATATATACATATACTTCTTTCACTAAAAACACCAAGGAAAGCGCCAGTGCTATATCCAAAATTCCTGATTGTCTTCCATATTGGAGGTTCAGAATTTATGTTTGAGTATGAGTGGATGATTTACTACTTCTTCCAGGCTGCCCTGTGTGGGTTAGGTGGGCTAGAATCATTGCCAGTAGATGTCTCTTCAGCACTGAGGACAGTGAAACTATCATGAAGTTCCAAGTCCCAAGATGGGGTGAAACTTTTCTCTGGCAGCTGGAAGTCAACGCTGTCCATCCTTCCCCTTCTCCAGAGGCTGTACTTACCTCAGCGGTGGGGTTGCATACTGCTGTATTTTAGCCAGCAGTCAGGGTCAGAGGCTCTACAAGTTGATGTGTAGCAGATAAGAGCCTGTCACCCTGCTCATTTTCATTAACATCACACCACACGATCACTTGATAGCACAGCATTTCCAAGCCAGAGGACTGCATCTGTTTGTCTGAAGCTCTCTCTCTGTTGAAGCCTCCACTCTATGAGGAGCAGCTGCTCTGATTGCTGCTGGTATGTGGCACATCACCAACAATTGCAAGAATGTAGAAAAGACGTGAGATCAACTTTAGGCCTCCTTCTTCTTCCATGTCTACAACGTTTCATTATCCTAGACTCTGTCTCTTTAAGTCCACCATGGATTATTGACACATATTATATAATCCATAAGCTGTTGGGTGTGGGATTTTTTATTATTATTATTACTATTATTATTATTATTATTATTATTGGTTGATTTGGTTGTGTGAGTCTTTTTTTTTTTTTAAATTTTAATTTCAAGTTCCACATTGAAATGAAATGGAGGGGCAGCACACCTATATAATGTATCTACTACTCCATTTTGTGCTGTCTGCAAATATGCTGAAGGTGCCCTCTATCCCATCATCCATGTCATTAATAATGAAATTCAAGATTAATTGCTCCAGCATTGACCCTTGGGATATGACTGGCATCCAGTTGGACTTTGTACTGCTGACAACATACCTCGAACCTGGCAGTTCAGCCACTTTATAAGGTTCCTCATTTCCCATTTATCTACACTGCAGCTAACTAGATACAGGTGGGGCAGATACAGCAGTGCCATTCAATAGGAACTCTCCTGAGATTGATCAACATTCTTGATTGATCAATTTCTGTTGACCTGGCACAAAGAATAATATGTGAGAAGAAAGAAAATACTGTAAAAGATGTTGACTGAATTTGAAATTTCATGACACAATGTGAAAAGACATGTACCTTATAAACTTTGGATGCAAACTGGCACTGACACTCAGCAAGTGAAAACAATGGAAGGAGTTAAAGATCTTTATGAAGCAGTCACTCAATAAAGGACCTTTAGCTGAGGACAAAGCAGGGTGACACATTCAGTCAGAAAAGATGTGCGAGGTTGCACTGGCTATCGCTTATTCCAAACTTGGCAGATACTTTGTGCAGTAAGATATGGTCAGTCGGTTGTTTCTGGCAGTCCTGGCTATGTGGCCAGTAGCTGCTTTTAGGTTTGTTTTCATAGGGATATTCCTGGCCAGCTGTCATGACTTACCTAGTTTTTCTGGATTCCAACTTCTCCCATTTCTCTGGCATGCCACAACTATACTGAGTACAGTTTTGGGTTTTTTTTTGCTTTTTTTGGTTTTTTTTTTGTGCTCTTCTTGTGTTCTCAGTACCTCCTCTGTGGGTCAGCCTGAGTTTGATTCTTGCCCTTCCTTCTGGGAATAACTGAGTCTGACACCACGGGAATTGGAATTTGCATCAGGAGAAAGAGTCCAAAAGCTGGCATAAGCCGTGACCAGAAATGCAGTCTTCTCAGGCTGTGGAAAACTTCTGCTCACTTGCTTTGCAAATAGTAAATTCAGTCTCCCTTGCTTCTTAGTTTAGTCTGAATACAGAGGTTGAAATACCGTGAGAATGGTTTGTTTTATTTCCAACTTACCGGAAACCAGAGACTCCTGGGAGATTTCCAAGGCAGTCGTTAAACCCAAGTGGATTTTGTTGCTCTATTGCATGTGAACCTGAAACTCTCGATTCCTCCAGCAGTGAGTGTCCAGACTCCTCCTCCTGCATCACTCTAATCCAATTGCTCTGTGTTCATTCCTTTAATTTCATTTGTATTCATCTTACAGTAGCTAGACATTTCTCTGGTTTCTTTCCAAGACTGCAAACCATATCAAATGTTCTAATAACGTGGAGAGAAATGACACCCAAAGTATTTCGTCTCTTCTATGCTTTTGCTTGGAATGAAGGCAATTCATCTGCTTTGATGGGATGGTTTTCGTGGACCCCTATTACATCATTACGCTATACAGTCATCAGATTTTCTATAATGCTCTGCTTCTGCCCAAGCTGTGGTCATAGCTCACTGCTGAACAATCTTGTTGCTTTATAGGTAGGGGTGATAGAGATCTCCTGAATTAACACTGGAAAACTTCTATCATTTGACTCGGGGGAGGGGGGGGAGAGAGTAGATTATTTAAAATAATTAAAAGAAAATATCTGTAGAAAGGTTGAATTTCCCTTTGCTAACACCCTGGCAAAGCTGTTCAGCGGGTGACCCAGTGGATCGGCAGCACAGTACCTGCTGGCGTGGAAGTTGTCAGCCAGATTGGCTGACCCCCAGTACAAGAGCTGCCAGGACAGCACAGCTCTGCCCCAAGGAGACAGTGCAGAGGCTGAGTGTGAACTGCCTGCCAGTCCTACTCAACCAGAAGTTGAAATATGGAAGAGTAATACAAGACATGAGGAAGTGGCAAAGGGAATCAGAGTTTTGGCCTGTAATTTTTTTTCTTTCCTTTCTTTCCCAGCTTGCAACATTTTGGAGTACCCCATGCTGAAGCAGAATGAATTTCCTATTTCCTCTGTGCCCAGTTTCCAGCCGCAGGGGTAGTGCCTACACGCTCACAGAATGTGCAGCTGAAACTCAGAACACTCAGACTGCGGTTCATAGTTCATCTTATTTCTCAAATTTGCGATATACACAACCGAATGGTATCTTATTGCTCTCTCCTAATTACTGAAGCTATTTCAAATCGAAGTCAAGATGCATCAGTATCAGACATCCAAGCTGTGCATACACACTGCTGCAAAGATTGTGTAAAACCACAATACCTGCAGCTGCTTCTCTTGCAGCCACAATAGACTGATCTTCAGCTGAGCTGCAAAGGGATGTGAGCACACTGCTTGCAAGCCAGCTTGCTATGTCACAGTGCTGCACTGGACAAGAAGAAGCATCTCTGTGTTTTGTCCCCAGCACTGAGGGAGAAATTCCTGGACTAACCCCAGCAGATCCAAGCGAATAGGGTGAGGAAGTGGCCAAGAGCTTGAAAGCAGTCCTGGGCTCCGGAGTGCAGAGCGGCCCTGAGCTCAGCGCCATGGCAGCTGTCCACATGGAACACGATGGCTTTGTAGAACAGCACCTCTGCAAGCGCTCAGTTCCAGGAATGTTCTAGGAAGTGGGCAGAATCCTACTGATTTTGGCAAAGGCTGGAAAAGACCATCTTCCCTTGAGAGTCCATGCTATCTCTCACAGTGTCAGTGTGACACAGCAGCCCCTGACGTCTGGGTAATGTTTAGAGCCACGAGGCCCACTTTCCCCAGTTTAACCTGTGTGCTTTCCTCTCTTTATCCACTTCCCTCCCGTCCAACCAAGACTCTTCCCCTGCAGCCAGCAGAAAACAGACTCTTCTCATTTCAACCAAAATAAACACTGTTCTGTCCAATGTGGGAGGGAAGAAAGAAGAAGGAGAGCGTGGGGTTGAGTTGTAAAAGGAGCACAGTCGGAGAGGGCTGCACATCCTGGTTCAGCAGTGCTGGAGGTGATGCAGTGCACTAAAATACCAAAGAAGTCAACAGGGCTGGGATGGAACTTGAGTCCTTTTCTAGCTCCTACATTATTAGGCGTGTTTGTTGAGGGAATTTTCTCCCTTTTTCTTGGGCAGATGCACTGTACAATCAGTGCTGAGCATTCATTCAGCTTGTTCCACTGCATTTCTTTGTAGTGATGGGGAAGCCATAAACGATTACAGCAGAGCCTTATGAACCAATGCTGTAGAAGGAATGAAACAGAAAGGAAGGAAAAGAGGATGGTAAGGATGAAAAGTTTTTCAGGAGATCCATGCAGTGGGATGGTAGTGAGCAGAAATCTCAAAGAATATTTTGGATGCGTGAGTTTTCTGTCTGTGTTAGTCTTAGGTTTCAGAAAGATTAAACCAGTGCTGTTACCTTTGCTTCTTTACATTCTTTCTTCCTGTTGAATGCCCATGCTCATCCACTTCACCAAGCAGCTGGAATCTCAGCCATACAGGGAGAGGCTGGCTGCTAACTAAGAGTTTGTAATGAGGGATATTCCTGAATCTATAATCAAACAGGCATATCTGAAGCCCTCTGCACCCCACATATGCACTCTTCTGCTGTGCTGGTGACATGTCTGCCTGAATGCCTTTTTACCTTTGTAAAGCTACTGGCCCATGGTTTTACTTCACTGCATATAACTGCTTTCTCCATTGGGTCTTTGCATGCAAACTCTTGCCCAGCTGTAACCCCAAAAGTCAGTATTTCATGCCTTCCATGTTAAAAGCAACAGCAGTTCATGAAGCATTTAGAGAACATGACTCTTCTGGGATTCCACGCCTCCAGCCATGGTTGATTTAGCCTTCAGAATTTCTTATCCATGGAATGTCTTCAAAAGTTGGTCCTCTTGGCCCTCTCTGGGGGGGTCTGCCTATCCTGGAAAGAGGTCTTCCTGTTTACATTCTGCTGCAGACGAGGGCCCATGCAGGCTGGATTGTATTTAGAGGGGCTTTTGAACTGAAAATAATGCTGCTGTGATGGAGGAGATCAGCAGATGCAGAATGCCCAGATGTGACGAGTAGGAGAGGAAGGGAGAACAGGCTGGTCCTATAACTTCATATCCAAATGGTCATCCTGAACTTCAGTGTGCTAAGTTTCCTTCCCCTCCTCCCCTCCCCACAACAGTCCAGACATTTATGTCATATGGAGTTTCATCTAGAGTTCACATCTTGCTAATGCAAGTGACCTTAAAACATTCTGCCTTCCTGCCAGGAACTGCAAGACGTGTGTCCCCTCTGGGTTTGGAGAAAAAAAAAAAAAGCTCTGGAAAGTCCTGAGCTTTGTGAAGTTTAATGGGTCAAACCAGGAACTGTGTCTGGGATCCTTGCTGGGTGCTCTGGCACATTGCTCATCCAGCTCACTGTTTACTCTCTGTGTATTTCCTACCATCTTCCCTTTCCCAGCGCTGCATGCAGGGCCCTGGTCCCACCTCTTCCCTGTAGCTCTGGGGCACCCCCAGAGGAGGAGCAATGCTTCAGGCACTGTGTTGAAGAGATTGCACAGGAGAGCAGAACGACTCAGACGCAGAGATGTGAAGTTTGCCGTGCTGAAACTCAGCAGGTTGAACCCATCCCAAAGGGCCGATCTTGCCCTTCAGCAGTTTGTCCTTCCAGGCTTATCCCTGTAACTACGAAGGCCCAAGAGCCATTTATGAAGTTACATCTACTTTTTATATGGAGAAGTGTTTATCTTTTCTCATTACTTCCCCCCTATCCACACTCTTGTTTGATCAAGTCCTGTTTCAGTGAGGGAGATGCTCCAGATGCCCGCCTTATTTCTCAGCAAGGCAGACTGACCTCTTCCCTGCGCACCAAAGGTTGTCACCAAATGGGCCGTGAAACAGAGAATACATGAAGGGCTTTGAGGAATCCAACCCTAGGGGCTGAAATTGTTTAAGAGAAGGATGAGACAAAATATTTAAGAGCATATGGGGCTTCTTGAGTGCTCCATCATCACCCATCCATGCCTGTAAAAACCCAGAAGTTTACAATCCCAGAAGAAGTTATAGAGTCCTGGGAAGGAGCCAAGAGCTCTTGCTGGAAGCTTATCTTCCCCATCAAAATATCTGATGTCTGTGGCTATGGACATGGTATTGTCCTCATAAAATACAACAATAACAAGAAAACAAGTATTGCTATTCACAACTCAGTAACAAGCCATAAAAAAGGCACTGGAAAAGCAAGAACATTTAGTAAAACTGAACCATGTGTTTCACATAGTCCTGTCTTCATAAGCTTGTGAACATCACACTGATGTTTATGTTCTCCTCTGGTGTGTGAGGGTTTTTTTCCATCCCTGTGCCTGTTAATGATTATATAGAGTGAGTCTGAATGAACTCATGTCTCCAGTGAGTAGGACCAGGAAACTCTGTAAACTCTGGGTGATATGCAGCTGCGGAAGAGACCATTCTGCAGAACGGCCTTGCTGGTGTCTCTGGAAAAGGCCAAGGACACAAAAGAGGCTGGACAAAAAGGGGATGGGCAAAGAGAAGATTTCACAGTGAAAAAAAAAAGGAGAAAATTATCTTCTGGCTCATTACAGAAAATGTAAATTCAAGCTCTGGACTGAGAGTCTGCCCTGGAGATGTGCTGCAAGGCTCATGGAGCAATCCCTGACTCACCCAGTGAGGCTATGCATGCCCCCATGGCTATGTATGAGTGGCTTAAGCACATTACCTTGTTGCTGCATTTGGACCCACAGGAGATTCAGAAGGTCTGTGGGATCTCTGCCGTCCCTTAGCTGTTATGTTGCCTCTGAAAGAATTCCATGGCCTACAGGATAGGCAGACCCAGATTTTTATTTTTTGACTGTTTCCACAAGGTACAGTTGGTCAATTCTTATGGTTTATATTAATTGTGATCGAAGTGCTTACTGACTTGTAGTAATCCATATCAATTCAAATTCAACATCGCCAATAGCACAGCATCTTTGCAATAAATATGTATTATATGTGCATGTTCATTTTGATATACTTTCCTTATGCAGCACAGTAACACCAGCTTCTGAGGCTGATGTGCAGTCCTAGCTTCAGCCTTCTCAGCAGCTTGCTGTGAATGTTTTCCTTATCATTAACAGCTCCTTTCAAAGCTCCTCTGCCTTATGCACATCCAGGTCTTTTCAAAATGTGTTCATTAATAGCACACATGCCAATCACCAGGTTTTTTGGTATTAGTCTCTGCTAATAGCTAGTTATTTTCCACCATCACCTCTATTGGTCTTAGCAGATCTATGCCCGAAGGAATAGGATTGTGAATTTCCACAAATACTTCTGCCAGGTCTTGCCATGATCCAGACCAGTAAAACACACTGCCCAGAGAGACTGTGGATTCAGTCTTTGGAGATATTCACAGTCTCTGGGTGATCCTGCTTGAGTCAGGGGACTTGGAACTGGTGACCTCCAGAGGTGCCTTCCAGCCCAGTCTATTCTATCATTCTGTCATTCTGCTTCATTTAAACACTTGAAGGGGACTATGGCTCAGAAAATATGGGTTAGCTAGCTCTGTGTCCCCAACTCAGATGGCTTTGCTTTGGGACCTGTGTGTTCTCAGAATAGGTTCTAAATCTGAATCTTGATATTCCAAACTGCAAGAAAAACCTAACTAGTCTGCTGGACTCTCTCCAGTAGATCCATTTCTCTCTGGTGCTGGAAGATCCAAAACTGGTCACAGTTCTCCAGCCGTGTCCCCATCAGTGCTGAGCAGGGAAGAAGGATCACCTGTTTTGATCCCTCCAAATTCAACTGATGATACCATTAGCTTCCTTTGCTAAAAGGGTATGCTGTTGACTTTTGTTCAAGTTGGTATGTATCAGATCCCTCAGGTCCTTGTCTGCAAAGCTGCTTTCCAGATGTCAAGCCTGCAATGCTGGAGCTGGTTTCTTGATACTTTTTTATCCTGTGTCAGGTAGAAGAGTCTATTTCTCTTACTGGGCTTGGAGTGCATGCACTATGATCATCACTGTTTTCCTGTACTTGTAAATGTCTCTTCTGTTTAGAAAAGGTGACTTTTTGGCTGTGTCAAATCCCTTAAACAGAGTAGGAAATGCGACCTATTGTGTTGGTGAGTCTTTAGGGAAACCAGGAAGTTAAACTGAAGTGGCAGTTGAAGTCCATGCCAGAAATCATCCAGGCTTCCTCAGCCAAAAACATGAACATTTTTCCCAGCGCCTATAGCATCATGGATTTAAAGTACAATGCATTACAGACATCAGAAGGGATGGACTACACATCATTCCTGAGTTTGGGTTTATGGGTGTCAGAGAGCAGTTGGAGCTGGCTGTGTAGCAATAGGACAAGGAACACTGGCGTAAAACTTGAATGTAGAAAGTTCTATACAAACATGTGGAGGAACTTCTTTATGGTAAGGGTGATGGAGCACTGGAACAGATTGCTCAGGTGGTGGAGTCTTCTGTGGAGATATTCAAGACCTGTGTGACTTATTGTAGGGAATTTGCTTTAGCAGGGGTTGTACTTGATGACCTTGTGAGGTCCCTTCATCCCCTGTGATTCCATGATTCTGTGATTCTGGCTGCTCCTGCAGAGGTGGGGAGCCTGGAGTGAGGGGTGATGGATAGCATGGTCAGCAGAGCAGGCTGCAATGCCACAGTGCTGGAGAGAACCAAGCAGGGCAGACTTAGGGATGGCAGAAAGGGTGAGTCAGGAATCCAGATCATGAGAAGTCCATTGATGTAAGGCAGGACTGAGGCCAGCTCAGGATTGAAAGCCAGCAAGTCAGGGCGAGGGTCAAATCTGGAGACAATAACCATGGTCAGGCAGTCCTGTGTATACCAGGGAAGGCAGTAGCAGAGATGCTCGCTGCCTGGTCCCCAGATGGAAAGGGGCAGACCTCAATTACACTGTCTCTAAATTTGTCACCCATGTCCACAGGAAGGAGAGAAGAATGCCATAAGGGCCCTTAGAATAATCCTTTCTAGTCATTAGCCTTAAGAATTGCTGATTTGCCTCTTCTTTTTTCAGGCACAGGAAGCCTGCTACACCTTGCAAACTATTCAGGACCTTTTCAGACTAGACTACTTTGCCAGTAAACACTCGTTAGCTGTTAGGGAGTAAAATAATGTAACAACCTTTACTCCCCTGTTTTCTTTATCTATACCACTGGTGCGCTCTATAGCCTTTTCACCACTTCTGTGTCTTCTTCCCACCTGTGCAAAAATAGTCCATACCCAAGGAAGTGGTGAGGTCACCATCTCTGAAGGTCTTGGAGAAATGTGGAGATGTGGCACTCAGGGACGTGGTCAGTGAGCATGGTGTGGATGGGTTGGGGTGGGACTTGATAATCTAAAAGGGCTTCTCCAACCTTAATGATTCTGATTCCATAAAAGTATCACTGGACTCCTCTGCTGCACTGCTGTGATCCACAGAAATCAAGTTCCATTCCTCTTAATGTCTTTGTTTCTTTCTTCCTCTTAACCAAATTCAGTTTTGTGTAGGTGAACTTCTGTGACTAGGATGGAGGGCTGCCTTGCCTCGCTTGGGGCACATTTGCTCCCTTCCAATCACTAAAACCAACTTCTACTATTTTCTTTATTTAAGACTTGGCCACTTCTAACATAAAAATCTAGACTGTTCTTTTTCCTAATACCCAGTGCCAAAACTTCACATAAACAATACTGGTATGAGATGTGAGACTGCTAGAATTTCAAATCCTTAACTGTATCTTTTTGCAAATGAATTCAACAGTATCTTGAGTCTTTGCAATCTAAACTGGATTTCTACTGCTGGAAGATGAGCCTAGATATTGTTCCTTTACAGCATGGAGCATTTACTGCTTTTGCAGTTGTCATTGTAATGCTGAAAAAAGGAAAAGGCTAAAGCAATTTGAAAGGCAGGAAACTAAAGCTTGTCAGCCTCGTATAGAAGTCGCATCCTTTACACAGACTGACTGCAGAAACCTGAAACTTGCAGGGCCTTATCTCACTGGCACCACCTTCTCTGTACTTTACTAGAGCAGTGTTCTCGTTTTAATAAAAGAGAGGATCTTCAAGTGAGAACAAGTTTTTGCTTTAACCTTAAAAGGTTTTTCCACTCCTACTGTATGGAAGGCATCCATACATCCATATTCTTGGGAGCTTGGCTTTGTACACAAAGCTGTAGTCAACATAACGTGGAGGAATTGATTTTAAGATGACTGGAAAATGCTTGTAGATAGTTATTTTGATGCACAAACCCCAAAGTCACATTTTATGATTGCCTCCTTTGGCTTATTTTGCATCACTTAGAAAAGCAGTTCTGAATAGGTGCTTTTAACCAGAATACAACACAATCTGGATGGCACAAACATCGACTTCCATACAAACATGGGGAAGAACTTATTTACAGTAAGGTGACAGAGCCCCTGCCCAGGGAGATGGTTTCCTTCCTTGGAAACATTCAAACCCTCCTGGATGCTTCCCTGGGAAGGAAATTTCTTTTTTGGTGTTGGACTGGGGCATCCCCAGAGGTCCCTTTTACCCCTTTGACTCTGTGGTCCTGTAATTGATCAGAATTCACTCCTGAAGTGTAGGAGTGCACATCTTTTGGCCTCCAGAGTATTGATGGATGTGAGTTCCATTGCTTAGGACAATTGCCTTCTCTTCTTTGTGGAATCCTGATGCTTTCTTCATTCTGAACACCATGACAGAATGAGTTCCAGTGCACGAAAGTCCCTTGCAGATACAAAGACGTGTGTGTTGTAAACACTCAGCTCACAGGAGGCATTGGGTGACTTTGCTACCCTTTTTGTTTTCGGTAGTTTCAGTAGACAGCAGCCATTTTAAACAAGTCTTTTGAGTGTTACTTCTTTGTCTCATGCGGATGCAATACTGAGTTCCCTGTGAATTACAGGAGTTTAAAGGGAAATATGTTAATCACCTGGATCTGTGTATATGGACAAGACAAAGAAGTGGTTCATGTTGTAAGGTCAAAGTCAATATAGTAAGGTGCCACCAAAAATATCTCAGAAGTCAAGTCTCAAAAGGGTGACACAAATAACAAGCTGTTCAACTATACACTTCTAGGATGTCATCTTCAATGGGACACACCATGGAACAAGGCAAAGAAGGGTCAGAAGTATCAAAGGTGTGTCTGGGGGGTTCTGTGTTGGTGGATTTTGAGGCACGTTGTATAACAGTGAAAACATCACTAATATATGATTAGCTTCAATTTACAACCCATTCTTCTCATCTCTTAATAAATGATTAACCCTAATAATATCTCAAAGTATAGCAGATAATGTACTGGATTTCCATAGCACGTAAGTGAACAAATGAGCTGAAGGTAAGTGCTGAAATGACTAATGAGTTCTTCATCGTTGTGTATGTGACTAATTATTTTTTTAACCTTTTACTTGACAGATGGTAATAGTGTTCTGTCCACTAGTCATTTCCTTCAGGCACAGCCACTGGCTAGCAAAGGAAACTTTTATTATAAAATACAATTTCCTGTACCAGAAAGCTGAAGTTCAGCACAAGCCTTTTGCAATATGATGTAGTGAAAGAAAATACATCGTGAGATGGAAATAGAAAGCAATGGTACTAATAAAAGGAAGACTACTTCTGCATAGGAAAAAAGTTGGATCACACCTAGCAATGCTGAAAACTGCATTCTTTCTTATGGTCCACAATGTCACCACTCAAAGGACAAAACCAAGACTTTTCTGAAGCATGAATAGTCAGCTTGTTGTCATCAATGTTTTGCTGAATCTGAGTGAAGGTCTTGGGGTTTAACACTGATGGGCAACCAAACCAAGGAACACCACACTGCTCTCTTACTCTCTCTCCTCAAAAGGACAGGGGGAGCAAATATGATGAGAAAAACATTGGTTTGAGTAAGGACAGAGAGGTCACTCACCAGTTACCATCATGGGCAATACGGAGTCTGTCTTCACCATGGGATGAGCCAAAGGTCCCACTAAGAGTAGGAACAAATTTGTTTTCTATAGTGGAGTCTCCCAAATACACAAGTCAAAGTTCTGTTTGACTCTGATACTGGCAAAGGAAGGGGCTGCTCAGTGAGGTGTGCATGTCTGATTGGATAGAGTAATTAAAAGACAACTTCCCAATAGATGTTGATCATATCACCCATCTCCCTAAGAAGACATGTTTTTCACAGCATCACAGAATCACAAGGTTGGAAACGACCTACAGGATCATCTAATCCAACCATCCTCCCACCAACCACTGCTACCACAAGCACTAAACCAGATCTTGCAGCTCCTCATCCAGACGCCTCTTGAACACTGCCAGGGACGGCGACTCCACCACCTCCCTGGGCAGCCATTGCAGCACCTGACCACCATCTGAGAGAAAAAGTTTTTCCTTGTGTCTAACCTAAACCTCCTCTGGTACAGCTTGCAGCCATTTCCTTGGGTCCTGTTTGTTGCCTGGGAGAAGAGGCCAAAACCCTCCTCATCACAACCTCCCTTCAGGAAGCTGTAGAGTGCAATGAGGTCTCCCCTGAACCTCCTCTTCTCCGGACTGAACAATCTCAGCTCCTTCAGCTTCTCCTCATAAGATTTGTGCTCCAGACCCCTCACAGCTTTGTTGTTGAGAGTCCCAAAACTGAACACAGCACTCAAGGTGCGGCCTCACTGGAGCTGAGTGCAGGGTATGATCACCTCCCTGCTCCTGCTGGCCACACCATTTCCAGTGCAGGCCAGGATGCCGTTGGCCCTCATGGCCACCTGGGCACACTGCTGGCTCATCTTCAGCCGAGCATCAACCAACACCCCCAGGTCCATTTCCTCTTCACACTCATCCAGCCACTCATCCCCAAGCCTGTAGGGCTGCATGGGGTTGTTGTGCCCAAAGTGCAGGACCCAGCACTTGGCCATGTTGAATCTCAGCCTAGCTATCCAGCTTACCCAGATCCCTCTGAAGGACCTCCCTGCCCTCAGGCAGATCAACCCTACCTCCCAACTTGGTGCCATCTGCAAACTTACTGAGGGTGCACTCAGTGCCCTCATCTAGGTCATCAATAAAGATAGTGAACAAGATGGCCCCAGTACCGAGCCCTGGGGGACACCACTCATAACGGGTCTCCAGCTGGACTTAGCTCCATTCACCACGACCCGCTGGACACGGCCCTCAGCCAGCTCCTTACCCAAAGAAGGTTATACCTGTCCAGGCCACGGGCAGCTAGTTTCCCCAGGAGAATACTGTGAGAAACCGTGTCAAAGGCTTTGCTGAAGTCCAGGTACACCACATCAACAGCCTTTCCCTCGTCTACCAGGCTGGTCACCCAGTCGTAGGAGATGCGGTCGGTCAGACACGACCTGCCTTTCATGAACCCGTGCTGGCCAGGCCTGATCCCCTGGATGCCATGCACATATTGTGTGATCTGACCCGAGATGATTTGCTCCATAATTTTCCCCGGTACCGAGGTCAGGCTGACAGGCCTGTAGTTTCCCAGATCCTCCTTACAGCCCTTCTTGTAGGTGGGAGTCACATCAGCCAGACTCCAATCTTCTGAGACCTCTCAGATAACCAGGAGTGCTGGCAGATGGCAGAGAACGGCTCGGAAATCATCCCCACCAGCTCCCTCCGCACCGACGCACCTCACCCACGTGACAGTCTTTGTGACACCTGCAGCAGAAACTACTATTTTCTTCCCTATAAAAACCACATGCATCAGAAAGGATGATACCAGGGCACGTGCTTCAGAAACAGAAAATTAATATGAGTCTGAGATGGACACAGCGAGGACTCTGTGCACAGCTCATAGCTACTTATGTACCCAGTACATAGCACAGACTTTTGATACAGATGTCCAAGCATCAGTGTGAGTGATCGGATAGAAAAGATTGTTATATTAAATATTTTTATTCCTGTTTGGAACTTGGGGCATTTGAAGAAAAGGAAATGATAAAAAAAAAAAGAGCATCAGCATTCAAAGAATAAAAGGTTGAAGGTGTAAAGGAAGCAACAATTATTATTACCTTGTTAATAAAGTCTGTTAGAGAGTGACTTAAATAATTGTATTGTGCCTGATTTCTGATGAGCATGTGGTAGCACTGTGTTACCAGACATGCTTACTGTGCAGCATCCATTAAAACAACTCAACCACACCTGTAGGAAGACAGAGAGCTTTAGGGATATGGCCTCAGCCGTATTCACTGATATTGTGTGAACCGCTAATGTTTACCTTGTCATTAAGCTTCTCCCACAGATTTTCATTGTAGGTAATACAGAGGGAATGCAGGCCATAAATAAAACCTGTGCTATTCAGGAAGTAAAAATCAATCCTCATCCTGTCCCTTCAGGCTTTTAATTCCCTGTCTTAATGAAAATCCTGAACATTCACCAAAAGTGGAGACCCATGAGACTGGTGTCAGCACACCACTCCTTCCCTGGCACAGCTCCTGGGCCTCCACCAGCTGCACCAGTCCTTAGGCTACAGGCAATGCCTGGATCATGTCAGACACCAGACAGCGACATCACGAACTGCCTGTATCGAGTGCATAAGTCATGTAGGTGTTGGCAATGAGGAAAATTTACTTCTACTGTTAGTTCACAGCTGGCATCAGGAACAGAGCTAAGAAGAAAGGAGGTGTTTTGCAGCTCCCAAGGAAGAAAAAGCTAAACTATTAGCTCAAATCTATATAAATTAAAAGGAAACAGATTTACTACTGGCGCTTGGTTTATTCTCTCATTGCACTAGCATGGAAAAGAGACTCTGCAGGCGACAGACTAAAGACATTCAGGTTACTATGGTCAAATAATGACATCAGCTGATAGACTAACTCATAACAGAGGGTGATGGTGACTCACACAGGGCCCTGACAAGCACAGTCTGCCAATGAACCAAAAGAATGAAAAGGAAAATGTATTTCCATGAATCCTGAAATATTAATAATATCCACAAGAAGACAAAATAATGATGCAACTCCCAGTAGAAACAGAATGCTTTTCTGCCAGACAGCCCAAGACATTTGCTGTGCATGTTTCTTATGATGATGCTAAAGACTGCACTGATTGCACTAAAATTTTCAAGACAGGAATTCTGCACACTTACACTACCTCACCATTTGTAAATGGCTATTGTCATTTAAAGACTGGTGGACACAAATTCTTCTTATCCCTTTTGGTCTTCCTGTGCTCTTCAACAATTCCTTTCAAATTTATTGTGAAGATTTCGCATTCTTCTTAGGCAACAAGGAGAGGCTTATAGCCAAGCAGACTCTTGTGTGGGTCTACACACAATCTGTTGTAGTCCAACCAGATACACTGCTAGCACCCCGGTGTGGACCAAGGCAATGAACATTTGTCCAGACAGTTTCCATGTTCAGGGGATAAGTGAGGTCAAGAACCAGATTACATGTCATTGTTCTGGGTCAGGAAAACAACGTAAGCATCTGGATATTATCCATGCACATAATATGCAAATAGTAGTTTTCAGGGCAGGAGAACAGTTCCCATTAAGCAGTGACACTTCCACCTTCTTATAGCATAACATGATGTGGGTGGCATAAACAGGCTTTGCTTCTGCATTTGAAGTATTGCAGTTTACTGCAGAGACAATACAGGGCTGAATTTGCTTCTTGGCTTGGTTTGTTTTCTGTGGCATTGGACAGTAAGACTGTCAGTCCCAGCCTGCGTGTTGCCTGTGTCATCTCACCATGATCACAACGATCACAGTGCAGTTTTGTCCATTGATACACATCTTGAACAAGAAGAGAAGAACAGCCTTGTGCAGTATAAAATTTGAGATAAGTTTGCTTTTACCAACTGATTCAGAACAGGCAGACAAATAAAAATTTGCAGACATCTTATGAAAGCAACTGATCACCAGATTACAGATCACGTGTCACTGGAGAAGAATTGAAACAGATACATCCATGGCAATGCAGTTGCAAGAAGAGATGCCTCAACTGGTTGTGTAGGAGCTAACTGGTGAATGGGGAGCCTGAAAACCACTTCAGTGCAGGGCTCTACCTGAGTGAATATGCCATCATTCTCAGCAGGGCTAACACGTCCAGTGATGTAACCAATGTGCCCTCTGGATGTGGTCAGCTTTTGGAGACAGACTGCTTGACACAAAACATTCCATTCCATTTGGACTTGGGCCAGAGAACAAAGACTGGTCTGTTTTGCTACCTGTGCAGACACAGCCTCGGAGCATTTTAGAAGATACAGGAAGAAAAAAAGCAGGTGCTCATGGCCGAGTTGGATCATGGTTAGTCTGATTTTATTACGGTTGTTCGCTATTATTTACATGGCTAAAAACTGACGCCTTGGCATACAGGAGAATGACTCTTAACATTGCTTTGGTGGCATGTGGGAGCCTGGTGGCCATAAGTGCAATAGAGGTGTACAAGTATGACTTTATTCAGTCAGAGAGCTGAAATAACTAGTGAAGATAATCTCATCCGAGGTGAGAAGACTTGATTGAAATGATAAAAAATTTCCCGTATTGTTTTAGGTAGGCAGGGTAGGCTGAATACAAGGTCAAAAAGAACATGGGCACATGAGGAACTCTTCCACATGTGAACATCCAGGAAGCGCTGCTTATAACCTTCACAGGACATCCTCATCTTTACCCAGGTATTTGTCTACAGTGGATTTTTGTGTATACGCAGAGCTCAGATTTTTTTTTTTTTAAATATCTCTGCTTTTAGCAGAGCTTCTGCAGTGCTTGAGAAGTTATGATATGAAAGAAAATGGTTAAAAGTTCTTAAAGGGCATCATCCCATCATTTGATAGAGGTCTCAAGAGTCATTGCTACAGGGGAGGATCTGTTCAAGGAAGAATAATGCTGTTGTAGCAAAATGTTTTGCAGAACTGCAAAAATTCATAAACATAAGAGCATTGTACTTGTTTATTTCTAAATCCCTCTACAGATGTTTGCTCTCTACTCAGCTGAGAGCTCTAATGCTTGGTCAGCATTAGGACAGCTTCTTTTCAGTGACACTTGTGGAATTTGATGGGTTGAGATGGGATGATGCATTTGAAACAACCATTTTCAGTCCTAAAAAGATGCTGGGAATATTCCTCCCAGCCCTTCATTCACATCAGTTTCTGCTCTGCCCTTCTTTTCACAGTACAGAAAGATCACTTGTTTGAACAGAGCAGAACCAAAACCAGACAAATTTTGAAGAACAAAATTCAGAGGTCCATGGTCCCAGTCAACATGTAGTTATTTTGTCTACTAAGAAAGGAAAACAAAATGTAATATAACATCATACATTGGCAGGGATTGTAAAAGATGACTTCACAGGTCTTTTCCATCTGAAAATAGTGTTGAGTAGGAAATTAAAAACATCATACACGGGGCAGCTCTTATTCTCCAAATGAATAGCTAATTAAACTAACTGCTTTCATCTTCTTGTAGGAGATGCTTGTCATTTGCCTCTCTGCAATCCATAAGGAGGTGTGTTCAGTCTGGCAGTGGGGAGGAACAATCTGTGAGCAAGCATCTCATTTGAGAAACACTCATCAGTCACACAAACCCATGGTGCCTTCAAAGCTAGAGGTGAGAGGAGCAACCAGCCCATGACATACACAGGATACCTTATGAGCCTGTGGCTGTCTCCATTCCCCTTCCAACAGGTAGGTGTCTTTGGGACTGCAGAATGGTGTGATAGCACCTCCTGTAGCACAAATATCATTAAATATCTAAAATTCTGCCTCTCCGATATGAGTGTAGTTCATGAAAAGGACATCACATGTTCTGTATACAATAGCAGAGATCATAACACAGTGGTGAACAGGACCTGGGTCCAGATCACAAAGCAGCTTTATTCACTCTCCAGAAATTCTAGTAGGACACGGTTTAGTCAACACTTCTTACCTATTCAATGCCCCAAACTGGCACTTTGGTTACTGGTTATGTCCTGGGCTGTCATTACTATTTTAGTTCCTACTTAAAAACCTCGCACTTTGTTCAGATGGAGAGTCCAGTAGCTCTTGTCTCCCCATAACAATGTTTCAGTGTTCACCTTCCTGCTTGAATTAATGAAATACCAAACCAAGTCATCTGTTCTTGAGAGCATAGACACTTGAGCACAAGTTTTCTTAGTTTTCTCATTTTTGCTTCATCACTGAGTCCTTCTCATTGGAGGACTATGGGAAAACGCCAAGTCTCTCTTGTTCTACTTGCATCCACTGCATAATGGCCTTTCATTGTGCATCTCTGAGAAAACCTGTTATTCTCCTATTAGGAAGCGGTAGGCAGTAACAGGATCCTCCTCCCTTTCCTTTCTCCTCATTGAACAAACTCATTTTACTCAATCTCTCCTCATACATCATGCACTCTGACTCTCTTACAATTGAAATAGGGAAGTCCTGCCCTCCGCTCTCCTCCTGAACCTCTCCAGTCCCTGTGGGTTCCTTCTTTTGCTATATCTCCTTGAGCCAACTGCCTACTCTAGGTTTGGACTGTACACAATGTTAATGAGTATGGCTTTTTCTTTTTTTTTTTCTCTTTTTTTTTTCCTGAAAGGAACTAAAAGGATGTTCTCTCCCAAGAGCAATGACTCCAAACTGTGCCTTGCTCATGTCTCAGCTCAAAACTGTGAATGTGCTTGAAAGGCAAGCACAGAGCTCTTCTTGATCTTCATCTTCAAGGTAAGCCACCTATGGATTTATCACACTGATACTTCTATAAAGTGAGTCATATAAATAGATACCATAGGTTTCCCTAAAATCATCATTGTGGCTTTTTTTCACTTGGTATTAATTCATGTGAAATGTGAATTAATGTGGATTTTGGCCCCTCCACTGGGGAAGTACACTCATGCAGTGACTCACTGATTGCTGATGTCCTAAAGAAAATCCCCCCTTTCTTTATCTGAAAATTGTTTTTAGGCTTTGTCTGGCAGATTCAAGTAGTAAGCAGCTGAAAATCCTGCATGCAGCATTGAGCAGAAGTTCCTGGGATCTGGGGAGTTGGTCCCCTGTTCCCCATCTGTTCTGGCACTCTTGCCAAGTTAATCTTCTGTGCTACAGATTGCATAAAGGAGAGAAAAGAACTACAAATGAAAAGGTTTGAAAGCGAGGGACTTGGAATTTAGACAAGGGAAAGGTGGGCCTCTTTGTGGCTAGCACAGACAGCTGCAGTGGGGACACCTCTCTACATTCAAAGGAGAGTGCGGAGGGATGACCCCTCCAAGTCTGCAAATCTCTCACCCCACAAATGAGGCTGCATGCAGGATCCAGCCCACCTGAGGGCAACAAGAAAGGTGTTTGTATTCCTCATTTGAATTTCATAGGAAATGGAGGGAT
This sequence comes from Lagopus muta, assembly GCF_023343835.1. Lineage (NCBI taxonomy): Eukaryota > Metazoa > Chordata > Aves > Galliformes > Phasianidae > Lagopus > Lagopus muta. The sequence continues at coordinate 4,543,434 of NC_064458.1, read as the reverse complement.
CACCTTACTCCTGGCAGGAGAAAGACGCAATTTTCATTCTAAATCAGGCAGCTCCCATGTCAGAAGTTCCACAGTGAAATCCCACTGCACTCACTGCATGGCTTTTTATGAATAAAACCTTAATAAATGCCAGTGCTTGATTTTCACAGCAGACTTGCCTGGCTTTGATCTACACTTGCCTAGGCTCAGCAAGGCTGCTGCCGCCTGCCAAGCTAAAGAGAAAAAAGTTACTTTCCGTAGGTTTAAATAAAAGTGTGTTTTTCTAAGATGTCTTGGCTGTTGTGTGTGATACATCATGCCTCAGCCCCATCCCTTCTCTCCCAGTCCAGATGCACACTGAAACAATTTCCCTGTGGTTTCCCTCCGTGGTGGAGTTGAATTCCTAGAAAACAAAAGGAATGTTGCAACTGTGATCACAAGCTCCAAGACTGCAGATCTTACACACAGACGGGAGCCGTGGTCTGAGCAGAACACTGATAGCGACTTATCATGAGTGGATACCTTTTGTTTGAGCTTTACTGTTGGCTCCAGCAAAGTAGATGAGTCTGCTCAGATGAATATGCATCCCAATTTCCCACTGTCCTGTTACATAAGTGCCTTGTGTGCAAAATTAAGGAATATTTGTACAGCCCTGGGAAAGGCAAAAAGCAGTGGTGATCTGACTGCCTCCTGTCCCCTGTGTCCCCAGCTCCACTGGCAATGTCCCTCGACCCTCCCAAGGTCAGCTCTAAGATTCCCGTGACTGCCAGTGGCAACCCCATCATGGCCTGAATCTGGCCCAGCACCATCTGAATGCCTCTGACCGAACCTCCAAGTCTCAGTTTGGCAGGTAGACAGTTAATCCAAATTTAACTCTTGTAATGCTAACAGAACCAAGGATGCATCTAACTAGCTCTTGTGTGGTGACTCACAGCCCAGCTGCACTAGGGCTGTCTCCCAGCCAGCAGATATTCCCCAGGTGGGATCCCGATCCGATCGTGTTGTGGAGTGAAAGCACTGAAACTATGCAGGCAGAGCAAGGGCTGCCCTGCTGCAGGAACATGGCCACTTCAGGGTCGTTAATGTCTGTGGGTTATACAGAGTAACAGTGGTTTCAGGTTGGAATTGCATGCACTGAGAACAGAGGGTTGTTCCTCTCCTGCATGTTTAGAAGAAAGTTGTCCTTTCCCGCCCAACCTCAATCATGGTCATAATATCTGGAAAATGTGACCCAAAAGGCAAAGGAAGTAAGTGCATGTTCTGCTTTTGGAAATTAGTGAAACAAAGGACTGCTTTAACTATTAAAATGCTTTTTTTTTTTTTAATTGCATGAACTGCAGCAGGACTCTGCAGATCCTGCATGGGAACTGTGGGCAACGGTAAGGCTGACATTACTGTCCTGAGCATTTCTATGCAGGTTGGACTCCTCTCCTATCTTCTCCCACTGCTTCTAGCACCTGCAGTAACATCTCCCACCAATGCCACAAGTGACTGGTTTGCTCAGTGCACCCATAAGTCGCTGCCAGTCCCTTTCCCCACTTCTCCACTGCCTGTCACTCAGTATGCTGGGAGTCCGATGCTCTTCTCATGCCATGTGGCTCCCTTTGCAACACACCAAACAAAAGCTGCCTTTCTAGAAATACCAAACAATGATTAATGATAAGGAGGGTCCAGTGAGGACTTCTGCAAAAACAGGTACTTCTTCTCCTATAAGCTGTGCTATAAACCTTCTGAATGAAGATCTTAATGAGAGTCATTTGTGGGTTTTTTTTCAGAAAAAAACAAAGTTGTTTCTATGGAGGCAGCTCTTCTAGGGCTCACCCTAGGCTGCAGTGGTTGGATCTGGAGACTCTACAGCCTTGTTTCTTGCCTGGGTGCCATATACCTTGATTAATTTATGTACCAAGCATAAGGAATATTGTGAAATATTAAGGTCCAAAGTTTTCCTTTGTGAAAAGCAAGAGGAGACCAAAGAAAAACATTGGACTGACACTTGAAGCCAATGGTCACCTAAGAAGTAGGGATAAAGAAAAGGCAGATGCATTTAATGCTTTTTTTGCCTCAGTCTTTAGTAGTAATGACAGATCTTGTCCTGTGTAGACCTCAGAGCTGGAGGACCATGACTGTGGGAGAAATAACTTACCATCTGTGGTGACCAAAATAAAAAAGGACTACTTGTATCAGCTGAATGTTCGTAAGTCCACAGGGCCTAATGGATTCACTCATACTGAAGGAGATAGCAGATACTACAGGTGGACTACTCACAACAGTTTAGCAAAGGTCTTGGGAGTCTGGGGAGGTTCCCACTGCTTGGAAGGTAGCCAATGTTATGTTATGCCCACCTACAGAACAGAGTATGAGAAAAGATACCGGAAGCAAAAAACTATTATTTCAATCTCAGTCCATGGCAAAGTTATGGAGAAGATAATCTGAGAGGTTATTGAAAGGCAGTAAAAAGATAAGGCTGTTACCAGGTATAGTCAGCATGGGTTCATGAAGGGTTTATACTTTTGTAATTTGATTTCTTTCCATCATAAGGTCACCCACTTACAGGATGAAGGTAAGTCAGCGGACATAATCGTTCTCAGTTTTAGTAAGGCTTTTGATACCATCTTTCACTGCATCCTTCTGGACAAATTGTCCAACTGTGAGATAAATAGGTTCATGCTACACTGGATGATGAGCTGGCTCAGTGGTAGATCTCAGTGAATGAGGTTACGTCTGGCTGAAGGCCAGTCATTAGCAAGGTTTCCCAGGGCTCGTTTCTAGGGCCAGTCCTGTTCAACATTTTTTATCAATGATCTGGAAGCAGGAATAGACTGTATCCTCAACAAGTTTGCTGATGATATCACAGAATGGCCAGGGTTGGAAGGGACCTCAAGGATCATGATACTAAAATAGGAGCTGCTATTGATTCCCTGGAGGAATCAAGAAGTCTTGCAGAGGGACTGAGATACACTGGAATAGTAGGCAATCAACAACAGCATGTAGTAACAAAAATGTCATGGTTTCATCTGGGATAATTTTCTTCATAGTAACTGGTATGGTGTAATGCTGGACACAGGTACAGACTGGTAAACAAGTGCCTGGAGAGCAGCTCAGCTGAAAAGGATTTGGGAATGTTGCTTGGCAGCAGGCTTGACATGAGCCAGCAGTGTGCCCTGGCAGCCAAGAGGACAAACCACATTTTAGGATGCATTAAATTCAACACAGCCAGTCGGTCAAAGGAGGCGATTCTCCCACTATACTTAGTGCTGGTGTGGCCTCATCTTTAACACTGTCTCTATGGTTCTGCTCTCCACAACATAGGAAGGATGTTGGCATACCTGAAAGCATCCAGAGGAAGGCAATAAAGTTTTACAGTGGCTGGAAAGCATGTCCTGTGAGGAGAAGCTGAGGATTCTTTGTCCAGTCTGGAGAGAAGGCTGAGAGTCTACCGCATTAATCTCCACACCACATGGAAGAGGGCAAATGGAGAAGGAGGTTCTGGTTGCTTCTCCCTGATGACCAGTGGTAGAACATGAGGGCACAGCAGAAAGCTGTGCCAGGTAAATTCAAACTAGACATTAGGAAAAACTCCTTTACCGTGGTGGAGGTCAAACACTGGAACAGGCTTACTAGCAAGGTGGGTGTGCTATGCTGGTCAGGGTTCAAGAGGCACTTGTATAATGTCCTCATTAAATTTGCTTTACTTTCTGGCTAGTCCTGGACTGGTCAGACAGTTGGGCTTGGTGGTCTTCGTAGATCCCTTCCAACTGAAATAACTATTCTAGTCAATGCACTGTTGTAGAGTTTTGTAGTATTCTAGGAGATGAAGACCACTGCTATTTCCCACTGTCAGCAGATGGACTAACATCAGCTGTCACTGACCTAGGCAGATGTCTGTCTCCTATTGACCCCTATTGATCCAAGAGTGATGCAAAAAAATTTCTAAGGGAAGTGGTAAATTCTATGAGAAGAGATCAGTGGCATTACATGGCAAAGGCAGGGAACTTGCACATCATTTAACTCTTCCCATCACACAATAAACTAACATGGCATTAACTGTGGGCAGCAGTTAGTACACAGCTCAGTTTGCCTGTTTATTCAAGACCTTAGGACAGGCATCAGCTATCCTTTCCACTGACTCTGTGTCATTATGGGCTTCATGTCATTAATCCTCTTCCCATGATGCTCACACAGAGCCTTTTTAAATAGATGCTTTAGGCCAACAAAAATTACTGTTAAAGGTGAGATAGCGAAATGATCTGGCATGTATTATTTGGAATGCCAAATAGGATGATAAAATTTTTCTGATGTCTGTTCTGGTGACAAATCTAAGTAAATGAAATGATTCTTGCAGGATGATTTCCCTGAGGAAACCTTTGTCTGAATTTGTTCCTCCCAATCTTTAAATTTTTCAGTATAGTGCTAATAGCTTTCACTTTTGATCTCTGTTTGTTTGAAATGAAATTGGATGTGAAGTTTCTGGAAATCTCCTGCATTTATTTTTGCTTCCTATTCACTTCAGAATCACATTTCAAAAGAAACATGATTGTACCCCCATTTGGGAGCATGGTACCTTGTGGCACAGAGAGATGACACGATTATGTCTCAGCACAAAAGATGGAACTTGTTTCCTGGACTGCATCTTGAGCTCATATAAAACAGTTATAATGTAGAACACCAGGAAGAGCATCAAAAACGTGCTGGCTATATAATACTATGTGGGACTTGTATTCTTATGGAAGGCTGAGAAAACTCTGGGTAAACAATGACAAGTAATTTAAAAAGTGTCTGTAGTTTCTGTGAGCAGCACATGCCACTTTCCCATGCGGGGCCTTGCAGACTGCCCATGGCCACCTGCCCAGACTGCCAGACATTCTGCTAAGTTGCCAGGTTTATTTGTACGCGCAGACACCGCTGCAGGGCTCCTGCCATGCAGGAGTCTGAATTGCAGTGACTGCTTTGTACTACAAGAAACTTGGCCTGGAAGACAACCCTGGTGCTCTATTAGCTGGCAGTAAAGCACATTCGGGGCTTATGTCCTTCCCTTCCACTACCTAGGTCACTTAAGATGGCCTATTTTTGGACAAGTCTTGCTCTCTGAGGCACAAGATTCTGGACATGCCATGCAGCATCCTGCTCAAACTATTATACACCATCCCCCTTAAATATAATCTCTGATTTCTTCATTTCAAAGCTGAAGGGAGCAGCTGTGGGCCTGCCAGGACACAGCCTAGCAGGGAGCGTGGAGCAGCAGCATAAATCCCACATTCCCTGACCTCAGTTCTCAGCAAGAATCCGAATGTAAGAATCTGATTTTGATTGTTTTACATGACATCATGCTTAAGAATTGCTGCTGTCCTGACAGCAACTGTGTCATCCTGCAAGAAGCAAGATGTACTAATTTTAGATTACCCTCCATGGAGTCAAAAATGGAAAAGTTAAACCAACCACAAGTCAGCTTTGTTGTATGTTTTTGACATTCACCAATAATAATCTCCTACACGTTTATGCAGAAATACAGGAAAGGAGTGTGATAATGTGTAACATCAGAACTGACACTGGTGACAGAGACAGAAAAAGCCAAGTTCACTTCTCTCATTACACATTTATTCCTAAGGTCCCAATGCCCTGTGCTGCCCAGAGGAGAAGCCACAAGATAGCCAAGTCAGGCATTAAAAAAAAAAAAGAGGATTAACAACTTTCTAGGTGACATTAAACATCCTCCCCTCTGCATTTTAATGATTATAGTGACAATAATTAATGATGATCTCATGTTATTTTTCCACAGGGTCATTTCTGCAAAGGAGACCCTCTGGTTCTGTGCTGGGCCTCTGAAAACAGTGGACTCCAAATCATGTAGCTATGGGAAAATGCAGCAGTGCCAGCCCTGGTTCCAAGGTCTTTCATCCTTGCTAACAAACTCTTCAAACATGCTACTTTAAACTCAACTTTGGTGTCAGTCTGAGCATCAGACCAGCATGGAGAAGGCTGAGGAACTCAGCAAGTTCACTGCCTCTGTCTTCACTGGCAGTCAGGCTTCTAACATCTCTCATGTTCCTGAACTTCTGTTTAGGGTTGTGGGAGAGCACAATCCCTCCCACTGTAAGAGCAGAGCAAGTTTGAGACCACCTGATGAGATTGAACATGTACAAGTCTATGGAGTTCAATGACATGCATCCCAGCCTCCTGGAGGAACTGGCTGATGCAGCTGCCAAGCCATTTTCCATCACATTTGAACAGTCATGACTGTCAGGTGAAGTCCCCAGAAACTGGAAGAAAGGAAATATCACTCCCATTCATAAGAAAGGGAGAAGGGAAGGTCAAGGAAACTACAGGTCAGTGAGCCTCAGCTCTGTGCCTGGGAAGATCACAGAGCAGATCCTGGTGGAAGGGATGTCAAAGCACATGCAAAATCAGGAGGTAATCCAAGACAACCAGCACAGCTTCATGGTCCTCTGTGATGGAATGACGGCTTCTGTAGAACAAAAGAAGAGCAACGGATGTAATCTACTTGAAATACTTGAAATTATTAAATGAGATGTCAGTACAATTTGATATGAAGTGTGGAAGTAGTTTAATGAGTACTTTCATAGATTGTTATTTTCCATGTATGAGATATAATGAAGTAAAACAGATGGTAGTTTGCAGTGCATAATGTAAAGCATATTTACTTCCTGAATGGTTCATGCGTGGCTTTAATAAGAGGGAATTCTATTTTTTGTGTTAATGACTATCTGAAGAACTTGCTTTACTTACATATTCTAATGCTGAGTACCAAAGCACAAAGATTCACAAGTAGCTGAGATAGAAAGGAAACCAGTAGGAACAGTAGAAAGGAAACAGAATAGATCAGATAATTTTATGAGAACACAATTTGAATATATCTTTCTTGCAATATGACAACTGACTTCTCTCTCTATATATAAAGAATGTGAGTAGGGCTCTACATTTTACTTTAATTAGGTGATTAAAAATGCCAGAAAAATAATGCTTCACTGCATTTTACAGTCTGTTTCTCCTTCTGTACTTACTAAGCTATGCAGGCTCTGAGCCTTTCCTAAGCAACATCTCAGATGATGTTCACGGTGAAAAGTGGTCCAGAAATCCCATGCTTAACTGCACAGTTAAGTGGAAAAAGACAACCATGACACAAAATAGTCTATTAAAAGCTGATCTATCGCAATTGGTTTGTTGTAGCTAAATTTCAGAGAAGAGGATATAGACCTATGTACTGAGAGTTCTACCATCACCCACATGAGAAACTTCTGGAGAGCTTCACAGGACGAGACCCAGAGCTCACATTAAGACATGAGCATCTTAAAAAAGTATGATGAAAATCTGAAGACCGAACTGGGAATATTTTCTTCACTTCAAGGCAACAGGAATGCAACAATCTTTATTAGACAATTTTTACAGGCAGAAAAAGAAAGTTTTCTGTGGGTATGATTTAGAAATTACAAAGGCCACGCTATAAAAGATCTTTAAGTTATGTTAGGCGGGCAGGGAGCCTTAGTTAAAACAGCTTCTTCTGTACTTACTATATAGAAACACTGATACAGACAGATAGCTACGTGATACATACTTATCTGTCTACAGATCTTCATTCCTACCGAGATGCTCATGTGGCTGAAACTACACAAGGGCAACTGTTTCTTGTCTAATTACTGAGAGTAGCTTTCTGTGGGCTGGTTGGGGGTACATTTTACCATCCTGCTTTGCCTCACACTCCAGTTTCTCCCTGGACCATGAAACAATTCAGCGGAGAAAAAGCAGCAGTTTCACCACAGTCACAGGCACCGGCTCTTGTTTCCCAGGGGGCTGGGACACATCCTGACACTGCCTGAAAGAAAGATGACATTCCTCCAGTGCTGTCTCCCCTCCCATCCCCAGCCTAAGGCTTGCTATAAATTTATCCTGGGCGCAAACTTCAGAGGAAGATTACATGCTTAGATACTCGCAATGCCTTGGACCAGGTAGATCCAAGAACAGTTTGGGTGAGCACATTGTTGTGCACAAACAGTCAGCTACCCAGAGGGAAAGCAGATGGAGAGCCAGACAAAACGTACACAAGTGTTTGTAACTTCATGTGGCCAGCAACAACCATTTGATGGCAGGGAAATAAAGAACTGTTGGAGGCTTGAATGGGACTTTGAAGGAGATCTCGCTGCTATGTCTGAATCCTGGAACTCGCTGTGTCTTAATCAGATGCAGCTGTGCTGAAAAGCCTCAGTCTAGAAAATCAGAGAGAGAGCTAAAAGCATCGTGTTCATAAGGATCTGAACACACTGAGTGGATAAAATGCTTCTTAACCATTCAATGAGGACTGTAGAAAGAAAAAGTTTATTTCCCTTGCAGGTCGGTCTTTGGCAGGGCTGTGTCCAAGTGCAGTCCTGATGGAGAAGCTTGAGAGAAAGGAGAGCAAATGAACCTGGGAAATGTTAATTAAATGTGCTCGCTCAGATTCATGTTACATCTGAGTTAACAGAGGAAATGGAATGAGAAGGATCGTGGCAGAGGTGAGACACAACACAGCATCTATTCCAAGCACAAAGAACAGTTCTCACTAGCCCAGATATGCTACACTGTGTATCCAACTGAAACCTAACTGGAATTACAAATGCATTTCAAACAACAAACAAACAAACAAAGACCTGCGGTTGAGTTTGCACCTAGAAAGGAGACAAGAAAATGTTTCCATTTTAGTATCACCTGCTTTGGACATTTCAAAGCCTACTTTTTAAACTATTCCATGGTCAAAAGTCACAGATATATTTCTGGGAACTTCTGCAAATATATCAAAGACCCTGTGTGTACTTTTATATGCCAAAATACCTTTAAAAATCCAATATTTATGTAAACACTGTCATAAAGACAATGCAGAAGTTAGAAAGCCTTAGAGTGGAATGACAAAAAGAATATTTTGCATCAGCAGTTGTCACCAACTTGCTGTCCCTCAGTGGGGAAAATGTATTTTCTTGTGCTCCCACTGCTGTGCTGCTCTGTTTGAGGGCCCACTTCTGCTCTTCTCGATTAATCAGGTAAAGTTCACATTCATTTCAACAGGAAAAAGTATCGCAGGATTAGGCCCAGGAAATAGTTTTTGAATCTTGTTGAGCTCTACAAAACACTGCAGACTTGGTGGTGGAGCCACATTCCTTGAAATGCTCCATTATTGGCTGCTGGTGAAAATGAGGTCTGCCTTTTCCCTGTAAGTCTCCACAAGTTTGTTGTTAATTAGGCTGAGCATCATTCTGACTTCTATAAAGCTAGCAGGGGGTTGATTAGGAAAACTGAAAAGAACAAAGACGGCAGTGAGGATGTTTCAAAGAGGGGCAGGAGGAGAAGGACTGAATCTCCCTGTCAGCTTGGGTTTGCCTTGGAATTTCTGCACCCCTGTGAAATGAGTGGTGTTTCAGCCCTCATCTGCTGCGCGTAAAAAGGTAACTGAGCTCTGAGCCACATGGCAGGACAATGCGAAGCTCCCTGACGCGCGTGCCGTGCACAGCCTTTTGGGGTCCGCTTGGTGCAGACTTACCTGAACATCTTTGGCCCGACAAACAGCTCGATTTGAGGTTTCTGGGGAGACTTTGGCCATCCACGCGTGGGGACTGCGCTTCCTTCTGATGGTGTGCAGCAGCACGGAGCAGAGGCAGTTCAAAGAGGAGGAGGAACATGTGCATTGTATTTTCTGTATAAAGAAAAGACATCAGTAATGGCTCCTAAATAAGAGGCAGAGAAATTATTTTTGCACAGAGCCAAAGAGCAGAATTAGACTCAGATCTGACATTCAAACAAAGGTTGTCGTACATTTATTATTTATTAACCTTGAGGAAGTGCTTGTAACTTCAAAGAATTTCTCTTTTGGAGCCAAGGTAAATTCTGAGTGTGAAGGTCCTAGGCTGTGTCATCAATCCTTCAAGTCCCCTGTCTTGCTTCATTTTATATTAGCTGTACAAGAGAACGATCAGCAAGAAAATTGTTTTACTTGAAACCTTTTTATTTTTTCTGCTCGCCTTTAGCACACGATCGCTTTTCAAAAATGAGATGAAGAACCAGTCCCAAATTGAAAATGATTTTTTTTTCTTTTTCTTTACCAAACCTTTTGATGTGAAGTCACTGTTACTAATGCCCCCCTACCTCCTGCAGCTCCAGCCCAAATTTGGGACAAGGAGTCACTTCGTCCAGCTGAACTGAAAGCACTCACTAATTAAGTGAGCCAAGGAGCCTTGCGCTCACGAGGAACGGCTAGGTGATAACCACGTCTGCATGCAAACGCCGAATCCAACCTCCCCCCCCCTCCTCAGCCCCTCCTTGAAGTTAAAAACTTTTGGCTCAAGAATGCGGTAGGGTTGTCCTCCTGCTACTCCCACTCCTCCTGCACCCCTTCCTCCGCTGCAAGGCCCTCCCCCTGCTCAATTTGGATTAGGCTGTACCTTTTCTTCTCTCCTTCAAGGGTGAGGGTTTTATTCCCTTCTTTTCTGCCCAGATCTCCACTAAACAAAGGAGCTCTGGGCACATCACCAGTTCCAGGACGTAAAGGTATTTAAAACAGTTTCAGACTAAATCCAGACCTGCGTAGCTAAGATCTGATTTCTTTCTATCTGTAATCGCAATTCTTTGTTTGCCTAGCTGTATTTTACTGTTTTGCACATTTTTCGGGGGGTTAATTTAATTTGCACACTCAGAGACATGGCTTTTTGAGATGTCTTTCCCGATTCCTTCCAAACTTGCAGCTAAGTTTTAAGTCTGATTTAGTGATTGATTCTCTCTTTGCTTTGTCAGTGCAATTCTTACAAGTGGCTCTTGATGGAATTTCTCAGAGCTCAAAGTAACTTTTGAGCCTTTCTTAAAATTCTCTTTTTATGGTGTAAAATGACTCTTCCTTACTCTCAGTAAGGACTGTGTTAATGCTCTCATGGTACGTGCCTATGTATCGATCATTTGTCATGCTTCTCAGTTCTCTGTGAGGAAATGGAGTTCCTTCATTTTAAGTTTCTGCATGAAAGCTGGAAATCTCTCGAAGTGTAAAAAATGTGGGTTTTTTATGACTTCTTTTCCATGTGTGTACCACCTATAGAGCTCTGGGAGAAAAGTAAACGCTCTCCCTTTTGTCCTGCTGAAGATAATCACATCCCAGCCTTCGGCACAGGCATGTGCAGCAAGGCAGCAGCAGAGCTCGCAGGGCTGCTGCAGGAAGGGCCGTTTCTTTGTCTCTGCCTCTGCTCCCAGCCCTGCCTTTTCCTTCCCACTCCGTCTTTCTCATTCACTGCATTTGAAATATTAAGAGCCTGAAAAATGCATGCCCTCAAGAGCTGAGATTCCCCATCTAGGACATTGCTCTGAAGCTGGGAGGGTTTATTATATTATTATTACTGTTATTTTGGGTGTTCTTTTTTTTTTTTTTTTTTTTTTTTTTTGTGTGTGTGTGTGTGTGTGTGTGTGTGTGCGTGTGCGCGCGCGCGTGTGTGTTTTTTGGTTTTGTTTTTGTTGTTACTTTATTAGTTCAGGCTCACTCTCTGCCTTGTCTGGGCTGACTGTGCCTGCTGTGGGACTGGGCTGGAGCAGGAACGTGCTGCTGTGGGACAGCTGGGGGACGGGCAGGGGGAGTCGAGGGGCCCCGTCCCTCCGAGATATTTCCACTCTGGGTGGAGAAGGGAGGCCGGTGGGACCCCTCCCTGGAGAAGCACACGTCGGAATCCGGAGGGGAGAGCTGCCTGCCGGCCCTGCCCCGGCCGGGAGGAGGAAGGAAGGGACCCCGACCCCGGAGCGTGGGGGTGGGAAACGGAGAAGCCGAGCGCTCATTTGGACGTGCCAGCGCGGGGCCGGGAGATGCGGGGAATGGGAGGGGCAGCGCGGGCTGGGGGAGGAATACGGAGGCGTAGGATCGGGGGGCGCAGTCTGGGGATCTCGGCCGTGCTTCCGCGCAGCCCCGCGCCTCTCTTCGCTCGCCCCGACCCCGCCTCGCCGCCCCGCCCGCTCCTCGCGGCGAGGCCTGGGCCGCGCTCACGGCGCTGGGGCGGCCCCGAGGCCGAAAGCTGTCCTCCAGGGGCTGAGCCGTGCGGAGCTGCGCCCCAGGCGTTCTCCTGTGCTGTCGGAGCCGCATCAGACTCAGATGACGGCAAGGACTGAAACAGAGCCGCTCCGGAGGCCGTTGTGCCTCGTAACCTCGGTGCCCCTGGCAGGAGGTGACCTCCGCCCGCCCCGCGGGGCTCATTCCCCAGCACTGCACCCTGGCCCAGGGCAGCGTCCTCAGCTGCCCACAGGAGCTCGTGTTTCCCCCGTCACTGCACCCCAGGGGAAAAAGCATGGCTCCGGTCGTCAGGACTGGTCCTCACAGGCTTGCATGGGGCAGAAAATCTCTTGGGGCTGCTTTGGTGTGATTCAGGGCAAAACCCTGGCGGTGGGCCCTGCCCGATGCGTGTGCTCAGGTGCAGGCCTGTAGCCCAGAAGAGCTGGTCCTGCTGTGCTCACCACGAGGCGTGTTGGCAGCCATGGGCTTTGCTCCTACACACCTCCCAGCATGCTCAGCCCTCCGCCTTTTTCTCTGTCACTTCACCATCATGGAAACCAGGCTTAGCTGAATGCACTGTCTTCATCCTCTAGCCTCAGACAACAATATTACATCTCACTCCAGCCTGCAATGACCCTTTTGCATACCTCAGCACTGACATACGTGCTCCTTTGATGTGTTTTCTACCATTCGCTCTGACTGCTCAAAATACCAAGTACCTGGAGGTAGTTTTCAAGTGACTGATCTTTATTCCATGCCCTGGCCTGGCTAGAATACAATATAGTGGGGCCTGGGAAGTTGATCCCTGGTCTCTTCTTGCTTCATAGCTCTGCATCTCATATTGCTCCTCTGAACTCACCTACCGTGCTGAATTCAGTAGCACAACCTGATACCAGGGGGTTCTAGGACAGATTGCTCTATGGTTACTCTTCATTTCCCTACCAGAAAGGCAGGAAAATGGATGCAAAGGTAGAATAATGAGTTTTAGAGATCATTTGGTTCCGACCTCTTGGGAAAGGAGGGCTTTGGCAATGATATGGTGGGAAATGACATTGTGAGCATGTTGGCTGTATGTACAAGGAGCCACACTCAGTGTGACTGTATGACCTCACTGTATTAACTCTGGGAAGGGGCAGTCTGGGGTGAACAGTCATTTTAAAAACGTGGAAGCTCTTGAGAACACTTGCTTGTTTCTCTTTCTTCTGTCTTTGATTCTAGAAGTGAACGGCAGGAAGGCACCTTGGCACTTAAAGGCTGCTGGCAAAATCCATTCTCCACCAAGGCAGCAGGGACCCTCCAGCTGGAAGAAGATTTCAGGGCAGCCAGGAACCGTGGAATCCGTGCCATCATGGGGGTATTGTGGCTGGCCAGGTTCATGCTGGGATGTACAGCAGTTTTGTATGTGGAACAAGCCCAGGGTCAATATGAAGGGGACTTGCAGACAGACAGATTTGCAGGCTATGAGGAAAGACAGCCAGCAAACAGAGTGAGAAGAAGAGGCCAAGACACTTTACGAGGGTACGTTTAATGTTCATTTCTATTTTATAAAGCAGAACTTGGTTTATTATTATAGCTCATAGTAACATGTCTACAGAATTGCTTTTCTGCCCTTTCGTTGAGCTCAGGAGGGAATCTGCTCTGCAGACACAGAACCCAGGCTGCTGTGTGAATAGAGTGCTGTGCAATGAGCTCTTCTGCATTGATCAGTGGGTCACAGCAATTTCGGGTTCATGCATGAGTACTGTGAGGAGTCATCAACATCTTGCCTGCAGGTGGGAGGAGTCTTGGGCATTTACCTGGAGGGATGGCTCTGGCTGGTCTTTCTATCACCAGGGAGGATGTTGTTGACTGGGTGTGCTACCTCTGTCATGCTGCCAATTGATGTGGGTTATATTGTTGGCTGATTTTACACTGATAGTTGTTTTATCTACCATTGCTAATGGGTGAGTGTACACGCTAAGTCATCTGTTATAAAGTAAAGCTGGGGCTTGTGGCCCCACCTGAGGAAAAATTGGTATGAGAGCTGGATCCGTGAGGATTTTCCACTTGAGGAGGGAGACAGGGTTCAGGCAAAGAATTCTCGAGCTTGTGCTGGAGCTCATCTGTATTCGCTTGCTCTCAAGATGGTTCCTGGCCCTAGAATTGATTCTGGGTTATTTTAAGTCTGCCTGGCTGTAGTTCTTGGAAAGAGTTCCTGTGTTAGTGGGCAGAAACAGAGCAGAACGTGATACACGCGCAAAGTTTGGAGTGTGCCAGAGTCCTCCAGAACTTGCTGGGAAATGCTTCTTGAATGGGATGGAGCGCCATGCTTTCAGCCCAGACAATCAGATGTGCATGTTTGGGCTGGAGCTGGAACCCAGAGCTTGGCAGTAGAGCTGCAACAGGCAGGGCCATGGTGCTTGCAGCATTTGCTCATGGAATTCAAAAGTGCATGGCCACTTGCTTCTGCTATGGTGGATTTGCAGATGATGGACAACAGCTGTCCTAGGGTTTGGTCAAACCCCTAGCTCAAAGCTAGCTACCAGAAAAAAGTAGCCGTTAGCTCCATCACAGAGCAGGGCTACCCTGTGTCTCACCCAGTAAAATCTAGAAGGACTTTTACTGTGATTCTTTCAGGTATCTTTGAGTCCATTCAGATAAAACATTCCAAACCTTTATGATTAAAGGGCTGAAGGACATTTCTTGCAGAGGATAAGATGACAGTCTGCCAGACCAGAGACTGTGGCTGCCCAGGGCTAGAGGTGATCACAGTTTTCACAATGCAGATAGAAAGAAATGGAGTTAGTTCATGTGTTCATTGGTTATCCTATTTTGTGCAGCCCTGTGAGAAAGAAGGAAGAGCAGAGCACAGAAGTGATATTTCCATTCCTCACAGGATCTCAGGGAAGGTCACTGGAAACCAGTGATCTTACAAAACTCAGGGACTTCAGTAACCAGACTCTTTTCAAAAATGACTTAGAGCTTGAATTCTCCTGACTTTCAGTGGGCCTGAAGCATCCAAATGCCATATGCTTTAAAAAATGGATCCTGAGTTCCCAAGTTAGAAATGACTTCTGAAAACTTTTCTCTGAAGCCCCAGACACTGGTTGGCCAACACTGAAGTAAATACTAAATTATCTGTTGTGTAAGCAACTGAAGGCCACACAGTAAGTTTGAGGCAGGATCGGGAACAGGCCTGAAGTGTCTGGCTCCAAATCCCCTGCTGAGAGCTAAGGACCACACCACTGGCTCTTTGGTTTTCCCTCTGCTTTCCTAATGCCCTCTGAAGCAATTGCTGTAGGAAGAGAAAAACTCCACTGGGGAACGTGCAAGATCTGTTTAAAGACATCTTAGCAAACGTAAATTAAGATAGCTGGAGATTCATTGTTCTTGGCCCTTGGGAGGGCAGTCTGTTGTTGAGAGAATGATGGTGGGCAATGCAAGGAGCGCTGCCAAAGCACAGTGGCTGGGCTCGTGCCTCGGGCACTTCCCATGCTCTATGTCAAGTGACCCTGAAAGTCTCCCGTGTTCTGTGTCCAGATCTCTCCTTCAGGATTTCCAGCCCGTTAATGAACTGTCTGTTTAAAGTCTCCTTTTTCAGAAGTAGATACACCACTTGAGATGAGAAATCTATTGCAGAACGGTGTTTGAAGTTGGGTTCTCCTGGGCTGAGAATACAGCAACAGATGTCACCAACTGTACTGGTGTGGATGGGGCTGTAAACCAGCGAAAGCCATCCCCTGCAGAGTTACAGACTCACTGCTTTTGTAGATTCCCAGAACCCTGCTAGTCCCTGGTGCTGTTTTGTCTAGAAACAAATGTAGAGAGGTGCACTTGTGGTTGAGCATCTTCCCTGATCTGTCTGACCACATTTATTACCCTTCTTTGGGACAATCAGAAAAGCCATAATTGTAGGTTTGGTTTACTCACAGGCTAATGCTTTAGTAGCAGAATAAATGAATTAACAGTAAGTTTTATTACTGCAAGTTTAAATGGTAGTTTTTCTCTCTCTCCTTTTTCTTTTTTTAATTTTAATTTATTGTTATTTTATACTGTAGGTATGTAGGTGGCATATCTTGACTACTGCAATCATCTGTCCTATAAATCCACACCTCTAACATACATCTGAACCTCTCTAAATATATTTAACCGTAGTGTATTTCAGTAGTGTTTATGGCAGCACTTCAAATATTTGCTTTGGAATTTGCTTTCCAAGACCCACAACTTTTTTTTTCAGAGAGATAAACTAATTTCAGTTCAGCCTTCATTTGAGATATCTTTGTTTCTAAGACTTTCTTTAGTTCTGAGACTTTCAGAATTAAAATACATTGAAGCTGAACTGCATTACGTGGAGTTCAACTGGTGGCTTCCCTTTCTCAGCCTGATGATTGTGTAAGACCTGGGCTGCCAACCCAGCCTGATTGCTCTCTATTTTTGGTGACAGCGTTCAAAAATTTGTAGACCACTACTGAATGGAAGGAAAGAGGCAAAAAGATTTTGTGGGTCTCCGCTCAGATCTAATGATGATGGTACAGCACATAGTCCTAAGTTCTTCTTCCTCTTCTCTTTTGTGGAAGCCTTCTACTTGAGGCTTCAGAGCTGTCCATATCTTTGACTTCTTGTTCATAGAAAGAATTCATTTTGTCAGTGCAAGTTAATAAAATCTATTTTCCTTTTATACAGTATGCTTGATACCTGCCAGATCTTAAAAGCCTTTTATAATATTAACATGCAATGAGCAGATCATTTTGTCCATGGCAGAAATGTTTTTTGCTCCCAAAGTGGAATATGACAGACAAATGTATGCATGAGAGAACTTAAAGCAATCAACTTCAACATGCTAGAGCTGGTTCTTTCATCCCTGAATGTGTTTGAAAAACATCTGGATGTGGTGCTCAGGGATGTGATGTAGCAGGGGGCTGTTAGATTTAGGGAAGTATGGTTAGGCTGAGGTTGGACTTCATGATCTTGAAGGTCTTTTCCAACTTGAGCAATTTTATGATTCTATGATTCTGTGATACTTATTCTACCAATTAATTGTGCCCCTCTTTTTGTCCTGAGTGAATGGAACTATGGATTTTCTCCATCTCTACATTTTGTTTGATTTAAATTTGGGCAGGAAATTAGGATCGCAGCTGAACTGGACAAAGAAGTGTGACCAGGTGTCTTCCACTTCTTTCCAACTTGCCATATGGGGAATGTTTACCAACTCTAGAGGAATCAAGTATGCAGGCATGTTTGGTGTTCCTTCCTGCTGCTGCACGTAGCACACATTCCTACTGTACGAGTAATTCCCCGTGGGTTTCCCAGGAAAGCCTTATGTAAACACAAGCAGCACTGGATATCTGCTCTGCTTTGGTGCCCAGTGGCTTTATACGAAGCCATCATCAATTAGTATGTGGCTCACTTCAAAAGTAATAATGCCTCCTATTTATTTGCATTGAAACAAGATGCAGAGAGCACAAAAACACCATTTGATAGAGCAAATGCTCAGCTACAAAACACTGTTTTCCAGCACAGTCAGCACCATTAGCTGTGCATTTTCACCAGCGATGAACAAGAGCTGCATGTCATGCTTGTACAAATCTGCTCCAGTGGAGGTGACCCACTGCTGCTGTCACCACTGCTGAAATGCAGGTTGGATGTGGTTCTATTAGAAAATAGTGCTCTGTTTCCTTCCCAATCTTCTTTAATAAGGGGAAAGTATGAAACAAATGCAAAGAATGGAATAGATGCAAGTAAACAAGTGTATTATTCACCAATGCCTCTACAAATAGCAAATAATGAAATAATGTGAAGCAATAAATCGCAGCCAAAGCTGTGATTTAATCTGTCTTTAAACCCATTAAAGTAGAGGCAATTTAGAATTACTGTCTCCTGTGAGGAACAGCACTGACAAATCCATTTGTGAAGTAGGATTTGAATAGGATTATTAGTTTAATGAACTACTGAACAGTTTCCAAGAGCAAGAATGTGTTTAACAGAGGGGAAAGAAAAGATGATTAGTCTGCAGCCAGCTAAGCTGTTTGCTGGCAGTGTGATTTCCTGTAAGTTCATGGCTGCCTATTTTTTTAAAGTCAGAATAAAGGCTCAGCTACAGCCTGACTTTATACAAAACTAATTGTGTCAAGCCCATTAATTAGGAAATGGCCACTGCAATTGAGAAGATGGATGAAGATGGAATGCTTCAGAAAGAAGGACATATATCACATCTCTTCTATTGCTCTGATCTATGCAAAATGACAGAGAAGCATCTCAGTGGGTTGTGGGGAATGGAGAGGAAGGACGCACTGTGACTGCAGAAGACAGGAGGAATTGATGGGGTGTGGATAAGCTAAACTCTCCACTCACTCCAGCTTTGAAGCTCAGGTGCAGTGTTTGTGGGGGGAGCTACGGGCCGTGATTGTGTGCTGTGGCAGCCATGTACATTTCAGCTGACACTGTGATGGTGTTTAATGTCAGAGGGAGCTGGGCACAGCGTAGACCAGCTTCACTGAGAAGTGCCCAGAGCAGATGATTTCCAGCAGCACTTTAATCTGACTTAATACCTAACATTGCAGTTCCACAAGCATCTTAGTACAGTAATTATTAGCTGTTATCAGCTCTCTTGTCCTTGCATTATGGGATCTCACCATCACACTGGCTCCCTGTTTTGCATTACTGCTGGCACTGCTTTCCTAATCTGTGTTGCTGCTGGAATGCTTATGGAGAGGATGATGCCCAACTGGAGTGAGCATCCAGAGATGAGCAGAGCACAGGGCTGTCCCATTCAGAGGCAAAACCAGTGTGCATCAGCCTGGAGTCCTGGTAGGAGCACAGCACAGTGAAACCACAGCCAAATCCCACGTGTCTTGTGGCATCTGCAGTTCTGTAAGTGGGGATTATTAACTCTCATATTTACTCAGCAAAAATATCAGCCCATATAGAGATACCCTGTGTGACGAAAACCAGGATTTTTATTTTTTTTTTTATCAGAATCAACTATAATTTTTTCCCCGCTGATACTTGAGGTTCATTGGAAACAAGCCTTTATAAAGTGCTGATCCTTGAAAAAAGCAACTTGTTTGTGTGTTTCATGATCATGGGCCTGATTCTGCCTTTGCTAAGGTTAAGGATAATACTTTCATTGATTTTATGGAAAGGAATTTGGCTCAAATGGGAGTCAGCAAATCTTTCTTGCACCATTACCATCCCAGCCCCTGTCTAAGTTTAGTGAGCTGTTGTTTTCCCAAAGTCCCAGAGTCGGAGTCCTTTAGATGTAGAAGCTCAACTTTGAGTCTTTATTAAGAAAAAAAAAATTATTGACCTCAAAGTGGTAGAAAATTCCCTTGAAAGTGAATTCCTGTTTTGAGCAGGAATCATGGCTGCTGAAAAGCATGAAAGCTAAAATGTCCCATTTCTGAATTTTACAGCTTGTGCAGCCGGGCTCCACCTACTGAGTGTGTGTTGTTCCTGATAAAAGCCCTGAACCAGAGTGGTAGAAACACTTCAATAAGCAGATCTGTGGGATATTTAACCAATTTCAACAAAAGAAACTACATGCATGTACCCAAAGAGTTGTTGTTCAAAAGAAACTGTGTTGCTTATGGCTGTCCACACATCAAGTGGGTTTTCCTTACAAGCCCCTGGATTGCATGCCCATGCACAAAGGACTCTCCACAAGGAGGCAGCTTTGGGGCATCTCCATGTAGCAGCAGAGAAGAACATGGCAGGGGAGAGCATGGCCAAATTCTAGTGAAGTTTTCTTGCTTTCTCCCATCTCTCAGCTCCAAGACCTGATGAAAATTAGTTTAAGTGACAATATGTTAGCTGTGTGGCACCTCAGTAAAGGTACGGCTGGAGCTTCTTTCACTGAGCTCCACTCTTTCCTTGGGAACATCTTGACAGCATCCAGATCCTTGTACTCCACACATGTAAACCTTTATATTTTGTCATAAAGCCAAAAGAGAAATACTACAACCAACAGAAGGAACAGTGATAAGGCAACAGCTTCTGATTTAGGATTCTCATTCCTAAGTTTTCTTTATGTGTTGATTTTATTGTTATTATTATTATTATTTAAATGATTAAGCTTGAGCTTCTGTTTGCTTTTGTTATTGGCAGGAAACATTATGGCAAGTATTGGCATGGTAAAAGATTGTCTGGCATAAAGTGTGGTATATACAGGGCCTTGTTCAGAATTTTTAAGAAATGGGTTTGAAGTTTGGTTAATTTCAAAATGTGTGAAAGAAAAAAAAGAAGGATGGGAGAGTCAGTAATGCTGCTTTCCAAATTAAAGTGTTGTGCAGTTCCTGGAAATCAGTTGCACTTTCAGTCTCTTTCAAAGGAAAGTCTACTCTGTGGTTTCTTGCCAACATTCAGGATTTAAGCAAATTTGCACAAATAAGAGCAGACTTCCCTACCATCATTCATACAAAATGCTTGAAGATCTGAATAAAGGGAAAAAACAGAATTACTGACAAAGAAAATACATGTAATGAAAGATGTAGTGGACACACATTGCCAAAAAAAAAAGGTTGTTAACATTATTGGTCTTGAACTTGCCCTTAACTGTAGATGCATACAGTCTTGTGAAAGCAAGGCTTTCTTTGTGTTTTTCTTCTTTTCCTTTTATGAAACTGAAAAATAATGGGAGAATCTTGGATCTTGTGGCTCGTTGTGCTGAAAATTATGGGAACTAAACTCCCAGCATACAGCAATCAACCACTGATGCCCTTTAAGTAAGTGAGATGAGTTTTTTTTTTAGACATCAGAACATTTATGTCAAAACAGAGAGGCTGGCAGACAAAGGAAAGTTTTGACAACTTGGAATAACTCGTTAAAAATGTAAAATCATTAATTTTGGCTCCGTTTGTCCGCTTTCAAATTCACAACAGAGATAACGCATTAAAGAAAATAATGAGACGCAGGGTTTTTTTGGCAGGAGAGGAGGACTAATTTTTGATGTAATTACTGTCACGAGCAAAATAAAACTTGTGTTCCCCAGCTGTAAGTAAGGTAAAAAGGAAATGAATGTGTATTAATAAGAGCATAGTTCTGCACTCTCTCAAGGTGCCTTTTCTCTCCCCTGTATATACTGCCTATTTAAGCTCATAGGTCTTGAGAGGAATACCTGCTGTCTTAGAACACAGAGCAGCCTGCTCATAGATCTCCACGATTAATAACTGCTGCTTTGGGGCTCTGGCAAAATGCCCTCCTAACGATTTGCAGTGACCTGAGGTTACTGTTGCATGCCAGAAATAGCCAAGGTGCAGCTTTTGAATGCATGTATGCACACTGACCATGCACGTGTGCAGTGTTAGTTTGCAGGGTGTGTATATCCTTCACTCAGCTTTGCATAGCTTGGGTCAGCAGAACTTGGAGAACAGAAGGCTCCAAGGAGACCTCATTGTTGCCTTCTAATACTTCAAGGGAGCGTATAAACAGGAGGGGAAACGGCTGTTTATGAGGGTGGATACTGATAGGACAAGGGGAATGGTTTTAAACTGAGACAGGGGAGGTTCAGGTTGGATATTAGGAGGAAGTTTTCACCCAGAGGGTGGTGAGGCACTGGCACAGGTTGCCCAAGGAGGCTGTGGATGCCCCATCTCTGCAGGCATTCAAGGCCAGGCTGGATGTGGCTCTGGGCAGCCTGGTCTGCTGGTTGGCGACCTGCACACAGCAGGGGGTTGGGACTAGATGAGCATTGTGGTCCTTTGCAACCCAGGCCATTCTAAGAACTGTATTGTAAGCATAAGGGGTTATTTTGGTGTGAGCCAGTTGTGTCAGTGGCAGTCAGGCAGCCCTCTCGGGTTGGCTTTCCCTCTCTGTCCAAAGTCCTCTTCCTGAATCACATGGAGATGTGGAGGGAGAGTTTTTGAGCCTGAGCTGGAGATCCGGAGGTTCAGGATGAGACTTCCCCTTGTTGCAGGCTCTTGCCCCATTGCTTTCATGAGAGGGCTCACATGTATTGAGTTAGCTGCATCTCGTCAGGAAAAAGGAATCATAGAATCAAAGAATGGCCTGGGTTGAAAAGAAGCATAATTATCATGTAGTTTAGACCCTCCTGCTGTGTGCAGAGTCGCCACCCCCGCAGCCCAGGCTGCCCAGAGCCACATCCAGCCTGGCCTTGAATGCCTGCAGGGATGGGGCATCCACAGCCTCCTTGGGCAACCTGTTCCTGTTTGTCTCCACCCTCGATGAAATGAGGCTTAGAGACATTTG
This sequence comes from Lagopus muta, assembly GCF_023343835.1. NCBI lineage: Eukaryota > Metazoa > Chordata > Aves > Galliformes > Phasianidae > Lagopus > Lagopus muta. Next base: position 4,521,275 of record NC_064458.1, on the reverse strand, counting down.
TGTGCAATCTCTAACGGCAATGTATTTCAAGTGGGCTGTTCCCAGAGCACAAGGAGCTGCCCTCCTAATTACTTTGAAATTCAAAATTCAAAGTTGAAAATTGCCATAGGAGCAGAGCAGTTCTGGCACACAGTATAAAGGCCCACTGAAGCCTTCTCAGGCAGAGTCCATCATAAATTTGAGGCAACCCACTTTTTTATTCAGCCAAATCAATTTAATGTCTGGGAATTACAAAACAGGAATTTTGGTTTTTTTCTACTGCTTTAGGAATACAAACATACACTGAGAGGATGAGATGCACTGATTTCAAAATCTCAGAGAAGGCTGTGTTTGGCAGCAAGAAATCCCATCTCACCCTTCAGAAGATACCTTTTAGAGTTCACCCAAGAAGATCTCTGGAATCACAGCACTTCCTTCAATTTATAAATTACTTTTAAAGGCAAAGAATTTCTGATAAATGTTTTGTTGTTGCATTTCAGTGCTGTTTCAATTTCAACCCAAAGATAATTAAATACGTATTAAAAAGTGTAAGAGACATCTGAAAAAAAATGTTATTTTCTCACCATTTTTTAATATAATAATGAAAATAGTAAACATGAATATCTTTATTTTAAGCTACATAATTACTTACCTGTAAGGTATGTGTAAGGTATATGTTCTGATATTGTGTGCTTCCCTAATTTAAGCATCAAGGCTATGTTTAATCATCCATTCTCTAGGAAAAATAACTAAAACATTAAAACAGATATTAAAATAATTGTTTAAATTAAGACTTCCTTTTGTTAACTAAAACAACCAAGAAAAATGTAGTCTCTTTTCACTTAAATCAACGTTTCCTGGCTGTAGCCCGTCCTTGGTTCTGAGGGGAGGAGCAGTGATGCATGCTTGCTCCTCTTCGTAGAGCTCCTGTTTCCTTAGAGATGTCTGCAGTTGAGAATCAATGCACAAGGGACAATTTCATTTGCCCTAAGAACTTTCCATGGCTCTTCATATTTGCTCTGCTATTTGGCACTATGTTCCATCCCCATTTCTCTCCTCCAGAATTTCTTCTACATAGCCTTCCCACATTACTCTGCATCCTCTCTCACCTTTATAAAATTCATTGAATCTCCTGGCTCCTCTCTTCTATCCTTTGCTCGAAGAATAAATTCTCCTCAAAAGAAGCTGCAACACAAACAAGCTGTTGGCTTCCAGTCTCTGTCATGGTCATTTTAAGTGGATACCATCATTTCTGTGTTGCTCAACAAACAGGAGGTTGGTCCCATTCCAGGACTAAGTGGCTGTGCTGTCACCTCTGAACTATCTCAGTTCTGTTGCTAGAGTCTATTTGGCAGCTGAATTCAGGTGCTTGAGAGTTTCATCTCTCTGTGAATCTAATGTTGAGATCTTCCGAGTCCCAGCTAGGTCTGGGCTCAAGCAGAGGGCAGGCTGGCATTGTTAAGGAGCACAGATGAGAGAAGTGCTCAGTGATAGCACTAGAGTTTGCTCAGGAAGAAGCTGTGTGCCAGTTCACAACTACTTTTGGGGAGGTAGGATTGAGGTTTCTGGAACTGAAGTAAGGGGAGCTCCAGGATCCAGAGAGATAATGGTCTCCAGCGGGAATGGGACATCGTAAGTCTGGGATTTCAGTGAGCTCAGATTTAAATAGTTCTGTTGTCACAGATGAGCATCTCCTTCATGGCTGGTCCCACGCACGGTCAGCTGCCTGGTTTTTCTGTCTTGGTCCATGCATGTCACCCCAGGGCAGAGAACTTTGCTGACTGTGCCAGACACAGCATGAAGCAGCCCCTTCCTGGGCTCATCCCATTGACGTGGTGGGCTCAGTTTGGGTATTGCTGAGAGCCATAGGAAAGTGATCTGTAGCTCTGCTCAGCAAGCAACTTCAGAATGTTCTGAATTGTCACTACTTTCATGCTTACAGTCTTACCCAGCAGAATAATTGCTCTTTCAAAGTGCATAAAGTCTCTTTCAAAGTGCGTAACTTGTGCTGGTGTTATCAAAAAGACTAAAGGTGCATTTCTGCACCTTTGAAACTGGTTTCTTAGTACCAAATATAAGTGACATCACTGGGACAAACTTATTCCTAAAAGCTAAATAGAGGATATGCTGCTTTGCAGAACAAGAGAATGATTTCTCTGGTAGGAGCAGTTAAGGACCTCATTTTCGGGATGGAGTCACTATCCTTACATTAAATGGGGTTGCCTGATATATTTCTCCTTCTGTGTATTTATTGATGATAAAGACAGCTGGCTTCTCTAGTGGCACTGCTCTTCTTAATTACTTTTCAAACTGTCCATCACAGGAACATGTATCGACTAGACTTGGGATAGTATTCAGTGAATGTACAGATAGCCCAGTCCTAGGCTTACAAAGCCAATAAACCTCTAGAAGTACTTGCAGTGCATATGAAGGACTGGGTAAGTCAAGAACTCCGCTCAAGATCCTTAGCTGTGCCTGAGGCCAGGGATGCAAATGTCAGCATGGTTTCAGATTTATTCTCACCCCGTGACACAATCCCAAATCCCTGTAGATGGAGAGATACATGGACAGAAACCACTATCACATTTGGCAGTAATTATTGTCCTCCTAGTGATCTCCACTGCCTGCAGTAGTGTTCCCACTTATTGTGTGAGATGATCCCTGGAGCCCAACAAAGAATCAGGCTAAGATCAATACCAGAAGGAATTCTGAATCATAGGAAAGATTTCCTATGATTCATCGAAGAGGCAAGATTATCTTCCTTGAAAAGCCACAAGCTTCAATCTTATACAACTAGAGAATGCAGTAATGGTATTGATGCAAATTCCTCCTATTTGACTTTGCACACGCATGAACTCCATGACAAGAAAATGAGTTGCAAGGACAAATACTCTAAAAAGAGTTTCCATGTCTCATAAGTAAAATAGATGATCTGTGGAAAGCAGATGCCCTTTCTTTCTGCAATATCAAATAAATATTTACCAGCCTGGAATTAGCTAAATTGTCACTGAGCTGGTGAATTTACAGCAAAGACTAACTCAAGATGGTTTGTGGATATCTAGGGTATTATGGCCTATGGCCATTCCTAAAACTGAACAAACAGAAGCTTTGAGAATTGTCCGAATCTGTTGCCAAGGGGTTTGATTTCACCATAAATATTTCTTAGATGAATTTTGGAAGACAAATAAAAACTGGAAGAACTTCTTCCACTGCTGCCCCTGAAGACCCACTGTGTGAGTACGTGCGGTCTCCAAATGGAAGCTGTAGGTTCCCCAGGAGACAGTTGAGTTCAGTGCCTGCACAGTTGTGCTCAAGAATGATGTTGAACAAAGCTTTCACTAATGGACGATCAGGGACCCAGGGTGGAGCCACTGGCTGTTGTAGATGGTCTGAACACAGTTTACTTTGCATTGGTGATGAACCCTTAGGAGCCCTTTTAATCTGTGGGCAGTCAGCAGCTGCTAAGGTGCAATGCCAAGTTCATTTAACTGCCCCGTGAAGCTTGTACACAGGGACATGTGCACATGCTGTGAAACATCTGGAAGAACGTCTCTCCACCTCCTGTCTTCCTGCAGTCACACCCTTCTGGGTTCTAGGTCTACATTTGGTTGCATTCTTGTGACCACATTCCATGCTACCATTTAGTATCATGGAGGAAATCTCTTACCTCTTGGTCATTATGTCTGTGGTTTGATACTTAAGTTGTGCAGCTTCTCAGTCTGAGAACATTAAACTTGCAAGAGATGTAAAGTATTGCTGTCTCTGTCCCCACTAGGAAACTCAAAGTAGTGCAGAAAGTCATTGCTTAGCACAGTGTATCTTGGCTTGACCATTTTAATTCAGACTCTTTTCCACTGAACAGGGAATAATCTTGGAAAGTAGTTCTCAGGAGGCTGCCACAGCACTGAGGATCTGTTTCCACCCAGCAGGAAGAAGGTTTAGGCTGTGTCAGGGAGTGAAATGGTTCATGGCCTGACCTTGGAAAGCTGAATGCGTCTGTTTCCTCAGTTACATTATGGATCTGGAGAACAACTTCTGTTCAGCTTTATCTTAAGTTCAGATCCCCTGTTTGGAGAGATCTGAAGTCTGTCATCTTTGAAAACTGTCCTTTAGGACTATTTAAAAATGATGATAGTAAGCCAAGCAATGGATAGCATTGTGGCAAACAAGACAAAGTGACCAAGATCCTTTTTTCCTGTGAAGGTCCTGTGATCTGCAGAGGGTAAAGAACAAATGAAATCATCTCAGAGTGGATGGGTATTGCTCTGCAGCTACATGGAAAGGTGTTAGGATTAAATGTGGGAAAATATCAGTACTGCAGAGCAGATTTTGCTTTAATTTCACCATAACCACATTCCTGGGAGATTTTGGCTTCGATAGGAGCCCTGTGCAATTGTGCTTTTGGAAATGCAGCATCACTTTTGGTGGTAGCCCAGGGGATACCCATGGAGATGTTACTGGTAGTGCAACAGTCAGTGAGCGCAGGGCAGATAACAAGTCTTTCACAACCATTTACAAAGGTTTAAATTATCATTTGTTTTCCTGGAAAGATGGTGAGGCCATCAAGGAGAATGTTGGAGCAGCAGGGAACAATCCCTGTGCAGACCAGAGCAGCTTTGAGAATTACCCCGGCCCTGGCAGTCCACCAATTTTCACTCACTTCTGTCTTCCTCTGATTTAAGGAATGGAAATACCACTTCTGAAAGCCAGCAACAACTGAGACACGCTGATTACCCACGACAGGGGAGACAAATCCTGGGCTGCTGCGCCTGCTGTCTGGAAAGCACACGTTACATGTAGCCAAGGCTTCATTAGCTTTGGGTCTTCCTGGGTGGCAGAAGTGCCACTTGCGGGACATTGCACAAAGCAGTCCTTCCATTACAGCCTTCTGAAGAAGACAGACTTTACACTGGGCATTCGTTCTGCTAAGGCTGAAGGAGTGGGCAAAGATCTGCGTACATGCATGTGTGTTGAGAACATAGCTGTGGGTTAAGCAGGAAGTTCAGGGTAGCTGTACTTAGTTTTTGGCCAGACTTGAGTCTGCCAAACATTCCTAGCCCAAACTTCACATGCTGTGCTGTCTGCCCTCCTCTACCTTTAACAATGAGTACAGTTCTGCTGGGGTCACACTAGGCATCTGACAATAATTGGCAAACGGAGCCCTTGTCGTCTGCTTGCATCACTAGTAGGCAACAATTCAGTGCTCTAGGCTGTAGTTCTCAGGCTGTTAACAGGAACAGCCCGGTGCCACTTGTGTTCTGTCCCCACTAGGAGATTGGCATCCTGAGCCTGTGGACATTTTTGTGGTGTAAACTGTCTCCCAGTGCTTGCTCATGCTTTAGTGCTTGCTTTCCCAGTTCTCGGATGTAGTCACTGCCAGCAGGCAGGACTTGGTGCCGTCAATTGAAATTCATGCTTATCTCTGTAATCCTATTGTTTATTTAAAGTGAACAAAGAAGATACTATGGGCAGCATTACTCTTCCCTCTGTCCTTTCTTAGCATCATCCTTTAATCCATATTAATTTTTATTAAAATGGTTCTCTTTAACATCTCTTTAGCCTTTTCCTTGTCTGCACAGGCTCTGTTGCCTCCACGGCTCTGATACCCAAAGGAAAAGTCACAAGGCTATTAGCACTGTCTCAGCATTATAGTTATGTCTCTCCAGGACTGCATCATGTCTGGATAAGACCCCCTTGCTACTACTGGCTACCGAAGAGGTAAAGCTGAAATGAGGAGAGCTAAAAAAATCTCCTTATTCTTAATTTAGGACTCTGAAATATCTATGGGTTTCAATTACCAGTTATAATAAGGATGTTGTGTGCAAATTTGCTGAACTTGAATGAATTTTCCTCTAGCTTTCACCTTCTTGTTACTTGGGGCATTTCACTATGAGCAATGGTTGCTGTCGTCCAAACAAGTAAATGAGATGCTTTTTATTTATACCCTCTTGCTGAGAGGGACGTGTATTGCCAGCTTGTGTTTTCCAGGATCAAGATAACTGCTATTCCTTTCAACAAGCATTTTTTTTTCACAACTTTGCTGATGAAGTTATTTTTTTCCTATAAAACGCAGTTCTCCTTACTGAGGTCTTGCTTTGGAATCCAATTTCGTTCTCCCTCCAGGTAGTTTCTGTGGCACCATTAACTTCAATGAATTCTCCTCAGGTTTTGATTAGAAATTCTGCTATTTTTTAGCACATGCTTGTAAAGGTTCAGTCTTCAAGGAACAGCGGTGAACTTGTAGCTTAACTTACTGTGTAACAGAGTGCCCAGAAGCTCTGCCAGGATCTCTGCACAGGGTTTGATGAAATCCTTGGCTGACTGTCTTTAAGAAAATTTCTTATCTCTACCTTTGCACAGTTGGCACTTGCCACGCCTTGTGTTGAATTTCATTCAACTTCCACTTTCTTCTGTGTTAGTCTACGAAGCTGATGCCGGATTTCTCTTCCTTCCCTGATTTTGATCCAAAAACTCCTAGTATTTTGTCTGATAAAATAACTATGTAATATTCTTTAACCTTCACATAGGTTTGAAGTAGACTGAGGCCTGGGTGTCAAACTCATCAGTGTGCTGAGAGCAATGGCTCCGTTCTGTGCATAACTGTTCACGTCTGCGTGTTGAAAATGGGGACCAGTAGACAGATTCAGAGGCAAGTCAAACTGCGGTGTTTGGTGACCGTATGGTCTGTAAATGGCATCAGGAGTCCTATATCATTAAAGATCATCCATTCATCTTTTCTTTATCCTGAGGACCTGAGAGTTGAAACTTAGGATTTGCAGACCACCGTCTGCTCAGAGTGAACTCTGCCTTCCGAGTTAATACTGACCACAGATGTGTATCTGCTTCTACTGAGATTTACAGCTGAGTATCAGTGGAAGTTCTGGCTGGCTTTGTACATTTTCCAACCTAATGCAATCAGGAACTGAAGCCCAGAATGTTCCCCCATCTGCAGGGCACTTAAATCCATGGCAGCAGAATCAATTCTGCATTCAGGGTCCCCTTTTATCTGCTCATCACAGAGAAGCAACAGATGCCCAGCCTCTTGGAAAAAAAGTAAGCCCATTTGAAGTCAAAATACAGATTTATTCTCCACCTTCAATTGTAACAACACATTTGATAGTGTTATAGCAGAGACTTTGATTTTGCATTTTGGGTTTGGTGAAGGAGGCTCCCAGAGAGCACCAGGTGAATGCAGCACATGTAGGCAGTTGCCCCAGTTTCTGCACAGGTCACTGTGTGCTCTGGGAACACCAGAACTGAGAAGGAGAGCAGCGCACAACTTTGCACAGAAAGTCATTTAATATTTATGCTGCTCATCTTGTAGCCACCATGGAAAGCAGAAGCTAAGATTGCTTTTACATGGAACACCACAGAATCCCATAATTGCAGAGTTGGAAGGCACCTCAAGAGATCATTGAGTCCAATCCCCTGCTAAAGCAGCTCCCTATGGGAGGTCACACAGGTAGGCGCCCAGACAAGTCTTGAATATCTCCAGAGAAGTAGACTCCACCACCTCTACAGGCAGCCTGTTCCTGTGCTGCATCACTCTCACAGTAAAAAAGTTCTTCCTTGTGTTTGTATGGAACTTGGTTTCAGTTTTTGCCTATTGCATCTTATTCTGTTGCAGCACACCACTGAAGAGTCTGGCCCACCTTCAAAATTTGACTCCCATGCTTGAGATATATAAAACGGTGATGAGATTTCCCCTCCTCAGCCTTCTCTTCTCCAGGCTGGAGAGTCCCAGCTCTCAGCCTTTTTTCACACTGAAGATGCTCCGTGCCTTCAGTCATCTTTGTGGCCCTCCAAAGCTCCTGTCTTTTTTGAAGTGAGGAGCCCGGCACTGGGCGCAGTGCTCCAGCTGTGCTTCCCCAGAGCAGAGCAGAGGGGAGCAGCACCTCCCTTGCCCTGCTGGCCACGCTCTGTGCAATGCACCCCAGGGTCCCATTGGCTTCTTGGCCACCAGAGCACACTGCTGGTGTGTGGTCACCTCTTGGTTACCCGGACACCCAGGTCCTTCTCCGCAGAGCTCCCTTCCAGTAGGGCAGCCCTCAGTCTGTACTGTTGCACGTAGTTATTCATCCCCAGGAGCACACTCTACCTCACTCACTCTTGTTGAAGCTCATTGTGTTCCTCTCTGCCCCTCTCTATCCCGTCCAGCTCTCACTGAATGGCAGCACAGCCCTTTGCAGTGTCAGCCACTCTTCCCAGCTTTGTTCTATCAGAATCCGTCTTCATTATTGATGGAGATATTCAATGGAGGGATTTTGAGAGTTTATTCTCAGCCCAAAGTGGCTGGTTCGTCATTCTTGTAAACTCTACCTAGTTGCATTTTCCCTTTGGAGAACATCCTGTTTCTTACACTTGGAAAGGTGCCCCTGCAGCATTTCTGCCACACGTCTGCCATATATCTGCTGTGTGTCTGCTGCACGTGTGCTGGTTATGTCCTGCATATGTGCTGCACTTCTCCATGTCCCTGTTTTGTGTCTGCTGTGCTTCTGCTGTACATTTGCTGGATGTGCACTGCACATCTTCATTGTGACTACTGTGCACATGTTGTGTTTCTCTGTGTCTATTTTGTGTCCAGTGTAAGACTGCTATGCGTCTGCTGTCTTCTTGATGTTTAGTGTGTGTTTTATGCACGTATGTTGTATGCATGCTTCATGATTACTGCATGTTTTCTCTTTCCCAGTATTTACTGAACATGTCTGCAGTCATGCTGAAGGTGGAAAACTCATGTATGCCTGAGTGGCTTATTCTGAGTATTCTGAAACACACTAGTCTCTCTCAGCCATAGGTCTGTTGCTTCAAACAACTACAAGTTCTTGCCAGAATACAGACTGGAACCTGGGAGATGGACCCTATACGGTGCTACTGAGATTGGCTGTTTTCTCAGGGTGCCCAGCCATCCCAGGAGCTCGTGCCTCCCCTACAGAACTTTGGGATTGGAAACCAGAGGAAGAAAACCTTCAAAAATCCCCACTGCTCAGGCAAAACTTCCAGGAAAAAAACAAGGATAAGTTCAGGAAAACATAGAGTGGTGTAGAATGATGGCACACCTGCTGGAATGTAATTTTCCTGGGCTCCATCAGCAGAGGACTGGCCAGCAGGGACAGGGGGGTGATCGTCCCTCTGCTCTAATCTTGTGAGGCTCCATCTGCAGCACTGTGTCCAGGTCTGGAGCCTCCAGTACAAGAAAGACAGAGACCTTTTGGAGAGGGTCCAGAGAAGCCACGAAGATGATCAGGGGGCTGCAGCACCTCCCTGTGAAGGCAGAATGAGTTCAGCCTGGAGAAAAGAAGACTGTGGGGTGACCTCATTGCAGCCTGCAGTACCTGCAGTGCCTGCAGTAGGGAGCCTACAAACAGGAGGGGAATCAACTCTTTGAAAGGATAGATAACAGCAGGACAAGGGGAAATGGTTTGAAGTTGAGAGAAGGAAGATTGAGGTTGGATGTCAGGGGGAAGTTCTGTGCTGTGAGAGCAGTGAGGTGCTGGAACAGCTGCCCAGAAAGGCTGTGATGCCCCATCCATCCCTGGAGGTGTTCAAGGCCAGGCTGGATGGGGCCCTGGGCAGCCTGGTCTATTATTAAATGTGGAGGTTGGTGGCCCTGCCTGTGGCAGTGGGGGTCGGAGGTTCATATCCTTGAGGTCCCTTCCAACCCTGGCCATTCTGTGATTTTGTGAGACCTCAGGATCTGAGGACGAACTAGCAAGAGAAGCTTTGCAGTAAGCACTAAATGGCATGGGAGGAAGGTAGAGGCACAGTCACAACATCTATAAGGCCACAGGCAGTGTTTGGGATGCTGTTCTGAAGCAATGAAAGGATGCTGAGACAGTATGGAGCTTGAGACAATATGTATCTTAGGTGTTTTCTTTGCTCGTGGCAGAATACTGGAGGGTCCAGTTTGCTATCTAAATTCACATCAGGAGCAATGCATAATTTTTCTCAGCAGTGATTTGGTACAAGGAAAACAACACAGACGTCTGTACTCAGCTGGGTGATGCTGTGCAGGCGGTGCAATAAACAACATCAGCCTGGCCTTTGTGAGAACAAACCAGATCCATCCAGAGACTAATTGAGATCGTTGTTTGAGTTGCTTAACACATTCAGGAGCAGCTAGAGAGGCAGTGTTCTTAGTGTTGCTCCTGCAAGGTGACTGGTAATACTAAGCTGCTAATTTTTTCCTGAAAGCTGTCCTTGGTGTTTCATTTTTTCTGTGCTTTCTCACTGAGTCACTTCAAGGAGCATATTGGCGTGCGGGGTCCTCTGGCTTCCATGAGAAGTGGAAGCAGATGCTGAGATTCTTATTTTAGATCTTGAAATCCTTTTATCTATTAAGGTTACTTTTTTCTTCTAAATGTATCCAAAGCATATACAATCTACGCAGGGGTTTGACAGCATTTTGGTTTTGGTAGGAGGTGAGGGTTCAGTTGTGCAGTTTGCTAGAACAATGAAATATGAGCAATGAAGGCATTTCTGTTCCGGGCTTTAAATGTAGGTGTTCCAATTCTGGTTTTAAAGTAGTAATCTCATGAAAAGTACTGGAAAGGACCATGTCCAGGCTGAAGGCTGCTCTCAGCCAAGACTCTGAAAAAGGACAAACTAGGGTTTGTTCTCAGATGTGATTTCCTCACAGCTGCCATCTGCAGCGACACAGACCAGCAGCAGAGCTGTTACAGAGCACTAGGGAAACGAGAAGAGACTGTTATCTGGAAAATGAACTCGCTGGTCTAGCTGAGGTGAATAGACTTGTTTCCAGAACGAAAATAAAAAAAATAAAGCAACCAATGCTTTTATAGTTTTTAAAAATCAGATTTTGGTGTTGCTCCACTCAGCCGCATCCGTACGTTTGCTCCTGTGCTGAGGCACAGCTTAGCTAGAGGTATTTCTACCAGTAGATTAGATATATATGTAGTTATGAAAGTGTATTTCACAGTGAAATGGATTGCAGGGAACAGTAGGGAACGTAGAATCATGGAATCATGAAACAGTTGAGGTTGGAAGGGATCTCAATCCAACCCCTGCTCAAGAAGGGTCACCCGGAGCAGGGTGCCCAGAGGACCATGTCTGGATGGCTTCTGAAGACCTCCAGGGATGGAGGCTGTGGTCAGCCTGCTCCAATGTTCTGTCGCTGTCACAGTGATGAAGTGTTTCCTGATGTTCAAACTTTGGTGTTTCAGAATCATTCTGAACTGCATAGCAGAAGCTGCCTAGTGTGATTTGATCACACCACCATCTCTGTGCAATGATGATGGTAGCTATTAATTGTCAATCACCACCCCCAAGCAAACTACCGAATTGGTTGACATAAAGCTTGATTAATTCAAATGAGAATGTATGATCGATGCCAAACAGTATAAATCTGGGGCAATATCCTGATTAAATGACCATGGTGGTGTTAGAGCATGCATAGGTCTTTAAGTGGAAGAGACTTCATTAATAAATCCAGCAGTGAAATACAGAACAAGATCCCATAGCTGAAAGTATAAACTAGATGAATTCAGATCCCAAATAAAGCAGCCTTAACAGGGAGGATTGCTTCTTACTGGTATTCTGCCACAGAACATCTTTCAGTAGTGATTTTAGCTCAAATTCTCATTCTCTAAAAGTCATGATCCCTCAACAGTTGCAGGGTCTGGATGAACTCTCTACTTACCTGTTTACTGGCTTCCCCCAAGTGTTCGGTCCTTTGTTAGAGATCTTGCAAGGGGCTGCATTCTCAGGACTCCACACTGACAAAGTCACGGAGTATGGGCGTCGCGTGAGTTTGTGGATTTCATGTTTTCTTTTGGGAGACTTTCTGGGGAAGTCTGCTAGTTCATTTGTGGATGTGTAGCATGGCACAGCGTGGTGTAGATACCAAGCTGAAGTATATGTTTGGGTTGGGTTTCATGTCTTCTTTGCTATGTGTCATTGCTTAAACTGACAAAAAACGTTTGAAGATGAAGAAGCTATGGCCAGCTTGTCTGGTTGGCAGTTCGGAATGCACATATGTTTGCCACTCAGAATAAAAGAGCAAGACTTTGTCCACACTGAGCATATGCAGCACTGATGAGTTATATGCACAAGGAACAGCTGCCCTTGCTCTGTTCTGATGATGAAGACTTCACTTGCCTGTGGTTTTGGGGGTTGTTTGGTATCTAGGAGTCTCTGTTCCCGTGTGAAAAGATCTTGAACTGTGTCTAACTTTGTGGCTATGGCCCCATTCCTTACCTAGGATCCTACCTGCATGCTCTGCCTTATCAGAGTAGACCTGACTGTGCCTCAGTTCTTCACTCCTCCATGTCATCTTAAGAGGGTCACGCTAGGCATCTGGAGCTCAGATTTTACATTGTCTGACAGCCTGGAGTCATAAGAGTAGGTCTGTTTTCAGCTACTATGGCTGCTGCGAACAAATCACTCCATGAGCAATCTGCAGAAAAAAAATGTGTAAGGACATTTAGGCCCCATGCAGGGGGTGGAGCATCTCCATACCCCGTGCAGGTGTAGAGTTGCTTAGTTACATAGGTAGCTGCCATCCTTTGGGCCTGCCCTCTCCTGCCAGCCTGATGCACTTCAGGCAGCACCTGAGTTTCCTTTATGCCTCTCAGTTTGGGAGAGGCACTTTCCTTGGACACTTTCCTTCTTCCTACTCCTCAGGGACGCTGACACCAGATACAATTGATCCATACTTAGATAGGGTTAGAACCGGTCACACCTGTGTCTGTACCACAGGTCTCTCTTCTGGCCTCCACATGCTTTTAACTTGGCATGCATTTCTACTTGTCCTACTCAGCCAAGCTTTCACTCAGCATCCCTCTCTGGAGTCCATCATGCCCACCAGCCCGCCTGTGGGACCTTGAGTCGCTGCTGTTCTGGTCAGCTCAGCACAGCACCTCACCTGACATGTTGATTCTGCTCCAAGATCCAGCAGTCCCCACATGCACAGATACTGTCCACACCACATACTACCTCCAACCACACATGGACTAGCTATGTTGGGTCTAAGGAAGAGAAGTAGTTTGGGTTTTAGATCTTCAGTGGCCTCTCCCTCAGAGGACCAGGATGGGGCCAGACTTGCTCTCGTGCTTGTCTCTGCTCAGGTCCCTCTCTCTTACTGATGTGAGAAACTTCCAGATCTGCTCTAGGCAAATCAGTCTCCCCAGTAGATCATAGAAGAGCTCTGCCATGACACTTGGCCATTAATCCCCAACCTAGATTTCACTGTTGATGACACAGGGTGTTAACAACCATACATTTTGTGCAAGTCATCAGAGGAACAGAAGGCCAGTCTTTCTGTGCAGCATGAGCTTTGAGCTCCATGACCCTAGCACAGTGCATTGTAGCTGAAATGATGGCAGTCATTTCTCCCTCCGTCCCCTTTGCACAAATGTGTAGCTAATTGGGGCTTTCTGAACAGGGAGGTCAGAAGTCAGCTATTAAAATTTTGTATGGTGACTCCATTCGGTGGGAATTAAATGAGACTTATTTAAGCTTGGAGTGAGGGAGTGGATTTTGGCAGAAAAAATGGCGTTTAATAGACTATTCAACTGTTCTCATGCACCAGTAATATGTACAGAATGTCCAGTGGCACTCTTCAGAAACAGGAAAAAATTGTTTTTAATTTTCAGACCCAATGTGTGTGGCTCAAGGTTCCACTCGTACTGCTGCCCTGGCTGGAAAACGCTGCCTGGAGGGAACCAGTGCATTGTTCGTGAGTATCCATTTTCCTACTGAGGGCACCAGGGGGACTCACTGCCACGTGGGAAGGAAAACATAGCTCATGCTTCAGCAGATGACAAGACATTTCATAATCCACAAGGATAGAAGCAGTAATCGTTGGGTGTTCATGTCTCTACTACTCTTGTTCAAAGCAGGGTTGTTGCAGTCGGTCCCATTTAGTGCATGGCCTTTTATCTTCTGCTAAGCTGCTGCTGTTCCTTGTTGCTTGACAGCTTCTGTGTTTGCTCATAGGAACAATTTTAGTGACTCCTGAGAAAGTAATTTTGGAGTCTTCATTCAGATGAAATAATTTGGCTGCTAGGACAAGAGCTAGATGCTGCCATTGTAAGTACATTATCATGTGAAAGTGTCCACAAGCAGGAATTTGCATCTTTCTTTCAGTGTCCTGTTTCTAAAGCAGAATGCTGACTTGTGTGGAGCACACCTCTGTTTCAACAGGTAGCTGTCCTGTTTGGAATAGAGTGTTATTATACTCTCAAGTGCTGATACACAACTATACAATCCATTAAGGGCCTTGGGACCTGTAGCTGGTGATTCTCACTTCTGTAGAGTAAGGCATAAGCTATAGGGAGATGAAGGGGTCTGCCCTTCAGAGGATGCTCCCATGGGATAAATAAATGAGATTCTTACTGGAAACAAAAGGCATCGTTGTGCCTGTGTTTGATCATGCTACGTGAAGCACAGTGAGCACATACTGGAAATGAATGGTGTCCTGCAGATATTGACCATATCCTGGACATACCAAATAGCAGAAAGCACTCTGAGCTTGGATTTGCCCATATCTTAGATTTCTGAAAGAACCTTCTACATTAGAGCACGTTTGGAATGCTTTTTTTGCAAAACTTCCTAAAAATAATGGACAGTGAGATATTTCAAGCTGGGGAAAACCATAGGTCCCTTTTCTGGCATCTGTGACATAATGTTCACAAGTTATTTCACTGAAATAACTGAGCTGAAAACTCAGTTGTCTTAGTGAGGAATGCCTTGTGTTTCCTAGAAGGCAGTTGTCCAGGATCTCAAGTGCACAAAGCTGAGCCCAGAACTGCAAATCTTGTGCTTTTAGAAGAAATGGTGTCTAGTGCATCACAAGTGATGGGGTCAGTTTATGTGTCCTTGCACACACTGAGTAACCAGTGCCATCGTATGGCAAGCAACTCACTGAAAATCAGCAGTAAGTAACGACTCCAGAGTTAAGTGCATTTGACTTCACCCTTGGTGAAGGATTGAGTGGTAAGATCGATGTTCTGCATATTCTCCTTCACCTATGGGAAGAGATGAGCAAACTCAAAAAATCACCTTAGGAAGTCTGCCTCCCTGCGGAGAGCAGACACCCATGAAGCACACGGGGCTTCAGTTTAATTCTGATTGAAGCGAAGGGTTAAGGAACTGACAGCCAAATAGCCGTTCAGTGGCATGCAGGGTTAATAACACTGAGGGTTGTCTGCTGACTTCTCTCATAGCTGTAAACATGCCATCTGGGCTGGAGGTCCTCAGGGAATTCTGCCTTGTGATTGCATTTATAAAACACACAGAGATGAGGTTTCATGGGACTCTAATAAAATCTGCTTACACAGGTGAAACAATATCAGCTGTCAGCTATGCTCTTGGCTCCTATGGCATGGGAAGGGGAAGAGATTAACAGGGGTTCCTGACAAGAAAGGATAACATGAAGGCATCGTGCTAATGCATCTCTGCCTGACTCAGCTAAGCCTTCATTCTGCTGGAGCTGCATCGCAGTAACAGTCTGCTTGCTCCAAGCCAAACGATGGACTGCGCAGTGCTTCATGGGGCCACCAACATTTTAAAGAAACCTGTCTCACTGAATGTCACAGTGAGTGCAGACGTTTTTGGCAGGGAGATTCCACATTTTCTTCTGGGGTGAATATGCGGTAACAGAGGCAGCCACAGTGTGTGATAAAAGGAAGACATCTTTAGGATCATAGACAGGGTTGGAAGGGACCATGCAGGCCATCCAGTTCAGACTGCGCCATGAGGTGGGTGCCAGACTGGCCTTGGGCACCTCCAGGGTTGGGGCATCTCAGCTGGGCAGCCTGGAAGGAACTCATGCCCTGTGAATGAATGGATCCTTCTCTGCCATTGTTCTGCCCATACCAGGGTCCTCAAAATGTGGCCCATATTCTTCCCCAGGTTATTCTTCAAACAAGGTGAATTCACACCCCTTTGACAGCCAAAACAGTGCCTGTAAGCTCACACAGTAGCATGTTGCACTATTCACTGTCTCCTTCTCTTCCTCTAGCAATTTGCAGGAATTCTTGTGGTGATGGATTTTGTTCACGGCCAAACATGTGTACGTGCTCCAATGGGCAGCTCTCTCCCAACTGTGGCTCAGCTGGAGGTAAGAAAACAGTGGTGGTGATTCTTCTCCCTCTGGAGTATTTATGTGATTTCATAAAAATTCTGCAGTCGCAATAGGCTAGCGGGTCCTAAACGGACTTGGGCAGTATTTGCAAAATCTTTTATTTCTTTTGACTTATGCTTCTTTAGTATGAGAAATCTTGCAGGATAAAGCTCAGAAACTGAATTTCACAGCAGCAAATAGCAGCACTCCATCCACTCCTGACTGCTCCTTGAAGTGGAATTAAATGCATCACTGTTTTTGTTTACTAAACAATTATTTTTTCCAATGTTAAATTCATTCATGTTTTGCTTAGGCTGTGATTTAAATGTCAGGGAGAGTCGCTCAGTGCTTTCAATGAACTGCAGTGACACAAAGTTAACGTGCTGGCAGAGTTGGGAGTGCAGAAATTCCATTGCCACTTTTTCTGCCTTTTTCTCTCCTCTGAGGCTTTCAGGACAAAAACCTGAAAAGCTCGGGGAGGAACTTGTGTGGCTGAGGTTTTTGAAAAATACTGCACAGAAACAAACTGTGGAGGACTCTGAAGAGTGACAGTCAAATATCCAGTAGGCAATTCCCATAACCCTCTGGTAGCTCTTTCAGAACATATTCAAGATGAGATTCTGTGTGCAGATGCTCCATTACTCTACGGCATATGGCTCTGCACAGAAGGCACTCCTCCTGTTTGAGTCTGAATCATACAACCATAGAACTGTGGAATGGTTTAGGTTGGAAGGGACCTTGAAGATCACCTCGTTCCAACCTCCTGCTGCAGGCAGGGACGCCTCCTGCTAAACCAGGTTGCTCACAGCCTCATCCAGCCTGGCCTTGAATGCTTGCAGAGTGTGGGCATCCACAACCTCTCTGGGCAACCTGTGCCAGTGTCTCACCACCCTCACAGGAAAGAATTTCTTCCTAATATCATGTCTAAATCTACCCTCTTCCAGTTTAAAGCCATTTCCCCTGTTAGCTGATGGCCTTGTATATTCATCACTGGTGTGGACTTTCTGTTCCTCTGTGCAACTTTTCCCACTGTATTGTATGGTCGAAATGGATCTGGGATTTATGGTAGATAGCAGGATGAATAGGAGTCAGGAGTCGTCGTGGCAGTGAGTAAAACCAGTCACTGCAATCTAGATGAAGGAAATCATGATGAAAAAGTCAAAGATAGGTGTTGTCCTCTCTGTTAGCTGCTTAATGGGACTGTGGCTGGAGCATTGCATCTGGGCTGCCATTGCAAGAGGGATGTGTAGCAGATGAGGATAGATCAGCAGCGGGCTTGAGTGTGTGTCCTCAAAAGTGAAGCTGGTGGAACTGAGCTGATTTAGTCGAAGAAGAGCCAGAAGGATCTGTGAGTTCTGGAAGCTATGGAGGCAGTGGAGTTAAACTTTTCTTGGTGGTGGTAGCCAGTGTTACAATGCCTGCTGGCCACAAGTTGCAGCTTGGGATGTTTGGACTGTACACAAAAGGGTGGCGTGGTACTTGGACAGGTGACCAGGGGTGTGGGAGATCGCCTTCCTTGGGTGGCTTCAACCCTTGGCCGGAAAAAGAGCCATCGTGGCCATGGGGAGGCTGGATGGAGCCATTCAGCAAGCCCTGTAACCAACCTGTGTGTGTCTGTGCACGACTCTTTGGAAAACAGCTGATACCTACCAAGCAGCTGATAAGAAGCAGACAAAATCATCCGAGTCCTTCATAGGAAGGAGGTGGTTATCAAGTACTCTTGCCCATCCAGAGGAGCCGGTGAGGCCTGTATGTATTGAATGTCAGGCAGAAATTCTTCACTCGGAGGGCAGTGAGGCCCTGGCACTGCCCAGAGCTCCCGTTCCTGGAGCTGCCCCAGGCCAAGGATGGGCCCTGAGTAGCCTGAGCTGGGGGAACCCAGCGCATAGCAGGAGTGGGGTTGAGGGGGCTGTGAGGTCCCTTCCAATGCCAGACGTGCTGAAATTCTGAGTTTATGGTCTGTGTGTGCAGCTGGTGGCACAGTGTTTTAAGAATGCTGATTATTTTTTCCAGGGCTCTGTGCAAGGTGCCGAATCCAGTGGGATTTTTTAGGTCTCACGGCGATTGCTGGAAACAACTCAGTAATTTATTTTCCACTATTGCCCATCTATAGGCATGCTATTGTTAATAAAGTGACTTGCATCTGACTGCAGGCCAGAGACCAAGCCCCGTCGAGCCTCAAAACCACATTCAGAGCATGACACAAAGAAGGAAATTCTCAGTATCTGATCTCAGAGTGCCACGTTTCCCTTCAACCCTGCAGATGTCCCTAGAAAGTGCTCAGCACTGAAGCCTATGTGAGCACTGCTCTGCAGACCTCACCAGTGCTCTGCTGAGAGGAAGGTGCTGGAGACACAAAAGTTTCTGGAATGAGGGTCCAGATGTTAGCAATCACAGAGGAATGCGAGGAATGCTGTGAGCAGTATATACATTTGGGCACAGACTTGGCATTCCTCTGTGCCTGGGGTGGATTTCAGCAGGCACTCAGGGTTAGGGGGTAGGGTTGGTTTCTCTGCAGAGGCTTTATCAAATCTGGCATTCATTGAGGAGATGTTTGTATCTACATTTATCATGAATGCTTCAGGGAGGTAAAATAGTCAAACAGTGCATTCCAGAGGCAATAAAAGCTGCTCTGCCTCTCTCTGTCATAACAAAAAGTTTGGTTTCTTACTTGACATATTTAAAGAGTAATTTGCAAGTGGCTGTTTAGATAGTAGCAATCTGTTAGCAGACATAAAACTTGTCTGCAGACTGCACTGCTGATGGCTGGCAAATCAGCCACAGCCACAATCCTTTAAAATAAAATAACACTGATCCGGTGCAATGGGAAGAGTTAATTAGGGTGAATTGTCATTCTCTTTTTCCTAGAAATTTTGTCTCTGCTATCTTGGAAAATCCCAAGGAAGTGTAACAGGTCTTTCAGTTCTTGGTTGAATTATGTTCACTCCAAATCTAGCAGACCTCTCAGTGCCAGTGCTGCAGATAAATGAGATAGCAATGGGATCTCAGGGCCCTTGGGATCACAGCAGCAGTAAGGAATAGGACCTGCTGTGAGCAATCACTGCCAATTAGCTGGAAAATTTCTGGATGAGTGTCAAGGCATTATGTCTGCACTCCAAACTCCTAAATTTTCTCAACTTCATTAAATCTTAGTCCTTGCTGAATGCATTGAGTACAAAGCAAAGCAGACTGTGTAGGGAAAAGCTCTGACAGATGGACAGCGGACAGACATACATTTCCTAGCTACCTCTTTCTGGGTGGGTCTCCAAGATTTGTGGCATGTAATTGCTTTCCCAGCACTGATTAATTGTAGTGAGGGATGTAGGGTTAGAACATGCTGGAGACAGAGCTGTTTCCCAGAAAGACTGGTCTCATGTCTGGCAATCTGGGCAATGCTTTGAAGCCCTAAGCTTAGTTTCTTTAATGATTAAGTTTCATCTAAATTTGGCCTCATCTCTGGCCATAAAGCAATAGGAAGGACTGTAGACACTATAACTAATTCAAACCATACTAGAAATATATGAATTAAATGTACAGCACATGTGCTTAGCATTTTGAACGCAAAGCTCCAAGACTTCTCACTCTACTCCTTCCTGTCAGGCCTTCTATGAACAAAGCATGAACCGTGTAATAATCCTTATTGGACACTTATGATTCCTGCTGCCTTTTGGGCAGATGTTTCACTTGCACTGCCCCCAGCTCTTCTCTTTTGGAGCTGTTGTTACACGTAGAGAGAAGACACAAACCTCATCTGAGCATCTCCTTACACATGCATTCCCTTGTCCCACCTTCTTCAAGCTGCCAAGTCATAGGACAACAGAACTGTTAGAGTTGGAAGGGATACTTAAAGGTCATTTACTCCAACTCCCCTGCAGTGATCAGGGTCATCCACAGCTCAATCAGGTTGCCTACAGCTTGGTCCAGCCTGGCCTTGACTGTCTCCAAGGATGGGCATCCATCACATCACTGGGCAACCTGTTTCTGTGCCTCACTGCCTCTGTTGTAAAGACTTTTTCCTTATACCCAAATTAAATCTCTCCTCCCTTTTAGTCTGAAACCACTTCCCCGTGTCCTGTCACAACAGACCCCACTAAAGAGTCTGTCCTGTTCCTTCTTACAGCCCCTTTTGGTACAGAAGGCAGCACTCAGGTCTCTGCAGAGCCTTCTCTTCTGGGGGCTGGACAGCCCCAGCTCTCTCAGCCCTCCCATCCTGGCAGGCAGGAACTGTGATGAACGTGCTGAAAAACAGTTTTCACTTAACTTGCTATAACCTGAGGCACTCGCAATTTGAGTTGTCATTTTTGACAAAGAAAGAATGCGTTGTTCCAGGCATTTCAGTAACAAATGAAAGCTGTTTGACCTGTATTTGTAAGTCAGAGTTTAGTAATAATCCTCCCCTTTGGGGCTCTTCTGCTTTAATATCACATTCCTTAAATATTGTATAGTAATGAAGCAGTTAAACCTAGTGCTGGCGATGTGTTTCCATCAGTGTAAAATTGCCTGATTCTTCTGTATTACTATTGTTTTCCTACAGCGTATTATTCACATTCATTGCTCCATAATCTACAGTGGAAGCTGAACTTTAACATAGAAAGAATAGATAATGCATGCTTTTCATTGCAGATTTGTTAAAAAAACATCTCTTGTAGATGGATTTCATTAATAAGGCCACATGGTCATTGGAAAAAGAAGAGAAATACCTTTAACATTTATGATTTTCCTTCACAGAATAAATTCTACTCCCAAGCCCCCTCAGCATTTAACATGCTTGTAATAAGAAAACATTTTAAAGATTAAATAACCCAGGATGAGAAAAGCTTGAAAATAGAGCAAAAACTTTAAAATAGCTTAAAGGGTACACAAATATTTGAAATGTGTAGTATCCCAGAAGAAAGAGAAACAGGAGTAAATATGCCCTTACTCTCAGTCCCATGTCTTGTTTAATCAGGGTGGATCCTGTAATGAAGGATCCTCTGGTTTCCATAGAATGATGTCTATTTCTGTTAAAGACTGCTTGCCGTAAGAGAGCAGTCCCACCTTGTCCTGTGTGACATGGCCTTGAAGTGTCACCTCCCCTGCCTGTAGCATTCGTGTCTTGTCCCTGTTTCAACAGTGCAATGCTTCCAGCTGCAGTACAGCCCAAATGCCTTGTGTCCAGGGAACACGGAACAGACTACAGTGTTCATAGTTGTAACAAGCTCTGGAGTAATGTTACCTCAGTTAAAGTACAAGCCTTTAACCCACTGTGGGCACATATTCTATGGCAAGACTTCAGCAGTGACTTTGTTTAACTTGAAGGAATATTTAACATCACCTGTGCACTGAGAGGAGAGGAGATTAAGAAGGTTACAGATGAGGTGTGCGCCTCCTGCCATGGGCTGTTTTTTGCATTGTCTAGTAAGACTTCTCTGCTCTTCTCCACAGTCCAAACCTGCAATGTCAGATGCATGAACGGTGGAAGCTGCAATGAGGAATCTTGCCTCTGCCAGAAAGGTTACACCGGAACGTACTGTGGGCAGCGTAAGTACTTGCAACACCAGCTGTATGTGTGCACAGAGAGCAGAAGGGCAAGGCTAGGCTTGTACAGCCCCATAAATAGAGAGGTCACCTTGCACGTACCGATGTGCTGGTTGCAGCGCAGACTTTGATGTCCTCACTCCGTTCTGCTCTCCATTGGAATCTCAGCTCACTCTCACTGGCACGTAGGTTACATTTGTTCTGCCTGGTGTGGCTGGGAGAATATCAACGCTGTCACTGCAGCCATCCTTCTGCTTCCCCACAGCTGTAGGTCCAAACTGCCCTGCACTGTGCACAGCCATCCAGCGCTGCCCATCGTGCACTGCTGACCTCAGAGTCATGACCTGCCTTGACTTGCACCTTGCTCTCCAGGCATGAGTGTGAGGGAGCTCATATCAAAGGTGTGGCCTTTGAGCGCACATCTCTTGGCTCTCAGCCTGAGCACCCCATGCTACAAAGGGCAGGTGCAGCCTTTGCTGATTGTCCCCTGTTGTTTTACAGCTAGCTGGAGTTACGTTTTATTTCTCTGTAAATATTTTCAGAAAATATTTTTAGGAAAACAGCATATTCTCAGGGAAAAGTCTTCCTGTGGGAAACCTTTATTTTAGCACAAATGAAGTCTGCTTTCAATTAAAAGAGGAAAAACCTTTTTAAAAAAGGCAAAAATGTTTTGGTTATAAACAATACTTGTTACATTTTGAAGATTTAAATTTTTAATTCTGCTAATGTGACAGCACTGACTGTCTATAAAGAAACCCCAACGTGGTCACCCAAAGAAACTTCACAGTAATTTATAACTTTATCTTGACTGTATTTTGTCAAAGCATCTTTGCTTTTCATAGGGAAAAACTGCATTTTTTTTCCCCATTGCCCTATGAAAGGATTTGGCAGTTAAATGGTTATTTGTATTGTGGAATAAACAACTGAAGAACTTATGTGCTGTCTGTAATAAGCAGCTGGCAAGCAAGTATGCAGAAGAATATTAAAAGAATCTCTGATCAAATGGAATTTTACAGGCAAATTTCAAATCCATGTATGAATGTGAGAACTGCTGAGGTTCTTGGTGAAATCTATGAGAATTTTCTTTAGGACAGACAAAAGACCATATTTTCCCTAAGCTTATCCTCAGCTACAACTGATTCATTTTTGCTGGAACGTTCCAAAAAGTTCAACTGAAGACAGACACACCGTATGGAAAATTTCATCCTGAACAGTTAAAGCTTGGGAAAATTGTAAGTAACAGCAAACCAGAGCTTATACTGGAGCGTGCTAAGCAACCTTTATTAAGTGCTGCTACCAGCTCCACCTATAATATCCTCAGTAGGGTTTTCGTAACGGTTCAGATATTGGCAGCACATCACTGGCAGGGTGGGACCCCGCTGGCAGCATTCCAGCCAAGCAGTTTTCAGCTTCCTCAGCTCTGAAATGGGTGTAACCTTTGAAGGCTGTGATGTGCAGCAGCACCTGGCCTCTGCTGCCTGGCACTTGGCACGCAGCTAGTGATGGCCACGCTCAGGTGCTGTACGAGATTGCTGTGGGTCTCACTTTTCAGGTGAGATTACGTGTCGTATTCAGTGTGCCAGTGGTGCTAGGCAACTGAGTAGCTCAAAGGGTGAAAAGTTGTGTAGGAACTTCAGGAAAACCTTAGCAGCCCTAATTAGTTCCAACAAGTGCTGAGATTTTAATAGCTCTGTGGGATCCTGCCCCTCTCGGCCTGTCATTGCCACTCTGTGCAGCACTTGTGCTGAGGTGGCTGCTGACTTCCATCGTGTATTCACACACAGCAGAATGCCAGCTCGTGTGAGTGTACTGAAGAAGGTAGGTCTGAGGAAGACAGGTGTTTCCATTTTGGGAGCTGGTGATACCACACTTGCTACAGCAGAATGTGGATTGTTCACAGAAGAAACCAAATTTCCTGACTTTTCTCAGGCTTGTGTTCCTTTACCTACTGCTCACAAAGGGACTTCCCACTCCCATTCTGATCACAGAATCTGCCAGAGGGTCTGATGGAACAAAAGAATGGTTACTTTAATCTTGAGCTTCCAGGATCTGCAATCCTTTTTCTCCTCGTGCCTTTGGCTTTCAGGCTGGTGCTGTAGCCTGAGCAATGGTGATCTCAAAGGCATAGAAGTGGTTCCTTACTGCCTGAGGTTATTGAGAACAAACTCCTATAGGATCACACCACGTGACAGAAAATGAAAGCACAGCTTGTCCATGGCACCAGAAGAGCAAACAGAGAAGATGCAGCCTCTGATTTATGTTTTTTAACCAGCCCAAGGAAGAGAGTTCTCTGTAGAAGGGATGAACCCCTCTCCCCTCACGAGGGTCCCAGCTCCATCTAGTTTGCTTCTTCAGCCTCTGTGGAGGAAAGACAGGCCACAGAGACCTTTTGGATCCACAGTCCTTCATAGGAGTTTTGCTGTGAAGGATATAGCTTCTTTGAAATAGCAAGACTTAAAGGCAATCATTTTCAAAATAGTTGAAAGTGTTTCACTTCTAGAGGAGTTCCTACCAGCTGAGCTTTATTCATGTCTCTGAATAAATCAGTTCTCTGGAAAGTTATTTTTCTCCTGCAGAGCATTATCTCTTGATGTCACTGCCAGCCTGAATGAACTCATCCTACCACAATGTTAGGAAATGATGACTTGACGCCAGTGCCTCCTAGAATGGGCACTGACACTGTGCCAGAATGTTTGATCCATCCATTCAGTGTTCCTCTAATTGCCAGGGAAATCGAAACCATTGGGTCCTCCTGACGCACATGGTGGTGCAGTCAGAACAGCAGGTTTAGTTTGTGGTCCTGCAGGATGAGCACCCACAGCTCACACGGCATACCTGACTGCCACTTGTTTCCTGACCCTGCTTTCCACCACCACTTTCATTTTCTGCCTCAGTCTGATTGTAGGTAAACCTGTTCCCAATAAACTTTGTCCTGTTTGTCCCAGTTTTGTTTCTTTGTACCCAAATTTGCTATTTCTGATATTATTGTTGATGCAGTCTCAGCCTTGCATGCTATCACCAATACAGTTATCCAAATACTGCTGGCCTTGTAAGACCTCTAAAACACCCTCAGAAGTCCCCAGTCAGTTATTTGCAAGGTTTGGCAATTGCCCACAATTTCACCTCACCTCCCAGTAAAACCCAGCCAGTGCTTGCAGCACAACCTGTAACTTTCTTCAGCAGCTCACATTCTTACCTGTCACAACCAGCAACTGCTCACATCACGCAGGTTTTTCAGCTAGAAAAGCCTAATCAGTGACATAAGTGTTCTGCCTTTACTTCCGTCATGTTGACAGGAGATTTTCAACTAAGAATAGCAGGGCTAATCTGAAGTCAAAGAATGTTTGTTTGCTGCCATATCACACTGGCCTCTGGTTCTTCCTTGCTTCAGATGTGTGGGATGAAATGGCTGACTGCTCTCTTCTCACATTTTATTGTCTTCCTGTTCTCCTCTCCTTAGATTTAAATCACCTTTATGCAATTTCTCATCTGTATAAATTCATCTTGACCTTGACATTTAAGTCCCAGTGCTGACCTGAATGAGCTTGAGATTCCATAGCACAGGAAATCCTCTCAAGTGAAATGGGAGTTTGTAGCCTTTTTATAAATGGTTTCACTCATAAACAGGAAATCATTTTCGAGGGGAAAGAAAAAGAAAAGATCATGCATTTCTCGATATGTTCACTACATGGAAGAGATGAATAACACAGAGTAGGTGATAGATATCCTGAGCTCTTCCAGCACTACACAGCTCACGCTGTCATTTCCCTGAGAGCAGAAATCACTGATTTCCATTTCTATTTCTAAACAGCTGTCTGTGAAAATAGCTGTCAGAACGGAGGTCGTTGCATTGGACCAAACCGTTGTGCTTGTGTTTATGGATTCACCGGCCCCCAGTGTGAGAGAGGTAAGAAACATCTTCATATTATCACTGACTGAGCATAGGAGTTGTATATTCAAGTATGTATGCTAGAGATACTTGATTCTAAGTGAATTTCTTCTCAGTTTCCTAGCCTGATGATACAGTCCCTAATTCTGGGATTAAACTGGGTCTGAAAAAGGTTTACTACAGGCATTAGAACTGTCTTGTGAGAGAAAACTTCATCTCTTCCGCTTGCATAGCTGATGGTATGGAATTCTTCCATTATATCCAGTATGAATATAGTGATTGTTTTTATATATAGTTAGTTTCAGTTTTTATTAACTTGTCTTATTTGAGAGATGATGTTCCTCAAATACATCCTTATAGCCTCAGAAAATCTTGTGGTGCTGAGATCCACCAAGTAATGAAGTTTTTTTCCTAATCAGTGTAAATGTTCCCTCATCTTGGTTGGTTCTTCCTTTGCTCAAGAGCCAAGGGCACCAACTCATGCTGCCATTCCTGTGGGAGAGCAGCCATGACTCAAGTTTATTGGGCATGGTGGTGAAGTGTTGACGGTTGGACCTGGCGTTCTCAGAGGTCTTTTCCAACCTTCATCATTCTATGATTCTAATAACAACCCCATGTCCAAAGCACTCTCTGGGATCTCTGCTTATCAAGTGTTAAGTACGTAAAGTGCCTGCTGTTCTGTGTCTGTGGATACTCCTCACCCACATGTGGCCTCTTGCAGTAGATGTTAAACATGAAAATACCCTTGTGCTCAGCACAAAAATTGCGTTTTTCTCTTGGGCATTTCCCTGCTTCTTTTCTCAATCACCAAGGAATGGCTTAGAAATGCCAGAAAGCCCCTTACCATAGCATCCTCATAAAGGAAGGTGACACTATCAGCCCCTTCCTATTCACTGAGAGAGGAGGGAAAATGGGCTAGGACTGGGCCTGATCTTGTTCAACATCTACATCGATGACTTGGATGAAGGAATAGAGTGCACCCTCAGCCAGTTTGCTGATGGTACAGTGCTGGGAGAAGTGGATAACACTGCAGAAAACTGTGCTGCCATTTAGTGGGAGCTGGACAGGATGGCAAATGGCAGAGAGGAACCCAATGAGCTTCAACAAGAGTAGGTAGGGTTATGCTCCTGAAGATGAATCATAGAATCACAGAATCACAGAATAACCACGTGCATCAGTACAGGTTAGGGGCTGCCCTGCTGGAGAAAAGGCCTGAAGAGAAGACCTGGGTGTCCTGGTAACCAAGAGGTGACCACGCACCAGCAGAGTGCTCTGGTGGCCAAGAAGCCAATGGGACCCTGGGGTGCATTGCACAGAGCGTGGCCAGCAGGGCAAGGGAGGTGCTGCTCCCCTCTGCTCTGCTCTGGGGAAGCACAGCTGGAGCACTGCGCCCAGTGCCGGGCTCCTCACTTCAAAAAAGACAGGGAACTGCTGGAGAGAGCGCAGTGGAGGGCTGCAGAGATGGGGGGGCACAGAGCATCTCCTGGTGGGGAAACTGAGAGCCGTGGGGCTGGTCACCTGGAGAAGGCTGAGATGGGATCTCATCACTTTATAAATATCTGAAGTGTGCAAGTCAAGAGTATGGGGTCAGGGCACTGGGCATGAACTGGAACATGAAGTTCCAGCTGAATGCGAGGAAGAACTTCTTTACTGTGATGTGGCAGAGCCCTGGCTCTCAGCTGCCCAGAGAGTTGGTGGGGTCTCCTTCTCTGCCAGTATTCAAGACCTGTCTGGACACATTTCTGTGTACCTGCTGTAGCGAATTGCTTTGGTAGGGGTTGGACTTGATCCCCAGAGGTCCCTTCCATACCCTACAGTTCTGTGATTCTGTGAAAAGAAATATAAGCTAAAATTTTTAATGTGCCAGTAATTCTGGCCAAGCACTCACCCTGCATCTTGTTCACCTTCCTCTCCCTTTGGATGGGGAGAATGTAGAAGGAAGGTGAAAAGACTCGTGGATTATGATAGTGTGAGTTTAATAAGGAAAGCAAAAACTGAATGTGGAAGCAAAGGAAAATAAGGTATTTATTCACTGCTTCCCATGGACAGAAAGATGTCCAACCACTTTCTAGGAGGCAGGGCATGAGGCAAAGCAACACCCAGAACCATGTTATTTTCCTCCTCCCTCCTTTTCCTGAGATCTTACTGCTAAGCTCAAGTCATATGGCATGGGGAGTATCCCATCAGTTAAGTCCCATCTTATGACTGTGAAGAGAAAAGGGACCTGGGGGTTTTGGTTGATGCTCAGCTGAACCTGAGCCGACAGCGTGCCCAAGTGCCCAAGAAGGCCAATGCCATCCTGGCCTGCACTGGAAATGGTGTGGCCAGCACGAGCAGGGAGGTGAGCATCCCCTGCACTCAGCTCTGGTTGCAGTGGCCGCACCTCCAGTGCTGTGTTCAGTTTTGGGCTCCTCACTACAGGAAAGATGTTGAGGCCTTGGAGCGTGTCCAGAGAAGGGCAACGAAACTGGCGAGGGGTTTGGAGCACAAATCTTATGAGGAGCGGCTGAGGGAGCTGGGATTGTTCAGTGTGGAGAAGAGCAGGCTCAGGGGAGACCTCACTGCACTCTGCAACCTCCTGAAGGGAGGCTGTGATGAGGAGGGGTTTGGCCTCTTCTCCCAGGCAAACAAACAGGACCCAAGGAAATGGCCGCAAGCTGTACCAGAGGAGGTTTAGGTTAGACACAAGGAAGAACTTTTTCTCTCAGATGGTGGTCGGGTGCTGCAATGGCTGCCCAGGGAGGTGGTGGAGTCGCCGTCCCTGGCAGTGCTCAAGAGGCGTCTGGATGAGGAGCTATGAGACCTGGTTTAGTGCTTATGGTAGCAGTGGTTGGTGGGAGGACGACGGACACGATGATCTTGTATGTTCTTTCCAACCTTGTGATTCTAGGATTCTATGATTCTTTGCTATGGCTCCTTCCCAGCTTCTCGCCCAGTCCCAGTGCAGTGCACTGTACTGAGTGTGAGGGTCAGGGGGCTGGGGAGAAAGCTTTGATTCTGTGTAAGCACTGTTCATCAACAGCTAAAACATCAGTGACTTCTCCAGCTAATTTTGGTGCTTATCTTGAACCAGATTTCCAAGGTTCTTTGAGGCTGCTCAGGAGTGCAGATGCTTCTCACTGCAGCAGCTGTGGAAGAGTGATGTCCAAAGAACACATGCAGTTAGGGGACTAAAAGCTTTTGCTGGTTTAAGGACTTGGACAGCTTGCAGGAACTTTGCCAGACACAGTCTGCAGTTCACCAGGCAAGCGCTCAGTTCCTATGGTGTAAGGACCATTTCTGCAGCCTCCTGCATCTTTCAATATAGAATCAAACTCCTGCAACAAGTCCCTCAATTTGACATGGTCTTTCTGCTGCAAGACACCATTTCTTTGGGCTGAAGAGGGTGAATACCACATACCCTCAAAAATGAAAACTAATGATGTCACCAGAGCTAACAGCTGTTGGTTTTCAAATGAACAAAGACTTAAAACCCAGAAAGTCGGTTTTCTAACATCTGCAAGTTATTGTTATGATTTGGTACAGTACTTATTTGAAAATCTAGAAAACTACAACCAGAATATCAGTTTTTCAGTGAAGCAGCTTTATTTTAGTAACAACACTGCAAAGAGAAGCATTAGCCAGCTCTGTTTTGTTTTGAACCTCATGCAGTTTGGTGCTAGCTGCTCATCCACTATGAATACCAGCAGCTTCACAAGGATCTGCAGCTTTCATAGAATCAGTGTCATAGGACAGCCTGAATTGAAAAGAACCATAGAGATCATCAGTTCCAACCCCCTGCTGTGTGCAGGTCAACAACCAGCAGACCAGGCTGCCCAGAGCCACATCCAGCCTGGCCTGGAATGCCTGCAGGGATGGGGCATCCACAGCCTCCTTGGGCAACCTGTTCCAGTGCCTCACCACCCTCTGGGTGAAAAACTTCCTCCTAATATCCAACCTAAACCTCTCTGTCTCAGTTTAAAACCATTCCCCCTTGTCCTATCACTGTCCACCCTCATAAACAGCCGTTTCCTCTCCTGTTTCTATGCTCTCTTCAATATTTGAACGCCACAATGAGGAGCAAAGAGTTTGGCTCCCAGTGACAGGTGACTGCTGGCTTTCATCCAGCCAGCACGTGCTGAGTGGCTCTGTTAGCTTTACATTTGGGCAGTGTGGCTGTGGCTGAGGTGGTGGCTCTGAGATATGAAATTTCATCGTTTTCTGTTGGTTTAGGTGGACATGGAATCATAGAATCACCAAGGTTAGAAAAGACCCACAGGATCACCCAGTCCAGCCATCCATCCATCACCAATACTTCTCTCTGATGTCCCTCAACACAAAATCCAAATGTTCCTTGAACACCTCCAGGGTTGGTGACTCCACCACCTCCCTGGGTGGCCCATTGCAGTGTCTGCCCACTCTTTGAGAAAAGCAGTATTTCCTAACGTCCAGCCTAAATCTCCCCTGGCGCAGCGTGAAGCCATTCCCTCCAGTCCTATCACCAGTTACACGAGAGAAGAGGACATCTCACAACGCTGTGATAACGATGTTTGGCAAAGGGCTGGAGTGGCACACAGCAGAAATGAAACTGAAACACCAAGCTGATGTGCAGACTCCCAGGATTCAAATCAGGGTGCCCTGGAGACATTCTGCTTTTCTAGCCTCGCACTTTCCCAACACTGGGATAATTCTGTTTAACTCTCTGTTCAAGGATTGGTCTGTTCTTGCCTTTAATATTTTTTTTTCCAAATTGGGGATTTTTGGTAACATGATTTAGAGGGTGAGATAGGAATAACAGTTGGTTTCCGGTAGCCCAGGCATCAGTCAGTCCTGTTTGAACAGCAGCCAGCAGAAACATGCAGAACTCAGCATAGCTGTGCAATGTTTCCTGGGCTGTAGAAGTACCTACCCAACTTCATGGTGCAGGTGCCACATGAAAGGCCTCTGCTGTAGTTTGAGCTTCACACGTATTGGATGCCAAGCTTAGAAAGCTCTGTAAAAGCCTCCACACACCTTTATGTAAGTAACGTTCCTTTATTCCAATCTCCTCCTTTCTACTGTACTGCAAACCATATTCTTTAATCCCTCCCTTTGCCTTTCTCAAGCACACACACACTGCATTAGTTATGGAAAGATACTATGACAGAAACCTTCCCTTTTGAAGACTCTACCTTGCAGGCTCTCTTCCAGCCAAATCCTGAACCTGAGCTCCAGAGCTGTCTGTAAAGCCACTTGCTTTTTCCTTAGCTCGCAGTCATCTAAAGTTGGTATGGACACTCACTGTGTTTGTAAAGAAACCTACACATTTCTTAAAGACAGTTCTGGACACAGCAATGCCAGGATAGGCTTAAAAATCCAAAGGACTTCACTCTGTGCTTGGTAGGAGAAGGAATAGAACTGGGGGTGGGAGAGGCAGGCAAAATGGGACTGAGGCCGGGCAAACTTTGGAGACATCTTGTAATGTATAAAATTCTTTAAATAAAGAGAGCATTTTTAGAAAGCCTATAGAGATTTGATTTGGTCCAGACTTGTACTAAGAGACAAAACAAGCTCTCCAGCTGTGTATACACAGGTCTTCCCTGCCAAGACAAACAGAGCACTCGCTTGGCTAGGGGATGTTAAAAGTTACACTTCTCAAAGAGGCTCCTGGCTGGGAAGGCTGGGAATTTGCAGCCAGGTGAGGTGGCTATGACTGACTTACTGGTAACCAGTAGTGTGACAGTGAAGAACTTAACCCTTCCAAGGAGAAGCTGAATACCTGCTCCATTGCTGGGCACGTTAAATCCTTAAGCACCAGACTTACTGGAGACATGATCACCGTTGAGTTTCACTTTTTAAGTCAGCCATGGTATGTGACGTGTTTACAAGCATCCTTGGAAGTCTCCAGTAACAAGGAGACAGGTTTGAAAGCAGCATGGATCATGCTTAGCTCTCAGTTTAGCTCTGAGTCTCATCCCTAAGGAAGAAGAACCATACATACAATTAATAAGTACAGAACCTGGAACCTACTGACTTTGTATGTAGGAAGTCGAAGTTTCAGCCCAAGGCTCCATGTTGATGCTCTCCTAGCGTGGCTCTATACATGGTTGAGTACTCTAGAAATACTTAAGATTCCTACCATGTCTCCACAGGGAGAAAGCTTCAATTAATACCAGTTACTGTCTAATGAGACATTGTTCGCCTTTCTCCTTTCCACTTGGGGTATCTACTGTGATGCTTCTCTAGGGAGAGCTGTTGGTAGTTACTGAACACAGCTCTCTGCCTTATTTATTGCCTAAGTAACTCCAGTATCCTTAAATATACTTCCAGAGTACAAAATGGGAGGTTGTCCTGGCTAAAGACTACAAAGAAAATACCAGGTAGTTAAAGCAGTCTTTAATTGCCTTCAGAAATGGTAACCTATTATTTACAGTGATTTCCCTCAGTTCTGAGCTGTCTACTTACAGAAGTGGCCTGCAGCCTGCAGAAGACAGGATGTGCTGTAAACTGCATCTCTCCATCCCTTCTAGTTCATTGTTGAAATGGGCAGTTGATTTGATTCACAGCTGGACGATGTGGAGATGTTCTGAACAAGGTCTGCTGTTCTATCCTGGCTCAGGACACGGCTTATGCTTGGTGAGGCAGTTCATTACATATCCATCCCCTGTGTTTCTCAATAAAATAGCAGCCATTTGGCTGCAGCATGGGAATTGTGAGGAGTCACCAAAGGGTTCCAGCAGAGCTGGTAAGTCACCCACTGTCACTGATAAGAGAACAATTGAGGGGACCATGTGGTGAGATAAAGCCAGCTGAGCATTTGCTCCTGTCCGTGTTTCCAGATAAGCTGCCTCCAGGCTGGAACCACAGTGTTAAATAAACCATAAGGTGCCTCAGATTGGAAAGCCGTGTTAAGAGATGGGTCTGTCAGGAAGGATAGACTCAGACCAGTGCATATTACCGTGAATGGCTTCTGGACCAGGAGCTGGTTTGTCTCCAGCCAGCATCAGCACTCTGTGTATTCGACTATGCTTCTGCAGGTGGAGATGTTGCCTCAACCTAAGAAAAAAAACAAAACCACTCCTGAAAGGAGTGAAGCTTGAAATAAAAACCATTAAAAATCCATTATCAAAATTCACTGTCATCCACGGGTTAAAGTATAGCAGAAACAGCCCAGATGATGCCTAACATAGCAGTGCCACTCACTGCTGTCTGCTTGGCCTGGCGTGCTGTTGAGGTGTTGGAAGGCCTGCTCTGTCTGCCCTCTGCCTATCAGCATCCTGACCAAAGAGCTCTGCAGGAGAACCCCTGCACTCAGCACAGCCATAGCCCAGAATGCCAAGGATTCCCTTTACCCAGGAGAAATCTCTCAGTGCTTCACAGAAGCTGAAGCACCAGTCTTTCTCAGGGGCATTTCTTGTCAAGGACACCTGAATGAAATGGTGTAATTACTTCAGGAATAACCTTTGGTCAAACACAGTTGATAGCCTGAGGGCTGTACGCTCACCAGCTGTGCACATACAGAAGTGACTGTTTGGCAGCAGCTCAGAGGGAATGCTCATCAGATGAGAAACCTTTCTTTTAGGATGTTACAGTCCATGAAAGCAGAGACCTGAGTCCTTCTGCTCAGTCAAGGTGAAGGAACTGAAAGCTGCTGCAAAACCAGTACAAATTGGAAAAAAGATATCGTTAAGAATATTCTTAATGAGGAGGTTAGTTCCAGTTGGTTGTATTCCACAGGAATGAGTCCAGCCCCCCTGTGCTAAATCTCCTCTCTTCAGACTCCTGTAGGGTTGATACTTCCAACTGAACACAACAGCTCACAAAACTGATTGGTGGTGGAGTGATAGCAGTGCTGAAGGGCAGGATTCACTGAGCAAACGCAGATGTTTCCTTTAGGTGATCAGTTCTGCCTCAGATGTTAGCACTATGAATTTCTCAACATTCATCCAAGTGAACCCCATCCCTGGGAATCCCATCTCATGGGAATCCCGTCTTCATCTTCAGATGAAGAGGGACTATGCAGTAAGATTGCGGGCAGAGTCCCTGGTTGTCATACAGTGGCTTATCTGATGCTGGATTTAAACCTTTAAATCCTGTAGAGCTCTGCCTGCTGCAATGTACAGCATTGTCCCCTTATCTCAGATTGTTGTTTGTACAGAAGGCAATGCCATATAGTGATACTGAACACACAGCTCCGTTTGTCCAGCTAACATCTGTGCCAAAGCATTTGGATTCTCAGAAAGGATCATTAACATTGGACAGATGCAGCTCTATTGTCTGTAGCACCAACACTGGAATGGCCATTAGCTGTTCCAATGCACTGTGAGGCTCCATAAAAGAGTTGGGTGTCAGTTTAGACAGGCATGCATCAAATACGTACCCATCTGTGTTGGTGAACAGAATGCATGCAAAATGCTTAGGTCTATCAGATGACAGCCTTTTGGGGGGCTTTTGATTTGCTTTTATTTTGTGCTGTAAACCATAAAATGAGATAATTTAAGTCTTATACTGTTAAGAAACTGAATTTCTCAACACCAAGCAGCAGCTTCTGCTGCTGTACACACAACAGGTTGCATGTTCAACAGCTCAAAACAGCTCAGCAGTAAGAGACTGCTCTGTAATGGGAGCAAGTCAACTACCTTCACACTTCATTCAGGAAATGCTCCACTTCAGAAGTAAACACAGTAATAGCAAAGTACTCAAGGAATCTTAGCATCATTTCCTCCCTCTGCTTGACATGTTGGGTGACATGAACTCACATTAAATTGATTTAGGAGGGAAAGACTTAGTGTAGAAGAAAATGAATCGGTGAGGAGAGAGACTAGTTCTATGTAATGATTTCCTTTAGAGTTTTCTTTGTAAAGAAAAGGAAGCATTTTGATGTTATTTATTTGATTTTACCCTCTTTCAAGAATGAAAAGAAATTGTTGGAAAAAATGCTATTTATCTTGAGTGAAGGATTGGAAGCTTCTCCTGTGTTAGAAGGATGAGGTTTAATCTGTGGGATTCTTTCCCATCCAAATGGTGAAGTCATCACCATAGATGCCATTTGCTACCTCTCATTAAAGCATTCTGGAGCCTTGCATATCTGTTCCCAGGTGCCATGTCCCACACGGAGGGGAGTACACAGGAAGCCTGCAGTTTGGGATGTGTCAGAGATGCCAGGCAAAGTGTGCATTGGTGCAGATGAGAATTTCTCTGCCCAGAATTCTCCATGCTCTGTCTCAAGAGACTTTGTGTTTTGCCTCCTGAAGATGAGGCTGTACATGTGTATGGCTGTTGTGTCCTTGGACAGTTGAGAGCTGTTGGAGAGGGTCCAGAGGAGGGCCACGAAGATGATCAGGGGACTGGAGCACCTTCACTACGAAGACAGGCTGAGGGAGCTGGGCTTGTTCAGCATGGAGAAAAGAAGGCTGTGGGGTGACCTCATTGCAGCCTGCAGTGCCTAAAGGGAGCCTGCAAACAGGAGGGGAACCAACTCTTTGGAAGGATAGATAACTTCAGAACAAGGGGAAATGATTTGAAGTTGAAGGAGGGGAGACTGAGGGTGGATGTCAAGTGGAAGTTCTTTCCTATGAGAGTGGTGAGGTGGTGGAACAGCTGCCCAGAGAGGCTGTGATGCCCTGTCCATCCCTGGAGGTGTTGAAGGCCAGGCTGGATGGGGCCCTGGGCAGCCTGGGCTGGTATTAAATGTGGAGGTTGGTGACCCTGCCTGTGGCAGGGGGGTTGGAGCTTCATGATCCTTGGGGTCCCTTCCAACCCTGGCCATTCTGTGATTCTGTGACAGTGTTTGTCTAATGGATGCTGGGCTGAGAGATGTAGAACACAGTATTGCTCCTATCCTGCTAGTTGTCTTCGTCCCAAACCATGAAGACCCAGAAATTGATCATGTCCATCTATAAGGATAATAGCAAACTCAGAACTGGCACACACTGTCTGAGTTCTGGCTCATCATTAGCCAACATATGAAAACCAATCCATACTCCTGCACACAATATTGCAGTGCTAAAAAGAAAAAGGATTTGAGCCACAGGAAGCCCTCGACATCAATATCCATGGAAAACATAGCAAGTAACTCCTTTTCTTTCAGTCCTCATTGCAGGAATGCTCTCTTTCGAAACCAAATCCAGCACTGGGTTGGGATGAAGTGAAAACACTTCTGAACAGCACCTTCTCACCATGTCTTACAACAACACATTGTCATTTACAAGGGACTCTTATTTCTCCTTTTCTTTTTTTTTTTATGAACACAAGAAGTCAACCATTGAGCGCAGAGATAAAAAGGAGAGCAGGAAAGGAGTGTTAAAAGATTGCCACGCTTGTACAGGTTGAATCCATATAAAGGGTGTATCTGATGTGTGTCGGCCTTGATCGCTTGGTGTGGTCATGGCCAGCCTCTGCAACAGGCCTTGAGGTGAAGCCACAGCTACTCATGGAAGGAAGAGCCACACCATCTGCTAGTAAGCGAGACATAGCGCGTAGGGAAAAGGGCACCACTCAGTGCATTTTGCTCCTGACAGTGGCCTGCTTTCTTCTTGCATGTCCATTATTTTCCATATGTCAAGGCAAAGCTTTTTATATTTAACACGTGCATAACATGAGGATCTCCGAAATCTCAGGGGGGATTTCTGATCTGTACAATGTGTCTGCGTCTGTAGATTCTTCAGAGCTTCCAAAGGACTTTGATGTCTTTGTTTGTTTGTTTTGATTCTGCAAACAGTGGGTTCCTCACAACTGAGACCACTCTAGTCCTGGAAGAAACCTCCATTAACAAGCAGTGAGACAAGCAGGTCGTGAGATGAGCACATTTTGTGTATGCTTCATCAATTTCTCAAAGATCTTTTCTGCATAGGACAGCAGTTCCTCTCATCCTTCTAATTTCTACGCATATTGTTTGTGACATTTAATGTCAATTAATCTAATTGCCACTTTTATCTATTGTCCAGATAGAAGAGTTTCTGGAGGAGTTTGTGGATTTCTCTTACTGCCAGTGCTTGATAGCAAGCAACACAAAAACTGGTAGAGTCAGTCTTGTCTAAGGGAAGGAAGAATCCAAAATGATCTCATACATTCCCTCCAGCCGTAGCTTTTCAAGTGACAAGACACCCCATGCTGTATATAACCAGAATATGTGCTCTGTCTTGTAACACACAGATGATGTTCATGGATCTGTCACTTTGGATGGCACATTAAACCACACAGGTTATCAGATGGTGGGGATATTGCAGAATACTCCACTATTCTTGCATGTAAGGCCTCTCCAACCATAAGAAGAGTTATTGAGTGAATTATTCCCAGCTTTTCGGCTTTCTCATCAGAACATTTGCTTCTTTTTTTCTTCAACATTTCCAGTTTAATGTGGAGTCTTATGAGAAAAGCAGCAGCTACACAGGGTGTGTCTGATCCCCTTAGCATCAGTGTGAAAGTCCTAACAGGAAGCAGCCAGCAATAAACACGTTCCTTTTGCTCACTCCTTTCTAACTTAGGTCATAATCCTTCCAAAATTCTGCTTTTAGTAGAATAGCCAGGAGCCAGTGTTCATATTGCATACCTTCAGCTGGAAAATGCCCCAGAGATCAGGCATGCCAGAACGTACATCATGCTTTGTTTGTCCGGGACCACGGAAACTTCGTGGACATTTAGTGATCCCCAAGATAACATAGAAGGACTTTTAATGAGGTTTGTTCAGCTGAGACGATGCAGCACTTTGAGGCGATAAGCAGGGACGTGAACTCAGCACAGTGGAGATGGTGAAAGATTGATGAAAGACGGGGAGAGGTTTCCTTCCTGTTGTGCTGTTCTTGTGTCTCTGCGTTGGAATGGATTTTAGTAGGACTGATGGAGCACTCTGCTTTGATCCCGTGATTGGAAGAGGTGGGAGAAATATCATTTCCTTTATACTGCGGGGCAGTCTTCGCTTTCGTTTTAGGCACACATCTGTGCCTTTGCCTTGCTGGTATCTCTTGTTGGTTCAGAAAAACAGTGAGCATGGATGGAGTAGTGCTCAGTAAGCTGCACTCATACAACACTGAATTGAAATTCACTTTGTGTGATTCTCCACCGGAATCCCGTGAGCTGAAAGGCTCTTCCAGGGTTTCAAAAACTCTTATACTTTTCTTGGGTTACAGCTCTCAGGGATAGGGAAAAAAAGCAAAAACAAAACGATGGAAAACAGTGGCTACTGTGGCTCATTTCTGTCATCAAAGCTGTCTGAACGATTTGAGTCACTGAGATGTGAGTCTACCTGCACATAACAAGTGGCTCTTCCACTTAATTCCAGATGAAATTTGAAATTACTTCAAGCAAAAAATCAGATCGATAAATGCTACTGACAGTGTTAAGATTTATTCCTTTTTCCCAAAAAAAAATAATATTTTTTTATTAAAAACCTTCCATTAGGAAGACTGGTAATCTGGATGATGAGACATAAAACAGAACTCAAAGCTGAGAGATGTGATTGTGTTCCTTCTATTCAGCTTGCCTCCAGAGGTGAGGCATGGACTCCAGTTTTGCTATATTAAACATTTCTCTACATTAAGCACCTAAATTAAGTGCTTTATTAAGCAAATGTAGTCCAGACAGCAAAGATTGTGCCAACTTCTACTTCTCTAAGTTGTAGCATGCTTTATGCAAAACGATCTGATAGAGACATCACCATGCGTGGAGTTTGGCTCTGGACACAACTGCAGCTTACTATTTTCCCCTTATCAAAGGCTTCTTTGATAAGCCTAGCTATAGTCCTGAGAAACCACATTTCCCTCTGGTCTTTGCAGAAAGTTGTGCCGTGGTTGGCTGATAGCCGGGTGGGATGTAGACACATCCCAATTTGCTGCATGGCCATTAGGGCATTAGGGTACAGTTCTTAGTGAGGGGATCACACACTCCTTTCCTCCCCGTGTTGGGGCAGTGTAGCTATCTAATACTGCTATTTTCCAAGTGGTGGAAGGCCCACAGGTTGAGGCCTCCCATTCTGTAGCTGGCACCTCATTGCCTGCTGTAGGTTTAGCAGGAAGGAGACTTCCTATCTTCTGATCTTTTGTCACTTCAGGATGCAGTGTGTCCAGGTATCCAACAGGGTGTTCTGATGCTTCTGAACCTTCCGATCAGTGCATTTGGAAGCAGAGCACCTCTGGAGCAGAAGGTGCAGAGCTTGTGCATTGCCCTGGTATCTCACACAGCTAAATCCACAGGGCAGCCGCTGCTGAGTGGATCTGAACACGTGGCACATTGGAACAAAGTACCAGACCACCAGGGCTGCAGCTCCAGTGCCCTGAGATCAATCCAAGGGTGATGGGCATCAACACTGTCATCTGCAAATCTGTGAAGATGGAAGAGGAAATGCAAAGTGGCAGGAGAGGCATTGCTTGACTTATGTGTAGTCAAGGCCCTACAAATGGGTGCTCAGCTCACAGTGGCACAGGAGATCCAGACTTGTGCAGCCTAGCAGGGTCCACAAACCACACTTGTGTCTGAGAACTGCAGCAGTGTGTTGTCCTGCTCCTCAAGAGCATAAGAAACTAGAAGGAAATCTAGGAACCCTGCAAGAAAGCCAAACCCTTCCTGTGTGGGGCAGGATATGAATGAAGGGTGGACAAACTGAACTGGGCTCAGGTTCTCTCATCACTATTTCACCCCCAGCACTAACCTTTGTCTCCTTTCCTGAGAGGAGATGTACTGAAAGTCCACTCAAGAAAGGGCCTTTTTAATGCAAAATGAATGGATGAAGCAACTACTTCTTCATGGGGAGACCAGAAAAAAAAATGTTTTGGGATTAAAAAAAAAAAGAAAATAAAAAGAGGACTTAAAATTTTTCTGAGCTTAATTTTGAATAATCTTATCCCAAGAATCAATGAATTGAACTCCAACACAAGGACACAAGGAGTGGACAGGGTCAATTCCACACACTTTTCTACAATTTGAGCAGTTTGCAGAGCAGTAAATTGGCTTTTTATTGGGTAAGGCAGATGTGTTTGCCTCTAAAAGTCCACAATCATTGAAGAAGTAAGACTCAGAGCATATTATTTTGTCCTGCTGGAAACAAGATGGTGTACAAGTAACAGGTCAGGGTGTATCTGATCACCTTATTCTGATACCTCTCACGATCAGTGACTTACACAAGGCATTAGAAAGCAGTGCCAGTGCTGTTACATCTTCAGTGCTTCATCAGGACAGTGGATGATTTTGTGGTCGTGGCCTTTGAGCTGCCTTCCATGTTTCCTACTGAGCTTCTTCCACTCCGTGAGCAGTCACTGTGGCTGTCAGTGTGTTTCTAACCTAGGAGATACTACTGGTTGATCTCTTACTGAGCTGAGCTCTGAGCACACATTTGCTTCCAATCTAAAAGTTAAGGTTGCCCTTTTTGCATGTTTTTTTAATCTGCCTAATAAATAGATCCTTTCTCCATTGAATGCAGAGAAAAGCCATTGCCTGTTGCAATGTACTGTGACAAGAAGATACTAAGGAGTGTGCAATGTTTTCACTTCCACTGACTGAGTTTAGAAAGAAGATAATGTCATTTGTTTCTGCTTGGTCATTCCTGAGACTTCTTTCTTCTATTTCAAGATATTTCCGTTGTGGATAAGCTTCTTCCAGTGATCACCTTTCCCCCCCCTTAGCATAAGCCACTGCATTGCTGCTTTTCATATACAGAAACGTTGCTGAAGGAGCAGCAAGCAGTTGGCTGCAGCTCACACAGTGGTAATGTTGAGACAAGAACTGTTAAACCAGACAGACTATTACAAGTCCTCACTCTGTTATGTTCTTCTCAGTCTTTGTTCCAAGCTCACTGTACAGCAGGAAAATAGAATCACAGAATCACTTGTAGGTAAGTTTACAACATGGAGAAGAGTCCCAACATATTTCACACAGAGGGCGGTGAGGCACTGGAACAGGTTGCCCAAGGAGGCTGTGGATGCCCCATCCCTGCAGGCATTCAAGGCCAGGCTGGATGTGGCTCTGGGCAGCCTGGGCTGCTGGTTGGTGACCTGCACACAGCAGGGGGTTGGAACTGGATGAGCACTGTGCTCCTTTGCAACCCAGGCCATTCTATGATTCTGTGATTCTTTGAAAGCCCTGTGCCACCCCCCCGGGATCTCCGTGTCTTCATCAGCTGACCCACCAGGATTTCAGCGCTTCCCTCTCAGGATGGAGAGCACAGAGCAGCAATGCCAGCTCCAACCTACCCACACGATTCTACTGCTGCCTGGAGTGATCTGATGGAGATGGCTCCATCAGAGTGATTTCCATAGAGCTGTTGGAGCAGGGCTGTGCATGGAGTTCTCTCTCAGGTTTCACCAGGCTGAGACTGACGGGAAACTGTAAAAATAGGACGGGAAAATGTTAAAAAGGTCTCTCCTTACTATTTCCTTTAAGAGTGTTTTTTCAGTGCATAGAATGTCTGGCCTTATAGACTGCCCTTGCCAGCTTTTTCTTTTTTTTTGCACAAGTCCAAACAGTTAAACATCAGGAATGTGACTGTTTGCATGAGGTAAGGAAATGATGAGGTGGGGAAAGCATTCCATGGGAAGGAGCCCTGCAGAGACCCCCATGCTGCTCTCCCTGCATTGCCCTCTCCCTTCCCATTGTGCTGTTGGTGTTGTACACAGCCTGGGAAGCCCAGCAGAGATGCAGAGCTGCACTATGTGCAGAGACCTATAACTGGTGCTTTTCAGTGTGCATTTAGTACAGCAGGAACAATTGCACGCTGTTGGGTAGCCTTGTGCCAACAGCTTTCAGCCTGCAGTTTGGCTGGTGGCTGTTGCACGCTGGTGCTCCCAGTCTGTGATCTCTCTGTGCGCTGGGCACGAATGGGAAAGAAGTCACACAATGACAATTAAAAAACAGATGTCAGGCTTGCTATCCCCTGTCCTTGCTCCACGTTATTGGCTGCTGGAGCTTTTAGAGAGCAGCGTGGAGCAATGCCAGGGGCTGAGCTTTGCTGCACTGACCTCACTGTGGTGGGCGCTGGAGCTCCCTGTGGATCGCTCACAAGCAGCATTTGTCCTCGCTGCTTGAAGGAGAAACATTCAGCAAAGCATTGTTTGTTAGGAGTAGGAATTTGGTTTTTCTCACAGAAGATCTCTTCTTCCTTGCTGTTCTGTTTACTTATTTTGTGAAGAGGGAGTTCACTCAGCCCACGGCCCATCTCACAGGGATGCCAGACAAATGGTGCTGAAGAAGGGATGGTCTGGAAGGCAGAGACACAGCACTTCAATTGGCTCACATTCCTTCTGGAAGCAGCAGAGGGGTCAGGCGTGTTTGGCTTTCCAGGATTATGGTTCTAAATAGCAAAGAAAGCAGTATGATTGTTGGTGCTCTTGAATCTTTACCCAGGAATCTGAATTCCCACGGTGAGCAGTGATGCACTCGGTGCTACAGCAAGGGGCTGATGGATGTCACAGGAGTGGGAGAGCTCTCCTACTTGGGAAAACTGTCGCACAGAATAGTTCAGTATCTGAAACTACCTTTTTTTTCCCCAGAGGGACAATAAGGACAAATTAGATGGCAGCACGAAGTTAATTTAGAATTTCAATTAAATGCAAAGCAGTAATTTAGATTCTGAAATTAATTTGTAAATATTTCGGGTCCAATTCAGATGCTATAAAAAGCAATGTAAAGCAGCTTGTGGAGTTATAATTAACATCTGATAAAATGTCCTTATTTACTGCGTTTGGTTTGAGGTCTCCTTCAGAGAACTCAAACTGAGTTGCTCAGATTAATATTCTCCTACAAAGTAATGGCATTCCATTGAGCTCTGTGTCCCAGAGAGGAATTCCCTACAAAAGATTTCCATTGTCTTCATTTGGTGTTGGGAAAACTTAGCAATAAAGAAGGTGCCTTCCAACTGTTCTACATAAAAGTTTGATAGTCTCAGAGTGGTAGTTTTAAATAGTCTGAAATGGATTATTCTTTTTAATGAGACCAAGCTGTATTTCTGGCAAAAATTATCACCACGGTTGGCATAGAGTCATGTGCATTTCTTTATTACTGCCAGTAGGAGGTGAGATATGTTCTGGGAAAGTGGCTGAAGTGTTGCAGGCAAAGCCAGGGCAGCACCCCTGAGCAGGGCAGCCCTGGTGCTGCAGTGTGCTCAGCCAGGGGCACTGGAGCCCTCTTGCTCCACTGTAGTGTCAGACTGTCCCACACATTCCAGCAGAGGCCATACAGCGTGTTTGGGGAAAGAGATGTCAGCAACAGCAAGTTATTCCTCTGCTTGTATCGTAGGCGCATAACGAGGAAGGTAAAAAATACCTGGAGGGACATTTGCAGGAAGCTGTTTGCAGGTGGAACAGAGTGGTGCAATGCAAACATGCATACAGCAGCATGGACTCCTCGTATGAACTCCCCAGGGGCTTGTAGTCACTGTTCATTAGCCATAGGTATTCCTGGTGATCCCCATGACAGCCCCCAAATAGGGAAATTCAGATGAGGTCAGTTCTTCAGAGCACATCTGAGCCCTTTGTTGGCTGCAGCATTTGGGAGATGGGAATTACTGCAGTTTCAAGCTGACTGCAGCACCTGCAGAAGTCATAGAATCATGGAGTCATAGAATGGCCTGGGTTGAAAAGCAGCACAACGCTCATCCAGTTCCAACCCCCTGCTGTGTGCAGGTCACCAACCAGCAGCCCAGGCTGCCCAGAGCCACATCCAGCCTGGCTTTGAATGCCTGCAGGGATGGGGCATCCACAGCCTCCTTGGGCAACCTGTTCCAGTGCCTCACCACCCTGTGTGAAAAACTTCCTCCTAATATCCAACCTAAACCTCCCCTGTCTCAGTATGAAACCATTCCCCCTTGCCCTATCACTATGCACCCATGTAAACAGCCATTCCCCATACATTCCATAGTTTAGGTTTGCTGGTGCTTGAAGCCGTACTGTCAGAGTGGGGCTGGGGGGAGGAGAGCATTGAAAACAAAGAGCGAGGTATACGATTTCTTACAGCTAACACAAACACTTTGATGCTGCAGCTCCGATTCCTTGGTGCATTCTGCAGTTGCAGCATTCTCTCTCCTTGTGGGCTGCTCGAGCTGAGGATGTGAATAGTAACCTAATATGACTCATGGAGATAAGCAGCCCACAGAGCAACGCACTGAGCACGGTCTGCTTTGAAGTTAATAGTGCGAGAAGGAGAAGTGAGAGCCATGCACTGATGAAGCTGATGATTGATAGATGCTAGGAGGAAACGTGATGTCTGTCCTATAATGAGTATTTGCTGTTTGCTATTTTTTGGAGGAGATAAGCCAGACAGTGAGCTAGCGTATTGCTTTTTTCATCTAGAATTGATTGGTGAAGGACTGGATGTGCATGGCCCTGCTGTGTTGAAAGTCCCTCCCGTCGAGTTGGAAAGACTCCGTCTAACTAAAGCTTTTCTTCCTAAAATAAGGCCTGATCCTATATTTTCTGCAGTCCCTTTAATGAGAGATTTACCTGCAGGTGGAAAAACTGGGATTCACCCTTGTTCTACCAGTGGATGCTGTTGCTGTAAGGCTGGAAGATGGGATCCTATATGTACACCAGAGCAGGGCTTCAGATGCCTCTTAAGCACATGTATCTCCTTAAAGACAAACTTGATTGGTGCCTCATTCAATGTTTAGTAAACCCATTAAAATTAGCAACAGATGGCAGCTGGAATGCAGGCAGACCTTCTGCACTCAAGGCTGCAATTTCCTTAGCTGCATTCCCTCCAAGGAAGTGATCTACATATGCAGTTCTATTTTTTGCCAATTATCTGTTTAAAACTGAGCGTTCCCCTTACCACTGCTCTTTCATCATCAGTCTGAAGGAATTCCTGCTGCAGTGCTCCCA
This sequence comes from Lagopus muta, assembly GCF_023343835.1. Taxonomy (NCBI): domain Eukaryota; kingdom Metazoa; phylum Chordata; class Aves; order Galliformes; family Phasianidae; genus Lagopus; species Lagopus muta. The sequence continues at coordinate 4,477,048 of NC_064458.1, read as the reverse complement.
GCCTGCAGCAGCAGGATGGCAGACAGGTGCAGGTTTACCCCATGGCAGTGCTGCCCTCAGCTGTGATCTGACTTGCTAAGTCAGTTGGAGCCCTTTGCAGATGCACACCACAATGACAGCAGACATTTCCATTTAAAGATGAATTGTTATAGGGTACAGAAGAAAGGCAGTGAGTGAGAAATCAGCTCAAAATATGTTGATCTGTTTTCTAGGAATAAGTCAGAACCAACTAAAGCATTAAACTTGGCACAGCAGGCAACGTTAATGAGAACCATGTGGGCTGGTATTGTTAAAATTTGGGTCAAAGGCCAAACGATGACTAGTTGGTAATTCACTGCAAAGAGAGTACATAGTTCTGTTCTCATGTCTAAACAGAGGTGTTTACACACACCTGTCACTGCTTTAACCAAAGTAACTTCAAAAGCATTGCCTTTTTATCCTCAGATACCTCCTGTTGTTTACATCTCAGCGGCATCCACTTTCCAACACTGCTGAGGACAATGTTATCAGCATTAATTTTTGAGTACTGTCATACTTTCAGCTGCTCGAAGAATAGAAATGAGAGAGAACCGTAAGATGTGATTGAGGAATTCCTGTGGTCACTGGTTCTGTCCCAGAGATAGAGGATGATTTGTTGTATGTTTCCCATGTAGTTTATGCATACCTGGTGCCAGGTGGAACTGAAACAAGGACGAACCCCCCAGACTTCACTTGAGTACATGCAGCAGGAGTGAGGAAGGCTCATCAGCACATGCACTCTCATTCTAAGGCCTGCAGTAATTACCAGCATTTCTAGATGACCTTTTACAGCCCAGCCTCTCTGTGGTTTCATGCAAGTGCAGGTCTGGCAATATGATTGTCCTGCAAAGATGTCCAGAGGGGGAAAGTCTCCTGTCTCAAACCATCTACCCTACCTTTGCACATGCATGCTGGGATTTAGAAAGAAGGCAGCTGATCACAAAGGTCACAACCTGAAAACTTGCAGGCCGAGAAGTGGAGCACGGACAAGCAGCGTTGCTCCATTCAGCACTGATGCTGTACAAACCCATTTCCAGAAACAGAGCTATAAGTCAATAGCTGTGTGTACCACTGCTGCTTGTGGCTCTTAGAACCACTTTCCACGTAACGTTGTTTTACTTCACATTTCAAATCCAAATGTTTCACTGCAAAGACATCTGTGGGCTAATCTGGCCACTGATGCTGGGATTTGAATTTTGAGTCAATTAGTCCAACATCAAAATTCCCTAGGCAATTCCTCAGGCGGAGATTTGTAGCCTGTTATCTGATAGAGAACAGCGTGTTTAACCAACATCTAACTTCCTTCATGGTGAATGTGGAATTTTCTGGTCTGACAGTAATATGGTTAAATGTCCTCTTTCCAGCCACTGATCAAGCATTTACATGCATTCATTTATTCCCAGTAGAAGGAAGAAGCTTAAGAACTTTGTTTCCTGATGAATGCCTGCTGTGCTAACAGCCCCAACCAAGGGTCATGAGAGCCCAGAGAGTGCCCATGGTGCAAACAAGCCCCTTCAAAGTCCTTTTGTTTTTAAGGGCTGGGAGTAACTTCGTTGGGGATGGAAAATGAGCTGATTGCTTTTGCAGCATCTGGTTTTAAAGCTCTAGTTAAAATTGCCAAGGGACCTTTAAGAGTTAAACAGAAGAAATGAGTCACTATAACATGTGTTACGGAAGGAGGCTGCCTTTACAGAGACTGTCAGAGAGCACAGAAATCCTTTTATGAGCACCATTTACATCAGACAGCATGGAGAAAGTTTGGGGAATTCTCTCTCAGAAGGTTTTTGGGTGAATCTAGGGCTGGTACTCTGCAAGCCAAGCAGCAGCAAGCTGACAGCAAGACATCTCCATCTCCAAATTGTCACCAACAAAAATTTGAGAGAAAATTCTTAGCAGAACTGTGTTGCATATTTGTTGAGACAACTTTGTCTCTCAATTCTATTTCACCGTTGACCCAAGGCAGACGGTACTACGTGTATTCATCTTGGGGCTATAGGAAGCCTAAATTGTTTATTGCTTTAATAGAACAGCCAGCTGAACTGATGGTCCGAGCTTATCACAGTGCTGTCATTCATTCTCAGCAGACAGCTGTGAATCCTGCTTCTAAAGCATATGGCCCTGAGCCCCATTTGCCTTTCACTGCAGGGTGCATGGGAGCTAAGACAAGTCCAGCTTTTGTGTAATGTGAGTTGGTTGGTGGATCTCCCTCTGTGCTGAGATAGGTATCGAAGATGCTGGAGGGAATGGTGACTTAAAGTCCACTGTTCTAAATGAGGAGCACCTTCACTTATGTACTTAGATATACATAATCCTTAGGTGCCCAAAACTGAGAGGATTATGAGCATAGTGCCTTCATCTCTCTCCTTTGGTGATGTGTGATTGTACTGACTGACTGCCTGAGTGCTCGTTTATATTGCAGGATCACAGTAAGGGACCCAGTATCTTGAAACAAGATTGTTTTTATAAATTTTCTTGACCTGGAGGTATGAGATTTGCATTTATTGAGTATAGCAATGGGACACTGGAGATGAAAGGATGTCCTTGAGTACTGAAATGATATACTTACTTTGCCTGTATGCATGTTTCTGTTACTTGGATTGCCAAGCCCTAAGGCTGTCCAAGAAATGCCATCTCCATAAGTGTCTTTGTCTCTAGAGGCCTTAAAGCCCATTCAGTTCCAGTCCCCTTGTCAGAGGCAGGACACCTTCCACATCTCCAGGTTGCTCAGAGCTCCATCCATTCTGGCCCTCCACACTTCCATGGATCAGACATTCACAACTTCTCTGGGCAACTCTTTCAGCACCTGACCAGCTTCATAGTTAAGAGTTTCTTCCAAATATCTAATCTCCATCTGCTCTTTTTTAGTTTAAAGCACTGCCATTACCTTCTCTCCAGTTAATCTAATTTATATGAAGCTTGATCGTTTCACTGTTGCCAGCAGTCCACAGTGCAGCTGAGTTTGCAGCCCTGAAATCTCCTCTTTGCCTGATGTTGCATTTTGAATTGGTTTTGGGCCAGTGCTTGCGGAGCACTGACTGAAGACATGGAATCACTGTAGCTCTTGGGATGAGCCTGGGGAAACCAGGAAGAGCTGACTTGGAGAACCTCCCAGTGGTCTCATGAAAGGTGGATGAAAGGCAACCACTATCCAGTGCTAGCTTCTAGTTTAGTTTTAAATCTTTATTCTTCCTATGGCTACTTAATATTTGATATTTTTGCAGAACTTGCCCATGGAAGTGTTTGAGAAATATTTAGGTGTTGTACTAAAGGACATGGTTTAGTGGGGAAATGCGGATGGTAGGTGATGGAACACAGGCCATATGAGGAGAGGCTGAAGGAGCTGGGAATGTTCAGCCTGGAGAAGAGGAGCTCAGGGGAGACCTTATTGCTCTCTGTGACTGCCTGAAGGGAGGTTGTAGTGAGCTGGTGGTCGGCCTCTTCTCTTGTGTCATTAGTGATAGGAGCAGAGGGAATGGCTTCAAGCTACGGCAGGGGAGATTCAGGCTGGACATGAGGAAGAATTATTTTTCAGAAAGGGTGGTCAGGCACTGCAATGGATGCCCAGGGAGGTGGTGGAGTCACTGAGCCTGGGGGTGTTGAAGGAAAGACTGGATGTTGTGTTGAGGGACATGGTTTAGTGGGAGCTGTTGGTAAGAGGTGAACGGTTGGACTGGATGAGCTTTTAGGTCTTTTCCAACCTTGGTGATTCTATGATTCTATGATTCTATGGTTAGACTGGATCATCTTGGAGGTCTTTTCCAACCTTGGTGACTCTATGATTCTACAATTCTGTGAGTCTGCACTTGAAAAACTTCGTTGGTAGAATGAGAAATAGATCCAGTAAGACTAGACAGGCAGTTTAGACAGACAACCTTGCACTTGTATCTTGATCTAACCTGTGGCTGCTTTTATTTTCCCTCAGACTACCGTACCGGTCCCTGCTTTAGCCAGGTAAATAACCAGATGTGCCAGGGCCAACTCAGCGGGATCGTCTGTACCAAGACCATGTGTTGTGCCACCATTGGACGGGCGTGGGGTCACCCGTGTGAGATGTGCCCTGCCCAGCCTCACCCCTGCCGACGAGGTTTCATTCCCAACATTCGTACTGGAGCCTGCCAAGGTAAATGTCACAACACATAAGAGGATTTTCTCTTATCCATCCTGATGTGTACTGAAAGCTCCAGTGAAGGTTGACTGCCAGGAGCCGTGGTACAGAGGACATTTATTTGTGAAAATGTATGTGCTGTATCTGTCCTCATACGTCACAGAGCATCACCATGGACTTAGCTCTCCCACCTGACAACCACTTCAGTGATATTTTTCATAGGTGACAAAAACTTATGTGTATGGGAAAACTATTGCTAGAGGCCAAAGTTTGCTCCCCTTAATCAAGGAAGTGAACTGGGGGAGAGAAATGTTTGTGCCACAGGCAGCGTGTTCAGGTTTTACCAGCACTGCAAGTAGAAATATCTTTAGCTGGAAATATTTCATGAGATGCGACTGCCTGTGGATTGTGTTGCCTTTGGTTATGTTTCCATAGGGAACATTTGGAATTATTTGAATAAAAGTGGATATCTCAACTTTATCATTTTATTCCATTTCCTCTGACCAAACACCTGCCCTCCTTGTTCATTTTTCCTTCGTAAGACTTGTAAAACTTTTTATATTATAATTTAATTAATGTGCATGTAGGTATTTGGTTTTCTAACATGTTGTAATAGTTGTATTCAGGAATGTGGATAGATCCCAAATAAACTTGTTAGGGATTTCCATTCTGAGACAGTTTCAATATATGGATTTTCCTGGTCACATTCAGTTTAAAACACAAGTAAAATAAAATCTAGATTTTTCATGTGGGTCTGATCAGATCTTCTGCACACAGAGGTGTGATGGATAGCTTCAGTGAAATTTTTCTCTGCTCAACACTGATTGCATTTTTCAGATAATCTTATCTCGTTTAAAGGTTCTGTCCATGCTGTAGCTCTCAGATGATCCCCTATGCTGCAAGATGCAGTAAATCAGGCTAATGTTTCACCAGGTTTAAAACTAAGTTACCAGTTGAGCTTTCCATGTATCTTCATTCTGGAACATTGCTGTTGCTAATGGGGCACAGTCAGCTCTTGTATCTGGTGCTTGGTGCTCTATAAACTTTAACGTTGGGTCTAAACAGAAGTCATATCTCCTCTGAGATCACACGAACAATTAAAATAGGCATAAAAAATGTTTAGAAGTTTTGTTCAATGCCCAGGACACTCAGGCAATAACAGCAGAATGGTCTATTGAGCTCTGATCAGTAAATCCTTTCGGCAGCCTTCAAGATTGTTTGTTTTTTTCCCACTGGTCTGTTGAAGGGATCTCCATGCATAGATGCATGAATTCCTTTCTGCATCTGCAACCAATTTGAGCCTTTACCTGTTGTGACCAAAAAGCCTATTGCATCCAACACCCACACTAACCACTGTCTGTAGGATAAAACTGAAAATGCAGAGATCTTTCTGGCTGCCTATTGTAATCTGCATTATATGTCCCCAGCGTCTTTGTGTGAGCTTGGCTTATTTATGTGTTGTCACTGTTACTGCAGACAAAACTGGAGTATCAATATCTGCTGCACCTGCGAGTGCTGGATCTAGCAGTAAGTGCTGAGAACTTCCTGAGGTGCTTTGGAAAGCAGTGCCCATTCACAGCTGAGGAGCTCTTGGATGCAGGCTGAGCATCCTGGGGCTGGGCTGATGGAACAGCTAACAGTCTGTAGGTTCCCCTCTTTGCCCAGCATCAGGTGTTGCTCTCTAAAGGCTGCACGCAAACCATTTCTCATCTCGTAATCAGCCACCAACCTGGAACGAACTCAACTACTACCATAAGGGAGCAGCCACACTGATCATAGCCTTGCCATCCATACGAAGGTTCTTGCTGAGCCTGGGGATGTTGGCTTTGGAAAACATTACACTTTTCTCTCCCTTTTTGTTTTGTGTAGCTGTGCCAGCAATCTGTCCATTTTATGTCCTTACAGCTAATGCAACTGGTAGGTAATTGCTTTGAAAAATATAAATTCACCTACTTGGAGCAAGGCTTCCTATTTCTTATAGAACTATTCTTCACCACTGTAAGCTGAACGTTCACCTGTTTCAATGGCTATAATTTCCAACGTCTTTGCTTTTTTTTTCCTGTAGATGTGGATGAATGTCAAGCCATTCCTGGACTCTGCCAGGGTGGTAACTGCATCAACACAGTGGGTTCTTATGAATGCAAATGCCCTGCAGGACACAAGCAGAGCGAGACCAGCCACAGATGTGAAGGTAAGACTGCAGACATCTGCACTGCAGACTGCAGACTGCTCAGCACACTGCTCCCAGGTTCTTTCTGAGAACAGAAAAACACGTGAACACCTGAGAATCTCTCAGCAGTGCTGGGTATCTCCAAGGCTGGGAAAACAGAGATGCAAGAGAGCTTCCACACCTTGATCCTGATTTCCAAGCAGGAATGGGCTCTACAAGCACTAAGTCAGGTCAGAGAATGCACTGCAGTATGAATTTCTGATCTGCTTCCTGGAGTGCAAAGTAAGGAAATGAGAAACAGATCTTATCCAATCTTCTCTTCAACTCAAAATAGTTTGCTGGTTGGTTTTTTTTGTGTGTGTGTTGGTTGTTTTTTTTTTCCTGCAGATGTTTTCTGAAGGCTGTTTTAATTCCAACACGAGACTCACTGAACAGAAGGGGTCTCCAGCTCAGCCTTCTGCTTAGATCAGGGCTAGCTTCAAAGCTAGATCAGTTTGCTCAGGGCCTTTTCTGATGGAGTTTTGAATGATTAAGACCTGTCCTTTTGGGATTCTTGTCCCAGGGTGTTGCCACGGTTATGGCAAGGAATAGTTCCCTTATATCCAATTGGTATTTATCTTTTTACAGCTTGGTTGCTTGTAGTTCAGTAGAGTAACTGAAAGTCTGGAGTGGAATCCAACTGGCTCATGGTGATCGAAAAAGACAACCAGAAATAACATCACTGCACTGCAGAAGACCTGATTTCATAGGATGAGAGTGTGGAGCAAATCAGTGCAGTGTTGTTTCACTGACTTGGTGATATTATTCCAACTGATGTGTTGACCAGAACCTGAAATTTGCCCTTGCATACCAACAATAATTTGGTGGCAGAGGCAGGAATTGCCCGTCACAGGCTTGGCTACCAACAGCCTCCTGATGTCTGATGCCATCCCAGCCCCTGCTTCTCTTCAAACGAGTTGGAGATGAGAATGACATTTTCAGCATTTCTTTTGGAAATGGTGCAGCGTTTCTGGGGCGTGGTTTGTGCTTATCTATGCTGTTTAAGTATTAATTGTCTTCTAAAAGCGCTTCAGTGGTGCACCCAGATGCCTTGCACAGGTGAGCAGGTGCAGCTCTACTCTGAGCATGTGGGCAAGCTGATCTGCAGTGTCAGCAGTCAGCTTACAGTCTGTTGGTAAAGGTGCAGGAAATGTCAAGGATCAGTCTCAGCAGCTCAGAGGGCACGATGAAGTGATGCACTGTTCCGCCATTTCCAAGCAAAATATTTTCCAGGGGTTAAGTAGTGTTGTTTGGAAATGGCCAAATGACTTGGTCCTCAGAACAGAGGGCTAGTTTTGTTTAGGGTGTGAAAATTTAACTGCGTTAAGACGAGTTGTGGTAATTAAGGCCGAACGCTTCCTGGAAGCCTCTGGAACTATCATTTACTCACTGTCTCAGGATAAGTTGTTCACTGTGCCACTTGGATGCATTCAGAACTCACACAGAAAGCAATGTCTTCATCACCTTTTCTACACCATAAGACACAGAATTCCACAGTAGAACCCCAAGGAGGCTGTGGATGCCCCATCCCTGCAGGCATTCAAGGCCAGGCTGGATGTGGCTCTGGGCAGCCTGGGCTGCTGGTTGGCAACCTGCACACAGCAGGGGGTTGGAACTGAATGAGCATTGTGCTCCTTTAAAACCCAGGCCATTCTGTGATTCTATTCTGTGATGATTCTATAAAACATGGGGCACAGATTAGGATTATGTACAGTCAATATATTATCATTCACAGTGTCACCTATCTGGGCACTCTTGATGCTGTGTTGATAGCCTAGCTCCAGTTCCTTAGGGTCCAGCCTCAGCAGCTTCTCTGTCACTGCTCAGAATGTTCTCTGAGAGGTGTGCAGACCTCTATGGGAAGAACACACTGTCCCCAAATGTTTTGCAGCAGTTCTTGTGCCTTGCCAGGCAGGCTGCACTTCTCAGAAGTAAAGGAATAAACACTTGTTGCATTTTCCAAACATCTGACAAATGAAAACAACATTAAACGGTTCCTGTCTCAAATATGAAAGCTCATACTGTATGAAACCCTGCTGGCCTGTGCATGCCATTTTAAGGATGGAATGTGTTCATTGTGCTCATGCAACTCCGTCCCACCTAGCTGGGCTTCAGGAATTACACTTGCCTTTCATTCCCCTCCAAGGCTCTGTTGTAATGAAGACAAGGGATGATGAATGCACTAGAATCCAGATGTTTAACCTGGAATTTGTTTCCAGGTGGCAAAGTTATTTACAGTGGCAGAGCTGTAGGCAGCTAGCTATTAGAAGCAGTCAGCATGCCAGAAACCCACCTTCCTAACACTATGGGTTTGCAGCATGTGTTTCCTGTGAGGTTCCTCCTAAGAGTCATTTCTCAGGGGGGAAAAACAAAATCACTGTTTCCAAGTGACTGCTCCCATATCACCACTCCTGCAATGCAGACCTACACTCTGCTGGTACAGTCGAGCAGTGTTTGTGTCAGTGCATGCCATGGGACCTGGGTTCAGCCCTTCAGAAAAACTTTTCCAAAGTGAGACGCAGCTATGGAGGTTAATCTTCCGTGGGGGCTGGACAGTCTTTTATGTTGAGAAAACATCTGTGTCAGTGGATTTTTATTGGCAGGATGCCATGAGACTTTCTGAAGTTTGAACAGGAGGGTTTCTTGCAGCTCTCCAGCACCCGTGGACTTGGAAATAGTAGAATCCAAAACAGTCCTTTAACACAGATTTCAGGCAACAAACCAGTTCCCCGTATCAAGTTATGTCCCATGCAATTTGACTGGTCAATGAGCCAAGGCTGGACTATACTAGAACCATGAACCCAACTTTAGTATGCAAAAAAATTGTTCTCATTGCCTTGGTCTGCCTCACCCATGCTGGCCAGGGACCAGACAAAGCACATATGAAATCAGTTTAGCTGGAATTTTCTATACACCAAGATTAAAAACAATCCATTGTCTGAATCTGTCATCCAGATGCAAGGGGCCTCTGCGTGGGTCCTCACTTCCCAGAACGCCTGCAAAAGCAGTGTGATGCAGCCATAAACAGCTTCCTTTCACTCTGCTTCCTGAACAGCCATAAAAAGAGACATCTCCAGCATCTACAGTGTCTGTTCCATAGTTTATCTTTCCTCGGTTGCTAAAGAGACCACCAAAAGAGTGGTGCTTGCCTTTGGCATAACCTGTTGACTTACAGATCTTTCTGTGAGAGCGACATAAACATGAAGGATGCTCTAAACTGGCAGGGTTGAGTTTGTTTTTGAGGGCTCATTTCCCAGACATGAATCACCAACATGTCCCAACCATGAAGTCAGAAGAAGAGGATACCTTTGTCTGGGCTGTCACTGCTCCATGTGCTTCATGTGAGTCACTACAGCTATGTGAATAGGAGAACAGAGAACTGGCATCTTGTCAGGGGTTTATCCGACTCTAATGCTGTATGAAGTTGTTATTTAGAATGGGAGGGAATGACACAAGGCTGTGCCAGGAGAGGTTCTGACTGGACATTAGGACAAAATTCTTAACCATGAAGGTGATTAAACACTGATAAAGGTTTCCTGGAGAGGCAGCTGGTGCCCTGTTCCTATCAACGCTCAAGGGACATTTGGATAATGCCTTCACTCATATACTTAAACTTTTGGGTAGCCCTGAAGTTGTCAGGCATTTGGTCTTGATTATCGTTGCAGATCTCTTCCAACCCTCTCCTCTCCTCTCCTCTCCTCTCCTCTCCTCTCCTCTCCTCTCCTCTCCTCTCCTCTCCTCTCCTCTCCTCTCCTCTCCTCTCCTCTCCTCTCCTCTCCTCTCCTCTCCTCTCCTCTCCTCTCCTCTCCTCTCCTCTCCTCTCCTCTTCTCGATACAAAAGGCCCTGTCTCAAAGAATTTGCTGAAGCTTTGATATGTCAGGAGCAGCTTACTTGTTAAAACAGATAGAGAACCTCATTTCTGCTCTCCTGAAATGTCTGTACTACTGTAACAGTCCAAGCAACACTGGACAAGGGTTTTAAATCAAGATAATGACCTCAACCATAAGAAGATAAGTTCTTTATCCAGGTGTGCTCCAAAAATAAAACCTCAAAGCTGCAATTCTCTTTTTGAATCTGTTTGTACTTATTTTGCAGCTGGTGAAAACAGTGAATTCTCAGTTTGCACTGAGACCATCTTGCTTAGGAAAAAGATGGTTTTCACTTGTTTTCAGATTCTTCATCCAAGCCAAGCAACCAGGAAATATTAAAGCTAGATTAAATATCTCTGTTAAATTCTTCCATAGTTCCCAGGAGTTTGTGTTTTCTACTTAGAAAATTCCTCCTGGGGAGTGAAGTCAGCAGATGGGATTGTATTTGAGCCAAAGGTCAGAGCCTGTGTCACTGTGTTTGCTGATTAATGATGTCTCCCCCATCAACACAGCAGCATGTAACACCAGTCTTCCTTGGGCTGTTTATTGGTGGGAGGATGCTGGAGCAGAGATAATGTTGTGAGCTTCCCATATTGATACTTATCTCTTAATGCAAATGGCACCTGGAATCAAGGCTTCATTTTCAGTTTCTGAATCCCCAAAGAGTAAAGATGCTTTTCTTACGCAAGATCTACTGTGCTGACAGGCAAGCTCAGGCCCCAATTTCCCAAGCATATCAGAAGGCTGCAAGACTGGTGTTGAATACATTGGATGAATCTTTGGTCAGCCCTATAATGAAAATGCTCCATCTGCAAAATGAGAAAACGCGCACATGAAATCGAGTTTGAATTTGAACCTGTATGTCCCGCAAATACAGGGTTGCTCAATTCTAGCGTTACTGCTGCAACTCATCTCTGATGAATGTGACAGTTTCAAATAGTGGCTTATTTTATGCTTTTGGCCACTGTATTCTGAGTGAGCTCGAGGGATCAAGAGTTGCTGAGCGCAGGGCTATGACACAGCTAACGAGAAATTTCTGGCACAAGGGAGTTGCCTGCTCACTTTCTGATGGATGCAGGCACTCTGTGAAACACAGAGGAGCAGAGACAAGATCTGAAGGTGAAGGGGTTGCTCTCTTAGCAAGTCCTGAAAACAAAGCCAGCTTTGGGAAAACCGAAGGACTGCATTTATATTGTGTTTGTATGAGAAGGTGAGCAAGGAGGGCAGGTGTTGTCAGTTTACTGCGAAACTGGCAGATGGAGGAACTGGAAAAGAGCAGCACCTGCTGAGGTTTGCAGGGAATTAGAAGTGTGCGGGGTCTGAAAGAAGGGTGTGTGTCTATCGTGTAACTGCTTAACCTCTGGAAGAAAGCAGTTGTGGAGAACACGAGAAAACACTTCTGAAAACAGTGGAACAAAATGAAGAAAAATGTCACACCTGAAATCAGGCACATCTTCCTTATACAAAGATCTTCATTAAGAAATCAGAGGGGAGGAGGGGTTGTTACTCCAAGTAACATCTTATACCCTGGAAACAACCGCATGATTATACTTAAGGGAACAATTCCTTGTGTTGTTCTCAAGGGTGGAATCACTGGCTGAATAAATCCTTCTCTTCCATAGTTTTAATGGTTCTCTTCCAATACTTTCACTTTTCTTAATAGCACTTCCTCTACTGCATGGCAGAATTCCTCGCTCTGTTATCAGTGAAGTATGTAATGCCAGTATGTCACCCAAGATGCTTTCCAGTGCCCCAGAAGCAATAACTGTCCTACAACCAAAATTGTTCTAGAACGATAAGGTACAAGATGTAGTGAAACACACAGACAAAAAGCAGACCAGGAGGTGAAAGGCACTGCATACTGTGTGCAGCAAGCTCTGTTTAAATCCGTCCAGGACAGTTCTTTTTTGACAGTCGTCTGCCTCCACGAGAGACAGATTCTGCCAAAGAGGAATAGATCCTTTAATTACAAAGCCCACCTCTTTTTACTCACCCCCTTCTATTTAGCATTTGTAGACTGACACATTAGATGCTACTTATAACCCTAAGGGCTAATCTGCAGCAGTCTTTTTGTCACAACTAATCCACATTTCAAATATTCTGATGAAGACAAGGCTCTATTTTTTTTACTCTGTTGAATCTCATTCATGTTTTAAAATTGGAAGGAGTTTTCCTGTGTTTTCCATGAGCTGAGAGGGTAGGCCAGCCCATTTTCCTCCCAAATGGAACACGATAGCCATTTTATTAGCATGTTTCCAATTTTCTTACAAAATGACTACAAAAGAGCTCATTGTTTATACCCACTAAAAGCTCATTTCCATGGATTTAGTATGGTTTGGAGGGCTGTGTTACTCTCCTCTGTGGTTTCTTTGTGCTTTTTGGAAAGGAAGGCCTGAAAGTCCCGTGTGCTGCACGAGAGGAGGGCTGATGAGGCATGACCTCTGCTACGTGACACAGAGATGTTTTCTCCATCAATTCCTGTATTTTTAGCAGATGGGAAGGTTAGGGTTTCAGCATGTCTGCGGGCACCCGAGTTGGATGTGCTTTGCAGGCTGCAGCTCTCTTTCTGAAGCTCTGTAGCCTTTGGCTTCCAGCATCTTCAGCTTTTAAGTGATTGGGCCAAACCCAATCCAACACTATGGGAGACCAGATCCAAAATCAACGTTTACATTGAATTCTGCCATTGTCTGAAGAGCAGAGTGCAAAGAATATTGCTTTAATTCTTAGCAGAAAGTTGGAAAAGTCATGAAGTAGCCAGGTTGAAGTTGGAAGAATTCCCTAGGCAGAACTGGCAGCTGGGTGTTAATGAGAGGTGCACATATGTGTCCCACTGTGTGAAGCTTCCCCAAGGCCTTCAGCACTGAATGAACCAAAACTTCAGTGTAATAAAGAAGGTAGATGTGGTGGGAAGGAAGTAAAACAACAACAAAGACTGCAGCTCAGTTTCTCCAAGTACAGGATGTGAAAGCAGTATTCAGAAACATTTGCTTTTTTTTCCCGGTGATCCTGTTGCTAACACTCATCTCAGGATTTTAAATGGAAAGAAAAAAATGTTGCAGTTTCATTTAACTTTTTGAATGAACTCTGTTTTTCCTTAAGAATGGAATGCAAGTTGCTGTTGCTCCCCGCTATCCTAACACAATACCTTTTTGTGGGTGACTGACATTCCAAGCACTGATGTCAGCTGGCCTCCAGATCTCTGACACGACAAACTTCAAGGGAGATATGTGGATGTTTTAAATAGTTATTTCTAATAGCACAGTCAGCGTTCACTTTATAAAGGTCTTTCACTTTGAGTGTTCTGCAAATTGTAACCAAACACAGGCCTGTTATTAAATAGCAGGGTAGGCTGCAGTGATAAAATCTCATTCCCTGCCGGGGCCCATGTGGGGAAAGTGTTTTCTACAGGCTTGCATTGCTGTCTTTCCAGGCTTCAAATCATGTAATCTGCTGCAGTAACTTTGAATATCAAAGAGATAAAGGAATACTGCAAGGATAGAAGCAATGTCTTTTGCTCTGTGTAAAAAAAGGCAGCAGAAATTACACTTTTGAAAGTATACTTTTAGAGTTACTGAGAAACCAAATAAAAATGCATTTTTCTCTCTTGATATCAGATGACATGGGCATGAGAAGCAAGGTCAGGCAACATGGGAGAACTATGGAGATGCTGGTTGCCATTGTAGGGAGAAAATTAATGCAGCCAAAGCTCAGTTAGGGTTGAAGCTGACCAGTACTGTGGGAGACAACAAAAAGAGCTTTTAAAATTATGATAACAGCAAAAGAAGGAGCAGAGATAATGTTGGCCTGTTACTCAATGATGGTCACTTCACAAAAAGAGGTGCAGACAAAGCAGAGGTGCTTAATGCCTTCTTCCTCTCTGTAAACTCATGATGAACCCTGAGATCCCTGGAAACCTGAGTCTGAGGATCATGACTGTGGCAATGATAAACTCCCCTCAGTTCTGAACTCGTTTGGGATTTGCTGCTTTGGCTGGATGCATATAGTTCTCTGAGTCCTGATGGGATTCATCCCTGGATTTCAAGGAGTTGACTGGTATCATTATGAGACCTATCTCAATTATTTTTCAATGGTCTTGGGAAGCTGAAGCGGTCCCAGTTGACTGGAAATTGGCAAATGTTGCTCTAATTTTTAAGAAGAGTAAGGAAGAAAACCCTGATAATTACAGGCCTGTCGGTCTCACTTCAGTGCTTGGAAATTATGGAGGGGTTCATTCTGAAACGTATTAAAAAACACTTGAAAGAGGGCACGGCCATTGGTCATAGCCAACATGAATTCATGAGGGGAAATCCTGTTTAACTAACTTAATTTCCTTTTATAACAAGGGAAGCTACCCATCTAGATGACCCAGGGAAGCCAGCAGATGCTGTTTTTTTCATATTTTAGCAAAGATTGTGATTACTATCTGTCATAGTATCCATTTGGACAAAATTTCCAGCACGCAGCTGGAGAAGTACATAATAAAATGGGTGAACAATTGGCCAAGGATTATATTGTAAAAGGTTACACTGGTCTGCAGCCACTCACTTGTGGGGTTCCCCAAGACTCAAATTTAGGGCCAGTTCTCTTCAGAGTTACTGTAAATGATGTGAACGTAGGACTCAAACTTGTACTAAGTTTGCAGATGATGCCAAACTGGGAGTAGCTGTTGACCCCTTGAGGGTGTACAGGCCTTGCAGAGAAGTGTTTACAAATTAGAGGGCTGAGCAATCACCAGTTGTATAAAATTAACAAAAGTAAATGCTGGATTCTTCACCAGGGACTGGGCGGCCCTGGCTGTGTGTAAAGATGGGGCATGAGAGGATGGAAGGCAGCCTGCAGAAAGGGATCTATGGTTTCTTGCCAAGAGCAAGTTGGGTCTGAGGCAGCAGCATCCCCTGGAGACAGAAGCATTGGGACACCATTCTCAGCCAGAAGGTTTGAGTTTGGGTGGTGCTGTGTTGAGCTGGGAGCTGGACTCAAGGATCCCATGGGTCCCTTCCAACTCGGGCCGTGCTGCAATTCCATGAAATTTCTCAGTTACACCTGTCCCCTTTAACACTCCTTCCAAACTTGACTTAAATACCTTTCTGAAGTATTACAGCTTCTTCACAGTTACACCAGCTTTTCTTGACCTGTGGCTGAATCTGCAGAAGACCAACATTTATTTGAAAACTGTAAACAGATTATTTCTATACTTTCAGTATTGTCAGAACAGAAGTGCACATCCATGTCAAATCCAATCCTGCCAAGTCACATGAATCCAAGCTTAGATTCCAATGCTTTTAGGTCTCTGAAACAAGAGATTACATTTATTGGATCTGCCATACTTGTCCTTGGTTAAGGAGAACAAACAGAGTCAGGCACAGCTTAAATCACGTTTGAAGTGTCAGATGGCAATCAGTCACATCACACAAATCTCATGTTTTGTAAATTTGTTGCATCTCTCATGGGTTCTTCAGACTGCCCCATGCATTGAAAAGTTTCCCATAGGGCAGCACTGCCATAGTAGCACTCATGCTTGAGAGCACTTAAATACTCCATGAGGGAAGCTGTCCCTTGAAATTAACAGTGTTTTGCTGTGATTGTTATCTGTTTGTGTATCTCTGCAGCTATGAACCTAGAGCTTGATTTTTGCAGAAAACCATTAAATTGACGTTGGAACCATTGCTTCTACTTCCTTTAGGAGATGAAGTACAAATTCAATCTGAGATTTCACCACTGAAGGAAGGAAGGTGGTATTCTCTAAGCCTCTCAGATCACACCCCTCTCTACAGGATCAGTCCTTTATCTGTAAGGAGAGGTCTGGTCTGGAGACGGTGTCTGGACGCAGGACTCGAGTGGAGGAGCTGCTGACTCCCTCAATGGCAGAGAGGCCTTGCAGAGACCTTGACACACGGCAGGGCTGGGCAATCCCCAGCAGCGTGAAGTGCAGCCAGAGCAAGGGCAGTAAACTGTAATTCTGCAATTCCATCACTGTCCCACGCTGCAGGCAAAGGCCAGTGGTAGTGCAGTCACTGGGCCTGAGAAGCAAGGACTGAAGGCTCCTGGCAGGCAGTCTAATTGTAGAGCCAAAGATGAAGTTTATGACAGTGTTTCTGAAGGTCTGAGGACAATGCTAATTCCATGACAGTCACCTGTGTGCTATTTCATGCCCCCCCATCCCAGTTTGGCTCCCAATAACAGTTGCACTGGTTCTGTGAAACCTCTGCACTCCCTCCCACTTGGTGCAGGCACAACTTAGATATGAACCTTGGATTAATTTCCCAGGTCCCTCTCCAATGGGGATACATCTATCTGGGGAATCCACAGTAGCTGGAGGGATAGGAATTGCTTCCAAAGAAGGGCCTTATTTTTCATGGTAGAGAAGTTCATGTGGAACTGCACACCTGAACTGTCCTGAAGGTACATTGAGATGTGCTGAGGGCGTGATTTAGTGAGAAATATTGGGGATAGATGGACAGTTGGGCTGGATGATCTTAGAGGTCTTTTCCAACCTTGGTTATTCTATGGTTCTGTGATGGAGCACCCAGGGGAGGAGTCAATTACCAGTTGCCTGCATACACTTTGATTCTAGCTTATGTGACCATTGATTTATACTTACCTGCCAGCCCAGTGTGCTCAAACTGGGAGAACTGAACCCTCCTCCTCAGGCTGAAAGCATTGTGGAGGTTAAGCTGATTCCCCTTTACACTGACTTGAGTACAGCCATTCCAAAGGAAGGCTTTAGAGATCAGCTTGCAAAGGACAAAGCAGAAAGACCTGTAAAACAGTGACGAAAATAACGACTTCGAAGCTTGAATTCATGTTTGGTTTCTAATTTTGGTTTGCATGTTATAGGAAAGTTTTCAAAGCCAGGACAAAAACAAGACAAGTAGAATGCTGATCAGTGTCTTAGCAGGGCCTGGCAAAACACAATCACAGAATTGTAGGGGTTGGAAGGCACCTCTAGAGATCATCGAGACCAACCCCCAGTGCTCCAAAAGCGTGCTGAGATGTTGAAATGAAATCACTTCCAGTCTGTCCTCTGTATTAACGCTTGGTTTTGTGCAGAGGTTTGCCCAGCTTTACAAGGGTGTTGCAGTCATGGCTGTATTTACCTCTCAGCCGCAC
Source organism: Lagopus muta (assembly GCF_023343835.1). Taxonomy (NCBI): domain Eukaryota; kingdom Metazoa; phylum Chordata; class Aves; order Galliformes; family Phasianidae; genus Lagopus; species Lagopus muta. The sequence continues at coordinate 4,459,736 of NC_064458.1, read as the reverse complement.
GGGCATTAATTAACAGCCTCCTGAAACACAGCATTAGCTTGGTAGACTGTCTAATGAAAAAGCTGACTCTTGAGATCAGTGGTCCAATCCTTAGTTGTTCAGGCACAGCTAAATAATTATGTGTAGGAAGCAGTTTTGACAGCCTGTGTGGAACACTGGGACAGTTATGAGCTTTCCCTTAGGAAAAGAAAGCAAAGAAAGCATGTTCAGGTGGGATTGATGGTTGGTTGGAAAATGTTGGTGGCTGTGGAGCGGTTTGCTTGGAGGCAGAATTCCTTGTAGGGAATCCAGCTGCTATAACGGGAAGGAGATGTGGGCAAGGAACAAAGAGAAGAGTCCAGCTTTGCAGTGATAGGTGGGTGGGACAAACTCTGGAGCTGCCTGTCGGAGAAGGGGAGGCTTCATTTGCAGATTCATTTGCAAGACCAGACAGGGAATTGAATCTAAACTGATTATTCCTCTTTGATGATCAGGTGGGATCTCCAGAGGGAGGAATCAAACACCTTCCTAAGGCTTTTCTCACTGAGGAGGTAAATTTCTGGTGGCCTCAGAGTGTGCTGAGACTGACTTTTACAGACATAAAGTTAGATGAGCTGAATTCAACCTGAGTGTTGGAGTGCCCTTTCCCTGGATACCAGAACAAAGGTTTAATTACCACTGTTGTAAAGCTACCTACTTGACTCCAGCCTAAATTTCACCTTTCATCTTTTCTTCTTGAGATTGTAGGGCATTGTGATGTCAGAATTATTCCTGTGTTTCTTATTTTTATGCTCCAGTCACATCCCCACTGTTTTTTGCATAGATATCAAACTGAGTCCTGCAAATACCTTAATGTCAGACAGGTTTTTCGAGGCCTGAGTCATTCCCCTGGACTCAGAACCACTCCATGTAATTAATATCCTGCTGTAGGAGCTGGCACCACGCAGAACTGTGATTTTTCAGAGGTAACATCACCCACCTGCTTCTGCTCTGTATTTCTCCCATATGTCTTCAGTCCTGCATTAGCATCATTAGCCACTGCATGGCACTGTGAGATTACAGTCAGACGTTTCCTTCCTGACTCATTTTTTTCTCAGTTTCACACTGGACAGGAAGGAGCTCAGTAGCCTTCTGAGTAGCCCACACCCATTTCATACAGAAATTTCTTACCCAGTTCTGAAATGCATCACTGTAACTCATACATACCCACATGAGTTCCTGGTGACCCCCCATTTCCCTGACACCATGTTTATGCTGCTTTCATCATTGAAGTCTGACAGTTCATCTCTTCTGAAGGCATCCTCCATTTCCACTCCCAGATGAGAGGACTTTCAGAGGATTCTTGGTGTTGGGAGGGACCTTCAAAGGCCATTTAGCCCAACTCCCTGCAGCGAGCAGGGGCAGCACAGTTCCATCAGGTTGCCCAGGGCCTGATCCAGCCTCGCCTTAACAGTCTCCAGGAAAAGCACACATTGATGTTCTGCCTGTTTTTTTGCATGTTTTTCTCTGCCTACAGTAACTCTACCCCCCACACATGGTAACACCGCAGCTGCTGCAAGGCTGTTGTGCTGTTCACATCAGAGAAGCCCCCTTGAAGGATCAGACTTTGACCTGAGCTGCACTTAAATTGCATATAAAACCCTCCATTCACTCGCAAAACTGTGATAAGTTTAAAATACAATAAATAAAGGTGTATATCAGAAAGTGCTTATTTTGCCAGTTGCTAAGAGTTTGGTTTTTTGTTTTTTTTGGTTTTTGGTTTTTGGGTTTTTTTGCGACTGTAAAAATCTCTCCAGAAAATATTCCTTCTTTTACTCATCCCCTGGACCATAACCACCAACTGACTGTTTTGAGTGCACTGATTGCTGGTTGGGTCTAATTCTACCTGGATTTCTGGTAGAGATTTCAGTTGGCAGTAGAGGCAAATCTACAGCCTTGATTCCAGTCAGCTGCCCCAGAATCGTATCAGGGCCCCATACATTTAACAACACTGGCATTTTGTCCAAAATGTGTGGAAAACAGCTTACTAATTGCAAAATGACTAATTTGGAAGTCTTTTCCCATTGGTTTTCCTCAAATCCCAGGTGATAACTATACCCAAAAGCCACAATCTGCTTCTCTTTGCTTGTATTTTGCACCTTGTCCTCCCACTGTTCCGTTACCGTTTGGTGTTTGTTAAGCTGTGGCCTTTGACCTTTCTCCACGGTTTCCCATTTGTTAAGCAGAATTTTCACAAGGGTATGAAGCTGTTCAAATAGTGCATAAGAAATAGTGACCCCAGGAATATCCTCAAAGTTCTACTTCAGCTGGTCTGGACTGGAAGGTTGGGAAAACTGCACAGAAAACTGTAGCTTCTCATCTTGCCAGCATGGATTAGAATGTAATTTCTGAGCAAGATTTCAAAACTAGCTGCTCAGTTTTGGGATTGAGGCTCAGAAAGCCCGCTGTTGTGCCTTCCTGTAATGCCATTACTTTCCATGGTGTCGTGGTTTAACCCCATAGGCAGCTGTGCACCACTCAGCCACTTGCTCACTCTTCCCCTGGTGGGATAGAGGAGAAAATCAGAAAGGTAAATCTGTGAGAGCTCATGGGTTAAGACAAAGCAAAAGCTGTGTGTGCGAGCAAATGAAGGAATTCATTCACTGCTTCCCATTGTCAAGCAGATGTCCATCCGCTTCCAGGGAAATGAGACTTATCACAGGAAATGGTTTCTCTGGAAGACAAACAGATGCCATCACTATGAATATCCTTCTCTACCTCCTTGTCCCCTCACCTTTGTTGCTGAGCATGTGTTTCTGTCCTAAACTTCCTTTGAGCTTAACATTTTAAATCAGCCTATCCAAAAAACTATGTTGGGAGGAGAGAAAGGCACACGCCTTTGTGAAGCCCTGTGAAGAACTCTGTGGGAGGGTCTTGTTTTCTCAATGGATCCACTGCTGGGAGTCCACTAAGGGTTTCAAGCATCCCACAGCAGTCCTTAACACAGCAGCTGTCCTATGTGATCTCAGCTCTGGTCCGGAATCCATGCTGCAGGTAGGAAATGGTTTACAAGGAAACATAATCCCTGTTGGTTTGTTCTTTTCTAGATGTGGATGAGTGTGGCACAATCTCTGGCGTGTGTGATGGTGGAGAGTGTACCAACACAGCAGGCAGCTACGTGTGCACGTGTCCACGTGGTTTCATGACCAGCCACGATGGATCCCGCTGCATCGGTAAGAAACCCAGACCTCTCATCACGACAGTGATTTACAGGTTGTTCCAAAAGGACACATTGTTCATGCAATAGCTGGAAAATGCTGGGTTTGTGTTCAGTGTCTGGCTTCCACGGTCTGTCACTGTCACAGACTGTTGCTCTCCTCCTTGGCTCCTGTGGACCAGGGTTTTTGCCATTTCCCAGCCACAGAAACTAACTTGGACTGCAGTGCTTGAAGTGTTCCATGGGGGTCCTGCTGGGGACATTGAAAGGAGGACTGAGGTAGAAGGTGTCTGGATGGGACAGTGGTCAGTTTGAATCACAGAATTGTAGAGGTTTGAAGGGACCTCCAGAGATCAAGTCCAACTCCCCCGCCAAAGCAGGCTCCTTGCAGCAGGTCAAGAAGGAGCCTTGCACTCCTACCCCTTTTCTACCACATCAGATGTCAGCCAGAGACATCACTGTTCTCCCTGCAGCTGAATTTGCAGGCGCAGTGTGTGGCTGTGGTCGGCACAAGGCGCAGTTTGTAGGTCCAAAAGAACACCTGCCTTCCTGGAGCAGAGAGGGGCCTGGTTGTGGAGAACATCCTGCACCTGCACACTCATCCTCTTGCTTAGCAGAGGTGAAGGAGCAGGAGAGCTTGCTCTGGAGGTTTGCATAACCAATGCAAATAAATGGTGACTTTTATCATCTTCTCCTTCTTCCTGCTTAGACCATAGGCAACGGCTCATAAATTTCTACTGCCTTAAACTAATGGTCAGTAGGGCTTAGAACTCACTTGGCTTCATCTCACGGAACTCAGACTCTCAAGCTGGGCACTGAGCTGGCTGTCTGGTTTCCTTCCGTATTCAGTGGAGAGAAGGAGGTTCTTCCCAAGCATGGGACAGGATGCTGGGGCACCCATTCCTGCACATGTGCTGAGCCTGTCAGCTCACAAAGCTGCTGTGAGAGCTCTTACACGTTATCCCATAGCCCACCTTCCAACCATGATATTCAGTTACTGGCAACAAAATGACTTCCAGGCCTGCATGGAAATCACTGTCTTGCAGTCCTCATCCTGTAGACGACGTGAAGGACTTGGATGGGCTAGTGTGTGCTGCTTGACAAGCTCAGACATACACATTCACTTGGTCTCAGTTTGGCTCTATTTTGGCTCTATTTCAAAGCTTTCCAGAACTGGCTCGAGTCCAGGCAAGCTTTCCCCAGGCTTACAGGCTGCTTTGCCTCCAGACTACAGAACCTGGAATGAATCTTGCATGTTTAACAGATCAAAATTCCTTTCCAAGCCTTCTAAATATTTGATGGTCCATTTCTCTTTGTAATAGACAACAGTTTCTATAACAAATAGATCAGCTCTCTGTTTACTTGCTCTCAGCAGGGGCCTTCACTTAAGTCAAAATGAATCCCAGGGTTTGTCTCCCTGTTCAACAAGTTAATTTGCCTTTAGAAAGGCAAAAATGCAAGGACGCATAAAGAGAAACTGTTACATGAAAAACAAGCGTCATTGTTAGTGCAGTGGAAAATGCTAGGTACGTCTTTCTTTCAAAAGACCTGGAAATTAATACAGAAAAAAAAAAGGAAAAAAGGAATTTTTAAGCTCTTTTATATCCCCAGAATCTGCAATAAAAATTAATCATGTTCCAGTTCCAGAAAGAAGAAGTCATAAAGTGTAACGTGTGAGTCACCTTGTTTGGGCACCTGATTTTAACAGGAGTGGAATTCCTTTCCTCGCTGTTTCCCAGGCCTGCTATGAGCCCTGCAGGGTGTGATGGCTGCATGATGAGTCAAAGGAACGTTTCTCCACTTTCCTTGAAACCGAGTGCTTCAAGAAAGGAAAACTAAATAAAATTAGAAAGCCAACATTTAAAAATAGCCCAGCCCTTAGTTAGCTGCAGCGAGCTGTAACTGTGCCTAAGCTCCATGCATCATGCTGCAGCCATTTCCCTGAGCTAGCGGGCTGTCACATTTTGGGATAGGCAATATTTTTTCTGGCAAAATGCACGGTTACTATAAAGTGCTGTTGCCCCGGGATCCATATTTCACAAACCCTGTTTATACCAGTTGAGGGGGTTTTAGTGCTCATTTTGAGAGTTTAAACCCGTGAATTACGTTCTGTGATATCAATCAAAGAAATTGTTCATAAAATTGAAGGTTAATAAATAATGTGGCTACTGTTAGAAGAGCATCAGGAGAGAGCAGAAGAGGCTGCTACCTCTCAGATGTTTACACTGGAAAGGACCATATGTGGCCCATATATCATGGGGCACCCACACTGCCTATGCTGTGACTTTATAGTGGCAACCTCAATATATTCCCATCCTTTTCCCCTCCCTTTTTAGTAAAGTAAACATCTTTTTATTGCATTTGAATAACGTCCTGTAGTTTTTGCAGCTGAAACAGCAAGACAGTGAGCTTGAGTTGATCCCAAATCTCATTAGCTGCCTTCCTCAGTGAAAATACAAACAGTGGCGTAGCTGGAGAAAGTCCATCATAGTTTGAAATGAACATTCACTGAATGATTCACCCACCTGTGCTTGACAGAAGGAATCCAGTTCCACATGCGTCCATAACAGTTTCATTCATCTAAAAAACAGGCTCACTGTTTTGCAGGCAGCAGAAGAATCAGCTCTTGCAGGCTGTGAGCTTTCTTTTTCTTCCTTTTTTTTTTTTTTTTTTTAAAGAACAGCTTAAAAGCATAGGAGAAAAAGACTTCCAGATGCATTTCCAGTCATGTACATCATGTCCCGTTGTTCTCTGCAAGTCAGCACTCCAGCACATTGCAAGTCAGCACTCCAGCACATTGCTTTCTTTGCTCTTTTTTTCCCAATAATGCAGCAAAGCTCTGACAGAGAGATTTGTGTCTTATCTTTCCTTGGGTAACATCAGCACATTTACTGCCTCAAGTTCCAGTTAGGGCTAGATCTTGTTTATTTTGCAAATTCCTGAGCTTGCAGGAGGTTGTGAGGATGTTGCTGAAGGCCTCACCTGACTGGGAAACCCCTCTGACTGCTTTGTCATTGTCCAGGAAGGGAAAGAGAAAGAGGAAATATGAGGAGATGGTATTTATAAGGCCAAGAAATGGCAATAGGGAAGCGGTGTGAGGGACACGGTCTCAAAATGGTTGATAAGGAGCAGGAGAGACCATGAACAGAGCCCCCAACAACTCCCAGCAATTCCTAAGGCGTTAAGGGAGGTGGGGATGATTCACAGCAGGTTTGCTTTGAGGTGTTCTTGTCTTCAATCTCAGCGCTACACCTTGCATGTGGTTATTCACGTTTACTTGAGAGGCTGCACCCATTGCTTTTCCCTCTACTACCAGCTCCCATAACGGCAGCGTTGGTGCTGCACGCAGCTCTACAGTTGCACTGCCCTGTGCCACTCTCAGTACCTCCTAGGGATGGTTTCGGCTCCATTGGCAGAGCTGTGTAAGCTCCTTGGCCTGGTGCTCTGACTTTTTCACTTTTCCACAAACAATTTCCATGAGCTACTCATGGCTAAGCCAAGCAGACTTTTGTATGTACATCAGGGGAACCCATGCTGTATGCAATTCCTTTGCACATACTTCTGTCTCTTCTGTTGAACCCCCGTGAGTTTCCAGATGTCTGAAAACATAAAAAAAAAGTGCACTGATTCATGGCAGATCTTGTGCCCACCACAGAGATGATGTTCCCACAGAAAGGGATGATGCTGAGTTGCCATGATGAATAATGTTCCCATACAGTGCAGGTTGTGGTGCTCAGCTTGTTACAGGCATCAGGGCACACTGTACCCCTCAGATACTCAGAGCCACGAGTGCAGACTCTGGCAGACACCAGCAGGCAACTCCATCTCAGACTTGTTCCTGTCCCATAACAATATACAGGCCAGACTCCATCTCCTGCTCCTAGTAAAGCAATTGGTTCTGAATCAGAGACAAATTCAGAATCAGAGACAACCAACAAATCTGTGGCTGTGTTCCCTACCTCTGTGCACTGTGTAATCTCCTGTGGAATTTTACTTCCTTTCTCACCTGCAGTGTTATCTGACGTGCTGAGATCCTTGTGTCCTGTTCCCTTATCAGCTGTAATGAGCAGAATAGAATTGTGCTGGCTTTGTGCTTGCACCTCCAGCGTGTGGGTGGTCCTGCAGAGGTCACAGAGGGACTTCAGGGACCCACTGTTCTTTCCATCCACCCCTGCCTCTGCCCAAGGCAGCTCCAGATGGGTTTTCAATTAGCTCTGGCCTTCATTTCTGAGAGAGATTATTACGAATTGCAGCAAAGACAGCTGAATTTAATAAACATTTGTCCAGATGAGTAAGGGCTTTACCATTCCCTCCATTACACAAACTAGTGTGACCTCCCTGCCTTGTCAAACCTGTCAGCAAACGTCTGTCTGTAGGAAAGACGTTGCATTCTCCAAATCACTTCTTGCTCATTAGCTGGCTGGCTGTCACCTTGTATCACTGACTTTATGACAGCAATCATCCCACAAAAGAACAGAAGGGTTGGGTAGGATCTCTCCTTTCTAATACCCAGAGGATTTATTCCAAGCTAGGATGGTCAGATTTAGAAATCCATCTAAGCTCTGTCCTAAGCGACTCATTAAGCTGAACTCACACCAGCAGTTTGAGGTGCAGAGGTTCATGCAGATTTTTCAAATGGTCCCACTCCTCTTCCCTAATTTGTTCAGAGTGCAGCAGCTTTTTGGATTATGTGTGGTGTTAAGTCACCTGTCAAGGTGCTGTGGGAGCACAACCTTCTTCTGCACTCAAGCAGCTGCTGCCAAAACCTGCAAAGGCATAGGCACTGCTCTGGCACTCTTATCACCTGCCACAGTTCAAGGACTGGAATGGCTCAAACATCATATAGTTTCATTAGGATTAGCAGCTAATCCTGTGTTGCATTCAATTCCCTTGCTCAAATTTCCCTTCTCCGAGTCTGTTTGTCCTTCTGCAAGTCTTTGGTGGATAATGTTTGTGATTAGAGGAATGGTTAATGTTGAGCTCAGTGCTGCAGAGTGGCTAAGGAAGGACCTGCTGGTTTAGTCACCCTGGCTTTAAATGGGGTCACTGTCCTCTGCAAGTCCCTGAGTTGTGATTAGGGAAGAGATGTAACCACAGGCCACAGATCAAACAGTTCTATGCAATTAATTTCAATTATATTTCAGCAAAACGTCAGCCTGCTGGCTAATGTCAGTCGAGAGGCACAAACAACAGATCAGACCAGACTTTTCCCCCTCATTAATTTGCTTGAAAAACAAGGACAGGAGAAGAATGAGTGGAAGATTCCAGGTTTTCCTACAGGGCTTGGTGCCAGACAAGGCCTGCTAGACACGTGAAAGACCCTCAGTCTCCTGGGTCTTGTCCAGAAGCCACACACACTGAACACCAGTGCCAGGCTTGGTGTCTGTGGCTTTGGCTGGGCTCACAGACTTTGACCACCATCCAGGGCTTGCTCTCAGGCCAGGCGGTGGGAACTGACCCATGACCTGGAACAGGCATCCGCTGGGAATGGGAGGCGATCCGACTGGAGGGCTGTGAGGTTGGAAACAGCTGCTGCTGGTTTGAGAGAGGTGCCGGGACCTGGCAGGAGGCAGAGGACACGGCATGTGCCAGTACAGCCATGGTGGGAAGGAGGGGGAGGGCCGTGGTGGAGAAGTGCAGGCCCACACTGGATCGCGGTGGCTGTGGAAAGGTAATAGCTTAGCACAACACTGGGGATCACTGGCTAATGCTGGAATGGTTGTGCTCTCCTCCCTAGCATCACCAGCAGTGTAGGAAATGCTCATCACCTTGGTCTGCCAGCTCTGTCCTGCAAGAAGTAGGAGAAGGGAGTGTGGTAGTCAAACATACAGCAGGAATGGTTGGGGAGCCCTCATAATAGTAGCACGCTGTTCTGGATTGTTCTTACCATAGTAAAATTCTACTGGCAGATATTAGAGGAAGGTGCATCACGCTGGTGACAGCAAAGTGAAAGACAAGCCACGTTCCAGACAACCGTACGTACTTTTATGAGGATGGCATCCAGGCTCTTGTTCATTGCTGGAAAAAATACATGGCTATTGGTGGTGACTGTTGAAAAATAATCCTTTGTAGCTGAGAATTTGCACAGTCGAATAGTGTTGTTGTAGTTCCTATTGAAAGAAATAGGAGGCATTACTTTCAGAGTGACCTACATGTGTCCTTTTCCAGAGGTTACAACTACTAAGCTACATCACAAGGCTCTCTCTTCCCAGAGAGTGTTTCTCCGGATGAATTTGCCTCCTGCTCTGCGCCATTGCCAAAGGAGGAGAGTGTTACTCAGGCCATGCATGAGACCGGTGCACAAGGCTCATTAAAAAGGCTATTCATTGTAGCTGCTATCTTGGCTCATCTGAGTTGACCAGAGGGTTTAAAGGATGCTGTAAGCAAAATCAAGTGTTTGGCCTTCTAGGTTTACTAAAGAGCCTTGTCTCCTTGTGTACCTCAGGCACTATAATCAATTAGTTGGTGTTTTCTGCATCCTGTTCCTATCAGGTCGTGATTCCTCTGAATTGATTCTAATTCATGTCCTGAAGCCAAACAGGTTTTGCCTTTATATTTCTGCCTGCTGCTGTAACTAGATATTGACTAACTCTCATTCTGCTACTTCATCTGATTTGGTAATACTTTAATTGCATTAAGGATGTTTCCAAATACACTGACTTCCATTTTCACCAAGCCTGCTTTATTCCTGGAGTTCACTGGAGGTCTGAATTTCTTTTGATACAGTATTTGAGCCAGAAAATGGTAAGGAGAGGCTTTGTCCCAGTGCTTGCTTAGAGTTGTTGAGAAGGCTCTGAAGGGTCCCTCAAACACTGTGGGGCACTTCATTCTTAGACCACAGCCTAGAAACTCAAATGTGTGTTAAAATCAAATGATGATGAGATGAAGTGGAAGATCTCATCTATTTTCTTGTAAGTGAATTCAGCCAAAATCAGCTGGGTCAACTTGTTCTTCTTGCAGGGTTCAGGGCAACAGCCAATGGAGAAAATCCAGTGGAAAGGGGTTTGCTCACTTACTGGTTCTTGGTCAGGTTGCTTATAGTATATAGGAAGCTAAATGGGAATGTGAGATCCAAAGCTTGCCCCCACAGTCTCAGCGTGCTCTAGATGAAGGTGTTGGAGAACATCAGAATCTGAGGAAGAACAGAAGTTCAGATTTGGATATTAGATAGCAGGGAAACACACCAATGGAAACAGTCCCTTGTGACCTGAGAGTACGGTGAAGTCACCCTCTAAATTGTCTCCTTCTCCTCTTTCTTTTCTGCAGACCAACGGGTTGGGACATGTTTCTCTGCTTTGATTGGGGGCCGCTGTGCTGGCGACCTCCCTGGCCAATACACCAAGATGCAGTGCTGCTGTGACTCAGGGCGTTGCTGGGCCATTGGTCAAACTCCAGAAATGTGCCCTGTCCGGGGCTCCGGTAAGTGCAACACAAAGGATCTCCACCTGCTGCTGGGCCAACTTGTGGCTCTGCTATCTTGGTGACACCCCAGGGATGCACAGACATGGTGAATTGTCATCATGACACCCAGAGAAATTTCACATGGGAATGAATGGATCTTATGCCTGGCGTTCATTTGAAGGTGAGCCAGGTGAGTTCAGCCAAGGCAAGAGTTTATCCCCTTCCTCTTCCCCTTTTGCTATCTGTGGCTTTCACCATAACACCACAACCAATTGGGCCAAACAACAGTGAAGTCAGGCATTGGGAGGCAATCGGAAGGCACTACACTCTAGCCATCCATATATCTCTGCCTTTTTTGCTTTATCACTGACAAACCCTCCTCTGAGAAGGGTAAAGATTTATGGTCCCAGTTTGGCAGCCTTCTGTGTCTTGTCCTTTCCTGCTTGAAAGGAACTCCTGGTACCAGCTCCCCAACACACCACAGGAATCCAAATGCCCTACAAGCTGTATCTTATCATTTTTTCTAGTTTGTTGGGCATTACAGCCCTCCTCACCAACCTGCTGTGTTCCCATTAGCACCCACCCTGTCTGCTGTGTGCCTCTCCATCCCTCTACTTCTGTTCTCTGCACTCTGGCAGAGGCAGGCAGGGTTTTATTGCTCTCTTGGACAAGCACTAAGGCAGCTGCTTTGTTTCAGATGAGTACCGCAGGCTTTGCATCGAAGGACTCCCAGTCGTGCCAGGGTTCCCTGGGAGCTTTCCAGGAATTCCTGGATTTGGGCCCAATGGTGTTGGGCCAGGACTCAACGGGCCTGGAGGCATCGGACCAAATGGGGCAAATGGACAAGGTGGAATCCCAGGCCTGCCTGGAATGGGCCCGGGAAGTTCAAGCATTGGTAATTAAAATTACTGTCTTACTGTGCTGACCTGGTTTGGCTGCCTGTGTCAGAACATACGCAGCATGTCTGCCTGTGTGCCAGCCGTGTACACATGAGCAGAGCACTAGTGCTGTTAGCCAGATAGAAGGTTTATTTTGACACTGAGGGAGTGATGGGATGTGACACTAATGCTGTGCAGAATACTGAGCCCAGAAGGAGATCAAACAGTGTCTCCTGGCAGAGCAAGGAAGCTGAAGCTGGCTCCAGTGCGGAATAACTTTCTAATTACCAAACAGGAATGATGCTCTCACATCACTCCCACCCTCTCTGCTTCCCCTAAACAAACTGTTTTTCCCACTGTGTCAGACACTCTTTTTATACACATCTCTATATAGCTTTTTGCCAAGAACTGAGGCTTGTAAAAGTGCACTGCATGTCAGTAAATATTAATCCCCTTCGTGCTTGCTGTGCAACCCTAAGCATGCCTTAGGGTGGGGGTACACTGGGTATCACGGTGCCCACAGAGAGTTCTGATGCAGCTGGGTTTGTGCCTGCAGCACTTAGTGATCCTGCTCCAATGAGAAAATAAAAGGAAGGGAGCTGTAATTCTCTGTCTGATGCCACTTCTGTGCTTTCCAGGAACGGCGACTTTAAACCAGACCATTGACATATGCAAGCATTTCACTAATCTGTGCCTGAACGGGCGCTGTATCCCCACCCCATCCAGCTACCGCTGTGAGTGCAACATGGGCTACAAGCAGGATGTGCGTGGAGAGTGCATCGGTGAGTGGGATTTGCTGGATACATACAAACACAGGTCAGCTCCCAGAGCGCCCCAGCACCATGCCTGCCTGATACCACCTCGAGCTGCTGACCCAACAGTTCCTATTCTGGACTGTTCCTCACAAGAGGCTGCATTGGGCTCATGTCAGTTAATGAAGGTGCAAGAAGGTGGGAAGTATTTATCTGTCCAGCAAGGATGGCAGCGTTCCTCTGGTAGCCATAACCTTGCTATTGGTGTAGCTGCTTGACAGTGCTTGAACATCATCCCAGTGTAGAGCATATCTGTGTTCCCTCTGCTTTGCTCAGTGGGCAGAGCTTCCAAAAAGAAATGCAAGAGGATAGGTTGTCCAGTATCCTGACTGCAGATCCCTTTTTCTAACTGCCCTCTTTTTACATAATTGTGTACTCAGGCCTGATTGGCCTTATCCTCCCAGCAGCTCCAGGTCTGGGCTCCCCAGCAGTCTGACTGCTTTCTCCCTTGCTGGCTATGCTGTTGATGGGCACAGCAGCTCACAGAAGCTAGACTTTCCTGGAAGCTCTGTATGAGTTCCTTGCATGATGGTGACTCACAGACTTATACTTTTGTCCTTACAGATGTAGATGAGTGCTCCAGCAGCCCCTGCGTGCATGGTGACTGTGTGAACACACCTGGCTCCTATCACTGCAAGTGCCATGAAGGTTTCCAGAGCACCCCAACAAAGCAGGCTTGCATCGGTATGTTTTTTCAGTGTGCTGCACCAGTGTCAGCAGGATTATCAGGGAGTTAGGTATGAAAAGAGAAAGTAAAGGGGAAAAGCAGTGACATTCCCAGCACCTAACAACTTCCCAGCCAGGTATGTGATGGCATCCAGGTCAACTCAGCTGGGTTTTCAGTGGTGTCTCACAGTCTGTCTGGGAGAAAGTTTCCTCTGCCTTTATCTACCATAGAATTGGCTAACAGCAATCCAGGAACTTTTGGAGTTCTTTTAAAGAGATTAATTCTACTTTGAGATGATGTTTTCTTTTGATGAAAAGCTAGGATTTTGAGTAATTTCTGTATTAATGTAGAAGTAGTGGTTTCTGGCGAAGATCTGTCAGTGTCTTGCAGCAGAGTGGTACTCCAGGTGAGGTGCTATAAAAGAATTACGGGAAGATAATGTCCCGTGAGAAAAAAAGAAGTGACAAATTACCCTCTTAATGGCTGACCTTTTTTTTTATTTTGCAGTCAATGGTTGGTCCACTTCTTTCTTAATTTAGCACAGTGCACAGAGCAGGAATTTCTTACTCTGGCTTCCTCTTATTCCAAAGCTGTTTGTTTGGCTTTTTTTGTAGTCTGTTTCTTGTGCAGCATTACATAGATGGGCTCATATTGCAAGGAGAAGCTGCAGGGTGAGGCTAGGAGAAATGTGTGAAGTGGAATACTAACAATAGGTCTTAGTAGGGTTTTCAGGAGATCACGTTATCTCCCTCCAGGGGCATGATATCAAATGTTTCTGATAAAGGGATTTCCAGAGGAACTCCCAATGGCCTGACAATGTGAAAGCCTTTCCCTGATTTCCAATCTAAATCTGTTAGTTGAAAATTAAGCTGAATTCTTCCTGGATCTTTCCTCCTGGCCACAAAAATGAGCTCATCGCTGTCTCTTTTTCAGAATGTTTTTATGTGCTGGGAAACTGCAACCTGCAGCCCCTCTGATACCATCTCCTGTCTAGACAGCCTCTCAGTCTCATAAATAATCGCAGAATGGTTGAGTTTAATGTTTCTGATCGTGTCATCATCCTTGTTTTTACGTTGTCAACTTTTTCAATTTTGTCATTATCTTTTCTAATGCATGGTGCTAAAATTGGATGTAGTTCTCTACCTGTGACCTCCCTAGTTGTCAGGAGAAGAAACTATCCCACACAGCTTACACAGTGCTGTTCTGTTGGTGTAGCCCAAAGGAGGTTTCCTTTTGTTGCCAGCCATCCCATTTCATCTGTGATTCAGATCCTTTTCTGCCAGGTAACTTCTCCACCTATATCAGGGGTCTACAAAGAGTCTGTGTCTCCCGTTGCTATGGGGACTCTTGACTTCCTGTAATTTGCTCATAGAAGGGATCACCCTTTCTTTCCCAGCTTTTGATCAGCATCAGGATCAGCAGCAGTCCACTACCTGAGATATCCTCTTTGTCTTTCATCTTTAGCCATAGGCATTCATATCCTGTCTCCCTGAGAGAGTGCACACCGTGTCCTCGATCTGTGACACAGCACCTTCCCTGCTGCCATCCTTCAGTGAACCACACTGTATCCAACCTCCTGTCCAACTTCTGTACCCCAGCTTCTAACCAAGGATGTTAGGTTGGGTGTTAGGAAGAGTTGCTTTGCGAGGCACATGGTTGGGCATGGAACAAGCTCCCCAGGGCAGGGTCACGGCCTCTGGAGTTCAGGAAGCATTTGGACAACATACTCAGAAGTATGGTCTCACTTGCAGGGAATCCTATGTGGAGCCAGCAGCTGGACTCAGTGATCCTTATGGATCTTTTCCAGCTTGGAATATTCTGATCTATTCTCTTCTACCTGCTGTTTCTTTTGCTGAGACATTGGGACCACATCTCTAAGGCAGTTAGTAGTGGTTCAGAGTCCATGGTTTTGAATGGATTTCTTGATGCTACCATGGACTTAAACAGACCTAGGGTAGTTTCAGATATAAGGAAGGCCTGGGGACATAATGTTGATAGAGACATCATGGAAAGCCAGAAGTCCCAGAGACCAACTCCCAAATGTAGTGCTACTGCCAGAGCATGCAGAGAGCTTTCTTTACATGTTCACCTTCTGCAGTTTGTACGTAGTGGAAGTGTGTGATCCTGGAGAGGCTGAGAGCATTTTTCTGGTTTTCTCATGGAGCCCATAAGTCTGGAACTGCTCCATAATCCACCTGCCACTAATTTCCTATGTTTATTTCCTTACCAGATATTGATGAGTGCATCATGAATGGAGTGATGTGTAGGAATGGACGCTGTGTTAATACTGATGGCAGCTTCCAGTGTATCTGCAATGCTGGCTTTGAAATCACCCCTGATGGCAAGAATTGTGTTGGTAAGCTATTTTCTGATATGCTGTCATTCATCATCCTGGGAAGGCTGAGCTGAAACTAGGTCCTCCATGGGGACTGGTGTTTACTTCAATCTGAGCTGCATTTCATAGCATCATTGAATCATAGAATGGCTTGGGTTGGAAGGAGCCCCAAGGATCATCAGGTTCCCTCCTCCTGGGTAGATGCTGCCCTGACAGTGTGAATCTTGAAAGAAGAGATGTACCAAACGACAAAAGCATTTTTATAACGATGCTCCTGGAGTGTTCCTTTGGGTTTTTTGAGATCCAGGAGCTTGAGTGGGGATGGGTATGCAAGAAAGACATTCTCCATCACCTTGAGAACTGCTGCCTCCAGCAGCTAGTGTACAAGTCCTGCCGCGAGCTGGATCACTGAGGTGCTAAAGTGGTAGGGATGCATCTGGACAGCTCTTAGCAGAAGTAGCAGTGGGAACTCTGCCTTGATGATTAACAACTTTTGCCATAAGAAGCAATTTGACTACAGGATGGGTGACAGAAATGTCTGTGCACAGGAGAGTCCTGCTGCAGCTCTCAGACTCTGCTCATGTTTTCTGCTTGTCTTCCCCAGATCATGATGAATGTGCCACAACTAACATGTGCCTCAACGGGATGTGTATCAACGAGGATGGCAGCTTCAAATGTATCTGCAAGCCAGGTTTTGTGCTGGCTCCCAATGGGCGCTACTGTGTTGGTGCGTATGTCTCTGAGCTTGGTCTCTGCCTTGCTCTCTTCCTACCCTGTTGTCCACGTTGCTGGGGCTTTCAGTGGGTCTGAGGCCAAAGGAAGCTGAGAAAAAGCAAAACTGTTGCTATGCATCTCCTTCTCTGCTGCCAGAAATTCCCCTCTCCAGTGGAATGGACAAGATGCAAAAAATGTTTTTGCACCTCCACTGTATCAGTGCAATTTTGAGTTTAAATCCTCTTTCCATGGAAGGTTAAGTAGATCTATGAGGCTCTCTATGGCATACATAATGTGAGCTGACAGCAGTCTTCTCCAGATTCTCAGCAGCCTCTAGAGTGTGTTCCGTGAGGATTTGTCATCTGCCAAAGACAGGACAAAGTTCAGGATATGAAGGCAGAGTGGAGGAAGGAAGGAGAACTTAGCACTCCTCTAATACTGCTGTGACACAGGATGAATTCTCTAGCTCACTGCTCTGTTAACGTAGGAGGGACCAGACCCTGCTGCTCTGAGAGGGACTGAGTCTCAGGAGACAACCAGCCCGCTTTTCCTTTCCTTGAACCATTAGTAGGGGACATGATGCTCCAAACTGCCCCGCTGGCTCCCCTGTAAACTCCAAATCTCCACGCAGAATAAACCAAAGCCCCCTTCTGTGTCTTCCTGCCCCAGGTTTGCTAACAGCTGCCTTGTGGTTCTTTTTCCAGACATTGATGAATGTGAGACACCAGGAATCTGTATGAATGGCTGGTGCATTAACACAGAGGGCTCCTTCCGATGCGAATGCCTTGGAGGCCTGGCTATTGGGGTGGATGGACGGGTCTGTGTGGACACCCACATGCGCAGCACATGTTATGGAGGCATTAAAAAGGGCACGTGTGCCCGTCCCTTTCCGGGGGCTGTCACCAAGTCTGAATGCTGCTGTGCGAACCCAGATCATGGCTTTGGAGAGCCCTGCCAACCCTGCCCTGCCAAAAACTCTGGTAAGCTCCTTTTCCCATATGGGTTTGCAAAAAGCCAGGAATGTGCTCGGAGACATTGAGTCTGTGATGGGTTGTCAGTGAGATGCCCTAGAGAGCCTGGCAGTGGTATGGTAAAGACATGGGCAGGGAGAAAGGGACAACACCTTGCAGTCAGCACATTTAGGTAGGATCAAAAGCAAACTTTACACTGATCTCATTGCAGGGATTCTCACAGTTTTGGATTCCTAATTATTCCTAGAAGAGTATCAGATCTAAAATACATATTGCATAAGCGTAAACAAACTGTTTGGAAGCCCACAAATGGTATTGTAACAAGCAAACTATAAATTCAGTGTTACTCAGCATTAATTTAACTGTACTTAAATTGTCCAGAAAAGCTGATGACTCTACTGTGCTTTCTACGTAGCTGAATTCCAGGCACTCTGCAGCAGTGGCATTGGAATAACAGCTGATGGCAGAGGTACGTGCATCCCACATGCTATACTCTAAATAGACACATCTGAAGTCACTCTCAGGTCTTTCTTTCAGCTGCTTTTAGCTGAGTGTGCATTCATCTGTGTGACTGTGGGAGCATGTGTCATGAGAGACTTAGTGCTGTGGAGGAGAGTTAAAACATTGTGCATGTGTATGTGAGAGCTGCTGGTGAGTAAGTGCAGGGGAGGTTGCATAGCCAGGGTGGGTGTAAGTGCATGCAAGAGCATACTTCTGTGGTGAGATGTGGGCTTGGGCAGAATGGGAAAGGGGCATTCTTTGTCTTTTCTCCTCCCTACAGTACCATGAGTTAATGTTAAGTAAACATACTATCATAGAATCATTTTGAGTTGAAAGGGACCCTCATCTTGTCCAACTTCCATGCAGTGGACAGGGACACTACAGCTCCATCAGGGTGCACCTGTTCCAGTGCCTCACCACCCTTATTGTAAAAAACTTCTTCCTTATATCCAATCTAAATCTCCCCTCTTTTGAAACCATTTCCCCTTGTTCCATCAGTTTGAAACCATATTAAACATCCCTGAGGACTGGGTATTGAATCAAGTGGTTGATTTCTGGCACCCTTTGGGAACTACATTACTGGGGGTGTGCACACAGAGTTTGACTTTATGCCTTGCTTTGATAGGAATAAAGAGCATGGCAGTTACATCTTCTTGCTCATTTCATTCCTATGCCCTCCATCTCCTAGGCTGCAGACCAGGAGGGTTCACAGTCTCCCAAGGAGTGGCAGCTGAGAATGCAAGTTGTGCTGCATGAGATGTGTTGCTGGGGGGCTGCTCTGCCAGCCCTGGGCAGTGCTTGGGTTAGCAGGAAGAGAGCAAAGCAGATGGATAACTACAGCCTTTCAAAACCTTCCAAATGGGAATGAGCCAGAGGCAAATCACTGGTGACTTCTCGGGCTTCCTTCCAGGGCACTGTTTCTTGGCCAAAATCGTTCTCAGGCTGATGATAAGATCCATGCAGGATGCTAGTGTCAGACATGCTCTGGTCAGCCTGGAATTGCCCAGAGCCAGGATTATGTACACTCAGCACCTCTCCAGAGTTGCAACTCCCTGTGGATATAAGTGAACCCTGACTGCATGGAGACTAAGACCAGCAGTGTCTGGTCTCTGCGCAGTCTTGACGTTGCCTGGGCTTACCATGTGGGACCATGGCACTGTGAGGACACTGCTATACAAACAAAACTTGCTTTGTTCCGTTGGAAGACTGTTTCTTTCTATGGTGGAATCTCTTTGCCTGGCAACCAGAGCTTTGTTCATAGTGAGCAGGAGGAGCTGCCCACCTGAATGCTACCCTTCTACCTTGCTTTCTACATGTACAGGGCACACGGTTCTTTAGCAGATGCAGCACCCTCCTCTTTAGGACACAGCTCCCACTGTGGGGGGAAATAGGAGGTTGGTGATGGCAGACACCTCTGCCTCTTACTGCCAGACCCCTGCAGACCTCAGCCAGCTTGCCATGCACACCAGCCTATGGTACCCTCTGCACATCACTGCAGAGCTGCCCCAGAATTTTGTAGACTGGGGCAAATTTATCCAAGGTGCTTTAGAAGTCTTTGAAACGGAAGTTTTCGTACCTTGCAGGCATTGGCTCATGGCACTAGACTCACCCAGGCATAACACACCCCTCATTTCATTGCCCTGCCATCACCACACACTCTTCAGAGCCCCTGGTCTTCACAGGGTGCCAAACTGCTTTCCATCAGTTCTTTGAGCAGAAGGAAAAGAAAATTTACTTTGACCTGACCAGTACATGTTCCAGCCTGACAACTTTTTGTTCAGGGAGTCTGTGCAAGTGCTCAGCTTGAGCACCATGGCTGGGCTAGGGGCTGCAAGGATTCGGTGCCACTGAAACAGCTTTGCTGTGACCATCTAGACATGGGCATGACCCTTCGCTGGCCCCACTGCCCACAGGGTGCTCTCCAGCATGGCTGGGTAATGTTAGCCCCGTTTTGCCCTCAGCAGTGGACCCCTACAGTAGGGCTGTATATGCATCAGCAGGTTGTCTATCATGCTCTGTGCTTACCCCAGTTATCCCAGCATCCTGCTAGGAGCACTTTCCAAACAGCTTCTTCTTCCCAGTTCTTCCAATGAACAGGACAGTTAAATGGTCTGACCTGAGTACCTGGGACAGTGATACTGTCAGGAGACTCAGGATCAAAACAGGGAGACCTAGGCATGCTTGGTGTGGTAATACATCTGGGTTCATCTCTACCCCTTATCCAGTTCTCTCCTCCTGAGCTCAGAGCTCTGTGCTGGGTAAGTTGTGCATCCCCAGCACTAAGTCACACAGCTCCAAAGCACCAAGAGGAGAGCAGTAAGGCTTCCCAGAACCTACTGGTTTATACCAAGGGGTAGGTAGGCTAGGAATGAGGGATTTCTGCAGAGGAGTGACTCAGCTGGCCATTGGCATCAATAAACGATGAGGAATTTGAGTGTGGAAGATCTCTGTGTCTATGGTTGGCCATGATCCATCTAATTTGTCCTCTTTCACTATGCAGACATCAATGAGTGTGCCCTCAACCCTGACATCTGCCCCAACGGCATGTGTGAGAACCTGCGGGGGAGCTACCGCTGCATCTGCAACCTGGGCTACGAGTCTGACCCCACGGGCAAGAACTGTGTGGGTGAGTTTGGGGCATCCTGGGTTGGTGTGGCATGGGGAAGCAGCAGTTCAGTGCTAGGAGAGAGGCAGTGCAGATGCAGCACGTGAAGCTGTGAGGCAGTCACAGACCTTCACAGCACAGCTGTGCAGGATCTTAAGGCAGTACAGCAGCTGATGCCCTGCAACATCCCTACCTTGTCCCAGTGGAAAAGGACAAGGAACTACATGAGAAGTTGGTGTGTGGGATTTAACACACTTTTCACGTTGCATTGCTGTAAGGATGGAACTGCATTTCCTCCTCACTGTCTCCCTAAACCTTGCTCTAGGATTGCTCAGGAGGGGCAGGCCCCTCTAGAACACAATTCAGGCCACCCCAAGTCTGATTGAGGAACACCATATCACCTGCTGTCTACCTTCCATTGACTGGATAAGGAGCTTGGATAGAAGGAAGGGGTAGGTGACCTAAATCACAGGAGTTCTGGTGGAGGAGCCCTCCAAAGTGACCTATTTCAGCCTCCTCCTTGGAGCAAAACTGCCACCAGCACCTGGCGATGATATCCAGGTATCAGGCCTGGAAGCACCAGACCCCAAGAGAGACGAGGGGAGTGAGCTGTAGGAAAGATGCTGGGCTGTGTGTGGTGGACTGACCTACCTTAGAAATGCCACCCAACTCAGCTAAGTCCCTAAAGAGGTGCATCTCACTGCATAGTGTTGTTGCAGACCACTGAAAGCAGTCAGTGTGTGGAAGATGATTGTTTTGTCTCATCTTTCCTCAGTATTTGTCTGTAGACCTGTGTGTATTCACTCACATACTTTATGTCCTGTGCAGTGTTATCTGGGCGTTTCTCTGCCTCTCAAACTGCCAGAGCGCTGCAGGAAGGCGCACGCTGATGTTGTAGCTCAGAAATCCTGTTTCTGTACCCACAGATGTTGATGAATGCACTGTCAACCGTTTGCTGTGTGACAACGGGCTGTGCCGCAACACCCCTGGCAGCTACACCTGCACCTGCCCCAAGGGCTTTGTCTTCAGGACTGAGACAGATACCTGTGAAGGTAATGCGACCCTAAGGCAACAGAGAGCATCTGTGTAAAGGATGAGCTGTGTCTTGTGATCCTGCCTAAAAGGAGCTCAAGGTTCAGTGTGGCTTTGGTTCTCTTTTAACCACACTGGTTTGAACTGGAGTAGATCCAGGCTTTGGGATGTTTTATTTTTTTAGGGGGGTGAATCTCACTCTTATTTCAAAATAGAGGACATCCAAACCCAAAACATCCTGGCCTTTTGGTGACCGAAAACTAGAACAATTTCCTCTAGGCTTCCCAAATTGTAGCTGAAGCCTAACCAAAATTACAAGTTTTGGGGGTTTAATTGAAACCTTACAGCATAGAGTGTGAGAGATTTGTTTCCCAGCCACAAAGCCCCAAAACAGTGGCACTTTATCCATGTGTTTAGACGAAACCCTCATTGTTTGTGACAAATGGCAAGTGCTGCGTAGACTCACATAGCTTATGAAGGCCATGCTCAGTGCTGTGACTGCTCCACCTTAGCCAGGAGCAGCCTGAGCAAGTGAGTCCATCATTCCCCCATAGTTTTCATCCTTAACCTCAGTGCATCCATTCCCTCAACCCTGAAGCAGCTCGCTGTAGTGCTGTGTGCTGTCAGTGCCTGTTCTCCTTGAGATGATGCATACTTGAGTTGTACATGCAGAATTTGAATAGCCTGGGCTGGTGATCCTCTGCACAGTGAAAATCCCCCTTCTTCATATTTGCCTCCTGTCTCTTCAAGTACCTGGCCCAGAAGTCTGGGTCCCATGGCACTTACCACAATGACAGTCCTTTTCTTTCTGCAGATATCAATGAATGCACATCTAACCCTTGTGTGAACGGTGTCTGCAGGAACAATGCTGGCTCCTTTGCTTGTGAGTGCTCCCCAGGCAGCAAGCTGGATCCCAGTGGCACCATCTGTGTAGGTAAGGATATTGCTTTCTGGAGGCAGATCTGGGACACTGCCCTGCCCTGCATCACCCTTTGCAATCCTAGCTTAGGAATGGGGATCTATTGAGGCTTTCTTTTTCTCACCTTGCATTTATTTGCTTGTTGGTAACAATGAACATCTCTGTCATGCGTCCAGGAAGCCTGAAAAGCTGCAGTTCCCAGCAATGCTCAGAGCACTGTCACAGAGAAATCCATAAATACACTGCAGCAAGACAAAGAGCCAACGTGGGGTTTGAGGGGACCCTACAGGGCATCAGGATGGTGGGTTCTTATTTACCAGATGGATTTGTGCTGAGATTAAGGCATGCCAGGATAAAGCACATCCCTTGTTATCAAGATGGTGAGCTGGTACTTGCTTCCTAGATGGTCAGCCCTTTGCAGAGCAATGATGTGTGGTGACCTGGGACAGCAAAGCAGAGTGACCCAAATGAGAAAGAGGCTGGAAATAGGAAAAGGGAAGGACACAGAACTGTTGAAATAGCTGTATCAGAGAGCACAGGTACGCTGTTCTGCAACAGTGGTAGGACTAGGCTCTGGGAAAGAGCTAAGTTAGGGTCCATGCTACAAAATCCTTCATCCCACAGCCTGAAAGATAAAGTGAGGCCAAAAAGCGAGTCACACACTCAGGAATAGTTTATCCTACTTGCCTCTTGTGGAAAGCTGGCTGTTGTGAAGCTGGGAAACATGGCCAAAGACCACTCTTCACTCATGCCTTGCCTTTGCCCCTGCAGACAGCATGAAAGGGACTTGCTGGCTGAACATCCAGGATGGACGTTGTGAGGTGAACATCAATGGGGCCACACTGAAATCAGAGTGCTGTGCTACACTGGGAGCAGCATGGGGAAGCCCCTGCGAGCGCTGTGAGATTGGTAAGGTTCTGCTTGGCAGGAAGGCAGGCTGCAGCCCATTTCTCTGCTAACAATCCTCTTGTTTCCTGTTTTCTTGCAGATACTGCCTGTCCCCGGGGCTATGCCAGGATGAAGGGGGTTACTTGTGAAGGTAAAGTGCTGCAGGACACAGAGGACTTTTTAATTGGGAACATAGTCATTGTTTATTTGCTGGCTTTATGCATCTTTGAGTTTGGACACAGTCTGATGAGGACCTGTGATTTTTGTGTTATCTCTTGCTTTGGTGCCTGCCCTGAGCACTGCAGCTGGAGTATGGCCAGTGTGTAACACCAGTGTGTTCAGACACAGTACTGACGTCTGTGAGTCCTCGTGTTTCTCTGTCAGCACTATGCCAGCTGTGACCTGTGCTGTCCTCCGTCTGCTCATCTCTGACACTGTGATGCAACCTTCTTGCAAACATCTCTGTATGTGGCTGTGGCTGTGCCTGGAGGGTGTTTTTCAGTGTGACGAGACACCAGTTTTTGCCAGCTGGGCAGCTCTGGGCTCTTTCTGGATCCCCAGAAGTCCCTCTGTGCCATGCTAGTTGTGACTTTGTGCCACTCTCATGCCTGCCTTTTGCTTTGCTGCCAACAGATGTGAATGAGTGTGATGTTTTTCCTGGTGTCTGCCCAAATGGTCGCTGTGTGAACACAGCTGGCTCCTTCCGGTGTGAGTGTCCAGAAGGACTGACCCTCGATGGCACTGCTAGGACATGTGTGGGTAAGAACTTCATCTCATCCAGACTCCTGATCCCCATCAACTATCCCTACTTAGCCCCAACCATTCCCTATCCCACCACACTTGGTTCCCAATACCACTGCTGTCTGAAGCACAAAATACTCATTAGAAGCTGCCAAACCAAGCAACCCCATCAAAGCAAGTCTGCCACTGCTTCATGCCCCCATGTGCAGCCAGTAGTGTAATCACTGTTGTTAGGTAGACTTAATGGGTAACCAGTTCTGTGTGCTGCATTTTCAAGGGTCCGCTGCTTCTGATAATGGTTGGTTATTACAGTGATTAGACTTTAAATAGAGGATGTAACAGCATTAGTTAATGACCCTGCCCTGGAGCCTTATAGAAACTTCTGCCTGCTTTCTTGGCACACTGTGACAACCCCATGCCCTCCAGAGGCCATCTGCATTACTAGCTCCCTATGAAGAGCCCATTCTGTGCCCCAGTACCAGCAGTGACAGACCAGCCACATCCATTCTAATAATCTTTATTAGCATCCCAACAAAGGTGGCCGTATCAAAATGATCCATATCTGGGCATTGAATGGAGGATGCATTCCAGCCCCAGTCAGAGCTATCTTAAGGACGATGCTCTGTGCCACAGGGCTTGTTCCAGAAAATGATATCTCTGACCTTCCCAGAGATCAGGTGCTGCAGGAAGGCATTCAGCTCTGCTCTCTCACCAGATGTGCGTGTGGAACAGTGCTACATGAAGTGGGATGAAGATGAGTGCACGGAGCCTCTGCCGGGCAAGTACCGGATCGACATGTGCTGCTGTTCTGTGGGCTCAGCCTGGGGCATCGATTGCGAAGAATGTCCTAAGGTTGGCTCTAATGAGTACAAGGCCATCTGCCCAAGGGGACCTGGCTTTGCCAACCGAGGGGATGTGCTTTCCGGCAGGCCCTTCTACAAAGGTAAGAAGGAAGAGAGGAGCTGCTAATTGTAGGCTGTCCACAGCCCATCTCAATTACAGCTCAAGGAAGCTGCTCCCTGCTCTGGGACCCTAAATTCATTGCAGGCATCCCCTCCCTGGAACACTTACTTTTTATCTTCTTGCACAGATGTGAATGAATGTAAAGTCTTCTCTGGCCTGTGCACTCATGGGACCTGTCGAAACACCATTGGCAGCTTCAGATGTATCTGTGGCAATGGCTTTGCTCTGGATGCTGAGGAGAGGAACTGCACAGGTAAGAGAAGAACAACCACCCTCTGAACCACTCTCTTCCATCTCACTGCCGTGACTGCCTTGTGGGGTGCTCAGCGTGGTGGTACCCAGAGGATTCATGGCAATTGTTGTGTGGATATGCAGAGAAGCCAAGGGCAGGTCACAATCAGAAGACTCCTCCATCTTGTGGGAAGAAGGATTGGTTCTGCACCAGAGAATTCTTCACTGCTATCTCTCCCTTCAGGGAGCAGACATCTTTGGTCTGCCTGGGTGGATCTGCCAATCCAGGGCCATAAAATTCAACATGCAAGACAAGCAGCCCAGTGCCAGCTGTAGCAGTGCTTGTAGCCTGTTCTGCCATGACTGCCTGCTCTTCATTCCCCACAGATATTGACGAGTGCCGCATCTCGCCAGACCTGTGTGGTCATGGCACCTGTGTCAACACGCCGGGCAGCTTTGAGTGTGAGTGCTTCGAAGGCTATGAGAGCGGCTTCATGATGATGAAGAACTGCATGGGTAAGGGCTAATAACAGCACCCTTACTGTTTTTCAATGCAGCAGATCTGGTAAAGGTTCTCCTGCCAAGCTGCTGTCTTTCTCATTTTCTCTCTGTATCTGGACACTGCTGATTACAAAAAACAGGACCTGGGCCCGCAGAGGTGCTATAAAAAGTTTGATTAGCTCTCTGTTCTTTGGTGTCAGGCCAAATCTGTACATTGCCTTCTAGAGGTATCACAGGAGTCCCCATGCTGAAGTGATACCTGGCCAAGTTGAGTTCTCTGTCTTGCCTAGATTGCAAAGATAGAACTGGGCTGAAGGGCAGCACCAGTGAGAGAGATAAAGGTCTGTGTGTGTGAGCTGAGAGAACCACAGATGTTCCTGGGATGACAGCAAAGCGTATGCAAAGTGAAGTCAGGAGTCTGTGACACAGCACCACCTCTCAAGAGCTAAAGCAAGCAAAGGGAAAGGCCACATCCCCAGCAAGCATTGGCTTGAGGTCTGGGCCCCTCAAAGAAGGAAGGCAAAAATACAAATATGTAACCTCTACCTCCTGACAGATCTTGTACCTTCTGTGGGTCGATAATCCATCAACAATTGTCCTGATGCTGACCCTGCTAGGGAACAGTAGCACCCCTGAGAGCAAGGACAGAGTACAGTGAAGTTGACAGAAACAGGGGACACAACTGGGAGCTTTCCCTCAGAGACATCTATTTATCAGGACCTTCTCAACTGGAAGCCAGAACTTTTGTCCAGCACCTGGGCTGATGGTGCCTCTGAGCTGAGGATGAAGATGGGCCAACCAGGCTGCTGGGAATAGTGTGTGGCCCAGGGGAGCATCCATGGCTCTTCTTTGCCATGACATGGAGTGGGACATCATTGGTCCTGCCCTGCCATGGTGGTCCTGGCCACAATTCCCTCAGCTGTGGAAGCACAGAGGTGAGCCCATACCGGGAATTCAGGGAGCCAGAAAGCCAGCTTGAGTGCCTAAGCATCCATTTTTGAACCTCTTATCTAATTGGTATTTGATCAGCTGCCTTCTGATCTTGTCTGGAACCACTGTCACTAATCCAAGAGCAGAGTCCATGCCTGGTGTTTCCATTCCCATCATATGGGGATACCGCCCTTATGCTTGGGGATTAGCTCATGCTCAGTGGAGCTCTGCCAGGCCAGTAGCTTGAACTTAATGGCTTTGAGCTCCAATTTTCATACATATTTGGCTTTTCCCTCCGTGTGACCACTCAGCTCTTTCTACTACTTTTCAGCCTTTTCTTACATGACCATTAATTATTGCCACTGATTGTTTACATATCCACGCTCCTAAGCATACACCCATCTCAGGCGTGAGTGATATGGTATGTTCAACTCTTTTGTTTTCATATTCCACTGCAAAATGTTTCTCAACTTGTAGATCTTCTTGTGTGGTGCATCCACAGCTGTCCTCCTGTGATTAACCTGGGTTACTTACCTGCCCTAAATGCTGTCACAAATGCTACACTGCTCATTTTAATCCACTTACATGTAGTTCATAAATGCTCTTGTCAGCTATATTAACATCAGATTACTGCTGAAATAAGTAGACTTATTATCTCCATTCTTATATATAAATTTATCCATAGACATAAATGATACATACATGACAAATTTTGATCTTTATAGCACTGCTTCGCCTCCTTCTGTCACTGCACAGCTTAGAATCATGTGCCATTAAATCAAATGCCTTCATTAGCATCAGAACATGGAGATGTCTCCTAAGTGCCATACATTACTCAGCAACAGATCACTCATTTGATAACTTGGGTTTCTTCCAGCTCTGAATCTTGCTGTTTCATCCAATTTTTCTGCAGTTGCTTTCTGTTGAATCTTTCCAAAATGACTGTTAACCTGATCTCACTTGTCAGTGATACATAATCAATTGCTGTTGTTTCTACACTTTTCCTTGGGATTGGAATCTGCAGCAGTTTCACAGCAGCTTCATCCCTTGAGAAATGCACTGACAGCCTCAGTGCCCAGTCCCCCACATGTAGCACATAGCAAGTCCTTCATGAGAATTGCTGATAAACCAGCAGCATTCTTCTACCCCGCTCTATTTCCAGTTATCACTGTTAAGACTTCCCTGCACTTGTGCCTTTGGTCATCCTTTATCATCGGCCATTCATCTCCACCAAGTCAGCCAGACTGTGGCTGTCCTCCATCTCCTGGCATACCATGGTCCTCCTTTTATCTGACTAGCTAGACTAACTTGTTTGGATAACTTAGTCTTAATATTGTGCTTTTTCTGCTTTGGCATGGAATTTCAAACCGTATCAATCTGTGACATGATCCAATACAATTTATTTTTCTTATTTAGTTCCCTGGGTTCTTTAATATGTCTCACTGCTCTGCTATTGGAATGGATCCCTGTCTTTTCCATACAATTTATAGCCTGGATTGCAGCATCTCGGGCTGATCACCTTTCTTCCACTTTTCTGAGCTACTGAGTGGGTCACAGTCCCCACTGATGACTTTCAGTAATGAGATTTCTGATGTTATTATACAAAGGCATTGTGTTCCTTTCTTTTTACTTTCTTCCCTTCCCTTCCCTTCCCTTCCCTTCCCTTCCCTTCCCTTCCCTTCCCTTCCCTTCCCTTCCCTTCCCTTCCCTTCCCTTCCCTTCCCTTCCCTTCCCTTCCCTTCCCTTCCCTTCCCTTCCCTTCCCTTCCCTTCCCTTCCCTTCCCTTCCCTTCCCTTCCCTTCCCTTCCCTTCCTTCCTTCCTTTCTTCCTTCCTTCCTTCCTTCCTTCACTCCCTCCCTCCCTCCCTCCCTCCCTCCCTCCCATGTTTTTAGTGTCTAGCTACCACCATTGCACCATTCCATTGGTTCTCTTTGTGGTCTTTGTTTTGTTTGCTTTTTATCTGTTCATTGCTTTGTTTTTTTTCCTTTTTTTTTTTTCCCTCCTTAATGCATTTATAAACTTTACTGTCTTATTTTTTTTTCTTTTTTAGTGCCAGCAGCCAGGTTTTGTCTTAGTTTGGCTGGATCACATCACAGCAGTTTCAGCTGTTTAAGGAATTTCTCCAGTTTCTAGTTAATTCAGTCACCTTGTACATGTGTAATTTTCTCAGATGTGTACAGACAAGCTATTTCCTGATCACGTGTGTGATACTGGGGCTGTCTCAAAGGCTGTTGCCGATGAAGTCTGTCTGGTGATCTTCTGTCAGTGATGAATTTTCCAGAGATCTCTCACTACGTTGACAGGACTTTTGGAAATCAACTGAGAGTGGTGGGATGGGAACTAGGAGCTCTCCATCCAGTCCTTGCTAGCTAATCTGCACAAAGCTAATTTCTTATTTCCTTCTAATGTCACACTTCACATTTTGCTGAGCTCAGCGCAAGAGTTGCTATTACCATAAATGCAACCATAAGTTCACTGCTCTCACCCAAGTCCTGTTAATTAGGAGATGTGCCTCTGCTTTATGATCTATCTCTGGTGGTGAAGCTGTGCTGCATGGCACCAGCATCACCCTATCATCTGAAAAGCCCAGCTGAAGGGTTCTGTCAGCCACTTTTCATGTCACCCTCTGCAGATATCAATGAGTGTGAGCGAGACCCACTGCTGTGCCGAGGTGGGATCTGCATGAACACAGATGGCAGCTTTGAATGCATCTGCCCCCCGGGACACGAGCTGACTTCGGAAGGGAACACTTGCATAGGTAAGATAATGGAAAGCTATGTTACGACCAGAGTCTGGTCAGGATAATGATGTGGGGAGAAATGAGTGTCAAGCTCGGCCTGGGAATGTCCTTCCAATCCCTTGTATGAGTAGAATACATTCCACCAGGAAGGGCTGAGGTTACTCCTGGGAATTCATTGCATTTAGGATGTCTCTTATTCTAACTGCTGTTCACTAAAGACTGAGCAATAGGGTGATGCTAAGGCAACGGAAAATCTGAGTTTCCTTCTAACTGCTTTATCTCTGTCTTTGCCAGTAAATGAAATATCATTCCCAAACCTGGAGCCCCATGACCTCTACCCACACCCTAACTCTTCACCTCCCAAGCAGGTTGCACCTCAAGCAGGAGTGGTTCCTTGTAATCTCTGAAATGTAGACCCAGTGTGACGAGGTGTCAGGGGCTGTTATGTGTTAAACACCAAATTCAGTTTTAGTTCTCTTTAGGTTGTTTGCATGGCCATAACCTGTAAGCTGTGCAAAAGGCATGTGAGCAAAAGGAACTTGACCACGACGCTCTGAACTGAGGCTAGGTTCTAGCATGACCAGGAAGGAGTCTGATTCAGGTTTTGGGAAGTCATAAACAATACTAAGTAATGATGGGAGAAGGCAGTGAATTGTGAGGATTTGCTGGCTCAGAAAGGATGAAAAAATGAAAGAGTGAAATCATACCAGCCCAGAGCTGAGCCTAGGATCTGCAATCCTGACTTGGGGATCAGCCTGCTTTCTCATCTTAGGACAGAAAGTGTGTGGGGGTGTTTCAGGTCCAAAAGCAAGGACAGATCCAAGTTTGGAAGCAGCAGTTATGAGTACCCAGAGCTGGGTGCCAGATGATGCTCAACGTGGCATCAGGATGGCTGGCTGCTCAAAATGTTCTTTCCACCACAGATATCAATGAATGCTCCCTCAGTGACAACCTGTGTCGCAATGGACGCTGCGTCAACGTCATTGGCACCTACCAGTGTGCTTGTGATTCGGGCTTCCAGGCCACGCCAGACAGACAGGGCTGTGTCG
The DNA here is from genome assembly GCF_023343835.1 of Lagopus muta. NCBI lineage: Eukaryota > Metazoa > Chordata > Aves > Galliformes > Phasianidae > Lagopus > Lagopus muta. Next base: position 4,429,683 of record NC_064458.1, on the reverse strand, counting down.
GTGAGTGCTCTGCTTCGCCCAATGCTGTGCCAAGACCTCAGAGCTCCTGGCCTTGTACCTCCTGTGGTGCTCAGTGGGGTGCCTTAGCTCCGGATGAGGGGTGAACTTTTTGCCTGAGCTGCTGGCAGACCAATGCTCTTGACAAAGGGTTCTAATCAACTATTGTGAGTTGACAGTGATGCTTTCATCTGTCATGGGGGAGCTCTTCAGTAAGGCCACCACAAAGGCCCCTCACCCACTTTCTCTCTTTCCATACTGGCACTGTGTCTGAGCAGCTCTGCTGCAATGCATGTAGTCCGGATGGTGACTCAAGCAGACTCTGACCTCTCCTTTCTCCCCCAGATATTGACGAGTGCACCATAACCAATGGTGGCTGTGACACACACTGCTCCAATTCAGAGGGTAGCTATGAGTGCAGCTGCAGTGAAGGCTATGCACTGATGCCAGACAAGAGATCATGTGCAGGTGAGCAGTAAGCCTGGCTCTCATAGATCCTGTCCTGGAGTTCTCTGTGTCCATTGCCCATAGCACTGGATTCAGGGTGAAAGGTTCTCATTTTTGGGTCACCTTCCAGAGAGGTGATTTCTCTGCACTACTCTTTGCTTTGCACCTCACTTTGGGACCCCCAGTCGTGTAACTGCATGATTTGTTACACAGCCCCACCTGTGACTCCCTCCTGCCCCTGCTGTTCCCACAGCATATTTTCCCACACTCTAACATCTATACTTCAGCAACAGTCTCCTTTTTTCTAGATATTGATGAATGTGAGGATAATCCAGACATCTGTGATGGTGGACAGTGCACAAACATCCCTGGGGAGTATCGCTGCCTCTGCTTTGATGGCTTCATGGCATCCCTGGACATGAAAACTTGCATCGGTGAGGACAAGGCTGTGCCCTGGGTATATGCCAGCACTGGATCTGTAGGCTGCTGTTGCAGAGAGAGAAGCAGAAGCATGCCCAAGGGTCGGAATATGGTTATTGTGGTGCTCAAAGTAAATCCTTCTTCTTCTGCAGATGTGAATGAATGTGATCTTAACTCTAACATCTGCCTGCACGGCGAGTGTGAAAACACAAAGGGCTCCTTCATCTGTCACTGCCAGCTGGGCTACTTTGTCAAGAAGGGAACCACAGGCTGCACAGGTGAGAGCACGCCAGACGTGGAGCCAGGAGTGCTGGTAGGAACCCTCACAAACACCCATAGCAGCTGCCATGGAGGGAACGTCTTCCCTCTGATGGGGATACTGTGGGCACCCAGGAATGTACTTTGAGCTGGAAGCCCCTGCTGGGCAGGCAGACATTGGCAAGGAAGATTTCAGACGGGGTAACACTTTCCTGGTCTATAACTGAATCAGGGACCTGCCGTTCCTTTTATCTTTATATTCCAGTGGGGAGTATAGATCTCTTCAGCTCAAGGATATGACCCTAGGGCAGCCTGTTTCACAAATCACCTTGTTCTTGTTCCCTGGGGTTCAGGCTCCCAGGAGCCATCAGTTTCTTGAGCAGTTAGCAGGATGTCACCTGGCTCCCTCATTGTGTCTTTGGGAAGCTGAGCTCTGTCATAGTCTAATGTCCTTCCTTTCTGCAGACATTGATGAATGTGAGATTGGGGCCCACAACTGTGACATGCATGCCTCCTGCATCAACGTGCCTGGGAGCTTCAAGTGCAAGTGTCGCACAGGCTGGCTTGGAGATGGGCTGAAGTGCAATGGTGAGTTCTCAACCTTGAAGAGGATGTTGATGTGCTCTGTGGGTACCTCTGAGGGTTGGGCTGTGTTGGCATTTGTGCTTACAATGTTCTTGAACCCCCCCTAGATGTTGATTTTGTAGGTGGAGAGTGTCTGCAGGTGTTGGCACTGTCAGGCTCTGCAACTATACCTGAGAAGGACATGGCAATTAATGTTGGAGTGAGGGCATGTATTTGAGGGATGCGGAGTGTGTGGGTGATGTTGAGGTGTGTGCTGAGTGTCTGACTGGTACCATGGCTGTATGGCGGTGTGTTGGTGCGTGGTGTAGAATGTGCAGGGATATGTGGGTGTGGGAGGTATGTGGGGTTGTGCTGTGTGTATGGTGCTTGTACCTGAGTGCAGGGATTTACTGGATCCAAGTGTAGGGTGTGTATAAAAGGATGCACAGTGTATGCATGGTATATGTGCCTGAACTGGGGATGCATGAGGGATATGGATACGTGTGCATGAGTGTTTCTCACTGCCAGACTTTGTTGGCACTGCCAGGGGAGTGTGTAATGGCCATGGAGCCTCACAGGTGCTCTAAGAGCCTGGAGGCTGTAGCCTCCTGGGCCGCTTATGTGTCCACCTGGAGCACATCCCTGCAGTCCCTACACGAGCTCTTCATGCCTAGAGGAAAGGCCAGAGGCAAAATACTGAGGGGGTGCTTCTCCCTGCCCAGACTTGGACGAGTGTGCAACAGAAGAGCACAAGTGCAACCTGAATGCCAACTGCATCAACACACCAGGCTCCTACCGCTGTGCCTGCCGAGAAGGCTTCAATGGAGATGGCTTCTCTTGTTCAGGTGAGGCCCACAGACCCGCTTAGCAGCAGGAATGTGACTTAACTGTCTTGCTTGTCTCATCTCATCTTAACTACCAACTTCTCTTGGCATCTGGCTGCCTGTGGGCAGCTCCCCAAACCAGATATCCCCTAAAAGCAGCCTGCCTTGCAGAATAACTGTTGAGGTACATTAGGGAGAGATCCACCTTCTTCTCAGGTGTTCAGAGAAGTTCAGGACGATCAGAAGTATTGCAGTGCCTTTTCTTTGCAGCCTTCTAGCAGAGGGGAGGGAACAAGCTTGTGGGAATGTCTTGGGCAAAGTGGAGGAAGTCCTATCTCTTGGTTAATGCCATTCAATCTCACACCTGACTCTCCCCAGATGTGGATGAGTGTGCAGACAATGTGAACCTGTGTGAGAATGGGCAGTGTCTCAACGCACCTGGGGGTTACCGCTGCGAGTGTGAGATGGGCTTCAATCCCACAGAAGACAGCAAGGCCTGCCAGGGTAAGTAACCAGAGTTTTGTTTGCTGCTTCAAGAGTTGCAGGGTCCTTTGCGACCTTGATCTCTCCCCTGCAAAAGCACCATAACCACCAGATCCACTGCTAAGCAAAACTCACCATCGTTTGGCAGTGCAAGGCTCCTGTGTTATTGCTGATGGTCAGAAACCTGTCAGTCAGTGCTGGGTACCGCACTGCCAGTGAGCAGACCTTTGTGGGCTGTACAAAACTGCAGGCTCTGCTCTGACACCAGACTGCTGCTCCGCAGGCTGTCAGATCCATGTGAGACCAACACTGCAGGATTGTCAGCTCTTTCACTTAGAGGATTTGGTCCCCAGCCTGCAGAGAGCTGGTCTAAGCCAAGGATCCATGCAAGATATGAGCAATCTAATAAATGAGAGCTAGGGGAGAAGGCACACATACAGCATGCCTGGTCCTGCTCACTCAGGAGGTGATATCCTTTGGCTCTAGAACAACCATGAGGACATGGGTTAACCATATGGGTGGCTGGGTTGTGAATGCTTTTCAATGGGAGCAGGAGAAGCCTTTTCTGTCCCTTACTTTGCTAGATCCTGAGTACCCAGCTCTCCTTCTTTTTCAGACATTGATGAATGCACCTTCCAGAATATCTGTGTCTTTGGGACCTGCCAGAACCTGCCTGGCATGTTCCGTTGTGCCTGTGATGATGGCTACGAACTGGACAGAAGTGGAGGCAACTGCACAGGTATAGGACTTCTGTGGGTCCATGGGATGAGGCTCAACACACCATACAGCCTTGCCTTGAATATTGTTTGCAGTTCTGGGCTGCAAAGTGTAAAAAGGATGTTAGGATATTTAAAAGCATCCAGAGAAGGGCATAAGAGCTGGTAAAAAGGCTGCAAGACATTATTCTATGAGGAGGGGCTAAGGACATTCAAGTTTTTTAGGTTAGAGAAAAGGAAGTTAAGAGGTGACCTCACTGCTCGCTACAACTCCCTAAGGAGGGGAAGCAGAGAGCGAGATCCCGATCTCTTTTCGGTGGTAACTGATGGCAGGAGAGTGGGAACAGTGCAAAGTAGCACCAGGGGAGATTCAGCCTGGGCATTAGGAAAAACTTCTTTACTGTGGAGGTGGTCAAACAGTGAAACGGCCTTCCTAGAGAGGCAGTTGTGCCCCATGCCTGTTCAGTGATCAAGAAGCATTCAGACAATGCCTTCTTTAATTTGTTTTGACCTTTGGTTAGCTTTCAAGTGGTCAGGCAGTTGGACTTGATGATCTTTGTAGGTCTGTTCCAATTGAGCTGTTCTGTAAGCATATTCTGCGAGCCTTGCAAATGTAATGGCTGTGGGAACACAGCCTGTACACAGCACACAGAACTTAGGGTAGGGACTGTTGTTTCTGTGACATTTTCATCATTTGTTTCAGTCCTTATCATCCTTCCATCTTTTCAGACATCAATGAATGTGCAGACCCTGTGAACTGTATCAACGGCCTGTGCGTCAACACACCTGGCAGCTACCTGTGCAACTGTCCACAAGACTTTGAGTTGAACCCCACTGGTGTGGGTTGTGTGGGTGAGTGGGGATCCATAACCACACCTTCCAACCAAGAGTTCAGTGTCCTTCTTGTTGGTCCCTCGTGGCCAGAGCTGGCCACTACCAGAGATAGACTTAACTGCAGCAAAAGAACAGTATCTTCCTCGTGTTAACCTTGGCCCACCTTGTTTCACCAGTATGGGTACTCTCCTGATTGGAGAGATGTTATTTCTCCCACCCATACAATTATTTGCTGGACAGGTTTGCTCACATAGTGCTTTCTTTGTGCAGATACCCGTGTCGGGAACTGCTTCCTGGACACCCAGGATCGTGGAGATGGGGGGATCTCCTGCAGTGCAGAAATTGGAGTTGGTGTCACTCGGGCATCCTGCTGCTGCTCACTGGGTCGTGCATGGGGCAACCCCTGCGAGCTGTGTCCTCCAGCCAACACGAGTGAGTGGGAAAGCATCTGGGATGAAATTGGGTATGGGCTGAATGGGCAGTAGAGGAGGGAGGAGACAGGAAGGGGCTGGGTCCTTATGGTTTCTTAGGGGCCTCAGGTCTGGTATTTGTGACCATCACAATAAAGCAAAAGAAGCTGAGGGAGGAGAGGCTTACCCTGCTGTGCAAGGCTGCATAGGTGGACCAGGAATGAGAGAAGGTGGAATGGGGAAAACCAGCAAGTTGTATATGGGAAGTCCAAGTTGGTATCCTTTGTTCCTCATCACCATAGGCTGGGGGAGGGAAGTGGATGTGAAATAACTCCTTTCAGGAGTGAGCTGGTAAAAGGAGAGAGTTAAGCTGGCTTGCAGTATGATGAGAGTCAGGCCACTCAGCCTGGACCACTGTCACCATGTTCATGGTCTGTTTTTCCTGGAATTCTGTTTTTCCCTCCCTGCCCTCTTTCACATGAGCTCACTTGGCTCAGGATCTCCTGACTGACTTTTCCTACAGCTGAGTACAAAACCCTGTGCCCGGGAGGAGAAGGTTTCCGGCCCAACCCCATCACTGTCATCCTGGAAGGTAAGCCTGCCCAGAGCCTTCCCACTGTCTGCTGCACTGCTGGGCCCTCTGAGCTCCAACCACTGAGTGACAAACGTGTGTTTTCCTCAAGCATTCTCTAGACACCTGGCAGAGCTGCTTAGGTGCCAGCAGTGGGTGCAGGCAGTGGGTCAGCACACTGGGGGTCCTGGGCTGAGGGTGCTGCTGGGGCTGCAGGTGGTGAACACCCCCTGCTTTCCCACCACAGATATCGACGAGTGCCAGGAGCTGCCAGGTCTCTGCCAGGGTGGCAACTGTGTGAACACTTTTGGCAGCTTCCAGTGTGAATGCCCCCTTGGCTACTACCTCAACGAGGACACACGGATCTGTGAAGGTAACTGCACCTTGCCCTGCATGCCTGTGTGCCTGGTGTGTACATCATGATTGTGAATGTGTGTGCAGGGTTGTGGTTCTGTCTGTGCGAGGCCTTTCCTTCCTGATGTAGGAGTGGTTGGCAGAACCGCTTCTTTCTCCATCCTTACCACAAACCCAATCTCCTTTCCCTATGCCAGGCTGTATGAGCCCTCTCCCAGGCCTGCCCATATCTTGTGCCCAGCCCTCCCTCCACTCTGTGTCATGCCTGTCACTACCTGTGCTCAGTACTTTAACCTTCAGACTCCTCTTTTTGACAGATATTGATGAGTGCTCTGCTCACATTGGGATCTGTGGCCCTGGAACCTGTTACAACACCCTCGGCAACTACACCTGCGTATGCCCCCCTGAGTACATGCAAGTCAATGGAGGAAACAACTGCATGGGTATGGCATCATCTGAGTCTCTGGGAAGAGCTGTGCCAGTACCCTGGCTGTGCACTGCTCATGGGTGTATGGTGGGCAGCACACTGTGGGCATTGTGGCTGCGTGGAAGGAGCAGGAAGTGCTGGAAGCACAGCTGGGGCTCAGGAGGCACAAGTCAGTGTCTGGGCTCCCTTTGCAGACATGAGGAAGAGCGTGTGCTATCGCAACTATAATGACACGTGTGAGAACGAGCTCTCCTTCAACATGACCAAGAAGATGTGCTGCTGCTCCTACAACATTGGCAAAGCCTGGAACAAACCGTGTGAGCCCTGCCCTACACCAGCCAGCCGTAAGTCAGCCTTCCTGGAAAGGCACATTGGGACCATGGCTGCCCCCAAGCAATTTGGGATGTGGGCACAGTGGAAGTAACAAAATAGCTGGGGAGAAGGGAGAGCATCATGGCTGGCAGGCAGTTCTTGCAGATGTGCACAATGTCAGACAGGCAGCTCTGCATGCTGGAGGGATGCAGGTGACCAAATTGATGTCTGCAGAGGGGGGAGGTTTGTGGGATCTGCTGAGGAGGTGTGGGGGCATGCAGTGGCTTGGGACCTTTACCCTGAGCCATACACGTGCTTGGTGTACTCACATGCCAGCCCTGTGGTTCCTGGCTGAGCACTGTGTGGGTCCCCCTGCTCTCTGAATCCTCTCAGCCATATTTGGGCTTTTTGTTCCTCACTGCCTGCACACCAGGCATGGCCATGACTGTGATATTCCCCTTCCAGCCGAGTACCAAATCCTGTGTGGGAACCAGGCCCCTGGCTTTATCATCGACATCCATACAGGGAAGCCCATTGGTGAGTACTGCCAGCCCCGCAGCCCCACACCCTGCAGTACCACACTGCCTGTGAGCTTGTTTGCTTCCCTTCCCTCAGCAAATTAAGACCTGAGCAGAGAAAAGGCAAGGAAAAGAGTGACAAATATAACTGGCTTCAGACCTTTCTCCCAAGTGTCCAGTTTGCTCAGAGCTTCCCACATTTGCACATGTCTGTTGGTCTCTATTCCACCTGGAGAGACAGATGGTCAGTGACCACAGGCAGTGGCCAGGTAGACCCAGAATTCACCTGTTGCTCATGCTGCCAGCAGCAGAGACCCGACAGCCTCAGAGTGCTGAGAGCTGAACTTTCAGGTGTTTCAGGAGATGGAAAGCCAGAGGTGCTGGTGAGAGTCCCGGTGTTTGTGGAGTCTGCAGATGCTGAGGAGTCTACAGATGTTTTGCAGTCATGAAAGATGGGTTTGCTGGGTATTTCTGAGACAGCAGATTAGTTCATCATTGCTTCACCTGGTTGTGGCAGTGCCAACCTAAACACAGGAGAATGAAGAGGGAGAAAATGAGTTCACCTTCCATCCCCAGGAAGCAAAGATGTGAGCTGTGCTACAGAGTGTGTCAGCCACGTGTGTGGAACGATGGGGCTGCTGGTGGATTGTGCTGATCACAGTGTCAGAGTCAGGGACCCCTGAGCCAGCTCAGTGCTTCATTGCTCTCCTGAGCTCCCCATTTGCAGCCTGGTCCCTGACCCTGAGCTAATGTCCTCATTACCACAGAGGTACACTCAGACAAAGCAAAGCGCATGTCCTGGACAGGCTCCTTTCTGACACGTGCCATACAGGCTTTGCCAGCAATCCTGTATCTCTTGTGACATGGAGCCTCGTGTGGCTTTGCTGTGTGCACAGAGCTCTGCAGAATGGCCACAGCCCGGTGCTGTCTGCACAACCCAGTATAGGCCCTGCAGGAGTTGTTCTGCTGTTTGCCTGCTAGCTCCTTCCTGCTGATCTTCTTTCTAAAATAAACAAGGGCAATGGTATTCCAGTAATGAGGGGTGCTTTCCTCCTTTCTGCCTTCCTTGGGATGGTGACAGATGTTGTCTGTGTGCAGATATTGACGAGTGCAGCGAGATCCCTGCTATCTGTACCAATGGTGTCTGCATCAACCAAATTGGCAGCTTCCGGTGCGAGTGCCCCATTGGATTCAGCTACAACAACATACTGCTCATCTGTGAAGGTAATGGTGCCAGGACTGCTGCCAGGGGGGGGCTGGGAGGCAGAGGGGGCTGCAGTGTAGCAGCCTTCTCTCCTTCATTCATGGTGCATCACAGTCAGGGCAGTCAGCAGAGATGGAACAGAATCTGCATGTTCTCAGCCATTATTTCTCTTGAAATAATTTTAATTTTCCATGCTAATGGTTGGACAGAAATTGCTGATGTGCATGAATCAATGTCTCTGTTTCTCCTCCTTTGTCCCTTGGCATGAATTGTTAGGTTTAAAAGCGTTTAAAAGATTTGAGTTGCACCTAAAATGCATTTTATTATTGAAGAAAGAAAAAAAATAAAGACACTGGTTGAAGCAAACCAAGGGTTAAAATTCAGGTGACTCCACTGGGCCTCTCCAGCCCCAGCAGGATGATGCCCCAACTGTCCGTATGTGCATCTCCCGCAGACATTGATGAATGCAGCAGCGGAGAGAACCTCTGCCAGCGCAATGCTGACTGCATCAACATCCCAGGCAGCTACAGGTGCGAATGCTCGACTGGATACAAGCTGTCGCCTAGCGGAGCCTGCGTGGGTAAGATGGGAGCTGCTTGCTGCCTGCTTCAGAGATGAGTGTGGGAGTGCTGGCACTGCTGGGCCTTTGGTTGGCTCTGCAGAGCACTGGGGTGGGCTCAGGGAAGGATGGGACGAGGGATGCTCCATTCCCCTGCACTCCTTCCTGGTCTTTTGTCAGATCTGGGAACTACAACCTGCCCACACTGTGACTGTGAGATACCTCCACTTACAAATAGCTCTTAGGGACTGTAGGCCCCTGAGGGATGAGGAAAGGTCTCTGGTCATGCAGGTGTCTATCACCCAGCAGAAGACCAGATCCTTCTGTCTATTATCTGCTCTTCTTTTTAGTCCTAATGTGGCCCAGAGGATGAAGAAATAGCAGAGCAGATTTCATTCAGTGACTCACTGAAATCCTTTTTTGGAGATTGCAGATCAGAACATCGTCTTGCTTGTTCTCAGTGAAGCCATCTCTCAGAAACCTGCATCTTTGTCCTGCTGTGCTTTTGCTCACAGACTCAGTAGTACCTGCAGAAGGGCAGCACCTTGGCTTTTTCCTTTTGATCCATCCCTTCTGCTCACCAGCACCCACTGTGCTTTGTCGCAGGTCGCAACGAATGCCAGGAAATCCCCAATGTCTGCAGCCATGGGGACTGCGTTGACACTGAGGGCAGCTACATCTGCATCTGTCACAACGGCTTCAAGGCCACCGGGGAGCAGACCATGTGCATGGGTCAGTGTGGCCACCCCAGTTCTGTGCTGCCCTTTTGAGCGAATTGCATTTCACGATGGACGTGAGCTTTCTCCAGCACCTGCTGGGTAGTGCCATGGACGGCCAAGGGCAGGGCCACCGTGTCCTCATACTGCCAGGCTGCAAAACCACAGTGACACTGTGCATCTGGCTGTGCACTCTCTGCCCTCCCCTCCAAGACAGCGGCTCTCAGCCTTTCAGTCAGCAGTGTCTTTTTCCCTGCAGATATTGATGAATGTGACCGACAGCCCTGTGGAAATGGGACCTGCAAGAACACGGTTGGTTCCTACAACTGCCTCTGCTTCCCTGGCTTTGAGCTAACACACAATAATGACTGCATGGGTGAGTTGCACATGGATGACAGATTGGTGCGGCGTTCCCTGTGTGTCCTGCAGTGGCATACAGGAATTCAGTTCTGTGTATCTGTAGCAGTTACAGGAGTAATTGCTGGATCTCACCAGGCTGTGACTGCAGGGGTGGTTGTACATGTGACCAGGCAGGGCTGTGGGATGTCTGTGGTGGCACGCTGACACTCATGTGCTGTGTGTATTTCTTCCTGTGCTCGTCATTTCCCTCCCACAGACATTGATGAGTGCTCATCCATGGTGGGACAGGTGTGTCGGAATGGCCAATGCATCAACAGCATCGGCTCCTTCCAGTGCCTGTGCCAAGAGGGCTACGACCGGACTCCCGATGGGAAGAACTGTGTAGGTGAGTTTCCTTCCCAGGAAGTTGAGCTGTGTGTTGGCATAGCTGCCACTGGGCAGTGCTGAGAGACATGGACTTGAGGTGGTCTACTCCAAGGAATTCCCATAGGAGGCAATAGACTCTCCAGAACCACTCATGAGACCCCAGGTCCAGTCAAGCCAAAGCACTATCATTTTACTGCCCGTGGAACCTGGGCCCACTGTGCCTGCATCTCTGGTCAAGCAATGCCAACTGAGACCTACAGGCAGCAAGGGCGAACATTGCCTTGTCCATCCTCCTGAAGCATCCAGAATTGTACCTGCGATGCCTTGGGAACTACCTTACGGTCAGGACTGGCTCTGCTGGAGTTGTTGCCAGTGCTGTTGTGCAGCCCCTGAGGCTGCAGGGTCAGACAAGCATATTGTGCCCAAGTTACCTGTGTCTGTCACACTGCCACCTGCAGCACATTGTCCTGCAGAGCTGAGCCTGCACTGCCAAGGTGCATGTCTGGAAAATGCTTTCTTTGTGTCTTTAGAGCAAAGCAGTGTGCAGCCGCTGGGTGAGGGCCTGCCTGCAGAAAGGCACCCTGCAACTGGGTTATCAGAGCTGAGCATTGATGCACTGCTTATTTCCCCTCCTCTGCAGATATCAATGAGTGTGTGAGCCTGCCTGGGACCTGCTCCCCAGGCACTTGCCAGAACCTGGAGGGCTCCTTCCGTTGTATTTGCCCCCCTGGGTATGAAGTGCAGAACGACAATTGCATTGGTAATGTTGCCTCTCTGCCTCCTCCATTTCCAGCACAGCATGTGACCAACTTGGGTGGGTCTCATAGCAGCTGTATTCTTCCTGGGTGGGTTAGGCATATGTCATCACCCCTAAATACTGTCTTGAAATAACTGGGCACAGAGTACGGCCATGCTGTTCCCAGGACAAAAGAGGGTCGGTGTTTTTGTTGTGCCCTGACCACTTAATTGTCCCATTTGCCCTGAATGTGCGTTCAGGGTTAGGGCTGGAGTCTCTGTATCCAATAAATGTGGTGACCTGCAGGCAGCAGAGTTCCCCAGAGATCACGACTTCACCTGGTTTTAATGCCATGAAAAAAGGAGTGACCTTTGGCTGCTCTGTAAATAATACATCTGCAATGCTTCCAGATATCAATGAATGTGAAGAGGAGCCCAACATCTGCCTCTTCGGGACATGCACCAATACTCCTGGCAGCTTCCAGTGTGTCTGCCCCCCAGGCTTTGTGCTGTCTGACAATGGCCGGCGATGCTTTGGTGAGTGCAGCTCTGCCCACAGGATGATGGGGAAGTGCAGGACATGGCAAACACAAACATCGATGATGGAAGCAGAAGCTGGCACAGCTGTCTGCTGTGACCCCTGAGAGGTGTTCTCAAGATCGGTAGGAGTGGGGTTGGATATTAAGATATCCTGGTTTGCTGCAGGACAACTTTGTGTCTCTGAGCCAAAATTCAGGGGTGGGTGGGCAGCACTGCCTGCCTGCAGAGCCATCCAGAACATCAGCATCCTGAAGAAGACCCTTCCTGATGCTGAAGGGGCTATAATGGGGAGAGGAGAACAGCATCACCGTTGGATGACTGCAATGCTCTGTGCATTTCCCTGTTCTCCTACAGATACTCGCCAGAGCTTCTGCTTCACTCGCTTTGACAACGGGAAGTGCTCTGTCCCCAAGGCCTTCAACACCACCAAGGCTCGGTGCTGCTGCAGCAAGATGCCAGGAGAAGGCTGGGGAGACCCATGTGAGCTGTGCCCACAAGAAGGAAATGGTAGGTGGGCTGGGCCCTAGGAGAGACGGCCTCCAACATGAGCAGCATAGGGAAGGTGTGCAGGTTGATCCAGGCGTGTAGCTGTGCGAGCTGTCCAGCCAAAGAGGCTCCTCTGTAAGGGGAGAATTGTCCTGCAACCTCATCACTCTGACCAGGTTGCAGTTTTCTCTAGGTCTAAAGCAACCACAGTCAGGTTCTTGGGAAATAGATCACTTAGTTCTGTTTTGGATATGCTCTAAATTCTCAGTGTGGCTTTAGATAAAACAAAAGCATCTCAGTGCCTCCAGATCCAAGGCAGGCGTAGATGTTTCCCAGTGAGCTGGAATTTTATGGACTCATTTGTGCAGTGAGCTGTCAAGCCTTCAGTCATGCCCTAGAAGAAGCAAAAGCAGATTTTGGCATCTGAGAATGGGTTCATGTCTAAGCCCAGCTCACTTTTCTGCTTTCTTCCAGTTGCCTTCCAGGAGCTGTGTCCATATGGCCATGGAGCCATCCCAGGTCCAGGTGACACCCGTGAAGGTAAGGTGTGGTCCAGGGACAAGCAGTGTGTCCTGTGGGGGGTGAGGGGTGTCAGTCCAGAAGCAACCATACCTTGGCTATCATGAGAGAAGGACTGAATCCCAGCGGCAGTAAGGGGGGGATGTGCAGTCCCTCCTGAGCTCATGCTTTCTGCTCACTTGTGCAGTCCCCAGCTCTGGCAGGAGGCTGGGCCAGACCAGCTCTGAGAGGACAGGGGTGTTTCTGGCCACACACTCCCATGTGATTTAACCTTGCCTTGGTTACTGCTCTAGATGTGAATGAATGCTCAGAGAACCTGGGTGTCTGCATCAACGGGGCCTGCATTAATACTGATGGCTCCTTCCGCTGCGAGTGCCCCTTTGGGTACAACCTCGACTACACAGGAGTCAACTGTGTGGGTAAGGGCCTGAGTGTTTGTCTTCCTCATGTCAGCAGCTATGAGCAAGCACGTGAGTGTGTGTGTGGAAAGAAGGACTTTTGAATGCACTTCTACCCTGCCCCTTTCTTTTTTAACTCTGGCTACTGGTTTTGCTGAGCCTGTGTGAATGCTTGGCTGCAAGAAGTTACCAGCTTACATCTTTCCTGTATAAATCATCTATCTAACCTGATCCTACCTTCTTCCAGATACAGATGAATGCTCCATCGGCAACCCCTGTGGGAATGGTACCTGCACCAACGTGGTGGGAGGCTTCGAATGTGCCTGTGATGAGGGCTTTGAGCCAGGGCCCATGATGACATGTGAAGGTAAGGCTGCTGTGGGGCTGCCCCTTCACTCTACCTTGCAGAGCAGCAGATGGGAGAAACCAAGGAAGTCCCTTCCTGCCTGCCACTCTCCTGCTCTCTTGGTTCCCACCAGTGCCCTTCATCCCCCTGCCTCCATAGGCACTTGCACAAAAATTGGACTACTGTCCCAGAAAACCGCAGCCACATCCAGGCCGTGTGCATGCCCCCAGTTGGTTCACTGCCTGGCTGAGTGAGATGCAGTCAGGTCAGCATCCCCTTTGGCTTCCTCTGAGGTTAGAGCTCAGGGTGAGTGCTGGAGGCCAACATGAGGGCAGCAGCTGCCTCACCAAGGACCCCATCAGAGGGGCTCAGTCACCTGCTGTGTACCCCTTTAAAACTGCAGACTGTGACAGGAAGACTTGGTGAAGCACAGAAAGTTGTCATGAGATGAATGTGCAGAAGGGAAGTCTGGGCAGGTTTACTGACATTACCGTCAGCTGATCCTGCTTGGAGTGCAAAGTCAAGCTCTCTCCTCTTTTCTGCCTTCTAGATATTAATGAGTGTGCATCGAATCCTTTGCTTTGCGCATTCCGCTGCATCAACACCTTTGGCTCCTATGAGTGCACATGTCCATCTGGATATGCCCTCCGAGACGACAGAAGAATGTGCAGAGGTAAAATCCTCCTTCTGCAGCCATCTGGGGATCTCCCACCCTCTGTCCAGGTCCCTGACTCTTGTCTGTCTCTGGTGCTGGACAGAAGGCAGGACATCTGGACTGCTGTCCTTGGGCTCTTGCATCTGCACTGGTGTCTACTGTGTGCCAGCCAGCTTTGGCCAAGGCAGCAGGGATTGGCAGAGCAGTGTAGCTTTGAACGCCACTTAGCTGTTCTCACAGTGGTGCAAGCTGGCAGGATGGTCTCACCAAACTTTTGGTTGCAGATCTGGATGAGTGTGCAGAGGGTCTGCACGACTGCGAGTCTCGAGGAATGCTGTGCAAGAATCTCATTGGCACCTTCATGTGCATCTGCCCACCAGGAATGCAGCGCAGACCTGATGGAGAGGGCTGCACAGGTACCAAGGGCTGGGCTGGGAGGGTTTCTCAGTGGAGCTGGACATGTATGCAGACATGTAGCTTTTGCTTATATCCTGTCAAACAAGTCCTTCCTGGGACTTCCCATGTATCACACCTTCCAGTCCTATTAGATGCCTGCATACCCACAGTCTCTGCTCATCTGTAAACTCGTATCCAGCCCAGGATGACTCAGCATTACACCTTTTGTTGCTTTTCTTGAATTTTTCCATGTCTATGTCAAGCCTCTTTGCGCTGTGCTGCTTTCAGAAGTGCTGGCCCATGCACATCTGTGCAGTGGTAGGGACAGGAGGAATGCAGAGCAGGCCCAGCTCCACTCCCATTCTGGCAGCTCGGCCACTTGCAGGTGGAGAATGTGCAGAGCATGGAAGTTGGGCACTTTAAGGGAGGTCTGGGAACATGGGTATGTTTCTCAGCTGTCCAAGGATGTGGGAGTGTACCTCAAAGGGCTGTGTGGACTTGTTTCAAGTTGAGTGGTAGCATGGAAACTCATAGAAAGCTGAAATTTGTCACCACAGTTCTTTGTAACTTCTTTCCTAGATGAGAATGAGTGCCGCACCAAGCCTGGAATCTGCCCCAATGGCCGCTGCATCAACACAGTGGGAAGTTACCGCTGCGATTGCAATGAAGGTTTTGAAGTCAGTCCCTCTGGCACAGAGTGTATTGGTAATTACCATGGTCTTGATCAGCCTCTAGTTAGTGACATGTGGTGCTTTTCAGGTGCTTCAGGGTTTCTGAATTGAATTTGCCCAAAGTAAGATTTAAAAATGGTGAACCACAAGTTCAGTGAGCTGTGAGGATAGAAGAAAAGTGCAGACAAGGTTGCTGCTAAGATTTATTTCATGGACAGTTTGCTGTCCATACTTAACCATGTTGAGTTTTGCCCACAGAGGCAAGGTGCACCTCGAGTGCCTTGTGTCACTGATCCTTGGCCCAGCCACTGCTGTGCCAGGAGAGCTGGGAGCTGCCAGGGCAGCTCCAAGGAGACCCCCAGGATCTGGCAGGTTCAGTGAGAAGGGAGTGGGCCAGAACTGGGGCTCAGGACAGGAACAAAAAGGATTCACCTGTTGGACAGAAATATCCCATGTGAGCTACATATCCTCATTGAAGACCAGGACTTTATGCATTTCAGAAAGTGGGAGCTGTCACTCGTGGCACAGGTCACAGTTTTTCTGATGTATATTCAAGCAGTGCCAGGGAATGTTTCTGAGTAAAAGAGATGGCAAAGCCTATGGAAGGACACATGGCTAGAGACATGGAAGGACAAAGGCTAGAGACAGGGACTAGCCTGGAGACCTAGCACCCAAGATGCAGGGAGATGCTTCTTGTGGAATCACCTCTGTCTTCTGTATTACCCAAACCAGAATAGCCTCTGTGCTGGAACTTGCACAGTCTGGACAGCTTACTCAGTTATCATTGCTGCTGGCACAATCTCACATCCCGAACTTGTTTTCCCACCCTCTCTATTCAGACACCCGCCAGGGCTTCTGCTTCACTGAAGTACTGCAAACCATGTGCCAGATGTCTTCCACCAACCGCAACCTGGTCACCAAATCTGAGTGCTGCTGCAACAGTGGGCGCAGTTGGGGACCCCAGTGTGAGCTCTGCCCCCTACTTGGAACTGCACAGTACAAGAAAATGTGTCCTCATGGTCCAGGGTACTCCACTGATGGGAGAGGTGAGCTGGGGCTCAAATCACCTTTAGTGCAGAGAGGGGAGAAAGCAGAAATGTGGTACAAGCAGAACTGCACTGGGAACTATCTGGGGCAGGTCTGCACAGTCCCTGGAGCAGACAAGAAGCTTCTACAACAGTATCTTACAGCTCCCTGCACGTGACCTCAGATCGATCCTGGGTTGCCCCGGCTGAATCCAGTCATAGGAGTATGGGGATAGAGGCAGCACTGGCATTAACAGTTCCTTCCCTCTTTCCTGCAGACATCGATGAATGCAAGGTACTTCCCAACCTCTGCAAGAATGGACAGTGCATCAACAGCATTGGCTCCTTCCGCTGCCACTGCAGGCTGGGCTACACAGCAGATATCACAGGCACAGCCTGCGTAGGTGAGTTGGGATAAGGAAACCCATTTCTCTGTACAGCCCTTGGTCTTGGCAGGCCTCCATCTGTCTGACTTTTCAGCATGCAAAGAGAGGGTCCTATATTCTCCCTCCTCCCCCAGATCTTGGTTTCCACCTCTGTCCATATGGTCCTGTGTGACCTACCTCTTATGTGACAGTGCATCAAAGTCATCCCTGCATCCTCAGAACCCCAAAACCCAAAGTCCTTTTGTTATCCCTCTGACCTCAGAGACAGATAGGGAACATGATCCAGAGATGACAATCTGTGAGCAGCCACACGTTTTACTGCAGGCCCTAGCCAGCCCGAGTGCCACTCAGGTGATTCCACTCCTGGAATCACAGCTGCAAGCATTTGGGAAAGTATGGGAGGAGATGAAGAGGTGCCACACATCCATTACTGAGATGGTGTTGAGTACTGTGCCAGCAGACAGGTCCTGGACACAGAATGGAAGAGAAGTCTTAGATCCCAGAAACCAAGCTCTGTGCCCAGGAGGGCAGCTGTGACCTTGAGCACCAAGCCAGGATTTCTCTCTAAACATTTATGATTTCTCCAGGTGTGTGCCCTCTGGCCTGGTTCAAAAGTTAAGGGCATTTTCAGAGCCCATTGCTCAGCCAAGGTGACACAGTCCCAAGAAATACAGGGCTGTTCCTGGTACCTGGGAGGAGCTTCCATATATCTCTTCAGCCAGGAGTGAGCTGGGGAGGTTGGCAGATCCTCCCGTCACATCACATCCCATGTCTGAGCAGGAAGATGATTATACTCTTTTCCTTAGGAGGTCTTCTAGATCTCCTAGTGGAAAAAATAGATTTGTTTGGGGCAGGGAGTGTTAGGACCCATGTGGCCATATGACTGCTTAGTTTTGTTGAGCCATGAAACCCAGGATCATCTGCATTAAGGATAGCCTGAATGGTCAAGTGTGACATGGGGCCCCATCCAGCAGCACAGCCCATGAACGCTTTGTCCCATGTCTCTCAACTCCAGATCTGGATGAATGTAACCAGTCCCCTAAACCATGTAACTTCATCTGCAAGAACACAGAGGGCAGCTACCAGTGCTCGTGCCCCAGAGGATATGTTCTGCAAGAAGATGGGAAGATCTGCAAAGGTATTTCCCCAGGAGAAGGAAGCAGCAGAGAACCTGCCTCATCTCTGGCTGCAGAAGTGATCTAGGAATCCGGGAGGGCTGTGATTCGTGGCTTACTGGAGAGGCTGAGAAAAAAAATTGTGTTTTCCCTATGTGTTGGTATGTAATCAGAGGGGGAAAGGCTGACTGGACTTGTGATTCTCATGCAGGAACTTTGTGTGTGATGTTCCTGAGGTTAGGCCATGCCAGGTCCTGATCTTTTCAGTACAGCTGTTTCACCGTGTGTACAGCTGCCATCAACTCAGACCACAGAGATAAGCTATCTCAGTAAGAGAAACTGAGACATGTGTTCTTGTGCTTGTTGCTTTAGACTTGGACGAATGTTCCACCAAGCAGCACAACTGCCAGTTCCTGTGTGTGAACGTTATTGGAGGATTCAACTGCAAATGCCCTCCAGGCTTCACTCAGCATCACTCGTCCTGCATTGGTGAGTAGAGGCATTGGTTGCTGTGCGTGCTGAGAGTGTCCTGCGGGGGGGTTAGCTTCAGGCCCTCTGCAGTCTCTCCAAATCCTGCAGATTTGGCTGTGGAATACTGCAGCTCTGCAGAGAGCTGCTGCTGACTTCTCTGCAGTCAGCATCTGATGTTTCATTCTGTCACCAGTGCCAGGGAGCTGTACTCAAAGTGTGCTCCCCTTGGGCATAGACTTACAATGTTAATGTTTTGCAGACAATAATGAGTGCACAGCTCAGCCCTCTCTGTGTGGAGCCAAAGGGCAGTGTCTGAACACACCAGGCAGCTACAACTGTGAATGTCAGAAGGGATTCTCCCTGGACAGCTCTGGTGTCAACTGTGAAGGTAGGTCTTTCTCCCAGGGGCTTTGACAGAAATGTGTTTGATGTGGAAGAGCTCCTGGTTGACTCACAGCATCACACTGCCCTGATCTGCCTGGAGACAGACTTGCTCTTGGACAGGCAGGTCTTGGTACTGCAATCATAGCAGCCAAGAATGGGAAAGGAATGGGCCTGTGTCTCACTGTGGGAGAGCTCATGACAGGCAAACCCCACCATGTGCTATGCCAAAGAGAAGCCTATATTGAACACAGGCGGAATGAGGCAGAACAGAATGGTTTAGGCAGGACAAGAGGCCTCAGAGCAAAAACCATCCAAGCAGCAGCTGCAAGGGGATATATGTGGGCCATGGGGCTGACGGTGCTATGCAGGTGCACGCCACAGAGCAATAATAAGGCAGAACCATTCACCTACATGAGCACCCTGATGGGTACTGGCTCCCAAGCTTGTACTCTGTACACGTGTGGTCCCTGTGCACCTATTGCTGCCCACAGAACAGGGAGGAGTTGTCTCACCACCCCCTGTGTTAAATTCCTGCAGATGTAGATGAGTGTGACGGAAACCACCGGTGCCAGCATGGCTGCCAGAATGTGCTTGGAGGCTACAGATGTGGCTGCCCGCAGGGCTACGTGCAGCACTATCAGTGGAATCAGTGTGTGGGTAAGTGTGGGACAAGGACCCTTATATCATGGGCTGAGGGCTGAGGGATAGATGGCAGCTGGGCCCTGAGTCCCTCTGCAGCCACCCTGACCATTGCTAACACTGATTTCTGGGTTCACATCTGCAAAGCCATCGCTGTGCTTCCTGCCCTGCCCCAGAAACCTTTGCCCACTAAGTTTCTAACCAGTTTGCTGTCTCTGGTGCAGATGAAAACGAGTGCTCCAGCCCAACTGCATGTGGCTCTGCCTCCTGCTACAACACTCTGGGAAGTTTCAAGTGCGTCTGTCCGTCTGGCTTTGACTTTGACCAGGCCTTTGGGGGGTGCCAGGATGTGGATGAATGCTCAGCTGGCGGCAGCCCCTGTAGTTATGGCTGCTCCAACACAGATGGAGGTTACCTCTGTGGCTGTCCTGGAGGCTACTTCCGAGCAGGACAAGGGTAAGAGCCAAGTCTCTGCTGTAGGGATTTCTTAGAGGTATACCTTTTATTCTTTGAGGTATACCTGGATAAGCACATTTGAAATGCATCTAGAGTGTCATTAAGAGACTGAGACTTGCCCCCCATGGCCCAGTTTGACCAGCAGGACTGGAAGCTGGTTCTCACCCCAGCTCATCTCCAGCCTGCTTCTGGAGCCATGTATTTCTGTATCATGGATGCTTTTAGACTTAGGTGAAACCAGAGCCTGGAAGTGCTTCCTGGCAGGGACCCTATGCAGTTTCACTCACTGCCCCACCCTCACCTTGTCTGTAAGTGATCATCTCTCAGCACTGTGGATGCTGAAGTGCAGCTGTGTATCAGGTGCTGTTTCCAACCTGGCTTGTGCTTCACCTCGACTTTGTGAAGCAAAGTGCTTGAGTGCTCTCTACTGCCAGAAAGCAATCTCACACTCCT
This sequence comes from Lagopus muta, assembly GCF_023343835.1. Lineage (NCBI taxonomy): Eukaryota > Metazoa > Chordata > Aves > Galliformes > Phasianidae > Lagopus > Lagopus muta. The sequence goes on along the minus strand of NC_064458.1, from coordinate 4,409,668 downwards.
CTCCTGTGCTCCAAGACACTTTTAAGAAGTGCCTGCTGCTCTGCGCAGAGTATGTAGGTAACCAGGTACCAGGTGATGGTGCCCCAGCTCCACCACAGTTTGTAGCTCAGGCCCCTGAGAATGACAACCAAGGTGGCCATGAGCTGCATAGTGTGTATTTGTGTATTCTGTGGTGTCCACACGGACACCTGTACAATGCCAGGGAATGTTGCAGGTTGTTCTGTGCATGCTGTCCCTGGGCATCCTCTATCACCACACCTCTACTGCCTGCCAGAGTCACCAGAACCATCTGGGAGAGCCCTGGGAGCCAGTGAGCTCCTATTCCCATGAGCCCTTGGCTTCTCCATTGCCAGACTGTTGCTGTCACCTCACAGAATCCCCTTGCTAATGCCCATATCCTCTTCCCATGTCCTCTTCCAAATCCCATATCCTCTTCCAGCACACTAGTTAGTGCAGTTACTATCAGTGAAGCAGATGCAGCACAGATTCAAACAGATTAAACCTTATTAAAAAAGATGTGGCCTGATATCTCCCCCAGGCAGGTCCACATTCTGCACAAGCCATGAAAGGCGTGATCTTCCCTTTGTGTCTGGGTGCCACATGAGGAACACATGAGTGCAATGCAAAGTTTTCCTTCTCAAAGTATGAATCTGAGATGGAACTCTCTGCTTTTCTGCCACCAGACACTGTATTTCTGGCTTGGGTTTTGGGAAGGGGGCCTACCTTCCTGCCCCTCAAGAAGAGGATGAAGACAATCTGCTCTCCCCTGAAACCTGCTATGAGTGCAAGATAAATGGCTATCCCAAGAGAGGTCGACAGCGACGCAGTGTCAATGGCACCGAGAGGCACAAGGTAAGAAGTTCATGACATCCCAGATGAGGTGGAGCAAGATAAGAACTGAGTCACTTGGGGGTGGCTGCCTGGAGTGGAACCCATACAGCATGTCCATTCCCATGGGGTTGTCTCAATCCAGGCAGATGCACTCTGTACTTAAGTGACACACACTTCTGTGGTCTGTCCATGTTTCCTGGCAAGGGATGCAATTGGGGTAACAGGTCCCACAGTGCCATAGAAGGCTATCAGGCTCCAGACTGTCAGTCTCCCTACAGGTTCTTCCTTGAAAGAGGAAGTTTTGACCTCTTTAAAAGGCTTTCCAAGTTCACAGGCCTACTCAGAACAGGTAGGTCTGGGAGGCTCTTCAGGCCTTGAGCAAAATGCCCAAGAATTTCTTGGTGCTTTTCACTGAAGATGAGGGCTGTGGACATGCTGGTTCCATCTCAAGGATGGAAACAGGGCACCAAGAAACACTTGGAGGACCATAGAAGTGGCACCCATTCCTCAGAGCTGCCTTAGGATGTCACGTGAGGCAGAATCCCCTAAATCAACTCTTCTCATATCAGGCCATCACCTTTTTCTTAGCATCTGTAAGTAACATGCCTGGCTCCTTCCCTAGGATCACAATGTGAATTTGGCCAGCATGGATGTGGAGACTCCTCTGTCCATGATGCTGAACCTCTCTGACCTGGCACACAACGAGCACATCCTGGAGCTTCTGCCAGCTGTGGAGCCCCTGGAGAACCGCGTGCGGTACCTCATCTCCCATGGGAATGAGGATGGCTACTTCCGCATCCACCAAAAAGAAGGGCTCAGCTTCCTGCACCTTGGCCGCAAGAAAATAGTGCCAGGCACCTACCTGCTGGAAATCATGAGCGTGCCCCTGTACCGCAAGAGGGAACTGCAGAAACTAGAGGCCAAGAATGACCTCAACTACTTAGCAGGGGAGCTGGGCCAAGCACTGAGGATGAAGCTCCAGCTCCAGCTCTACTAACAGCCATGAGACCCACCCACCCAACCGACAGTACAGTCCTTAGCCTTGCCATCCACACCTGGAAACATCTGCCTCTTCTCTTGCTGCACCCCCTGCCACCACCTCCCCCACTGCACTGCACAACTGATGGGAAATGTCCCCATGGGCTCAGCACTCACCTGGGCCGTGCAGGGGTATTCCATTCCATGGGGTGCTTGGCTCAAAACCAAGCCACACCACAAAAGAGCTCATGCAAGCTTTGCCAAAGGTTCCCGCTGTGTTAGCAGGGGCGTCCGCCCTGCACTCAGCTCCTTCTGTTTCCTTCAGACAAGGTGCTGTTGATCTGAGCTGGCAGAGGCAGCACCGTGGGAAGGTTCCGGTCCTTCACACTTGCAGCCCATACACCGCCCCACATCCCAGTAAATGGGAGGGGATCTGGGGGCGGCTTTGGGAGTTGCTTCAAGGGTGTGATGTTGGTGCCTTTCCCAACAGTTTATTTTCTTCTTTGATTCTGCATTGTCATAATGGCGCTGCACAAGAGCCCTACCTACGCTGGCTCCTCTGTCTCTCTGTCCTCTCCATGTCCTGTGGTCCATTTGGGCTGCTGTCTCAAACTGAAAAGCTTGCTAGTGAGTGAGGGGGCAGCTCAGGCTGCAAACCTCGTGTCATGAAGCAGCCAGCCCGAAGGACCAGAGCTCCTGCAGGGAGCGTAGGGTTTTCACACTGCAGTGTGCTCAACAGTGCATTCATTCCAAAGATTGGTGCTGGAAGGGGTTCTACAGAGCTCCAGCAAGCCAGGGGTTAATGTGTCCTTACAGATGTGAATAGGAACTCTGGGGAAAAGCAAATAATTGCACTGGTTAATGCAAATAAACAAACTAAACTGGAAGGGAACATGTCACCAACCTGGTTCAGAGCATCCTTCCTTTGCCAGTGGGGGTGGAGAACTTGGTGCACACGTATGGCACACTGCAGGGGCAGACTTGCTGGCTACCATTGATGAGTGGCTTAAAATCTTTTAAAACCCTCCCAGCAGGAGCAGATAGGGGGGTGGGCTCTGCAGCATGGGGCAGGGACAGCCCAGCCCTCATGGTCAGTCCCTGACGCTGAGCCACCCATTGGTGTGAACCAGGGGGCTGATTGCCCACAGCCAGGAGTGGAAACGGAAGGGCACTGCCCTCATTACTGCCTGCACCTTGGTGACAGCTGAGAGGCATCCCTCGTAGTGCAGACAAATGCAATGCGCTCCAAAGGGGCCAGAAGGTACAGGTGAAGTGAAAGGAGCTCTCCCCGCTGCCTCCCTTGGCCATGTGGGCTGCTGTGTCCAGGTGGGCTTCTCCCCCACCTCGGGTGGTCCTTCACACAGAGCTCCGCAGTGCCACGGCCTCGTTCTGTAGGAATCCGTTCTCACTTCTGCATCAACACTGTGCATCATCAAAGGCAAGAAAGGTGCTAACTCACTCTGGTGACACACAGAACTACCTGACAACAAACCAAAGGTGCTTTCAGAAGCTGGTGCTGGTATGGAACTGTCAGCGTTAGTGCACTGTACCCATCCACCCTTCCGTATTTATGAGTCACCACCACAGTCTGATTGCTCGGTGGTGTGAGGAGTGCATATTCTGTAACTGCTTCTTGGTATTTGGGGGTGGGGTGGTTGTTTTCTCCTGGTACGCTTCCACTGCACAGAGTGGGGAAGTGTACATATACTGTATTTGGGCTAACGTCAAACTTGAAAACTCTTTGTATAATGCAGCTCCAGACTCTGGTTTTGCAAGAGTTACAGAGCTAGTGACAGGATGGGTGGCCTGATGTTTGTTTTTTTATTATTATTATTATTATTATTTTGGTTTGGTTTGGTTTTCCCAACAGGTGCTTTTTTTAAAAAAACAAAAACAAAAACAAAACTATTAATAATAATAAATGAGCAGAGATGGGTTTGTGTGTGTGTGTTGAGCCAAAGCTACCACATGAAGAAGCTCAAGGTTTCCTTAATTCCTCTCTGGTGTGGTGTTTTTTGTATTGCCATTTCTTGCTGGATGTTTTTGGAAGCATTGAAACTGAACCCTGTGCCCTTGTCTCACAGAGAGAGATGGCTCTTCGTGGGATTCCTTTTTTGTATCGGAAGCAACAGCAACAATAAAATTATTTTGGGTTAAGTGGTTCTGTGCCTTCCTCCCACCTGGGCGCGGGGCAGATGCTGGCAGTGCCACTGGCAATGTCTGCTGGTGTTGGCAGCACCCATCTGCAGTGCCTGCAGGCAGCATCTGTTGGGAGTCCCCACAGCCAGTGCCCCTTGCCAGCGCGTGTGGATGCTGGCAGCACCCACTGACAGCACTTGTTGGCAGCGCCTGTTGGTGCTGGCAGCAGCCACTGGCAGTGCATGTTGGCAGCACCTGTTGGCAGCACCCATTAGCAGCACCCATCTGCAGTGCCTGTTGGCATTAGCAGTCCCCATTGGCAGTGCATTTTAGCAGTGCCCATTGGCAGTGCTGGCTGCTGGTTCCTCCTTGGTGCTCCTTGGGGACGGTGCCAACGTGGCAGCTGGGACATGTGGGGGCACAGGGATGGCTGGGGGAGGATGCAGCGTACAGGAGGCTGGAGGCAGAGGGGAGGGCTGGAGGCTGCAGAGATCTGTGAGATTCTCAATATCAGAGCAGAGACATGCAGAAACGTGCAGGACAGCATCCTAACTTCCAGATCCTAACACAAAGATCACAGTGTACCTAAATTCAGAGTCTCGTTTGGCCTTCTGAAAACACAGGACTGTGACTGCACGAGCATACGGATACTGCCACAAGGTTCCATAAAAGTAGCTGTTGGTAAAACTGGATTTCTGATGAGAGCTGAGAGCTGTACCTTCACTTAGCCCTATTCAGTGGGCAGCTCTCAGTGTCATCATATAAAGGCCATGTCATCAGATAAAGGCCGTGTCCCTTTCTCAGACATGGGTTCCCCAGGGTCTGGAAGAGCATGCAGCTGCAGTCTGAGGAGCCTGACAGTAAGGGTGGCTGGCAAGGGACACAGATCTCTGGCAGTGTTAGGAAAAGAGAGAGAAAGAATGGGAAAGCTCCTGAGAGAGCATTCATATTCTCATGTGTGGAGAAAAGTGAGAATTAAATCTGTTCTTAAGCGTGGTCCGGTTGGGACCTTCTTGATTTCCTTCCTGTCCTCTGCTATTTCTCCACCTTTTGCTATGTGTAAACCACATATTGATACGAAAATCTTACATTGTTCTTAGGGAGCATTACCTTGTTAGGAGCAGTGCAGACAGGAGCAGAGGTGGACCCACAGAAGGGGCTCTTGGGAACTAAAGGGAGATGCAGGGGGAGTCAGCCTGGGAATGTCACAGCCACTAGGATCACTGCCAGCACACAGCCAGCTGTCCCTGGGGAATGGTCCATGGAAGGAGGCTGCATTACCGTGCCTAGAAGGAGAACTGCATGCATTCTGACTGCACTGCAGAGCCGGAATGCATGTGGGAAGGGTCCTGCTGCTTCAGAAGCATTTTAGGTTCATTGGCAACCAAGCCCTGATGCTCTTCCTTTTTGTCATTGTTTTGCTGATGGCTGCCTGCCTTCTGCCCAGGTCAGCTGTGCAGCCCAGGCTGCCTCACCCCTGCAGCTCTGTGTCCACATGTCAGAGCTCTTGTGCTGCCCAGCACACAGAGCTCAGCACTTTCACTGAAGCTCTGATGATGTGATTGCTGCAGTTCATACCACAGTTTGGAGGTCTTTGTATAGAAACTGGGACCCTCCATTAATCTGCTCGACCTGATTCTGTTTGGAAACTTTGATGTGAGCAGTGCCAACTCCCAGCCTGGCATCTAGCTCATGTCCCTGCCCACATCGTCCTCCAGGGAACAGGGCAAGGAACCATCGGGGTGGCAATGCCAAGCAGTCTTAGAATGAAGCTTGGAAGACAAACCTGGCAAGGTGTGTTTGGGCTGCCCTGCCTTCCACCAAAAGCAAAACCCAGACATCAGACAGGCAGGTCCCAGCCTCAGCTTTGCAGACAGCAGCACAAAGCCACCCATGCTCTGCAGGAGATAGCACTGGAGCATCTGCAAGAGGTCAGCAAGGTGCCTCTGCTCCACACTGCACCGGGAGCAAGTCCTGGTATTCCCACTGAACAGCAAGGTGTACTCCTGCAGACATCCCCATCACTAAAGCTGGTACAGCCTGAGACATTTAGGGACTCACTGTGTTCTCTGTCAATCAGCTCTTCATCTTGAGGCAGGAGCACACAGTCTTCTCATCCAGAAGTTACCAGGTGGTACTGAGAAATGGGAACCTTTGGGTTTTGTCACTCACCACTGGCTCTGGGTACTGTGTCACCAGATGGCTGGAGGTCCCACTCTGTTGCTGGATGGTTGGCAGCACTGAGCATGGCACCTCTTGTGCTGGTGGTACAACGTTCCCTACCTCTTAGCAGGACAGCTTTACTCCTGGTGTTCCTGGCCAAGTGAGACTTGCTCTTGATGGTGATGGAGAAATTGCTGCCATACTTCTCTGTCCTTACTATCACCTCACACTGACCCAAGTCTTCCTTGCAGCAGCTGGAACCCCAAACATTTGTGCTGCTCCCAACGAAGAGGCCATAGAGGAGAATCCATGGGCACATGTGTGTACCTCAGCCTTTCAGATGTTTAAACAACATCCACGAGTTTCCCCTTAGATTGCCCTGCACTAAGTTACCCTATGACCACCCCTTCCAGCAGCCTCCCTCTTGGATCACAGTTCTCTCATTGTGCTGCCATTGCTTAGATGACATTTCAGGCTCTATCATATTTATATTGATAAAAAATTGAAAGCTCATCTCATACATCACAGGCTCCACTTTATCCAGCTTTAACTGCCAAAGGACAGGAGTGTGGTTATGTCAGTGTAATCATAAAATCATAATGCTGTCAGTCAAGTATGAACTGTAGTCTGTACAAGTCTTTGTATGGGCATCCTTAGATACAGTAAACATGTACTTTTATCTAGATCAGGATGAGCATTCTTGAAACTGCTTAATTAATTAAGTAGAGGAACTCTTAATCACAGCACAAATTGTATTTGAAGACAGGAGCATCTTGGGGGAAAAAAACGTGTAGTTAATTAGCATGACTAACATAGCCTGCAGGTAGGGAGATGAGCCCTATCTTTAACTCACTCACTGTGGGCAGAGGGCTGTATCAGGGCAGTGGGAATGTGATAAAAATATGTATAAAAAAGCATCACAAAAAATCCTGGAGTGTGCTGGCTTTGCAGGAGACCCCTGGCACCCAAAGCTGTGCAACTTGCTGTAAATCAGTATTCACGTTTGCATTCCAACAATGGATTGTACAGTGGTGGAAGTGAAATGTGTATACAACATGAGCATGATTAAATTAATTTGCACTTGAGTAGCACAATATCTGCAACTCAAATTCATTAGGCAAAATTCGGGTAATTTCATTAGAGGTGGGTGGTCTTAACCTGCAGCGAATCCATTGCTGCTAACAAACTGTGATTTCCGCTGACCCCCAGTTAGATTAAGGTAAAAGCACAGTCAGAGGTCCACACCAAATCACCAGCTGTAATGAGCATCTACAAGAAATGCCCGTCCCTGCACATCCAGGCCCTCACTGGCACTGCATGTTTGAGGCACTACCAGTGCCCATGCACCAGGAGGAAGGTCACAGTGCTGGCCATGGGCAGACTGTGCTGCCAGCTGTCCGACCTCTCTGTGCTCTCCTGAAGACAGCAGCTGCTTTCCAGGTAGCAACAGAATGAGAAAGGAGAGCCTCACCCAGGAATGCATCCTGCAGCTCTGCAGCCAACTCAGGGTCTTTTTGCATCAAGGAGAGGAAAGAACAATTCCTTCAGGCTGGAAATCAAAGAGTAAGAGTACCATTAACACCCAGTGTACAGCAACCTACAAATGCCATGGCGGATTTCATGGACTAAGGAACCTGGAATCAAATTGTTAGGACCAAGCTGTGTGTGTAGAAAGCTAAGCACAGTCATCAGAGCAGCTGCTTGTGTTTAGCACTCAAGCAACTATTTCAGCAGTGTTCCCAAAACAGGCTGCATAAGATGCAGAGGAGTCACAGATGCCAGAGACGTGCAGGGTGTCTTCCAACTAGCTGTGTATTCTTAACAGTGATGGTCAGCAGAGCAGTAATGTGCTAACAGAACTGTTTCCATCACAGGCATTTTCAGAGGCAGAGAAGGGGACGTCATCTCTACATATGGGTTGCTGGGGCTGCATAAATCCATTGCCTCCGTGTGGGTCTGAATTCATTCACAGATCTGATGTGCCTCAGTTTCCAGTCTTGAGTGGGCAAGGAAGTGCCAAGGAGACTGGTGATCTCTGGGCTGAGATCAGCTCTGTGATCTGGATGAAAGGATCCTAATGGAACGACCAACTGACACAGAAATACATCAAAGCTGAAGAACTCTTAGAGAAAGTTGTGTCAAAACGACAGACTGCCAGACTGCTGTTTATGCCATAAAGTTGTTCCTCGTTCTGCAGCTCACTCAGCTCTCAGATCCTCCATTAATTAGATAACAGTGATGGAGGAAGAGAGTGGATAATTTGGGGCACTCCTCTGCTCACTGGGACAAAAGCTTTGAACTCAGGTATTTCTATTCCCCATCTGTACAAAGTTATCACAGCACAACTCAACCCAAGCATGATGAAAAGATTCTCATTTCCACACATAGAATAAAGTTGGCTGACCTCACACGTACAACTTCCATGTTTTTTATAAAAGAATCATGGAATCATTGAGCCTAGAGATGGAAGTGACCAGATGGCAATAAATTCATGCTTACCTACAGTCGTACCATAAACAGCCTGGATTCAGGAATAGCCAAGAGGAAAGGGCAGCACAGGCATCACAGCAGGTCAGATTTCCAAAAAAGTGGCTTTTAAATTGCTCAGCTACTGCATTTATTTTCTTTTTTTACAACAAATTTATCACCTTCAAATCAGGAACAATAACTGTGTTTGCAACAATTTCTTCCTATTTGCTTCTTATCTCCCTGCTTGAAAGCATCCCATCAAAGTGAACTGGCACTGCAAGAGAAGTATTTAAGACTTATGTTCACAGTGTTTCAACAACAAAAAAGCTTTGATTCTCTTAGCATCTAGACAGGACATCCTTGTAAGTTTGCACGATGAGCCAAGAGGAATTACAGAGGTCTTAGAAGCAAAATGAGTATCTCAGCCAAGCCAGAGAGCACCATCCAAAACAGCACACAGTAACCTCAGGCTTTTATATGAATGAGGCAGACATTTATAAGCCATAATCCCAGAAAGGTTAAACAACTTGTCCAAGGTCAGATTGTGAGCAATGACAGACCAAAGAACAGAACCTGAGTAATAACCTGTGCTGTCATGGACCAAAAATGTGGCTGTTACATATAAAACACTCTACAGCAATGACTCATGTTAACTTGAACTCCAAATTCTACTGTAAGCCATACTCTGCCAATCCCCTTTTATCAAATATCTTCTTGGTAGCATTTAAAGGGTAGCATATAAATTACACACAGCACTGTGTTTTGAGTTAGCACCTCTGTTTGCAAACTGAAATCTCTGTCAACACATCATGAGGATTTATTCAGCAATTCCTTTTCCAAAATGCAAGTAAACAGCCAAGAATTTTTTACTCCTTCTGTAAGAAACAAGCCCCAAATTGATGCATCTTCCTCATCAGTTCAGCTACTGCCCATTGGAAAGAGTTTAGAAAGTCTAAATAACTGCTGCCTTTAAAATTCTTGCAGGTGTGATGTGGCTGCAGTTTCCTTACACTGTCCATGGGTGCTGATGGGGATCCTTAAGGAAGCTGCCTAGGACAAGATGAAGGATGTGGATATCCTCATCCACACTCTTTCCCCAAATTTTTGTCAGCTGTGCCAGGTCTTTGTGAATGTGCTGCGGCAGGAAGATTGCTGAGTTGCACTCCTGTGTCTGGATAATCTTCAGCAGTGACTAAAGAGTGGCAAAAGGCAAGAACGAGTACAACCAACAACGTCCAGATCAAGCACAAGGCACGCAGATCTCCAGTCTTACCAGAAAGTCTCTTCTCCATCCTATAGGATGGACTCCTACCACTTGAACAAATAGTGGCACATCTACAAGTGCACAAGAATGCATGCAACTGCATGATGAAACCAAAGCCACTCCTGGGCAAGTAGGGCAGTGAGTTCAGGTCTTGCATCTTCAAAGATTGCCATAGTCATGATGTAGCATGATGAAAAGAGGCAGAATCATACAAAGATTTCACCGCATTTTGTTTGGCCATTTGAAACTACAGTGTTAAATGTGTGTGCAGGCATATCAGAATGCAGACAAGTGGGTACGTGGGTCAGTCAGACCCTCCCAGTCCTTTTCTGTGCTGTGCATCCCCAAGTATGCAGCCAGCTTGAGTTCTGTCTTCATTATTCCTGTTGGAAAATACAGTGTGTGCAGTAACTTTTGCCTTGACAGAAAACACATGAGGTTATTCACACCCAGTGATGTCTCTGAATGCCATAACAAGTTCCAAATAAAGGTACTACGGAAGGAAGATTTTCAGTAAGTTTTGTATCAAGTAAGCCAATTCCCATGGTTTTGCTGGCTGATTACTTCTTGTTGGACATTTCTTCTTATCGTATTTTCTGTGAAAGTGGAAACACCCAGACCTGTGGGGCCAGCTGCATGCTGAACAGATGAGAAGCCACTGACATTAGACTTAGCAACTTCAACGTTTTTATGCAAGGACAGGAAGAGCAGATCCAGAGAGTCAAGGAGGAGAGAGCATCATAGAACATCATAGTTCTTGGAGTTTTGGTAGAAGTACTGCAGTCTCCATGGTCCATCTAAGAAAATGTAGCCTTTTACTACATGTCAGTAGAGAACCATGTAACTTACATCAGCCTGGATGAGCAGGGAGTTGAGAAGCCTAAAACCAGAAGCTTGACAAGCACTTTTTTAAGTGCAGGTTTTGCAAATTCAGAATTACACCAGCAATCCTCATGGCTCATTCCACCTCCCAGAGGCCAATGCGTAAACTAATGGAAAACCCCACATGCAATCTTTCAGGTAGGCAGTACCTTCTGTCCTGAAAACACAACAGACAAAAACTTCATCTTTGGGTACTCAAGTTATTGAATCAAAGCATACCAGAATTGTTGAAAGTCAGGCAATGGCTTCTGGTTTTGCCCTTCAACTTGGGAACAACAGCCAAGACAGCAGCTGATCTCCATGGGTTTGTGAGACTAGCAAAAAGTAAAAATGAGAACACTGAATTCCAGTGTAAGAATAGAGAGAGAATGAAGCAGAAATCCAGGCTTTACCTGGTGAATTAGAAAACTGCTATATTCTGGATAAATTACCTCTTCCTGCCTTATTTTCTAGATTTAATAGAATCATAGAATGGCTTAAATTGGAAGGGACCTTAAAAATCATCCAGTTCCGACATCTCTGCCATAGGCAAGGTTGCTACGCACCAGCTCAGGCTGCTCAAGAGCCCATCCAACCTTGGGCACCTCCAGGGATGGGGCATCCACAGCTTCTCTGGGCAGCAGTATCAGAACCATACCTGATTATCACCAACCATCTCTGTCAGAGCCATCCTGAACTATACATTGCAATGGTAAGATGGTTGGTAATACAGAAAGTTTACAGAAGGAACCACTGTGCAACAGAACATAAATAGCACCTAAAATATGAAGATTTACTGATGAAAACATTACCTGCTTTAAAAAAACACCAGTCTCAAATTCTTGCCTCAAGGGTGGCTATTTGGTCTTGCTGTAGAGAAAGAGAAATAAACAGAATAGTATTATAAGAGCCTTTTATGAAATCCCTGTTATTTCTGGTCATGGGCACCATCATATTGAAGCAAGAAATATGTCTACTGGAAAACAACGAAGTTCCCAAAGCCCAATAAAATGTGAAAGGTTCACACAGGAACTAGAGAAAGCTTCTCTCCTTGAAAAACATGGAATGGAAACCTGAAAATTTCTGCTCCTGTGTGCCAAAATGACTAGTGATCATGAATGCTTGCATGTCCCCAGCTTCCTAGTTTGGGGGTAAATCCTAATGCAAAAAGCAGAGAAGATGGGAAAGTGCTCCTCTTCTGCTCATACCCCTCTAACTCTGCCAGAAGTGGTAGGATGGGTCTTCCTCAGTCTAAAACTCTATAAACAAATCTATAAGCTTGAGACCCAAGAGAAACTCAGTGAAATTTGGTGCATTACCAGCAAAAATTGTAGATACACCTCTAAAGTTACAAGGATAAATCATGCAGAGGAGTTTGTCTGTGGTCACATGAGGAATTGCTTCATTCAAAACCAAGGATTCTTCAGTTTCTTTCAAATCCAGTCAGAAGCACTTCCCATGCCAGTGCATTCCTTCCCAGGATCTCGCTTGAGACACTATATCTTCTGCCAAAGTAGACAGAAAAGAGTGCTAAGGAGGAAAAAAGTGACAAAGGAATATATTAGTTAGTCCATCACTGCAGCAGCTGCTCACTGGTTCATTGTCATGGCCTTCTGTGATGGATTGATGGCACCTTTGGACAAAGGAAGGGCAAATGGACTTGGGCAAGGCCTCTGACTTGGTCCCATATCACATCCTTATCTCTAAATTGGAGAGATACAGATTTGAAGAGTGGATTATTACATGGATTAAGAACTGCTGAAAGGTCACAGCCAAAGCGTTGTTGTCATTGGCTCTATGTCCAGTTGGAGTTGACAAGTAGTGCGCCGATAGTCCATCTTGGGACTGGTGCTCTTTAACATCTTTATCAAATACATAGACAGTGGGACTAAGTGCACTCTCATCAGGTTTGCTGATGACACCAAGCTGAGTGGTACAGTTGACACTGCAGAAGGAAGGGGCACCATCCGGAGGGACCTGGAGAAGTTTGAATAGTGGGCACAAGAGAACCTAATGAGGTTTAATGAGGTCGAAGGCAAGGTGTTGCACTGGGCTTGATGCAATCCCAGATATGTGTGCTGACAGAAGAACTCATTGAAAATAGCTGTTGGAGAAGGACTTGACGGTCTGGACAGATGAAAAGCCGGAAATGAGCCAGCAGTGTGTGCCTGCAGCCCGGAAGGCCTGAGGAAGGTGTCCAGCAGGGCAGGGCGGTGATTGTCCGTCTCTACTGTGCCCTTGCAAGGCCCCATCTGGAGTACTGCACCCAAGCCTGGGATCCCCAGTACAGGAGGGATGTGGAACAGTTGGAGGGGGTCCAGAGGAGGGCCACAGAGATGATCCAAAGGGTGGAAAGGGTGGAGCACCTCACCTAAGAAGGCATGTTGAGGAGTTGGTCTTGTTTAGCTTGGAATAGAGAAGGCTCTGGGGAGACCTCATTGCTGCCTTCCAGCACTTGAAGGCAGCTGCCAAGCAGGAGGCAGATTGACTTTTTACATGATCTGATAAGTGATAGGACAAGGGGGAATGGCTTTAAACTAAAAGAGTGGGGATTTAGGTTAGATGTTAGGAAGAAATTTTTTACTCAAAAGGTGCGGAGGTGCTGGAACAGGTTGGACAGAGAAATCATGAATGCCCCATCTCTGAATGCATCCAAGGCCAGGTTGGATGTGATCCTGGGCAGCCTGATCTGGTGGCTAGGAACCCTGCCCGTGGCATCTGGGTTGGAACTAGGTGACCTAAGTTCCTTTCCATCCTAAACCATTCTATGATTCTACAATGAGGAATGAGGACATCTCAGAGCAGAGGACATGCAAACAAAGAGTGTGAGTCACGTGTATGTTTTCAAATTCTACTCTTAAAACTGTTAGTATTGACTTGCTTGCATGTGTACTCTCTAGACATCCTGAACTGGATTCCTCTTGGAATGACTCCATGTCCCTGGTATGCACCTGAAATTTCCTTAAGTCTTGGTGGCCAAAAGAAGCAAAGCAGCAGATCCTTCCATCCTGACAGCCTATGGCTCCATCCTCTGGAACACACAGGTTTCCACACTGTGATCAGCCAAGTGACTTGCTCACTCAAATATTTGTCTGATATTGCTCAGTGGACAGAATTACTTGGAAAAGGTACCAGTCCAAAGCTTGGTGCTGTTCTAATTAATCCCAACAGCACTGAAATACTTACACATCAGTAATTTACAACTAGAACAATGAGCTGATGCCTTCTGGTGTTGATGTTACATCATAGAGGACGCAGCAAGATGTATGGAAGAGTTATCAATGTGCTGAACTACCATTTGAGTTACATCTCTTTAACTCCGTGGCGTGGCAAGAATGCCACATTCCTCAGGGGCTGCAGGATGGGGTTCTGCCTGCACAGCAAGACAGCTGTAGTATGAACAGCCATCTCAATTAGTGCTCCGCTGTGGCTGACACTTTCAGGATCTCCTGTCAGAACAGATGGCAATCCATTCATCATGAGAGACGGTGCAAATTTCTGCAGGTCTGGAGAATTCAGGAGTCTGGAGCTTTGGATGAACTCTGTCACAGCATCTCTTTGCTGAAAGCACATATTTAAAAGAAATGAAACCAGCATCATTGCCCATCAGACTGCAGAGGAATAGCAGCTTCTTCCCACGCTGTGTTTTTCCCTGCTTTGAAAGCACATTTGCCCAGAACAGGGCATAACCCGAAAAAATGTTCTTCCAGCAATGATTCACATCTCTCTTACCCTTATCAATGAAACATGGCCCCCAGAATGAGGTGTCTTACCTGCTGCTTGGGATGAAGATCTGAGTCACTAAATCGACACCTTTGACCTCTCTGAAAATAGCCAGAAGCAGATGGACAGATTGTACAGCTGGGTTGCTGCTAGAGGCCAGAAAAAGGAGAGCTGATGATTGAAGACAGAAGAGGTGACTGTTGTTAAGGCTGAACGTTTACAAGGCTTTAGTTGGTTATTGGATCAGCAAGCTTCAGCAGGCCTGCATTAAAGCTCTGCCCACATGAAGGGTGGTAGTGCAGACATTGCTGTTCAAGTCGTAAATGAGTAAATTGACAGAATTCAAGATGATTGTGAGTTTTATTTATGAAACTTAAAACATTCCGTTCTCATCTAGTTGGAATTGCAATCCCACTACGTAGCACTGTGCGTGTGCCAACCTCCAAACCAACACACAAGTGAAGAAAAAACATTACTGGTGAATGTGAGGGGGTTGAGATGGGCTGCTATGCCAACCAGTGCTGGGTAGCAGTGCCTCTTCGTGCTGTAAGTGCTGGGCTGTGGAGCAGCTGCAGAGGACGAGGACAAGGCCTCCCAGCCTCAGGGTCCAGCAGGAGGGGCTGCGGGTCACCCCCTGCTTATGGCCTCATCCATGGCAGTGACCCTGCCAACGTCCTGTGAGGCTGCGAGGAGAGGAGCATGGCTGGGAGTGCTCAGCACTCAGCCCCCCGCTGCCCCATGGGAACAGCGATGTCCTTGGAGCCCCTGGCCCCCAGCAGGGCCCCCTCCTGCCTGCTGCAGCTGTACCAAAAGCCTGGGCAACAGCACAATGCCAGCAGGCTGCAGAGCGGGGAGGAAGGCCCTGGCATCACCAGTGAGCTTTGGGAACAGGGAATAAGGGCCCTTCTTGTGGGTAGGATCCATGCAACAGGTTCTCCTTCAGCCCAAGGCCCTGAGATGCCTCCAGCCCACCCCATGGAGCTCCACTGAGGTCTTCACCCCAAGCCCTGGTTCTTTGCATAGCCTCACACTGCAGCCGTGAGCCTGATTTTGGTGAACCATGACAGAAGCACCGCAGCTCCAGAAGACCCGCAGTGATGCCAGCAACCAGCATGGCTCTGGGAGTGGGGTGAGTGTGGGGCAGAGCAGAGTCCCTGCCATTCTCTGGATGAAGCTAACGGTGATGGAAGCAGACGACATAAAGACATAATGACTGGTCAGGAAACAAAGCCAAAAGGAAACTTGCATAGGATAAGCAGCACTAAGTGCTGTGCTGGTGTGAAGGGGAACATGGGGCACCTGTGTGCACGCACACACAGCCAGAGCACTGAAGGAATTTTGGCTGTGTCCAATCAAAACTCACACGGCTGGCTTAGTGAACAGTGCAGTTTACTAGCAATGGATGACAGGTTCTTTGGATTGCCAGTGAAGAATTCACTGTCTGCCAAGTGTATGAGGTTAACCAAGAATAATACAAAGCATCTGCAAAGAACTAAGTGTAATACAGCCTGACCACCAGCATCCTAAGGTATAAAACAACTCCATAGAGACTACTAAGTTTCCTAGGGAAGCACTCAGCATAGCCAAGTGTGCAAATCTTACCCAAGGTGAGTCCCTATGGGGGGGAGGAGAGGTTCAGCCCCTTGGCAGATCCCAGAGATGACATATAGGCCATGTCTGACCTGTCTGCAATGGCATCTTCCTTAATCTTCCCTCCTTCTTGACCCACTTTTATCATAGAATCATAGAATGGCTTGGGTTGGAAGGAATCTAAAAGATCACTGAGATCCAACACCCCTGCCATGGGCTGCTTTCCAACCACCAGATCAGAATGACCAGAGTTCCCATCCAACCTGGCCCTAAACATCTCCAGGGCTCATGCTCAGTGAGGGGTGGTCATGCCTTGGAGGCAGGCAGCCTTTGCGACGGAGGTGTGTTTTGGTATTATAATAAGTGTATAATGAGCAAAGTTCACCCAAAGACAGCTTTTTGTCAAGAAGATGACAGACTTGGGGAAGTAGTTTAGCACCACAAAGTTCCCATCCTAGCACTGCTCTTGTTGAAGTCAGTACATCAGTTCTCTTGATGTTATTGACACCTTGTGCTGCTTAGGGAACTACTGTAGGTCACAGCACTTGGCTGTGGAGCTCTACTCCACTCTAAATTGCACCTTCTGTGCAATTTAGTGGCATAGAGGTTGCACTCTGCTCTTGTGCACCTGTGAATGACCCGTACCTTAATTTCCAGTGAACAGTGCTACACCTTAAGCTATTATCCCACATATTCTACCCTGTGATTGTAATCACTCAAGCTACATGATATTCAGAAGGAATGAGGAGTGTCTTGTGAGGATTATCAGTCACATCAAATGCATATATATCTTGTGAGTATGGAAGATGAGCTTAGTGTTCCCCCATATTCCAAAATCTAACATCCATGGTAATTATCAAATTAAGGCAGAGAGTGGTGCATATTAGTTAAACAACAACATGGTGGCGCTTCCAGAAGCAGTTGGTGACCATGGTCCCACTCATGATGTTCTCCATCCTTCACTCTTTCCAGGACAGAGTGCAGTGCTTCTACAATGTGATGGACACTCACCAGAGTTTTTGTCCATTTTCTCAAACCTGCACCAACAGTCACTTCAAGTCTTCACATCACAGCCACCCAACCTGCATAAGCAGCTCAGCCACCTCCATGTACAGCTTGGGTCCCCTCAGCATTGCTGCCCTGCAGGGCTAGGGGTGTCCTGGGGGATCACACTGTGCTGCAAGGCTCATTGCCCCCATGGCCACCATGTGCCACTTCCCCATCCTCCATGTATGTCCCTTGCTCTGTTCCATGCATCCCACCAGCCCAGGCAGAACTGGTGGCCCAGTATGCAGCCATTGGGTGCATGGACATGGGGATGGGCTGGTGCTTGCATGCAGATCTCAGTCCTGCTGGGAGCTGCTCAGGGGGCACAGCAGAACCAGGATGTAGGGAGAATCCATCCCAAGTGACTTCATCCAGAAGGGCACAAAGCTGTGAGGAACTGGCCAGGAGGCAACTGCTGCTTGTGGGGGGTGCTGGGCATCAGTTGGTAAGCAGCAAGTGATTGCATTGTGAATATAAATATATATATACAGTTATTATCTTATTCTTGTTTCCATTTTCCCTTTCTGTCTTAGTAAATAGTTTTTAAATCAACCCACAGGTTCTATTTTGTTTTCAGTTCTCTCCCTCGTCCCACTAAGGGGGGCAGTGAATGAGCAGCTGTGTGATGCCGAGCTGCTGCTGGGTTAAACCACATCAGTTAGAAATGCTGTATCACACCTCATGGTTTGCATGGTGCAAGATGGCTTAAGGCTTGATGGGAAAACAATTCGCTCCAGAAAATGAGCCTAAGGGAGTGGAATTGTCCCTGAGCATGTGTGCTGTGCAGCCAGTAGGCACTGTGCATGGTAGTTCTGCTGGGCACTGTTTGGATTGTGCTGTGCAATGAGTTGTTGGGCTGTTGAGAGGATGTTCTGAGTGCTGGATGCACTGGGCTTTCATTCTCTACCTGAGGTATATTCAAAGGTACACCTCTCTTCTGCCCTGTCTCCAGCCCTATCTGTTGCCTGTACCTTGAACAACAGTGCTGCAGCTTTATCTCTAGTCTTGTCTTTGTGTCCTGTTCCTCCTGACTCGATTCTTTGAATGGTTTTTGCACCTCACCTTGTTTGAGACTGTCAGTGCAACATCCAACTGCCACCAGTCCTGTCCTGCCCCCCTCACCTGGTGCTGTGGGGCTGCCTCTGCTGCGCTGTGCTCACTCTTGTTTCCCAGCTGATGCACCTTTGTGGAGCAGACCCACTTTTGCTGCTTTGTGGTAGTTTTGCTGAATAGTGATTGTGCTGAGCAGAGGTCACACAACATAGGGACTGTCTGGACCGTGCAGTGAATGTTTGTTGCAGTACATTCTGTGATGTAGGTTCTTGGCCATGCACCCAGTGGTGTCAAGGAAGGTGCAGAAGCAGGCTCACAGGAGCTGGGTACCAGTGTCCCGTTTCTTTGCTGTCCATGTGATCCCATACTCCTAATACCTCTGTCTGGCCACCTCCAAGAGAGAAGACTCTGAAAGACTTTCCTACCAGAGCAGGGTGTTATGTAGTGCCCTAAGCAGCCCTTGGGCCTTTGTTTTTTTTGCATCACTCAGCAGTCAGCCCTTGCACCTTCCCCTGTGCCAGTGCTCATATGACTCCCAGCAATGACTGACATGCACCCACACACCCCAGTGCCCGATGGGACGCATCACAGAGCAGAGGAAAAGCTGTGTGGGGTTAGCACAGTGCAGCTTTATTTCCGTGGAGCAGGAGGAAGTTCTCTCCCACGGGTTCAGATCCCATAGCACACAACTTGCCAGCCCACAGCCATACCCCACCACAGCTTTTGCTAGCTAGCCCTGCGGCCAGCTGCAGCACCCCTGCTTAAGAGGCACGGTTCCCACAGTCGGGTTCCCCCGCTATGGGGACAGCCATAGCTCCCCTCACTTACACAGCCCTTCTGCTAGGCAGATGCAGGAGCACGCCCAGGCTGCCCAGGTCCTGCTGGAGCAGCGATGTGCAGAGCGAGGCACTGCTGGGTACTGCCAGGCCTGGGCTGGATGAGAGCCACCTCCCAAGTGCTGCGTGGGGATTTTAGATCCCTGCAGGGCTCCCCGCAGGGCTCCCAGGCAGGTTTGCAAGTGGCTGCATGACTGCACCTTGCTCAGACCATTTCCACCAGTTTGGCAGGGAGCGGTCATGATGGTGTAAAGCACAGAGTGGGCTGCAGGGCTGGAGGGCAGAAGGGCACTGCACGTGGGGTTTCCATCTCCCCCTTACTTGTGGGGGGCACTTTGAGGCTGCCACACAGAGAGGAACAAAGCCAACACTCGGGTCAGGTGCCTATAAACCCCCTCACAGACAAAGCTCAGCTACAGGGAAACACACACGCACACACACTGGGCCACGGTCAGCACTCCCCAGAGGACACAGACAGAGGTGACGCGGAAGGCAGGAGGAGGTGGGGGTCCAACACCCGGCCTGGTGCAGGGCAGAGCTGCCCAGACCAGGAGCCGTGGGGGCCGTGGCCGAGGGCAGGTCCTGCCATGCCCTGCCCCGCTGCCTCCTGCCCCTCTCTGCGGCACGCAGCACTGCCCCAGGCACGGTGGGCAGCGAGACCCGTGGGGAGTCACGTCACCCCTCTGATGCGTCTTGCCGAGAGTGCTGCAGGCTGCGAAGAGAACTGAAAAGTGCTTAGAAAAGAGAGAAACCCCTAGAAAACCCACCCCAGACAAGAGCCCGACCTCGCCTCCCTGCCCACGACATCCCTGCTGGCCCGGGGCAACACCACAGAGGAAGGGGGGGCCGGGGCCGGGGCCAGCTGGGGTGGGAGGCACTCGGAGCACCCAGGCTCGCCCCATCCCTGCCCTCTACACCAAGGCGTAGTCAAACTGGCCCCTCTCCAACCCCTCCTTGTGGTCAGTCCAGGAGGAGGCAGGCATGCGGCTGTAGGGGTCCAGCAGGATGCGAAAGCAGCGCACCATCAGCATCACCAAGAAGACGAGGAGGAAGATGACAAAGGCAAAGACGGTTTTCTGCTCGGCATCCATGCCCGCAGTGCTGGCCGGGTGCTCAACCAAGGACGGGGACAGCAGTTCATAATCCATCGTCGATGCATCATTCATGGCAGAGGTGAGGCACACGAGCTGCAAAGAGCACGAGGACAGGGAGCATCGGGGCTTGGGCAGCCAGCTCCAGCCTCCTGCTGTGCACCTGGAACACCACCTGTACCGTTCACTCCATAGCCACCAGCACTGCTAAGCTGAGCCAAGGAGCTCAGGATTCACTCCTGTGCAGACCGAGAGCTCCTGGAGGGAAAAGCAGAGATGGAGAGAGAGGAGGAATTGGCCACGGGCTTCAGCTAAAGAGCACCTTAGCTGCTAAATAATTAGAGACGGGAGAGGGCAGGGAAGAGTCTCTGTTGCCAAAATTGCAGTTCTGTGCTTGCTGACGCAGCCAGACAAGCAGTCAGTTATCTGAGAGAAAAGCCTGGGGACAGTGACATTTATGGCCAGAGGCTGAATTTAGTACGTATTTTCAGGCAGGAAACATGGGAAGAGTATTTGTTAATTGAAAAGTAATACTCTCAGCTTGAAACTTTTCTTAATTATTATTGTTTTAAATCCAGCTTCTAAACTGTCAGCATTCACCAGGAGTCATTTTTGCTTCAAGTAATTTAAGAATCAGAGGGGTTATTGTTTTTACTTTTGGCAGCTGAAGAAGTGAGAAAGACAACAGGAAGGAGGAGTAAATGTAGGGAGGAGGTGCTTTGTAGAAAGTGAGGATGTTTCAAAAGGAAATCTCCCTTACCACCTCAAAGACACAGGTTCACAAGTGGGTCCATGGTTTTCTGGCAAGCTCAGGAAGCACTGCCACAGTGATGCCACTCAGCAGGGACACAAAGGAACGGGGTGGGTGGCAACTTAGTCTGCTAGTCCTGAGCTTGCCTCTACGTAAATCCCGAGTCCCTCTGGAGAGGCTAGCTGCCTGCCAAGCACAGTGCTGCACGTGGGACCACTTGCCCTGAATCACAGGAAAATGAGACTGAGGACCTTAGCTGTGAATCTGAGCAGGTTTCTCAGGGCTTTACCTGTCTGGCCTTGACAATTTCCCAAGATGGGCACAAGCTCAGAGTGCCCATTCTCACCAAGGTTGATGTTTTCAGCTGCTGTGTGTCCCTTGAGTTAATGACTGCCTTCAGTTTTGGACCAGGCCTAGAAGGGGCTGAGTCCTGGAGGAGAAGGAGAGCACCTACCTCACTCCAGCTGTGTGGGTACACTAGCATTGCTGTTGCAGGAGAAGCAGAAGACTGCCTCCCAACAGCCACATCACTGAGCAAAGATCTCCAGGATCCAGCTTTCTTGGGCTAGGGATGAAAAGCAGAAAGACAAATTGACAGAAGTTAAAAGAACAGCAGTCATTTAGCTGTCATAACAAAGCAACAAAGACATTCTTGATTTAGCAAATGCTGTGAGTTCTCAGTGTCTCTTAGACCAGAGCTCTCCTGGGTAAGAGAACATCTTTACCAAAGTCCCCTTGCTCCATCCTGGAGCCTGAGTGCTCTTAGTGTTGTGGAGACTGCAGCAAAAGGTCCCACTAGGAGACACCCAGCCAAGCATGCCCCTGCCCTCCAGGCAGCAATACTGGGAGCAACTATCAGTAGGAAAAGGCAGCCAGCTATGGACCACAGAATGTTTGACATGGCTCTGACTCATGCTGAACACCTGCTCTCTTTCCTTTATCTGCACCTCCTGGGACACCGCAAGGAACAGTGCTTGCAGGCTTTAAAAATAATTTCATATCACAAAAACAGAAAAATAAAGGGCAACAGCAGCAGCAAGGTGAGAAAGAGGGGTGTGCTCTCTGTCCACCTTCCTGAGTCCCAGGATTCAGTTGCAAGACAGTGACCCAGTGCCCTGTGATCTGTATAGAGGTAAGCTACTCCTGTTTCTGAGTACACTGTGAATGGAAATGGTGATGTGTGCAGAAGGATGCTCTGATATCTGTCACAACTTCCTGCAGCAGAAGTGATCTGCCACTTGTTGGAGATTGGCTGATCCTCACATGTTGCACTTTTCAGTCCAGCACAGTTTGTGATCAGGGGGTGGGAGGCACTTAATAGACAAATCCCCTTCCCTCTGTCCTTGCTTGAGAAGCCTAAACAGGCAAAAGCAAGATTTGATAGCAAAGAGGCTGAATGGGTGTGGGCACAGACCTGAACAGAGCTGATCACAACTGCTCTCTGGTCCCTTTTCACCCCATTTATTTGGTACTCTCCCTTCCCAGAATATCTTTTGTGACTAGGCCAGACATAGAATGTTCTCTTGATAGGCATCTCTACAGCAGTGTGCAGCACAGCCCAGTTCTCCCACTGGCACAAAGCACCACCGAAACACGCCTCTCTATAGGGATGATGAGCCCTGAGCTGGCATCTATGCCAATACTTGGCCAAGGTATGTCTAAACCCCAAATACCAACCACTCCAAAACAGCTTTCTCAACACTTCCACTGACACCAGCTTCCCAATTACATGTCAAGGCTTCTTATGTCCTTGGAGGGTGAGTAGTATCTTTACCTTCATTTGTCAGCTACATTATTGCAGGGAAATACCCACTGCACATCTCCAAAGGGAAACTACTTATATCCAGTGTCCCAGTGACAGGATGTTTGTCACCCCTAGGATGACTGCAATCAGAAGTCTCTTGGATTGTGAAGTGCTCATCATGCTGAGGTTTACACCCACCTCCCATATATTCTCAACCATGCTGGAAGCCCAGCTCAAGCAGTGTGGAGCCTGTGGGTCTGCCAGATACAACCTTTTAGCACTTCAGGAAGGCACCAGCTCTCATGAGCTACCTCTCAAGGACAGCATGTGGGTCATTATCTCCAATGACAGGTCTCCATCACAGGAATGACTGATTGGGCGAAGGCACGCGTGGCCCTGGCAGGTTCTGGTCCATAGTGCTCTCACAAAATCAAAGATATATACCCTGATCTTGGGAAATGGTGCTGGCTCAGGACCCAACCATCTGCTGGCAGGTCTATGGAGGAAGACCAGGACTGCTCAGCCAAGCAGTGCCATGGGCAGAGAGGAGCACTTCTCGTGCCTTCTCTGTCAGGGATTTTGACAAATATATCATCTGATCTTCAATGACTACAAATTGCAAATATTAGATTTCTATGGCAGTTCCTGCCTTCCCTGGTAGCAGCTGCCCAGGCAGTCAGTTAGGGTCCCTCAGGCCTACACTGGCAAGCCTCTGACTCTCCCTTGCTCGTGCTGTGGATTCCCATGGCATGAGTACCGCATCAGGAGGGGAGAAGGATGGGGTGAACGAACTGAGCTGGGGAGTTTTCCAGCTGAGCAGGAAGCACATTTCCCAGTCAGGAGAGAATGGCCAGCCTCAGAGCACAGTGCCTTGTAGAACCTGGCTCCTCACACTCTGCAAGGAGTGGTCAGTAGTCCAGAGGTGGATGTGAACCATGAAGATGAGGACAGAGTTGGGAATAAAGCATCCCCAGGGCCTCAAAGTGAGCTGACTTCTTGCCTGGAAGCTCTTCAGACTGGTCTGATGTTGTTCCCATGGAAAGATGGTGGTCAGACACAGAGTGAGCACAGGAGCAGATGATGGTTCCACGTGACCCAATCAGAGGGGCCGCAAAGATGATTCAGAGCCTGGAGCATCTTCTGCATGAGGAAAGGCTGAGAGCCGTGGGACTGTTCAGCCTGGAGAAGAGAAAGCTGAGGGGGATCTCATCACTGTTTATAAATACCTGAAGTGTGTGAGTCAAGTCAATGGAGGCGGACTCCTTTTGATGGCAAACAGCAATAGAACAATGGGCAACAGGAAGAATCTGGAACACGGGAAGGTCCACAGTAACACAAGGAAGAACTTCTTTATTGTCAGAGTGACAGAGCACAGGAGCGGGCTGCCCAAGAGAGGTGGTGGAGTCTCCTCCTATGGAGACATTTGAGACCCATCTGAACACCAACATGTGTGACCTATGGAAGGAAACCTGCTTCAGCAGGGGGACTGGACTCCATTTCTAGAGGTCCTTTTCAACCCTTTCAAGTCTGTGACTCTGTAATACTAAGTGACCTTCCAACAGTTTCTGAAAATCCCAAGCTAGAGTGTCAGGGCCTAGAGATGTTCATGGACCTTTTTGTAATTCGATTTCATAGAGCTGAACAGAGAGCAAAGCTAAAATGTGTAGGTGGGAACCAGCTGCTGTTCCACAGGAGACATTCAGTAACGTCATCCTATAACTTCCACACATAGCACAGTGACTTTCTGGATACGCACAGAAATTTTTGGCCACAGCTGTCAGAATTCAGACTTCGGTGAAAATAGCTCAGAGATCAAATAAACAAAAGCAACCAGGCTCCTTCTCTCCCTCTGCCAATTATTCTTCCAGAAGTTATACTGCATGAGGCTGTGGGGCTGAAAATTGCAATAATCTCTGCACAGAGAGCTCTTCCCAAGTGCTAACTATCTATTCCAGCTCGGTGCTGGGATAATTGGTGCCTTCTGTGATCTGGTCATTGTGATTGCACAAAAACAGCATCTCAGAGTCCAACCCTGCACCTAACACCATGTCTTGCATTAACATGGCAGAACATCCCTGCTTTGTGGCTGCCAAGTAGCCACTGCTGGCCGAATGACTTCCACCAGCTGCAGCCCTCCACCAGAGACTTCAGTGGAGATTCATGCTTCCCATGGATACATCTGGGTTAGGAGAATTCCGATTTGTAATCCTTGGTACCAGCGATGCTGAGAACAGGTCCTGCTGCAATATAATCAACTCAAGCACAAATCATGTGTCTGGAGGTGCCCAACTGACTTGTAACTGATATCAAAAATGCAGGGAGAAACATGCATATGTGGAGGAAAATACAAGGTTTTCTGCCAAATAGTAACCCTGTATTAAAGTATTTCTCTCGCATTCAGGATGTGTTGCTATTTTATTACCATGTGAAGAATCAGACCTTAATTTCCCAAGAAAATGCTGGTAAGGTAGTTAAGTGAAGGCAGCTGTTATTTAAGGAATATGTGATTGAGTTTTATTAAGATTCATGTTCCCTTAGTAACTAAAAAGAATGCATGAGCAAGGAAATGACTAAACAGGGAGAGAACTCACAAAGGAAGAGGACTGTCAACTATTTAGCAACACTGTGGGGATATTTTTACGGGTACAAAACACAAATTAAATGTTAATTTGGCAAATGACAAATATCTAATGAAATATTAACCTCAAAAAGAGGCACAGAACAGTGTTTACAATGCAGGATGCCATCTGGTGTGGAGGGCTCACCCTTCCCACTGGAGACACCTCCAAATGGAGACTGATCCCATGAGTAGCAGAGGCAGAGGGATGGGACCGTGGAGGGATGGCGCCATGGCATGACTCAGCCTGCTGCCTGCACTGCCCTCAGACAGATCCACTAGCATCAGCTTATTCCACCCTCCCAGTCCTTGCAGGTTTTTGACCAAAAGACAAGAGCGAGAGCTAGCTGCTGTATGGGAAAGCACAAAAGGAATCAGTGGGAAGGGAACCCAGCTGTGGAGCCAGGGCCTGAGGCAGCTCACCAAGGCACTAACAACCCTTGTCTTACAGTGCTGGGAGATGAAGACAGCTTTTCAACACTGTAGTTGATATCAAGAAACACCCAGCCCTGCAAAGGATGCATTTTAGTGGCAGAAATTGAAAAAAGACCCACATGATTGACACAGTGAAGCAGAACTGGACCCGAAGTGCTGACCTATTCCAAGAATGGAACTGGAAGATGAGCACTATTATGAGTGAAGCGGGGTTTAATTGCACTGTGTCATGGATGCAGTCCAACAGCCAGGGAGGGACTTCATTTGCACGCTTTTAAATAAACACAACTTTCTTAGTCCCGTCTCACAACAAAAGAAGACATGTACAATTATATAACATCAATAAATGTGTGTAATATCTTAAGCAGAGAAAGCAGAACTAGTTTTGATGGAGGAGAGTTTTGAGGGGGCTAAAATGCTCAAATCCACATGAAGAGAGCAAACAAAATGTCTGCACGCAAGGAACGGCATCAAATTCATTAGGATGCTGCTAAAGCAACCCTGCTTTTCAAAGCACAGATCCACTGTTGCTCTCCATACAAACCTACGTAAGGCAAACTGGAGGAATATCCCAAATACCCAGGGTTCAAGGAGGAATTGGTGTGCAAAATGAGCAGGACAGGGGAGCAATGCCACATACACGCTCTGCTCAGAGCTGGGAGTACTCAGCTGCTCTGCAGGAGCCAGGGGTCTCACAGGACCCGGCTCGACATGATCCCTGTTGTTAATATTCATCCCACTGCCGTGCATGGCACACAACCTCCTGTTGCAACCGGAGAGCAAACGCGATTGCCAGGGAGACAGGGAAGCAAGCACCCTTGTGAGGGCTGCAGGCAAAGTGCTTAAGCAAGAGGTCTGCAGGCCTACCAGCTCCAGAGAGAGACGGAAAGGCTTTACTTGCGGCACTGAAGGACTTTGTCTCTCCCTCCGCTGCTCCACAGCCGTGCTTCCTGGCCCACAGGCCCTTCTCCTTCAGAGCCGGGCTGGGCACACCTCTGGCACTGCCATAGGGATCTCGCTGCACAGCAGAATTCTTGGCAGGGCTTGCATTGCCTTTTTCAGTCAATGTTGCTGCTGATTCCCCACACTAACAAATGAACACATGCCACTGGATTACTGCACGGCTGCCAGGATCAACAGAGCTGCTGCCACAGCCAGGGGCAGCTGGAGATCCCTCTAAGGAGGGAATAAGAGGAGCTGCATCCCCTCTTCACTCCTTCCCAAACGATTGCATTCACCTGCCATTCTGCAGTGCTCACCTTTCCTCTGGAGGAAGCTCTCTCCCACAGGATCTCCTCCTGTTCCAGCCTAGTTATGCCCCTCAGGAAGAGAGAATTTGTAGGCTCTGTTTCCAGGAACAAGCACCCGATCCTCTGTGGAATCCGTCCCACAGGGCTACAGATCACGGCATGGAGACATGCATTACAGGCTTCTGCTCCAAAGCAGTGCCCTGGAATGGGCTGTGGGTCCCTTACAAGCAGTCTGCAGGGATGAGTGGCAGCAGTTTGTTTTCCTTCAGGAGGGCCTCCACCACCAGTTCTGCCAGCACCTCTCCATCACTTGGCTCAGCTCCCAGCTCCCATGAAGGTCCAAGGAAGACCCCAAGTGTCAGCAGGATCCCTTAACTGCACCAATGGGTCCAGATGTCCCCTCATGCTCTAAAGATTGTTTAATGTTTGCTTTCGAGCACCTTCCAGAAGGAATGACACTTCTGTACTGCAGGACTGTCATGGACTACACAGGTCGAGACCCTGGGAGGGATGCTCTGTGACTCTCCTCTGCCCCATGCGCTGTGCAGGGAGGCACCAGGGCAGGGGCTGAGGAATGCCCATCTGCCCATGACACGAAGAACCGGGCTGAGGGGATGTACCCACAGCCCTTTGCCTGGGCTTCAGGAGGACCCCAGGCCCTTTCTGCCCACTGCCCCTTGGTTCCATCCCAGCCCTGCAGCCCTGCACATCTGTAACCCAAGCCCCCTTGTAAAAGGCTGGCAAGTCTTCTGATAACCAGCCCACGGCTAACAGGAAGGCTGGGACTCTGCTGTTTTTCTGGTCCCATGCAGCCACTGTGGAGGGGACTTGCTGGCAAGGCAGCTCTACTTCAGGATTGCTGCTGAGCCCCACAGTAGAGGAAGACAGGGCATGGAGCACAGGATGGAGCTAATCAGGCCAGGGCAGCAGCACGAAACACTGAGGGTGAGGCACTCTTGCCCCTAGAGGGTGCAGGGGCAGTTCTGGGGCTCTGAGGTCCACAGCATCATGTACCCTGATAGACTGAACCATACCAAGAGTCAGCCCCCCTGGCACATTGCTAGGCACGGTGCCCCTCACCCAACTCTGCCTTTTCTCTATCCAGTTTTCACCACAGAGATGGCCTGCTCTAATCACATTCAGGACAGACAAGCAGAAGGCAACCTCCAGGCAAGAGCCTCAGCTAAGGAGAGATGATTCTTCCCAGATACTGCAGTCCCTGGTCTCCCTGGGAGCAGGGCATGGGAAGCTCAGCCCAGCACAGTGCTCTGCAGAACTCCCTTCATGTGCCTTCTGCCATCCCAGCACACAGAAATCCCACCACCACCACACCAAGCCACCCGGTAGGAAGATAACCCAACAATAAATCTGTCTGTTACCCATAACAACAGAAAAGCCCAACATCCTGCTCTCTCCATCTGGACTCAACAGTTTCCACCAGAAGACATAATGGTCCCAACACCAGATGAGCAGAGCTACCCCATCTCCTGAACCCATCACCAGTGAAAGGTCCTTGACAACTAAGCATAGAGACAACTTCCCCCTCCCCTTTGCACTTTCTGGCTCTGCAAATCCTCTGTCCTCCCCATAGCATGAACACTTGCGAGGGGTTGGGGCATGGACAATACCTGGATTGCATGGTCGGGGGCCCCAGCCACTCAGCCACAGCGATTCCCAGCTCCAGCACTTGCCATCTTGAGGGAAGGAGCAGATGCCTCTCTCCTGGAGAGCGCACAGGGAAGGCAACTGCTCTTCACTCACACTGGAGCAGGTTCCTATGGCGATGCAGAATCAATTATAATAAAAGGTGGAGCACAGCTATTGGAGCTGGGAGAAGTTTTGTGAGCTGCCTGCCTGGGAAAGCGATGCTGTAAGAGGAAATGGGGCTGGCGACTGTGGGCTGGGCCTGGCCATCCCTGGGATCCAGCTCCTGAATCCCAGTGTCCCCCTGAGTGCTCCAAGCTCTCCCAGTGCAGTACGTACAGGGGTCTGCCAGGCACCTACATGTCTCACCCACATTTCCCAAAAGGAAGGGAAGGCACTGGGAGCAATCTGAATTATCCAGCTACAAATCTGTCTAGCACAGACCTTTGCACTCCCACCCTTACCATGCCCCCATGAAAGGAGCAGATCCCAGCATGGAAAGGTGTTGTACAGCAGAACAGACAGCCCTTCCTTTCCCATGCAACCCTCCTTTTGTACAACTCCCTTGCAAAAGTTGCTCCAGCTGTGTCTGTCCCAGAGCCACAGCTTTGCTCTCAGCAGGCTGAGATGCACAGGAGCAAGCACAGCCTTCTTGCTGGGCAGGCACACCCCTACTATGCCTGCATTGAATCCAAGCCTGACTTCATGCAGCACCCAGCACATGGAACTGCACCTCCAAGATGCAGTTTAAGTATGAGATGCTGGGTGCACAGCTGGCCATGAAGATGTTTAAGGAGTGAAGGATCTGGGAGTGCAAAATATCACCACAACCCTGTATGCACCTTCTCACTCCAGGCTCAAGGAGTGATCCAGGTTCAGTGCCAAGCCTTGCAGCTTTGGGATGCAAAGTGCTGTCAGTCTGGCAGTGTCACACCCAGCTCACAGGGAAACATGCCGAGGTTCGGGAGAGGTCCAGGAGTGTGAATACATGCTTGGACCTCAACCAGAAGCCACACTCAGCCCCGCTGCCTAACACTCCTGCACAAGCTCGTGGCTGAGTGTGTGCCACCAGCTCTGCCTGCTGCTGCCTCCCACCTGCACGCCCTCCCCACCTCTGTGTGTCAGATCTGTACAAGCAAATGATGGCAATCTTTTCTCTTCTGGAGAAAGGTGACAGCAGCCTCGAAGCCTGGGCAATATGATTTGGAGGAATAACACTAGATGCAAAAGGGAGAGTGTCAGGGACAGGAGGGGTCAGTATAACTGGCAGACCCACTGCAGCAGTGATCATGGGGAGATGATCCACATCCAGTTTTGATGATCATCCACAGACAAAGGCTGTGTCTCCTTGTTCTGAGTCCTGAGCTAAAAGATATGGGGACAGGGGTGGTAGGAGCTCAACAAGTGAAGAGTGCCTGGTAAACAAATATACGTAGCCTGACCAACAGCATCCCCGAGTTTTTTGCAGAATTCAGCTGTCTGAGCAAGCCCATAAAGCAGGATTTGGCCATTCCCAGGCTCCACGGGTGAGAATGGCAGTCAAGTTCTGGAAGCAGGATATCCCTCTGAACGCAGATTCTCTTGTAATTTGTCACTGCTATGTCCACATGTGGCTCCTGTCATCTGCTAACAGCAGGGCCTTGCACACGTAGATCCTCATGAATGAAAATCTTCATGAGAAAAAGAAAGAAAGAAGAGAACTCTGACCTACAGGGACTCCAAGGGAACAAAGGCAGATGTTCAAGCAGAAGACTTAATGGAAGGGAAACCAGGGGTGACATCCACTGCTGTGTGCTCTTGTGAAAAGTGACTCATCCCTCCTCATTCATGTGCTCAGAAAGGGACATAAAAAGCTGCTGTACTTCTACTGGCTGTTAGTGGCACCCGTAAGTATGGATTAGAAGCCCAAGTTGCATGTAGCTGCTGGGAGGTGTTGCAGTCCTTCTCCACACTGCTTCCTTGTTATGATTTCACAATTTCCCCAGTGCAAAAATCCATTCTATAAAAATTAATCACCAAATCATAAAAGCAAAATCCTCCATGGTTCCCCTTCAGCACAGTGCAGCATATTCCCTTCCTTCAATAAAGTAATTCATTGTAAATATCTAGAAATAACCACAGTATTTCCTGTCCAATCCACTGCAGCTGCTAATTGAAATGCAATTTTGTGGTTGTGTTTGTTTGCTTGTTTTTCAGAGATGCTTACAGAAAACATTCTAACACTTAATCATCACAGAGACCACACACTGCCAGGAGCAAAGGGCCATGAGTGGCCCCCCTGCAATATTAATATTGCTTTGCTAGTCATCAGTCTTTTGGCCAGAACTGGGAGTATGTGAACGAATCATTGCTAAAATTCTTCCACATAGGCACTCATGGAAGTGTCATAGGAGCCCCTTATGATCTGTGGTGTCCCTGGCTGTGGAACTGTGTGACCTGCAAGCCAGAGGAGCTGCTTGCACAGGGGTGCCTCAGGACCCCCTTGCTGATGTGTGGCCACTGGCAGAGTTGAGGGGCTCTGCACTGTGCAATCCATCCCTGCCCAACTCCCATTATGCCTCATTCCAGCCCAGCATAGGCCAACTCAGTCCAACCCTTCTCAACATCCCCATTGGCCCCACAGCCATGGCTTTCATGTGCCTCATGCGCTGTGATTAGCCAAGGAGTTTTGCCACATCTTTGCCTAAGGGCTGAACACCACGACCTCTGGCCAGAGCTGGTCGTGCGCCAGCAGTGTCCAAATTCACAGCAGCAGCTGGTCCTGGAGTGTGCAGCTGAGCTGCTGCTGGGTTAAATCACAACAGTCCATTTGGTGCCCAGTGTGGGGCTCAGTGGGTTGAGATAAAGGCATATCTGACCAGAACGCGTTAAAACAAAATTGTTGTGTTACAGTAGGTCAACAGCTGCTGGCACAATGCTGATCTTGTTCTTCACAGTGTGGTTTTATTTGCTTTCTGGGTTGTTTTTCTTAACTCCTTCCAGGTTTACCATCTCAGGGGGCTGGCCTAAGCTTATCTGCAGTTTTGCCAGCTTATATATAGCAGACGCTCATGTTATACTGACCATGGATTTAATTTGACATCTGCACTCAGCACAGACATAACTTTTGCATTTCAGGAACCTTATCATGGAAACTCTTAAAAAGAACACTCTTTACTACAGGCAAATTAAAATAGTTTCTGAAGTTTTCTTGCATAGCTGGGATGCTCAAGCTAGCATAATCCTATTGCTATGTCTTCTGCATGTATTTCCACTTTTGGTTAAGAAGCAATTAAAAAATACCACCCAGAGCTCTCCCCTGAGGCTGTGGATGGCAGGGTATGTGGGAGGAGATGGGCAGGTACTGCCACTGTTATCACCTCCAGTGGGTCTGTAATTCACCTCTGAACAAGTGTGGAATCCTAAAAAGCAGACAGAATTTTTTTGAAAGATATGTCCTGATTCTGGCAATGTTGCACTGAAGATGGAGGACATTAAGAAGATATTTGCTTTGCCTGGTCTCTCAAAGGACCCCATAGTTGTGGGGTTGCTAAGGGTGGAAGAACAGCAGGTGTCAATCACTACCACAGCAATGCTCTGGTGTCAATATCACACCAACCAGGACTCCCTGATTCCATCCATCAGCTGATTCACAAGCTGGAGAACCAAGGAGTAATCAGCAAGACTCACTCACCTTTCAGTGGTCCCATATGACCAGTGCAAAATTTCAGCAGAGATTGGAGGCTGACAGTGGGCTATCATGGCTCAAATGAAGTCACACCTCCATTAAGCACTGCTGCCTGTCATACTAGCCAAAACAAACTGGAGTCAAAGGCAGCCAAGTGGTATGCCACAACTGACATCACTAATGTGATCTTCCCAATTCCTCTGGTAGCTGAGTGCAGGCCTCGGTTTGCTTTTACTTGGAGGGGCATCTTGCACGTGGGTATGTGGGGCACTTTAGGACAGGGTTTAGTGGATATGTTGGAGATGGGTTGGTGGTTGGACTAGGTGATCTTAGAGGTCTTCTCCAACCTTAACAATTCTATGATTCTATAAATGCTATGACTATGAGTCAATCATCTTATTCTTTAAATATAGAGCATCCTGGGAGCTCTAACCCTCATAACAAAACTGCATGTGACCTCCCCAGTTCCTTCTAAGTACTGTGAATTTTGAGTGACTACAGCCTTGGGGTAGATTACATGGAAGATCCACTGGAGGTGATCTATTGAAATGTCCACTCCTAGAGAGAAGGCAGAATTCCAGGGTGGAATGAAGTGGATAATCTGTTCCATGTTAGTTCTCTAAGCAACACAAAACCAGCAAACTTTAGGTTGCTAGCAGTGCCAGGGGAGCTTGATATGCTGACTCTAAGTAAGTGATACAACATTGAGGGGGGAGTGCAAACACACACACAGCCAAGTTCACTGATAACATTGCAGGCGGGAACTTGATAGTGCTACAGAACAGATAAACATCCTTCTTGTTACACTGAGCCAGCAGCATTCCAACTTTCTGTCAAAAATGCATTCTCTGAATAAACTTTACAAAGTGCAGGTGTGTTTGATTAGAATCACTAAAGCTCCACCTGAAAGAAAGAAAATAAACAGTTAAAAATGGCTTAACAGGAGGAAGGGGAGGAAAGATACCATCACAGATTGGTCAACAGCACAGCACTGGCTTCTGGGATCAGTTGACAGGCTGAGCCCCACTCCTCCCCCATAGGGATGCCTGCTGGGTAAGATTCACACGTGAGGTTGTGCTAAGTTCTTCCCTGGGAAACCTAGAATTCTCTATAGACTTGTTCCAACCATTTAACATGGTTGTAGTCATCTGTACTATGTGTGTTCTTGGTTAACTTCACATACTTTGCAGACAAATGAACTTGTATTGCTGCTGCTTTAATAAACTGCGCTATTAATTTACCTAGCTGTGTGAGTTCTCACTGGGAGCAGCCAAATTCCTTAAGAGCGATCATGAGAGTACATTCAGGTGTGACTGGACAACTGGAGAGCATTATTTGTGAATCCACAATCATGACACGTTGTGTATTGGACCCGATCAGACTTGTAGTTCTGAATTCAACATCTCTCAAAATCTAAGCCCAGCTGCCCACAACCCCTCTGATATCTGAGGATAAGCTGGGATGCAAGGGGATTTATTTTCTGCCAAAGTTTTTTGCACTTCTAACACAATTACAGCAATGGAAAGAGAACAACTGAAACAAAACTATCTGGGTCACTGCCTGGTGGAAAGATACTGTGTCCAAGGTAGAGAAGCTGTTTGTACCAGTACTTGTGTATTGCCCAGGTATCCAAGAGTTGGGCCATTGTACAGCATCAGAACAACCCGCAGGTGGATCAGGTTGCTAGGACTGAAGTGGCTCAGGGGAATTTGGACGAACATAAGGGTGAATTATGTCCATGACTCCTCAGGGCATCGGGGAAGAGATGCAACATATAGATGGGCAACAGGTGCTGGGGCATTCAACTGTTAGCAAAAGCCACCTGTTAGTTGACACATGGGGATCTGCCATCAGTCACAAACCTTATGTACTGCAGGAGATGATGTCCCTGTAGAGCACATGCAAAAAACATACAGGTTAGGACAGACAGGGCTATTCCTGCATCTGGCAAAGGCAAGATTATCCGTGAGATTGCTTTTGCTCAAGGACCAGAGTGCACGTGGTGGGGAATGCAGAAGGGTGGGGAAGTCGGTTGTGTACCTCAGTATGATTTGGTGTTGCGTGAGGACAGCCAATAATTTGAATTGTGTGATGTTAGTTGCTACATAATAATGCCTGTCACCACTACTGGTGTTGCTGTACGCCGTATCAGTGGTACCACAGTGGGTATTACCCAGATTAAAGATGAATGTATTGTGATGGAATCAGAACTGGCTTCAGCGTGCAGCAGTGTAAGAGTGCGCAGCACCCCTCCTGCCGTGAAGGAACGTTATGACAGATGGACCCAAAGTCTTTCCCTAAATGAACTCCATGGCAACTTAGAGACATGGCCTTAGATTATGAGAATGGTATCTGTGTGTACAAAGGCTGCTCCAAAAGTAACACCTCCTGTTTTATGATAATGACAGGGGATGTTAGAGGTGAATTTGGTGGGATGACAGCAGAAGCTGAACCTTCCTGCCAGTACCCCATTACGTTTTGTTGTCATGGGACAGATGACAGCAGAGGGTCTGACAAAATGGCATCTGACATGAATATGTGGATGGAGCAACAGTGTGGAACTGAATCCCTCCATGTGGAGCAAATGACGCCCACTGACGTTCACAAACACTCACAGAACATTTATGGAGACCCAACAGTGAACATGAGGAATGGGAGGTGCCTCTCAGTAGTGGTGACAGCAACAGTAGTTCACCTCTGCTGGTGCAGATTTGTACAAGAGCAGCTTGCAGCTCTTGTTGATCACAGGTGAAAATGCACAGCTAATGGTGGTGACTCTGTTGAAAAACAGTGTTTTGTAGTTGAGAATTTGTTCTATCAAACAGTGTTATTGTGTTATTTGGGTCTGTTGTAATACCATGGAAATAAATAGGAGGCATGGGAAAGTGTGGGACCTGAATGTGACATAAATGATACAAAACAAGGAGTGGATATTGTCTCTATTTCAGCGTTCTTTTCCTTCTTAGCATCTGGTACAACTCTGATTTGACTTAAGGAAAAAAGCAATGCTGGTAACATACTGAATTTTCCATTGCTGATGAGCAGTGCTGCACAGAGACAGGGTTCTTTCAGCTTTCCAGCTCCTCATACAATCAGCAAGGGAGCTGGGGGGACACGAGGAGCTGGGAGGGGACAGAACCAGGACAGCTGAGATACAGTGTCCAAAGGGATGTTCCATACCATATGAAAGCGTGGAAAAAAACCTGTATAACAGTGAAAAGTTGGCCAGGGGGGAGTTGCTGTACGGGAACTGGCTGGGCATTGGGGGGCAGATGTTGAGCAATCATATTGTGCATCATTTGCTTTAGAAATATTATTATTATTTCTCTTTTCCTTTTAATAAATAGCCTTTATCGCAACCTATGAGTTCTACTTTTTTTCCTGATTCTCAGCCTTATCCTGCAGGGAGGGTGGAGTAAGCAAATGGCTGTGTGGTGCTGAGCTGCTGTGGGTTAAACCACAGCATGTCAGTGAGCTCCTGCTGATCTTATCTTCTTTAAATTTGTAAGCATTGCTTCTGCAAACACAATTACATTAGTTGAATGATCTCTCTGGTGTTATGGACCACCCAGGACTTCCCTGTCTGGGACTGTCTCCAGCAGAGCAAGTTGCTTCTGGGACATCTTGTGGTCTTTTTGCACTGAGCAAGAGCCAAAGAGGAGCAGCAATTTACAGCAACTGTGCCTACAGCTTCCCAAAAGCACAAAGGTAGAGCATGTGTGAGCAGCAGCAATAAAGACCCTCACTGGATAACTTTGGAGTGTTCCCAGAGCAGCATAAAACCACACCAGCCATGGAAGTCATCCCTTACTGCAACAGGAGCAGCAAATGTTACCAGCAGAGACCAGGCAGATCTGTAAGGCTCCCTGACCAGAGCAGCAGACCCCATGCTGTGGTTGCACATCCAAACTCTGGGTTCAGTGAGGGAGACCTCTCCTTCAGGCAGAGTAGGCAAAGAATGGTTTTAGTGGCTACATGCGCAGCTTCCCCAGTACCAACAATCTGCACAAGTCACCCATGCACCCCTTCAGAGTAAACACAGAGGATGGCCAGAAGAAATACCTCACGAGGCAGGGAATTCAAGCATTAGACTTGACTGCTGATATGGCTGTATGTGGTCTGTGGCTCGCACATCTGCAGGTATGTAGATGAATTACAGCTGCAAGGTGACTTGTTTCAAGGGCTCCCCACCAACTGAGCATTTAAATGACAGAGACAAAAGCAACAGTAAACCTGAACAGTGCTGCACATATCCCTTGGCTGCAGGATCAACTTAGCTGGCTAAAGGTAATGGAAGAGTCTGGGGACAGCTCCTACTTGGCATATCAATTACACCCCATGGATGTCCTTGCCTTTAGATTAAGGCAAAGCAGCATGTGCTCCTGCAAACATTATTTTGCTTAATGACAGAAATTATGAATTGCTCTCTTCTAAGAAAATTCTGCAAGAACTCTGAAGAACAAACATCACAGAACCGTAGAATGGCTCAGGCTTGCCATGGGAAGATGGGATGAAGATGCACCACGTCATGCCCTGGTTCAAATTCCATCCAGAGCTGCACAACATGGGATTCACTGTGTATGGAGGGACATAAGATCATATACAATATTGTCTTCCAGCACTGTATTCTATTCCTTTGTCCTTGAGAAGAATCATGTCTGTGTGGAAGCCTAATTCCAACCAGCCCAACACATTTGCAAAGAACCAGGAGTGGTGGTTGGGACTCACCTACCTGCACTGTGCAGACAGTAAGGGAGCTCATTCTGCCAGGACTTGGGCTGGACAATTAACTGAGGTTCAGCCTTTGCATTATCTCACCACTCAGCCAAGCACTTTTGAAAGAAAAAAAGCTGAGTGTTTCTCTAATCAAAAATCTATTCACCTATGAAATGCAATAAATGGGACCTCTGTACTTTTTTTTTTTTAAGTGCTGACAAAGTGATATTGTAAAATACTGCAGCGGTAGCGATGGGTAAAACCCTGTGGCATAGAATGAACGTTTTTGTCTTTGAGGACAGTGAGTGGAAATGTACAACTGGAGGCTTCAGTTCAAAGCAAAAATAGTTGCCCATGGCTCAGTGAAAATAATTATTTATTCATGCAGTTTTCACCAACTGAAGATTTTAATTTAACTGCCAATGGCGAAGGACTTAATGAACATTAACTTCTGACTTACTGTGAGACTGGAGTGCAACAAACACAGCGCTGCTTCAGAAAGGTGAGACAACTCAGGAGAGTTTGTCACCTCTCAGCTGCCAGATGACAGCGCGCTGAGCTGAGCAGACTGAGGAAGGACTGAGCCAGTTCAAACACACCAGCTCCCCTTTCTTGATGCCCTGATACTAGCAGGCTCATGGCACGCTATCATCCCCTTTCCTGGAAAGTACTCAGCGCTGACCTGAACCTTCCTGATGAGGGAATATTTCTCAATATGCCTGGGTGACAGTGAGGGAAGAGTGTGTCCTTTCCACTGCTTATCCAGAGTACTTGGGAGCAGCTGAATCCTCTGTAATGGCAGCTAATCAAGCAGAGAATTGCACCTCATCACTCTTTCCTCAGAGCCAACTTCAGCTTTGCAAAACTATTGTGGATAATGTGAAGGATGTTTTACAGTTGACCTATTCTTCCATATCTGCACGTTGAGAATTCTCTCCTCAAAGCCTTCTGGCCCCAGAGGCTGCCAAGAACTCCCTTAAACATTACAGAAAGAGGGAGAGGAAGCATTGATACCGAAGACTTAAAGAGTCTGGTTGACGTTCAGGGAACAGATCCCTCTAAACTCCAGATGGATGGGAGTGGGTAGACATTGTAAGGAGGCACTGAGGGGTGATGTACGAGACAAGGAGGTGCCAAAGAGCAGTCTGTGTACCTCAGCATCAGGACCATCTATGGGCCAACTGAGAGACCAAGAGAGAGCCCTGGCAAGACCCTCTTGATTGAATGGTGCAGGTGCAATGATAGATTTAATATGATATAGTCTAACTAGGCTTCAGCAAAGCCTTTGACACTGTATCCCACAATATTCTCCTGGAGACGTTGTCAGCCCATGGCTTGGGCAGATACACTCTTTGCTGGGTAAAGAACTGGATGGATGGCCAGGCCCAGAGAGTAGTGGTGAATGGAGTTACACCCAGCTGGTGACCGGCCACAAGTCATGTTCCCCAGGGGTTGACAATGGGGTCCATCCTGTTCAGTATCTTTATTGATGACCTAGACAAGGGCATCAAGTGCACCCTCAGCCAGTTTGCAGATGACACCCAGCTGGCAGAAAGTGTTGATCTGCCTGGGCATAAGAAGGCTCTACAGAACAATCAGGACAGGCTGGACAGCAAGGCTGAGGCCAATGGGATGAAGCCCAACAAGACCAAGCGCTGGGTCCTGCACTTCAGCCACACAACTCTAGGCAATGATGCAGGCTTGAAGCAGAGTGGCTGGAAGACTGTGTTGAGGAAACAGACTTGGGCGTGTTGGTCGGCATTCAGCTAAACATGAGCCAGCAGTGGCCCAGGTGGCCACGAAGGACAATGGCATCCTGGCTTCTGTCAGAAATAGCATTGCCAGCAGGAGCAGGGAGGTGATCATCACTTTGTACTCAGCTCTGGTGAGGCTGCATCTTGAGAACCATTTTCAGTTTTGGTCCTTTCACTACAAGAAAGACATTGATGCCCAAGAGTGTGTTCAGAGAAGGGCAACAGAGCTGTGAGGGGTCTGGAGCACAAAGCTTATGAGGAGTGAATAAGGGAACTGGGATTGTTTAACCTGGAGAGGAAGAGGCCCAGGGGAGACATTATTGCTCTCTACAATATCCTGAAAGGATCCTGTGGCGAGGTGGGGGTCAGCTTCTTCTGCCTTGTAACTCAGCAATAGGGAATGGCCTCAAGTTGTGTCAGGGGAGATTCAGGTTGGACATTAGGAAATTCTTCTCCAAGGGAGTGGTCAGGCGCTGGAATGGGCTGCCCAGGGAGTGGTGGAGTCACCATCCCTGGAAGCATTCAGGAAATGTTTAGATGTGGTACTGAGAGACACAGTTTAGTGGGGAAATATTGGTGACAGGTGGATAGCTGGGCTGGATAATCTTGATGGTCTTTTCCAACCTGGATGATTCTATGATTCTATGCTTCTATTGGTGACAATTCTGGGAATAGGTGGGAACTTTGCAGAAATTGCAATGAAGATTCCTATATCAAATGTTTATAACAAGGGTGATGAAGCTCTGGGGTGTGCATGTTTTGTGGAGAGATCCCCATGCACCTAGTGCTGCAGTAAACCAGATTTGGCTTTCTAAACTATCATTTGGTTTGGAGAATGTTCTTGGTTATGATTTTCAGTAACAGCGCAGTCCTCCAGGCGCAGCTGCACCCACAGCTTATGACAGTCCTCAGCAGGCCAGAGACAGCAGTGGTCACAGCCAGCCCAGGGACAGCCAACGCACACCAAGGAAGGCACACAGAGATATTGCTCCTGGGAGGTGAAAGGCAGGCATGGTGCAAAGCAGAGGCAACAAGATCTGCTGCCCTACTCCCTGTGCATTCCCTGTCTGCTTTCACTGGACAAGACGAAAGCATTACAAAGGACAAAATGATGGTTTGTGGTGAGACAGCCAAAGACACCGACATGCAGCCCAGATTTAGCAGCCAGCAATTTAACTAAGATGCTGGTGAGCACGTATGTGTATGTGGAATCTTTCATACGGGGGACAAGACACACTGCAGTGATTTTCACACAGAGATCGTGGTACTGTGAGAAGTCAGCAATACACATGACTGTTAACCTGAGAAGGCTCAGTTCTGTGCAGTGTGCATCCAGCTGCCTTCAGGCTGTGCAGTGCTGCACAAATCCCTTGGTGGCAGGAGAAACTGAGACAGCTCGTTGTGACAGAGCTGCTGGGGATGGTGTGGCCTTGTTTCTATCTACCTGCAGCAAGAAGCAACCATGTAAACTGCCTCTCTTATGTACAAGTTGTGACAGCAGCAGGCACAAAAGAGAAAGTTCTTTACTGTGGGCACTGCCAAAAGGCCCTTGGGATCTGATATCCGCCAGAACTATGGTGCCAGGAGCTGCTTGTGGCCAGCAGAGGCAGTTCCACAAGACAAACAGCCAGGCAGTGATAGGAGCGTGTAGGGCTTGGCCCAGCCACTAAATCAGGGCTGCAGAGCTCTGACATTTAGTAGAAAATACTCCTGTTCTTAAGTACTCCAACAAAATTTCTCCCAGCACCAACTCTGCTTGCAAGCCCAAGGAGATGATGCTGACAAGAAAGACCTGACTGCCACTGACAAGAAAGACCTGACTGCCACTGTGCTGTGGGGCAGAGGGAACATGCCTACTTCTCCCTAATTAGAATGAATCATTAAATAAGACGTCCCCTTCCTGACTGCAGCACATGTTACTGAAATAGCTGTATCAAAGCTGCCTTGTCAGGGGACAAGAAGTGTATTTCTTCTGGGATTATACAGCCATGGAATTATCCCTTGCCTTTGACAACATCAATTAATTACTTCAGAGTCATTTGCAGTAATAAACTAACTTCTTTTCTCCTTGTTAAGCTGTAGTGTAGCTGCTGAGTAAACAGCAGTATCTGGGCACAGATTGCCCAGCTTGTGACCCCCACGGCCAGGCTCTGAGCCAGCTGACGGCTGAATTCTGCTCCCTGAAGATCTCAGTGTGCTTCCCAGCCGAGTCTCACACTGTAGGTCTGCAGAAACCTAAGTGCTGTTTGACAAAGCACAAGAGATTCCCTTTCCCTTAATGTCACTGCCTGGAATGGAATCATGCTCTCCAGCACCTCCTTGAATTTTCAAGCTGCAAAAGGCATCGTGCCTTGTAGCCTGATTCCTGCAGTTGGCCCTGACCTCCCCATTTCCACTTACTTAGACACCACCTCCAACCAGGTTAGCAGCAGACAGAGCTGCCCCACATTTCCCCCTAGCTCCAAGCACTCATCCCAGAGGTGCAGGGGTGGCTTCATGTGATGAACAAGTATCTCTGCCTGGGCTGGGGGCAAGCAGTGGGGGCAGGGCACAAACAAGTAAGAGAATCTGGGAGGCTCATGTTGAATGGCATACTGGAGTGTTACATGGGTGTCTCCTTGTCCTCTGTCCTTCCTCGAGCTTTGGCAGTGCAAACTCGGGAAGAGGACACGGCACAGCAATATCAAGAAGGGTCCAGGTGCTCAGTCCCACCAGCAACATGAGCACAGCCTTGGTGACTGCTTCTCTCAAGCACTTGTTGGCAGCACCTGAGCCATCAGCAATACTGACCATGCAGCTTTCTTTGTGCTTTCTTCTTGTCATGGACAATTCTCCCAGAGGGTGGTGACACACAAGAACAGGTTGCCCAAGGAGGCTGTGGATGCCCCATCCTGGAGGCATTCAAGGCCAGGCTGGATGTGGCTGGACGTGGCCCTGGGCAGTCTGGTCTGCTGGTTGCTGATACTGCACAACAGCAGGGGGTTGGAACTCAATGATCATTGTGGTCCTTTTCAACCCAGGCCATTCTACAATTCCATGGATCTACACAGAATCACAGAATAGTAGGTGTTGGAAGGGACCTGCAGAGATCATTGAATCCAACCCCCTGCCAAAGCAGGTTCCCTACACCAGCTCGCACAAATAATTTTACACAGATAATTTTATATCTAGTGTAAGACAGGTTGTGTACTTGACGACACTCTCTGCCTGGGGACCTACCTGACTCTGGAAGTGATTCTGTCAAACTCAGACCCAGACAGCTGCAAAAGGAGAAGCATCCCAAAACCAACATGGTTTTCAGCAGATATATTCATATAATGTGCTAACCCAGGTGACACTGAGACTCAGGAATACAAAGTGTTGATGCTTTCACTGGAACACATTAAGTTGGTTCTAGATAATTCTCACAGAGTTTAGTGATAAAGAGAAACACTCCCTGGGCAGGCTCCTTCGGAAAGAATTTGTCACCATCAATAAATTGATGAGAGATTTATTTCTGCCAGTCCAAAAACTGCACGCAAAGTAATATGATTTGTCCAAACTCTTTAACATGCTGTTCTCCTTGATTTAAAGTCTGTTGAACAATCTTTATTTTCTTGGCACATTATTAATTCAGATTCTGGCTTTGATGAGAAGGAGCTGAGATGCTTCTGGAGTCTGTAATTTGGGAATGAAAGAAGGAAAGGGCAAATGGAAGGGCTTAGGCAGCAAAAATCATCTCAGTATAACTGCAAACTGGGATTAAGCAGAGGTTACCTGT
Source organism: Lagopus muta (assembly GCF_023343835.1). NCBI lineage: Eukaryota > Metazoa > Chordata > Aves > Galliformes > Phasianidae > Lagopus > Lagopus muta. Next base: position 4,367,285 of record NC_064458.1, on the reverse strand, counting down.
GTCTTGCACAACTCCAATGTGCAAGGACTCATGTTAGCATGGAAATAAACAGCAAGGGAAAGGTACTGCCTGATAACAGCAGGTAAATAATGCAGGCCAATCCAAACCAATGCCTCCTATTTATTTCGAAGGAAATCACAAAAGACCTGAAAACCACAATAACAGTGGTGACAGAGCACAGCTAGTGGTGCTGGCTATGCTGACAAATAGCATTTTGTAGCTGAGAATTTGCTCTGTCAAACGGTGCTCTTGTGCTCTGTTGCAGTTTCCATGGAAATAAATAGGAGGCATTACTTTCAGGGGAAAAGTACAGCCCTGGTTTTATGCCAGCAAAATCTTCTTGACCAGGAGAAGCTGCATCTGTCCTGATGGTCTGCTAATGCCACAGCATTGTGTTCAAAGGTGGCTGCACCTCTACTGGGTCTGAATGTTAAACTGGGGTCAGATGTGAGGAGGAAATTCTTTACGTAGAGGCGGTGAGGCCTTCGCACAGCCCAGAGCTGCGGGTACCGCATTCTTGGAGATGCACCAGGCCATGGATGGGCATGGGGGGACCAGGCCACTGGGCAGCCTGAGCCGGGGGCATGGCAGGACTTTGGGGTCCCTTCCAACCCAACTGTTGTGTAATTCTATGATTCTATGAATATTCCTAGACAAAATAGGGTTGTGATGAGAAGACTGAGGATATGCATGTGTGATTTAAGGGAAAATGGAGTGAGGGAGGTGGCGGTGACCTCACACCAAGTTCTGCTCACAGTTCAGGAAAAGCAAACCCTATGGAGTTGTGATTAGACCCGGGCTGGGTGCCATGGCAACTTGCTCTGGACACAGGCCTGCTCACAGCCTGACGGTGAGAGCAGATGGAGGTGGGTGAGTACGTGGTGCTGGTGCATGAGAGTCAGGAGAGAGCAACAGGCACCGAGCGCTGCCTGGGGTTTCTGTCCCCATCAATGCAGCTGCAAGAGGGGTTCACTGCATTGCTCACTCAGGTGTGACTGTTAGACAGTTGAGGATAAATAATTTAGAGCAAAGGACTGCATGAGGCCTAGAGTGATGGACATGGTGATGGGAGAGATGAGGCAGCATGGGCAGAGCATAGACCAAGAGTGCCTGGCCTATGGCATGGAGAATGTGCTTCACATTGGGAAGAGGTCAGCAAATCCCTCTGTGTCAGTAGAGGAGGTCAGAAGGTTTTTGGGATGGCAGAAGTGTCTCTGCTGTGCCTGAAGGAAGATGCTGATGTCTGTGGTTGCATCAGGGTACAGAATAAGATAGAAGAGTACTGTCTGCCAAAGTTGAGCAATTAAATTTAAGACCTTGCAGGTCTGCCAATCATCTGAATTATCCAGCACAGCCATGACGAGTCAGCTCAGCAGCCACAGAAACAGTGACTCTACACCTTGGTTTCATCACTGAGTGTAATAAGGCAAACAGAAACTCAGCATCTGCTGCTGGGGAGCCTAGCGGTGCACTGTAGGGCTGCTGGCTTTTGTAAATGTTCACTGGGAGTTCTTCCAGTCAGAAAAACGCTGAAGTAATATTATACAGCCCCACTCAGGGACATAGAGATTAAAGGCAGAAAGGCTCCTGTAGGTACGAGGGCTGCTCCGAAAGTAATGCCTCCTGTTTCATGATATCAATCCATGACATGAAAGGCAGATGTTGGTGGGATGGCAGTAGAGGCGGAACCTTCCCACCCGTACCCCATTACCAATATCCCATTTTGTTGATGTGTGACAGACGGCAGCAGAGGGGCAGTCTTACAGGATGGCATCTGATATGAATGTGTGGATGAATCAGAGGTGTCATTGAATTCCTCCGTGTGGAATAAATGGCACCCACTGACATTCATGGACACTTGCGAACATTTATGGAGACCCAACAGTGAATATGAGCACCGTGAGGGATGGGAGGTGCATTTTAGCAGTGGTGACAGCAACAGTGGTTCACCTCCACTGGTACAGATTTGTACAAGAGCAGCTTGCAACTCTTGCTCATTGCTGGTGAAGATGCACAGCTAATGGTGATGGCTATGTTGAAAAAGGATGTTTTGTAGCTGAGAATTTGTTCTATCAAATCGTGTTATTATGCTCTTTGAGTCTGTTGTAGTTTCCATGGAAATACATAGGAAGCATTACTTTCAGAGTGGCCTATGTGCTTTTTCCTTCTTTGTCTCATTTCTACTTGTTAATCTCTCAGCTTCCAGCAGGAATTCTTGATATTACAATCTAAATACATACCCCTGCCCATGGCACTGCTATATCCAACCCATTATCCTGATCCTTCAGACCCCCTCTTTCTTATGGGTCAGGCTCCTTGTTAACCCCATGATCCTCGTATTGATGTCCCAGTTCTTTAAAGCCTCAGTGATGCCTCTGTCATCTTCCATTTTTTTTCAGCACATTTCTTTCTTTGTTTGAATCTGACCGTTAACAAAACCTGAAGGCAGTCAGTCCTCAGGAGGCATGGAGTGAGAAACTTCATGAGAACACTGCTCAATGCTCTCTTTACAGCAAAGCCATTCACATCTTCCTCTGTTTGGCAGCTCATCTTGCTTTGTTCACCATCACCCCCAGTCTCAATACTGATTTCTCAGCATGTCAAGTGCTTTGCTGAAATTCTGGTAAGGTTACATTAATTTGAATTTCTTTCTCTCAATGCTAATTTTGTCGAAGAGAACTCAATCTAACAGACAGTCATACTCAATACTGTAGCATATTGTTTCCTGTTTACGTGTTTTATTTTGTTCCCAACTTACATTAAAAGTCTTGAGTGTTGCTGTAGCTGGACTATACAGAATATGTTGTTGCTTGTATCTCTATTTTAATGTCTTCAGTCCAGGAAAGATATTTGCTGTTCTCCAGAAGAATCAGTGGCCTGCAATCCTGTATTCTGCCTCACCACCACCATTAGCAATATCAGCTAAGGATTCCTGACCAGGGCATCTGTGCCTGCTATGACCCAGATGGTCTACATGACAGTGAGGTTTGCCTCACTCGATGCATCCAAAGACAGACACAGAACTTGTGTTTTCTCAGCCCTCTGCCTCTGGTGTCTCAGGACAGTTCTGCTAAAAATACAAAATTTTCCCTAAGTTGTCTTTCTATGCTTATTTTCGAGTGAGTGTCAGGAAGCCAACATGCTTAAGATTCTTTTTATTCTTTGAAAACTGAACAACAGACCATGCTGGTAACTGAATAATATCCTTAAAACATGCACATGTACTTAGCCATTGCTTATCTAGCTTCATCTTTTAGCCATTGGGCCTAATGATGCCTTTGCTTGGTAGATAAGTTGGTATCGCTCTTCTACTCTCCAGTCAGGCATTGATATCTTGTGGTAAGACACCTCTGACAATCCAAACTTTCACAGAAAATATTCTGTTGCCCATCTTCACTCATCAGCCTCATTCTTCACTGATTTCTATCCAACTTAATAATATCCTGTTCAGCCTTAGAGACCAATGACAATAAAGGCATAGTCCCGCTACTGCTCAAGACTACCCAGACAAGGATCTCATCTGAATATTTGGCATGGCCATGCACTGGAAGTCCAGTTGTTCACTGAAAGGCTGGAGTCAGAATAAACAAAGAAAGCAGCTCTGCAGAAAAAGCTTTGGAGTCTTTCTGGACAAGTTGGGCAGAAGTCAGATGTGCGTCCTTGAGAAGATGAAGGCCAACGACTGCATAATGCAGAGCAGCTGTGAGTTGAACCAATCACCCAAAACAAAGGTTAGGAGAAGAGCTCCACTGGTGAGTGAAACAAGGGAGCAATGAAAAGGGCAAAGGGTGCCAGAGCTGAAGGACTTGTTTCCAAGAGCTCCGACAACTGGTGAAAACATCTAGAAATGCCTCTACTCTGTGATGACACCCAGTATACCCAGTATACCAGGACCAACTTTCATGACTGTTCCAGATGCCACAGTAACTTCTTTGTTGGTCAGAGTCCACCAAAGTAGAAATCAAGCTGTCTTTTGTAAACATTCCCTGTGCACAACACTTAAAAGATAGTCACCAGCTCGGATCTGATTATCACTTAATCAGAAGGCAACAATCCATGACAGAGATTATTTGATTTCATTAAACTGGAATCCTGGCAGCTCGGAGCACCTTCTAGGCCCTTCTTTGGGCTACAGACACCCGTATCTCCACTTCAAGCCACTCAAAACCTGGTAAAAGCTGCAAGGGCAGAAGAATTATATCTAGGGGTAGGGTGATATCCTACAATACCCCAGTGAAGTGCATTCAGCCTTTTCCATGAGTAGATTCCCAGAATGAAATGAATGATCAACACTCATCCTCACTTCAGCACAAAAAAATGGCAACAGGACAAGGAACAATTGCCTAAAACTTGAACGTAGAAGTTCCACACAAACATGCAGAAGAACTTCTTTACAGAAAGGGTGATGGAGCACTGCAACAGGCTGCCCAGGGAGGTTGTGGAGTCTCCTTCTGTGGAAATACTCAAGAGCTGTCCATACTCCAACCTGTACGACCTATTTAAGGCACCTGCTTTAGCAGGGGGGTTGGACTCGATCTCTTGAGGTCTTTTCCAACCTCTGCAAATCTGTGATTTTGTGATTCTGTGATTTGTCCCCCCTTCATGCCCTGGTATCAAAAGCTATGAGTGAATCATGAGCAGAAGCTGTGTAATGAACTGACTTTGAGCAAGCTTTGTGACTGGGAGTGACTCAGTAGCAATATTTAATGATGAATTCATAGAGGCAAGACCTTAGCACATCCCTCAAGTTCCTTAAGAAAAGTTGGGAACTTTTGCATCATTGTTTCTTGGGAGTCACATAAAAATACAGACGTGTTCCTTTGTCCAAATGCCCGAACACCGAGAGCACCTGCACTCCAAACCTCCCACATCCCCACTCCCAGCTCAGACTGTGTTTGCACACATCCACATGCACACAGCCTCTGTCTGCATGCAAGCACACAACATGTCTGCAGAACATACACTCCCACCACCACCAAGTTCATCCCCTCCATCCCACACACCTGATGAGCACACAGTGCAGAACACCTCCACACACTTTTCTTTTGCTCCATGGACAAGCCAAACCCTGATTTACACCCATACCCCTCACCTGGTCCAACAGCTCTGCTGTTTTTCTTTCTCAGTGTCCTCTGTAAGACTGGGACCTCTGGTTCCTTAGTCCTTACATCTAATTCACCCTTCATGGGAATATCCCAGCACATCTTACTGCCTCCTCCAAGGCCTTTCCCTAGAAGCTCAAGTGTCAGGGAATAGAAAGTGCCCTTCCAGCCTATTTCATGCTGTTGTTGAATCACAGATTACCGTGAGTTGGAAGGAGCTCATAACAACAACTGAGTCCAGCTCCCGGCTCCACACAGCAGCACCCAGAACCAAACCCTGTGTTTGAGAGCAGTGTCCAAATGCTCTCTGAGCTCCAGCAGGCTTGCTGCCGTGAGCAATTCTCTGCCAGTGGGCTGTGCTTTGTTTTAATTGACAATAAATTAAATCCATTTTCCCTGAGTCTGTTTTGCCATGATGGTAACTGGTAAGGGATCTCCCTTCTTTATCTTGACCCACAAACTTATTCATCCTACATTCTTCCCTTAACCTGTTTAGATGGTTTTAGCCAAAAGCAACCAACGCACCATGAAACTGCATGTGCTGTTCATATTAGGTTTGTATTAACTAGTATGAGTCCTTTAGGATGAATTCCTAAGCTACTGGGAATTCACTATCAAGCCTTGTATGAACTTGTGTGCACCCACAATTTCATCCACACCTTTGGAGTACTGCTATGTTCCTGTTTTACTACATAGGAAACAAACAAAGTCCTGATCAGATAATTATTATTATTTTTTTTAAGCTGAGGGCAGATTCATTCATACATGAATAAGCATTTATATTATGGAATTGTTTTAACTATTAACAGATAACATGACTATGTTCTGATAGAGATGTTTCATGACTATGTTTCATTGCAAATAATGTCAGTGTCCAGAGAAGGCTAGCAATACTCATGTGAGTACCTGAAATGTAAGAGCTATACACATAAGCTATCTTGCTCCAAACTGTTCCAACCTGAGCCAACTACATCTAAAGATAAAGACAGAAAGTGATTTGTGGTGGGAACTTGCCTCATATATACATTCTGAAGGAGTCTGAGAGCCCAGTGAGAAAAAATGCAGTAGGCTGAGTTTAACCTTGTGAATATCACCCTTGATATGTATTTCAGAAAATATATATGCCTCGATGAAGGAAGAGGCAGTTTCATCAAAAAATTAATTACAGGATTTATGTAAGTATTTGCAGCCAAGAAGTTTCGAGCCTAATAAGTAACTCACTTCCGTCAGCCATCAGGGGTGAGTGGGAAGGAAAAATAATCATAGTGACATAGGCTGGTTTAGCAATAGGGATCCATATAAGTTAGTTAAAGGACCAATATTAGTTTAGCAAAAGGAATCGATGTGTGCTAGTTCAGTTTAGCTCTGCTTGGAACGTGAAGGCCTCGCAGTCCTGCTTTGTATGAGCAACTCTTTGCTTCACTGATGTCACAGCAGACCACTTCTTATCTATGCAGTACGTACTGGGAGCTTTGTATCACTGGGCACAAGGACTCCCCTTGGATTTCATATACACTGTTTGGAATTGTCATATACCAAGAGAAAAAGTTGCTCATTGTGGCATAACGAGCAATGGAAATTTGGCAAACTAGGGGAAAACAGCTGAAAGGACAAGGGTCATGGTGAAGAGGCCAGAGATGGAATCAAGGGGATGAAGAACAGGGTCTTAAGAGCACCAGAGGGCCACACTGCACACACTCAAAGGACATCAACATGCACTAATGTGTCCTTGGAATAAGAACGAATAGGTATGCCGTTTCCAAAAGGTGTACTGCCAATGCATGTACTAACTATAGAAGTGTAGCACCAGAGCTCCAAGAGGCGCTCATGGCTGGCCAAGTCACCCAGCACACATTGTGAACTAAAAGAATTCCTGCTTTCTGACACCACAAGTTAAAGAGTTAAAGAGTTTTCTTCCTGGACATTCCAGTGACAAAAGCAAACAAAGACAACTACACAAATCCCAACAGCATGCCATCAATAGATTTCAGGCAATTTTGTCTTACTTTCCCTTACTATCTTGTGGTCATCTTTAGGACTAGATGGAGAACCTGAATTTTTAGCTTTTGCTCTGAAGTTGAAGACAACTTCTAGAACGTTCTGTGCTGCTCTCTCCATGACCCATGAGGCTCCTTCCATTACTGGATACCATACGTAACCCAACACCTCAGATGCAATGGGGGCTGATGTCCAGGGAACGTTCTGCAAGGAAATCTGCAGGAAGGTAGGGAACACAGCTAAGCAGCTCCACAGAGATTCTCTACAGGCAGTTTATTTTTTTTTTTAATTACTACTTTTCTTCAGGTCTTTAATAGCCATTAAAGGAAGATGGGGTGCATGCCTTCCATCAGCACAAATAATGGGATAGCAGCTTGCAAGATGACTGCTGAAAAAAGAATAAGTTTTTATGCTCTGTACAAACAATGCACAGAAATGCTGACTAATTCTTGTAAGATGGTATATAATTGTACTATTTCTAATTAGCAATTAAGTGACTTCTTGCATTTAAATAGTAATATAAGTACAAACAATGCTAAGCAAATTAGGTCTTTAACATTTAATTACCAGGCTCTTCTATGAATTATTTATCAAGTGGGCAAATATGCTGCTCCAAAGAAAGCCACTGCTGCAATTAAAAGATTATCAATTATTTTGTGGTCTGAATTGTTGTCCTGCCTGGAACCATTCATATGCAACAGCATTCATAGCTGTGCTTGGGTATTTCCGTGGATGGATCCAGCCTGGCTGTAAATGTGCAAGCAGTGATTTATCCAACGCAGCATGCCCTCCATCAGAGGGATCCTACTGCACCGTGGGCTGAGCACTGAAATAAGTCCTAGGATGCTTAGAACAGTCACTTGCTTTCTTAAAATGTATCTGTTGAAGATTCCTTTAAACGGTCTGCATCTCATTCATATCTATCCTAAACCTCATTAGCTCCAAATGAAACTTATCATTTCTCATCTTGTCCCAGCAGATGCAATGAAATGTTGATCACTTCACAATAGCATTATGTGTTAGGAAGAGTTCACTCCCTTTCTTTGCTGATCAAATTCAGCTTGCTCTTTTAGCCCTTCAGGTTCTTCTTAGGCCTCTCAAGTCTTGCTGCTTTCTCCAGCAGAGTGGGAGTGATGCTGAGAATGCACAGGGCTCTGCAGAAAGATGGCAGGGGAATGCACCTCAGGCCAGGGAATCAGAGCAACCAAGAAACATTCTGGCAAATCTTCCTGCTCCCCCATGGCTTCCCAGACCAATCACAGAGCTTATTTCTCAGATCTGGGGAAATACTGACCGCCCAAGAAGAAGATAATTCAAAGTGGAGCATCCCATACCACCCTGTCCTGCCCCAAACAGCACTGATTCTGCTTGGTGGGAAGAAGGTTGGTTCTGTTCTGCCTGGAATGCAGGCAGGCAGGGCAGTATTGCAAGGTGCTGTTTAAGAAGAGACATCTGGTCAGTCACAGGGGGAAAAACTGCAGCCTGGGTGAGTCTGCCCTAGGGCTGTAATTGGATCATTCCTCGACAATCCTCCTGCTCACACAGTAGTATCACTACCAAAACAGAGTACTTGTCAGGCAGTGTGTTCAACAGCAGCTCCAATATCAGAGGTAAATGGATAACATTAACAGAGGCAGCCTTAAAATTATGCATTGCCCCTCAGGCCTTATCCCTCAGCCTTGTGCATAGGCACATCTTTCCAAATCAGCAAAAATCTCCCTAAGGACCTGAATTATTCAAGCCACTTTGACAAGATAGCCCACGCTTGGCCTAAAGCTAATCCATGCACTTATTCCAGCACTGCAGCATATCAAACCATTCCCTTTCTGTGCTCTGTGTTTCCCAGCAGACCTGGTGTGACTATGGCCACAGAGGAGAAGGAACAGGGAAGAATGGCACAGGTTGTTTTTCCCAGCAAGTACTGTGCCTTCTAACCCTTTAGCTCACCCTGATTGAGGTAATGACAATACAAAGGCTGTGACAAAGCTATCTCCTGGGGAGTTTTTGTTAATTCCAAGCCAAGCCAGGGTCTGGGCTTGCTGCTGGCCTTTCTGACACCAGGAGGAGGAAGGAACATGCACTGATGATGCCCATTCAGCACTAGCTCTTGTGTTATGGACCACAGCTTCTCCTTCCACCACATCATAACTGGGAAGTCTGTCTCATTCATCCAAGCCTTGTTCTGGCCTCTACTGGCAACTACCAAGTATCTGAAAAGTCTCCTTGGGCTCCTGACAGCTAAAAATCAGAAGTCAGAATTTCATATTCCCAGGACTGTTTTCTGTCCTGCCTGCCCAGCACTGGTCAGCCCACCACTGTTCTTGGCTGTAGTGGGAAACAAACATCCACAGGTCAGAACATACATGCCTGAAACCAGCACTATGTTGCTGTCATCTTCAGTTGGCCAAGCTTCTGGGTTTTCTTCACAGTGTACAGTATGATGTTATGTTTTGGCATTAGGATATCAAAAGTAAGGCAGCAAACACTCTTCCCTTGGAAGTTGTATGCTCTGGGAATGCATCTCAACACTCACCAGAGGCAAAGGGGTGAAGGATGATGAAAGTGAAGGGACAGATTAACCTATCCAAGGCTTTCTGGAAGATGTGCAGAATATGCCAAATTGGATGGGAAACTAAAGGATCAAGTCACATGGGACAGAATAAAACTATACCATACATCTGAGATCACTGTCTCAACACTTCCTGAGTTCCTGCAGCTCAGGGCTGTGGGGCCTTGGGGCTCCAGGGCACGCTGCTGCTTCAGACCTGACCAGAACCCCAGGTCCCGTTCTGCAGGCTGCTGTCCGGCCTCTCATCCCCCGCCCGTAGCCGTGGCAGGGCTGCACACCCAGGGGCAGGATTCGGCCCTTGCTCTGGCTGCACTTCACGCTGCTGGGGATTGCCCAGCCCTGCCGTGTGTCAAGGTCTCTGCAAGGCCTCTCTGCCACTGAGGGAGTCAGCAGCTCCTCCAGTTTAGGGCTGTCCTCACACTCAGCATCCACTCGAGTCCTGTGTCCAGACACCGTCTCCAGACCAGACCTCTCCTTACAGATAAAGCACTGGATCCCATAGAGAGGGGTGTGACTTAAGCTTAGAGAACACCGTTGATCTCACTGGATTGCTTTCTAAATGTCTGAAATATCAAATAAAAGCATAGGAACCAAAGAGGGGTTGCACTCCTGTTTATGCCATCAGCAAAATGCATGCAGTGTCTTTTTCAAGTTGGAGCTCCAGAGCAGCCTCTGGGAGACTGCTGGCATTGCAGAGCATTGCCTGGGTCCACAGCTACTGCAGCAGAAGCTGTGCTATGGAAATCATGGAGCATTTGCAAGAAACAGCATCAAACTGGGAAGAGACGTTGGAGTAATAAGCCTTCCCAGTTGTCACTGAATATCTTGTTTCAAAAAGCTAAGTTACAATGCAAAAAATGTAATTTTAAAATTGAAAACAGTTGAAACTAAGCTTAGACTTCATGTGACTTGGCAGGAACAGAGCTGACACAGGTGTGCACTTCTGTTCTGACAACACTGAGTGTATCAAAGTATTCTGCTGTTTTCAAATAAATATTGGTCCTGTGCAGATTCAGCCACAGCTCTGAGACAGCCAGCACACGGAGCAGATTGCTGTTAACTCACTGCATGCTCCTGGGCTGTGCTAGGGTGCGAAGGTGGGCATGAGAAACAAGTTGCCAGATGTGGGAACAACCATGGACACATTGCAGGCACAGCACTACCCTGGGTCACAGCGTGGGCTCCAGCAGATCCTTCTGAGCTTTCATCAACTCCTCAGCCCAGGCTGTAACCAAAGCTGCCCACAACTTCTCCAGTGCATGACATCATGGCCAAGGATTCGTGTTTGTGAAAACCAAGGATCTTGTCCAGCACAAGGCAAGGCTCTCCAACCCCAATTGAACTCACTTGGGATTACAAAGATATCTCCAGTGCCTATTATCTTCTGTTGGCAGTGCTAATCATCTGTTTCAGTGCTAATGAACCCCAGAGACTCTCCACAGGTACCAAAATATCACCTTCAGACCAGGAGTCAACTAGTTCCTATGGACTCGGATGTTCTTCAGCCATTGGCAAAGCCAGCCTTACAGTTGAGTCTCTCCCCACTGTCCTAGGTCTGGTAGGAACACTGTCAGGTCATTCTGACCTTCCAGTACTTGACATGGGCACAAGGTCCACCCCAGTTCCTGACCCCATAGCACAGCACTGACTTCTGCCAGAGCCCCTCTGCCTCCCTCCAGCCCTGCTGCTGGGTGGGCTCAGGCAAGGAAGTTCACACCAAAGCCAAGAAAACAGAAGTTCTTCATCACAAAACTCAGGGATTCCAAACAGACCCAGCCTTTCTGCAGGTTGATTCCCACAGCTGTTGATGCCAGAAATGCCTGCATCCCACTGCTGCTCATAGCTGTGCTCACATTGTTGCTCTGAACCTCAGCATACGAAACCAGGGAAAACAGTCCTGCACCACTCTCGTATCAGGAGTAGGGACACTGGTTTGCTACAGCAGCAATATTACTGCTCAGCTCAGCACAGGGATCCCTGAATCTCTCTCTTACTGGTGTCTCAACCCAGCCCATCTGCCAGACCCATGGCAGACATGGGACATCCCACTTTCAGGAGCCCTGGCTCACCAGCAGTACATCCTGCCCTGTGGACAACACAGAGCAGCCAAAGGCACTTGGTTCCTGTCTGATGTTTCCTTGTATTTGGAGTTTACCATCCAGAACCCTTTTCTGAAGTCTGCTGGAGAGTTTTGCAGTGTCACACTGCTTTTCATCCTTAGCACTGCGATTGCAGCCACTTCCCACTGGGAAGAGGAAATTCAGGTTCATTCCCATATCAGGCAGTGATGTGGCACTGCCCCGCACTGCACACAGGGACAGACCAACACTGCACTGCCTTTGGCTGTGACCCTTACGTCCCATCAGCTCCCTTCCTTCAGCACTGCTCTACAAGAGAGAGCCCTCACCTTTCTGCTAATAGCAAAGTCCGGCTCACACACCTGAGCAGGAGCAGAGCAGGAGTCAGTGGGGCACTGCTTTCAATACAGCCATGCTAGAGGCACAGAACACAAAGAGGTCAACCTGGGCAGCCTCCGTCCTCCATGGTTTGCTGTTCTGCTCTCCATATTTCTCTAACTGACCATCATTCTGTAGAAGGGCCAGGTAATCCTTTCCTATTGCCCTCACTGTGATGCACAGTACAACAGAAAGGTTCCCTGCTTCTCCCTGGTCACAGGTACATCTACAAGGGTTGCTCCGAAAGTAATGCCTCATGTTCTGTGATGCTGACACACAGCATCAGAGGCAGACGTTGGTGGGATGGCAGTAGAGGTTGAACCTTCTCACCCATTACATTTTGTTGCCATGGGACAGATGGCAGCAGAGGGGAGGTCTGACATGAGAGTGCAGATGAAGCAAATGGGGTGGCACTGAATTCCTCCTTGAGGTACAAATGGCACTCGTTGAAGTTCACTGACACTGAATGTTCGTGGAGACCAACCAGCTGTGAGCACACTCAGGTGGTGCGTGGTGCATTTCAGCAGTGGTGACAGCAGCCATGGGTCACGTCCGCTGGTGCAGATTTGTGTGATGAGTGTGGCATGCAGTTCTTGTTCAACACTGATGAAAACGAGCAGCTAGCAGCGATTATGTTGAACAAAGGTGTTTTGTAGCTGAGAATATGTTCTATCAAATAGTGTTATTGTGCTCTTTATCATAGTTTCCATAAACACGAGCCATTACCATCAGTGTGATTTCTGTACCTCAGTGACACAGAACCCATATCCAGGCAAAGTGGCCCCACTGCTTCTGCAAGGAGCCAAGAGGAGGAAGACTTTTCTAGCTGGTGGGAGATCTGAGGCAAACACCCATATCCAGAATGTAGGTCAGCATCACTGGATTCCACTGGGGGAAAACCAGAAGGCTGCTCCAAGCAGAGGGCAGGAATAAAGGAGGGAAAATGAGAGACAGAGGACATTACAGCATGAAAGACCTTGAAACAGGAGAGGAAAAGTTGACCTGCATTTGTTCACCTCTCTGGGCCTTAGTCCCTTCGTTAACACAAGTGCCTGATGATACAATTAAAGACAAGTTCTCCCAAACCTGCAATGCAGACAGTCTGCACCAACAAAGGCTCCAGTGAATTAATCTCTGCATTTAGAGGTATCTTCCAAGCTTAGGAGCATTTTCCACGTGGTGCAGCTCTGTGGGGATGGCCCAGGGCCAACGGACCCCCACACTCTGACCAGGCTCTATAGAGGAGCCCTCTGCACTGAGGGACAGGAGCAGAATGGCTGAGCCACAGCACAGCTGGAGCTCATCACACACAACCAGCAGGAGCCAAGGTGGTGGGAGTGAGCACAGAAGGTACAACAGACATCAGGAGAGGGAGCATGCAGTACAAAATGAGCCAGGACAAATAAACAAGGAGATAAGGGCAGGGCTGATAAGAGGCTGAGTGCCAGTGTTGGTGGTGGTTGCAAGCAATAGCTGTCCTGTGACTTGGCCTAGGCACATCCGCCTGGCTGGCTGTATGCCCCCCTGTTCTTTTGCATCATCAGCTCTCCAGGTTGTGCCCACATCCTGCCATTTCTCCTTGAACTGCACCCTTACTGTGTGCAGCTGTGCCTCTAGACACCATGGCAGCACAAACACTAAAAACTACACATCCAAGCAAAAGAAAATGGGTCTTTGGGGTGGCCCCATCCAGCCTCAAGGTCTGGCAACCTTGCAAGATCCAGAACAACTTACTGGCCACCTTACCCCATCCAAAACCCATGGTTTGGGTTGGAAGGGACCTCAAGGAGCATCAAGCTCCAACCTCCCTACCACAGGTAGGGCCGTCCACCTCCTAATCTACTACTAGACATATCTAATGCTATCTATTACTAGATGTCCTCACATCCTGCCTTGGTACCTTCCCTCAGCCCCCTTCCCTACCAGGAGATCGGTTCTGTCCACATCCATATTGTCCATGCACCACATGTTCATTAAGCATGACTCCCAGGAACTTGGGCAACAGTCTGCCTTGGCTGAAGGCCATCTGTGCCAACTATTCTGTCCCTTCCACACACTGCACAAGACACCAAAAACCCCTGAACTCTGCTCCTGCCTGCAAGCAAGCCCCTGACCCAGCTTCCCTGCTGAGCAGGTCAATGGGCACACGAGGCTGATCCTATTTACGTGGGCAGGAGGTAGGAGCAACATGCTGCTGGATGCTCCCAGAGCTCAGGCAGCACAGAGATCATGGTTTTATCGTGGTTCTATGTCCATCCCATTGTGTATGCAGAGAGCAGTGTGAACAAGAACCAGGCTCGATAGATGCATCCCAACAGGCTGCATGAAAGGGATAGGATGCAGCAAAACAGGCAGAGCCTCTCCTTGCAAGCAGTGAAGAGAACTGTGGACTTCGCAGTGATTTTTCACTTTAATTGCATGAGGACTTCCAGAACTGGCAGCACACCAACATTTCACACCATGCAAGCAGAGCCTTCATCCCATATCCACTATACCTGGGTAGCAAAGGAGCATCTGTGACACGGTGAAAATTTGGAGAACAGGGAGCAGGAGAGCTTGGCCAATTTGCCTCTGTGTATCCTGCTGCAGCAGTGTGTGACCATGCACATATGTGCTGCCAGAAATGCATATGCATTTCCCTAGAGGTATGCATATCTGCCTGCACGCCCTGCCTGTCTCTGCTCAGATGTGCACTCAAGAACAACAAATTGCTCTGCTCCTCCCTGGAGGCTGAGTGGTTATCCATTTATTGTCGCTGTTCTTGGCCTATCACTTTCTAGTTTATTATCCCCTTGGATTTATTTCTTTTTTTTTTTTTTTATTCAGTGCACTGGAAAACCGATACGCTTAGAGCATCAGCACTTAGAGATGCTTCCAGAGCCACGCTGCCAGAGCTGGATTGCTGCTGCCTGGAGCATACATCTGAGGCAGGACAGCTGCATGATGGAGACATCACAGCCCTGCTTGGCCACACACCTCATGGCACAAGAGCAGGGATGAAGGCTGTTTTAGAAGCAGTTAGATGACATGGACTCTGAGTAATATAGGGGAGAAACACCTCTGGCCAAGCTTGATAACTAGCCCTGAGGTAACTGCTGCTTGCAAGGGACTTGGAAGCTCCGAGCAGAAATAGAGGCAGTTTGTCTGAGCTGACAAACTAAAGCTGCAATCACTGCAGGTCTTGGGAGATCAAACAAGTGGGTCCCATGGGATCTACAGGAGAGGGAAATAAGGCTGCACGAAATCTGGTACGGCAGCACGCCCTGCCTCTCTGCAGATCCCTGGAGATGTACTTACCTCTGTGGTTCTGAGCCCTGTGCCCACCCTTCCAAGGGCAGCAGCATCTCCTGGAGGGGAAGGATACACCTAAGGAAGAAATCCAATAGTTTCTCATGGGAAATGAGAAGTCACAGAGCAGTGAAAAGGAATTGCCTGGCTGTGCAAACCACCCAGTGCCAAGGTGTGCCTCCCCACTACCAGGTAATAGCAGCTCCCACAGGGAGCTCTGAGCCCACTGCTCACTGCAGGGCAGTTGGACCAGATGACCTCTAAAGGCCCCTTTCAACTCAAACAATTCTGCGAATTCTATGACCAGTCTGAGAGCACAAGAGCAAATACAGGGACAGGCTGGGGTAACATCACCCTTCACAGCAGTTGCAGGGCTGTGAAGCAGGAGGAGAGGGCTGCCTAGCCCATATATCTGGTACACACAGCAGTCGTCCTGCTGTTTCCAATATCTCCCAAGACTATAAAGGTAATACTTTAGTATCAGCCCCTGATTCAAATTTATTACTATGTTATCATTGCTATTATTACTGTAAAAGTAGAGAGTCATGGCTGGGTCATGCATGATCCCAGCATCTTGGATCGCTTCTGTAGGCAGAAAGCTAGACTTCTTATGAGCTTAGAGCTACACTTCTTATGTTTGACCCTTGCCACACGATCACACTATAACCCCCATCTCCCTCAGTACTCACACTCTCTGTTGCCCATGGGGTCTCTCTGGGAGCTGGGATGGGAAACGAGGCCAATCTGATGCAGCTTCCTTCCAGCCTCGCAGGTGTCAGCTGTGTTTTTGCAGCCTGGTTTTACAGCACAGCTGGGAAAGGGAAGCTGCAGCCCTCTCCATACCACAAGGACAGAGCAAAGCTCCCTGCAGCTGAGCAGAGGGTCTGCCCACCCCAGAACGTCCAGCAGTCAGGAGCATTTTTTCTCCATGAATCTGCCCAGCTCGCCTGAAGCCAGTGAAACTCAACTGAGCTGTGCTGCTTGAGGCTCAAGCCTGAATGTAGGAGCTGAAGTTTCATTCACCTTTCTTCCACTCTAAGATGGCTTTGCATTGCACCTGCCAATATACATATAGGATCCTGGGCAGCAACTGCTGCTGACAGCTCTATCCTCTGCTACTAGGCTCTGTAAAGCAGAGCACAAGGACCTGTATGCTGTACTGATGTGTGAGTGCAAGTGTTGAACAGACCCTGGAGCTAGTGCTGAGCTGCATGTGACACCACACTTCCTGGGTGAGATGCAGCACAGGCAGCAGCATATCAGCCCATATCAGCCCATATCAGACAGCCAACGGCTGGTGCTGCCAGCTGTCAGTCAAGACACATAAAAAGCCCATGGAGAAAGGACACGGGTGCTATAACAGCACTAGTCTAGTCATCTAGCCCCAACCCAAGGCCAGTAACTCTCCATTCTCCAGGCTAAAACCAGCTCATGCTTCCCCAGCTAGTGCTTTGACTAGAAGCTGCTCCAGCTTCTCACTGCGGAGTCTGAATGTGAGGACATCAGCACTGCACACGCCCAGAAGGAGCATGACACGAGTGCTGGTATCTCCATCCCCGAGATCCACAGATCCCATTGCTTATGCCCTTCCCCATACAAAACCAGCAGGAGGGCATTCAGAGTAGCTTTGACTGAGGTCAGTGCCTGCTGACCCTTCCCTCCTCCCAAAAGGGAGAATAGGTTAACTGCCCTGCTTGGTGGTGCAAATTCAGTATTTGTCTTAGCATAGGAGAACATTTCTCTGCTGATGCCCACACAAAAGCCTAGGGAGAGAAGCTGAGGGCACAACATACCCAAAGGGTGCAAAGGCCTCGAGGCTGCTAAAAGGCAGCAAATCTGGAGCCTCACCAGCCCTTTACTACCTTCCATTCCAAGGGTTCCTGGTACCTCTGTGCTGTTCCCACTACAGCACCATGGCATCAGTCCATCCATTATGCAGGCTGCCCCAGATCACACCATCTTTTAAGAGAAGACTGAAGATGGCCATCTGCTCATCAGCTTCACTACAGCCTGAACTCCTGCCCCTTTTCTCAGGCTTCCCTTTTTAGGCTACCGCAAGTTATACTGAATATATGGGTAATGGAAACTTGGGTTGCAGTGACTGTGAGCAGCACTGTCTCTGAGCCTCTGGGCTTCAGTGGGGCTATGGGGACTGCTGACACCAGTGATGGACAGAACAAGCAGAACAAGGTCAGCTCGTGGCTGCACACCCAGAGCTGTCATGCTGCCTTGTTGCCTCGCGCATGCAGAACCCCTGCAGTAAAGAATGGACAGAACTAGCAATGCAGGCCTAGAGCTAGCCAAGTTCATCAAAAAACTCATCATACCCAAAGGTGGAGAAGAATCTTCAGAGCCCAGACTCTGAAGACCCAGACTGGATATCGTTTGCCCTCAGGCCTCACCTAGAGGTGCAGAAAAGTAGGTGAAGTTGCAGCAAGCTCATTGCACTCACATCATTGCACACTATGCTGGAAAGCAAGACAGAACACACAGACCAACAGTATACCATCCCCAAAGCATGTCCAGTCTCCCAGAGATCACATGTGAGTTGTGATACCTTTGGAATGTGGGACAAGAACAGACTTTCTTTTGCTCTACAGACTGCTAGCTCAGAGGCATTCAGCGCTATAGAGCCTAAATAAGGCTGAAAGAGTCCAGTAAATAATGCTCTGCCTATTTTAGAGCTCCCTGGAGTTGTTTGTTCCTTTCTGTGGACTCAAATGATTGGTCTCCTGTGGACACAGTGCTCTCTGCTTAAACCCCTTTTGCTCTTAAATAGCCACATGAACTGGGTACAGCTTTAGTTACACCAGTCCATTCAAGGAACAGCTAAATATGCTCCCAAATACACTGGTTTAATGATCAAAATCCTCCTCAAACACGGTTCTGCATTGGGGTCAGGAGCACAGAGACCCTGTAGCTGCTGATAGGCAGCACTGACCCCTGCCAGGACAGGAAGAGAAAGAGCTGGCAAATAAGGACCTGACAGGCCATCGATACCCACGGCTCCATGGGTGCCAATGGACAACTGGAATGTGTTGCGCTCTGCCTTGGGGTGGCTGAAGGGCAAATCCAGAGATTATGAGTAAGAATTAAAGGCAGGCTACCAGGGGTTGTGAGTGCACAGACAACTTGATGAAGATGAGGAAGATGATGAGGCATTCTACAGTCAGATGGAAGTAGCCCATGATCACAGGCCGTGTTCTCATGGGGGAATTCAACCACCTGATATCGGCTGGAAAGACTTCACAGCCAGGCACCAGCGGTCCAAGAGGTTATTGCAGAGGACTGGTAACTTTGACACAGGTGGTAGAGGAGCCAACAGGGAGAGGCATGTTGCTGGACCTTGTGCTAACAAAAACTAAGAGGTGTTTGGAGTGAAAGCTGAGGGTAGCCTTGACTGCAGCAAACATGAGATGGTGGTGGAGTTCAGGACCTTACAGGGAGGATGCAAAGCTACAACAACAAACACAACCATGGCCTTCAGGAGAGCTAACTTTGGCCTCTTCAGAAACCTGCTGGTAGGAATCTCATGGAATCAGCTCCTAGAAGGAAGAGGAATCCAGTATCTCATCATCTGGGCTCAGAGTCATTTGTACTAGTAAGAATTCTAGCAAAGGAGGCAAGAGACCTGCATGACTGAGCAAGGAGATCATGATGTTGTTGGTGTGACTGGTCTTGTCTTTTGGGAAGGAGAAAGATGTAGCAATTAGCACACCTTCTCAGCCTGCAGGAAGGGCTGGAAGGACGTTAGCCCTGCTGTTACCTGACCAAATAGGGATGAGTGGGAGAGGTGAGGCTGAGATCTCAAGGCAACTGCAGATCTCTCACCAAACAGGTAGGCAGAATTTTGCAATGTCTACCCAAATGTACATAAAGGATGAACCTTTGTTCCATCATGGTACACGATAGGTGCGAATGTACCAGCACTGTAATAACAGTAATGCCTGCTTCTTAATACTACACTGGTATTAAGGAGTTTTAGTTGGGCTGGGGCAACAATGAGAACAATGAGAAACCTCAGAATAAAGAAATGTACAGAATGTAGAAAAGAGGACAAGCCATGCGGGAGGAATACAGAGTTATCATCAGAGTATGCAGGGATGCAATGAGAAAGGCTAAGGCCCATTTGGAATTTAATCTGACAAAGGGTATAAAGGACAGGAAGGGCTTCTTCGAATATATCAGGAGCAAAAGGACGACTAGCAAAAATGTTAACCTGATAGTGAACAGGGAAGGAGCCCTGGTGAGAAAGCAGAGTTACTGAGTGCATTCTTTACCGCAGCCTTCACTTCTGAGACCAACTCACTGGAACTGCAGACCCTGGAGCCCAGAACGTCCCAAAACAGGAAGACTTTCCTTTGATGAAAGAGGCTCGGGTTAGGAATCATTTGTGCAGACTTCACTCCCATGGGTCCGCGGGCCCTGATGGGATGCACCCGTGAGTACTGGGGGAATTGGTGAATGTTACTGGTATCATCTTTCAGAGGCCATGAAGGACAGGAGCGGTGCCTGAGGACTGAAAGAAGGCCAGTGTCACTCCAGTCTTCAAAGAGGGCAAAAAGGAGGACCCAAGAAACTGTAGAGCTGTCAGCCTCACCTCCAACCCAGGAAAGGTGATGGAATAACTCATCCCAGAGGCCATTTCTAAGCATGTGGAGGACAGTAAGTTGATCGGGGCAGTCAACATGGTTTCACCAAGGGGAAATCATGCTTAACCAATCTGGTAACCTTCTATGGCAGAATGACTGGCTGGATAGATGAGAGGAGAGCAGAGGATGTTGTCTTTGTTCAGCAAAGCTCATGATGCTGTCTCCCATAAATCCTCACATGTAAGCTCAGAAACTGTTTGATAGATGAGTGGACAGTGAGGTGCATTGAGAATAGGCCAACATCATAAAATAGGAGGCATTACTTTTGGACCAGCCCTGCTAATATTGTATAACAGTCAATATTTTTTATTAAAACATTAAAAAAAAGAGAGAGAACAACAAAAACATAATATTGGTGGGATGTGTAGCACTGTTTTTGTGAAACTAACACATCAGTGTGGTTCAGTGCAGTGGCTGCAGTTCTCAGTGAGCTCAAGGTGGTTGTCACATTTTTTACGACATTTTGCTCTTCCTGTGTTTCATCCTTGACAGCAGTTGTTCACAGACGTACGTACTGCCAAAAAGCGACGGCATGAGCACGATGTGACTGTGAAGGGAGGGATATTTCTCTGGTAAGAGAGAGATTTATAGAGTTCTAACGAGGAGACATGGTCAAATTTTCCTTTGACTTGAATGTCTGTTTGCAACTCTATATACTCCATTTGACAACTCACAAATAATGGATTTACATTGGCTGAAAACGGAGTTGCAAATATACCAAACATTTGATGATCTTTTTTACTCTTGAAACTTCTTCTCCTCTCCACACAATAAAATCTGTGCTGGAGGGCAGCCCCCCACCTTGGGATGCTCAAGGTGCATCCAGTTGTCTTCTAGACAGACCTCAGAGAAGCCAGATCCATCACTGATGTGATCACCAATGCAGCAGTTTGGGAGAAAGCATCACACATTACCCATAGTGGTGCTCTGGGTCCGGATCACACCAGAGCCTCACATCAGCAGCACCCCTGGAGGATCCCCACCAGCTTTGAGCTCAGACTGCTTGGTTGCAGCGAGTGCTGCGTTGGATGTCGAAGTCTGCTTCAGGAATGGCCACTGTCCCTTCCTAATTAAATGGATAAGAAAAGGTGCAGGCTCAGCTCTGCAGCCCTGCTGGCTGGGTGTTTGCTGCAGCAAAAGCACAAGGCCTGCACCTCTCAGCCAGCGAGCAGCCGGCTTCACAGGGCTGGCAACCCAGAGACATGGAGATGTGCAGGGATGGGCTGCCCATCATCCCCAGTGGAAGGAGTGCACCTATGGGCTTGGTGGGGAGTGTGAGGTGCTGCTGGCCACTTCTATCTACAGGATGCTGCTGGAGAAAACAGGCAGAGAGCACAGGGCCATAGGGAGAACAGCAAATTTGTGGGGCAGCGTGGCCCGTGCAGATCATGACTCCTGCCCCCACATTTGGTCTGCTGATCTCAACAGTGCAATCAAAAGGTCTTGGGGCAATGCTGAGCAGCAGGTCTGGGATGCAAAACGGTCAGCAGGCTTGAGACCCACAGGCAGAGCTCTGCTGAGAGCAGGCCCAGGGCTGGGGAACTCAGGGATGCTGACCCCTGGAGATGGGACCATTTCATGCCCAGGTTACAAGTGCAGGTCACTGCAGCTCTGTCCTGGCAGACAGTGGGTACATGTGCTGCTGCCAATGGTCTCAGCAGCCTCCTCTGCTCCCTGCTCCTCCTGCCCCATTGCCTGGCCCTGTGCCCTGGAGCAGCCAGCCCCACGCCACCCTACACCCATTTGGCAGCCTTCTTCATTTGTCTTGATGTCTTTAATCCTTCAGTTAAGTGGTGCAGATCTGCACTGAGAGCAGGAAAGCAGCAGCCTAATGGCCATTAAGTTCCCCTTCAGAATATTAGATTCTGATTTTACTTTGTAGGCAATATTTGCTGTGAAATCAGAGCAACTCCCAGGCGCCTGACAGCCCAAAAGTGTTTTCTCCATAGGAGCAGCTGTTCAGAAAACACACCAGCTTGGGATCTACTGACATTTCACAATATGAGGCAGTTCATAGCCAGGAGCCAGAGGATGCCACCGGCTTCTGTCACCCATGTCAGCTTCCATGAGCAAACCACACTGCCAAGGAAACAGGCCTGCTGCTGCAGCCCTCTGGCCTTGCAGCATCCACCCACAGCTTGTCATTGCTGCAGCCCCATCCTCTCCATGATCACCAAGGAGTGCTGGTCACTGATGTCACTCCACCCCCGGTGAGGAGTGGGAGAGCTGCCCCTGTAAGGCTGCAGGCAGAGCAGCAGAGTTTACCAAGCTCTAGGAAAAGAGCACATTTCTCTGTTAGCAGCACGGTGAGGAAGGCAGCGATGCCTTGTTCTCTGCCAGTGCTGCCTTCAACAGGTGGGTGGCACATTGCTGGGACCAGCTGGCCTCTCCCAGCACGGAGAGCAGGTTGGCAGGCAAACAGAGCCGCGGGGGTTCCGCATTCACGGAGCAGTGCTGAGTCCTTTCCAGGGGGAGCAGCACGCTGCCATTGTGCCCACGCCTTTCTTATGTTCTGCAGGGTTAATGCACAGTGCCCCTTCCTCTCCTGGAAGCAGAGCCATGGCAAGTGCTCCTGAGAACATGTCCTGCAGAAGCTCACCAAGGGTTCCCTGGGCTTCAAGGAAGAGAGCCGTCTTGCCCTGAAGATTTGGGTATTTAGTGCCAGCAAGGACCAAGCTGGTGCTAGATTCTTAGAAGCATGTCACAGCATGAGACAGAGCCCACTGCCACCCAGCCCACCTGCCCAGACAAACTGGAGGCAGCCAAGACTGCACACACTTTTCCTGCCACCCCCTCCACCTGCCCTACAGAGGCACAGCAAGAACCACATGTGAAGTGAACCAGGATGTTTGCAACTCTGCCTTCTCCCAGCTGCAAAACCGGGGCTGGCACATTCTGAGTGATATCATCACCAAGGAACGCTCCCAGACTGCCTGCTCTGCCTAGCTGCAAATTGAGCACCCCAGGGACAAATCTCCACTGCATGCAGTGGTTCTGCTCAGCTCATGATCTGTGCCCCAAACTGACCAGGATCCAATAGGGCAAAGCAACCAGAGGGCAAAGCTTTGTACCTTGTTGCAGTCCCACTCCCTGAGCTTGGGGTGCTGAGGCATTTGCAGTGCATCGAATGAGGCTTGTCCACCAGGCAGAACTGGAGTCACACTTCCCCCTGTACTGCAGACAAGAGGACCCTGCCATCCTAAGGATTTTACCTTCTTTACTTTGGGGATGATTTATGGTAAATTGCAATAGCTGGGAGAAAGCAGAAGAGAGATGGGAATGTCGGGGAGGTAAAGCTGGGAGTCCTATAGATACTATCAAATGCGTACCTGTCCCTGCCAACAACAGCTTTTACCATTATATTTAACAAAGGGCTCTGCACCAAAAACTGCTTGCTCCAAGCAGTCTCATCACTGTCTTCCCAGGGTTTGGAAGAGCTGGATCTCCTCTGCCATGGGCAGGGCTCACTGGCACTCCCAGCATCGCAAGGAGAGTTCCTGCAGCTCCAACTCTTCCTATGGGGGCTGAGATTGAAATTTCACAGCTCCTTCCTGCTTTGCTCTTTGGCTCCTTTCTCCCAAGGCTTGGTGCAGTTCTCTGAACAGACCCACAGCTCCGGAAGGCAGAAATCAACTTAATTGAATTCAAAGTTTCTCTGATGCACACCAGCACTCCAGACCCGCAGGGTGGGTATTCTCTGAAGACCTTCAACGCAAAGGGTTCTTTTGCAGACGCCCCATTGCACCCTGCTGCAAGAACTCCACAACCAGCAGTTTTGCAGCAGCCGCAGAAATTCCCTGTTTTTCCCCCCAAGAAAAAGTAAGATCCCCCCCATCTCCCCAGCCCGACGTTCTGGCGTAGCGGTGGTATTTCTTCCCAGCCCCATTTCGAGCTCCGGACCCTCAGATCCCAGCTGCGCTGCCGCTCAGGAGACGCCCCACCGCTCCGCAGGGCGCACCGCGGGCGATGCAGCCGCACCGGGGGAGCGGCTCGGGACAGAGACGGAGACCGGGGGGATGGGGGGCGGTGGGGCGGTGGGGCGGTGGGCTCTCCCTACGCGTCGCAGCCTCCGGCGGGCGGTGCCCGGAGCATCCCGGCCGGGTGAGCATCTCTGGTTTCGGTGGCACCGCGACTAAACTTTCCCGGCAGCATCCCCACACCTTCCCGGCGCGGTGCCCGCTGTGCCCCCCCGCCCCCCACCCGGCTCACCTGCGCTCCGGGCGGCAGGAGAGGGCCGCGCCCGCCCCGCGGCTCTCCGAGCCCATCCGGATCGGCCCCGTTCCGCAGCCTTCCCGGCTGATGGAGCGCAGCAGAACCGCCGCCGGCGCTTTGCGGGGCCGGGGTTTGAATTCGTCCAACCCGCCCTGATTGGGCTTCGGGGGGGGGGAAAGGGAGGGGGGGGGCGGGGAGGCTCCGGGGTGGGGCCCGGGAGTGGGGGAAGGGGTTGGGGTAGGGGGAAGCGGGAGGGGGTGGATGATGCTGGGGTGCGGAGTGGGTGGGAGGTGATAACGTGGGGATGCGGGGGGCGTGCGTTGGGCGCGGCGGTGCGGTGCTCCCGCGGGGCCGGAGGGATGCGGTGGCTGTGGGGAATGCGGGGGAATGTGCTGCCGTGCGGGGGGAGTGTGTGTGTGCGCGGGTTTGTAGGGGGGTGGGGGGAATGCGGGGGAATGCGAACCCCTTCGGGGAGCCGCGGAGCCGCAGGGCAGTGGGGGGACGCAGTGGGTGTGGTGCTGCAGGAGGACCTCGGGGCTGCGGAGAGGAGTGGTGGGTGCCACGGGGGTGTTGTGGAAAGGAAAGGGGATCGGCTGATGCCTGTGCGTGTGGTGCTGCGGGGTCACGGCGCCGCGGGGAGCGACCGCGAGGACGCGGGGGGCCAGGAAAAGCCTTAGGAGTAATAGGGACGCAGCGCTGTGGGGATGTGAGGGTGCAGAGGTGCAGCGTGTTTTGGAGATGCAATGGGATACCGGGGGTGCAGGAGGGCACCAGAGAACGCAGACACGTGGGGATGAGTGACTGTGCAAAGGTGCGTAGCAACCACAGAGGAGTGTCCCAGAAGCACCAGAGTATCCGCTGGGACCACAGCAGCTGAGGTGGCTACCACAGGTCTGAGCAGGGAGGATGGGGGGCATCTGCGGGCAGCAGAGGGAGAGGGGAGGAAGCACAGCCCAGTGGATGCTGGGGAAAGGGACACAGCCCTAAAGCACATCATCCAGGCTGAGACCCCCCAGGATTTCTCAGCCAGAAGATCCCTATCAGATGTAGCACTGCTGCTGCTTGTGCTCAGCTGGGAGCAGGTTTTGCTCTCAAAGATTAACAAAGCTGGGCCGCCTCCAGAGAAATGTCAGGGCCAGCACTAAGGACAAGAGAGGCTGGAGTGCAGGCAGTCCCCTCAAGCTAAGTGTTTCCAGCACACCATCAGACCATCCCAGTAGTCAAAGCACAGTTACACCACAGCCACTCCCTGCCTGGATTTACCCCTCCTTGCAATCCTGAGCAATGCTTTACATGCAATCCCAAGAGCAAAACACAGAGGAGATGACTGTGCCCCCCACCACCACTCTCTTCTCAGATTCAGCCTAATGGGTCTTTGAGCTCTAAGGTCTCCTGTGCCTCTTCCTGTCTCCTGTCCTGGCAGCTGGGTTGTGTCACTCAGACTTTTGTCTTCTGCAAAAGTACAGAATAGATATAGATGGTCATAAAGGTATTAGAGGGGCATTCAAAGCTGTGCTGGGCATGGTGGGGGTCGGCACAACTTTTGGGGGTGCTCATGCTCCAGGGCTGTGGCCAAAAAAGTGCTGCCTGCCCCACACACTCAAGTTTCTTCTAACACTCCCCATAGTGGGACATGCAGCCACAGCATCCAGTTGAGCATTCAGCCGTGTTGGACTCACCCGTGCTCCCTCCTTCCTGCTCCTTTCCCCAGGGATTTTGGCTCTGGGTGCACATGGGGTGTCCGTGTGGCACTGAGTGCTGAGAGGCTGAATGCTGTGACAGCCATTCTCTGTGCAATATTCTTCAGATATGTCTGGTGTTAGCACAGACAGCTCCCTGCAAGGTCCTTTTTCTCTCAGCATTTTGTTCCTGCAGGTGCATTGAGCACACTGGATGCTGGACCTGTGCATACATATGTGTGTTACCCAGGCCGTGGCCAACCAAGCTTGGGAGAACTGTGGGACAAGCACAGATGAACCATGATGGATGAAATTCAAACCCTTCTAACACCAGAATGAAACCAGAGGCACTCTCTCCTCTACCTCACTGCCTGGGTGCCCTCCCAGCTCCCTTTGAGGGCACAGTGTGGGCAGTGAGGGACTCTGGCATCTCCCCTATGTGGGCCACTGGACAGGTTGCAGCTGCAGCCCCAGGGTCTGCCTTCAAAACAGGTGATCTCAAAGTGACACAGCTGCACTACAACAAGCTGGTGTAGAGGCTGGGGAAGTTAGAGTCAGGAATGATAATAATACATTTAGACTAAGTCATGCCCTGCTCTCCTCCTCCAGTTCCTCCAGCATCCCCAGTCACTGCAGGGGCTGGGAGGAGGTGCAGGAGAATAATATCACTGGAGGACAGCCCAAGCAGGACCCACATCCCCTGCCCACTGCCAGAGCCGTGTGGCACTGCTCCTGGCATCTTCAACGGCTGCCCTTGCTCTTCATGAGCTCTGGGGCCAACTGAGCTCTGTCCCTGGAGCTCTTGCCAGGACCAGAACAAGCTGTGGCTGCAACAGGATTCCCACTTCCATAGGTCCATGCTGGTTCTTATCCTGAGAGCATATTTCAGCACATGCTGAGGCAATCCCCTTCTGGGATCTGTGGATCCTTTATCTCTGTCCCCAGTGCTGGGAGGAACGAGAGGAATCCTGTTGTTTAGAAAACCCCGCAAAGCCCTTAGGGGATTGATTGAGCTGAATGGAGGTGCTTTGGCACAGCCTTTGGGACACACTGCACATATCTCCCCACCAAGTCACGGAGGGCACTTTGCAGCAGCTTCTCAAGGCCCACATGTAGTGCAGCAGCACTTCCACCAGTCGTCTTCTTCCCCTGCCCTTCGTCCCATCCTGGAAGCACATTTGCCCAGAGGTAAGAGCAGAGCTGCTCAGCTGCCAAAGTGGAACACGGCTCAGAAGCTCATTCTGGGATTGCCATGCAGTGTGAAGAGGTACCCGTTGTCCAGATGGGGCCTGTGCTTCAAATGCGGTGGAAAGCTCAACGTCAGAGTGCAGCCCTGTGCTCCCCGGTGCTGGAAGGGGCTGCTCTCCCTCAGCCATACAATTTACCATTTCTATGGGCTGAAAGATTTCTGAGAGCTGCCCAAGCAGATGCTGATGGCATCTAAGAGAAAAGCACGGAGCAGGTTGCTGTGCACTGCTTATGTGTATCTATGGTTACAGAAGTCTGTGTCAGAGTATGTACGATGTTACCAGGGAAATCAGACGTGGTGGTGTCAACAGATACTGCAGGAGCTCATCCTCCATCAGAGCAGAGCTCAGAAGCTCAGTGCAGACCCACACAGAAACCAGCAGTGATGAGAATAAATGCCATTTGGAGAAGAAAACCATCCTACCCATGCAGAGGGAGGGGGGCCTGGCAGGGACACACAGGTACCACCCACTGCTGCAAGCGTTCAGCACGTGTTCCCAGAGACATCCAAACATGTACCACAGAGCTTCTCCTGTCTGAGCAGTCACTGCATCCTTACACACCTCCCTACAATTGGAACCCCTCAGGGTGCTGTAATGTAGCCCTGCATCCTTTCCAACAGCAAATGTTTCTGTGAGAGAGAATTTCTCTTCCAAAATAACAGTTTCAGGATCTTTTAAGAAAGTGGTTTCATGAAGTTTGGGGTTTTTTTCTTCCTGCATTTATTTGCATTTTAAAAATGGTGGTATTTTGGGGTGTTATTTCAAAATATATGCCAGTCTCACCACATCACCCCACTTATGGATCAGAAGCACTGCAGTGAAAAGCCTTATAGAAAACATGCAACTGAAAGCATACTGAAGAAATACAAGCTTTGGATCAAGGAAAGGAATCAAAATGTCTTATTCATCTACCAATCTGTAGTCATTGCTCAAGCAAAAGCTGTTTGAAAACCAGCAGCACAGAAAGTCACATGGGAGCTTGCTGGTTGTGGAGCAGCAATGCTGGATGTTCGGCCACATCCCGAGCTCAGCGTGATGTCGGGAGCTTTTGGCTTTGGGCATCTGCCTGTAGACACCTCAACGTGGAGGTGATGCTTGTAAGTGCTGAGCACTTTCCCTCTGGAAAGTAAATTGCTGATGGCATCTGCAGCCGCTGCCCAGATCATAACTCAGAGCTGACAATTGTAGCGCTGCTGCTTTTAATGATGCTCCGTGCCTCGGTTGTGCTGCTTGCTCTCTGCTGGTGCCATGCTGGAGTCACAGCAGTGACTCCGCAGTTTAAGAGGCTGTCTGGTTTAACACAAGCACCTCTACAGCCCCCTCGTCCCTGGGAGCTCTCTCCTTACATCCACGGGACACAGCCCAGGGTCCAACCTGAAGCCGTTTCTTTTCCCTTATGCTTCCTCTCAGACAGAAGTGTTTTAAGCAGTGCTTCCCCTCCCTCCCCCTTGGCGTGAGGTTTTTAAAGTGCTCTTAAAACTACTTAAAAAGTGCTTTTAAAATGCTCTCAAAGCATTTGCCTCTGAGAAGGATTTTGTTTCTTTGCTTGTTTGTTTTAGTTTATAGTCACAGAGACACAGTCCCCATTAAGTCCCTCCTGCTGCTCTCTCCAGCAGCACTCAGGGAGAGCTCTCAGCACTTTGGCCAATCTGATAAAGGAGACAAATCATTCTGGAGACATCTGCTGCTAAAATGAACCCATCTCATAGAAGACATGAGTGTCCTGGGAGATGGCACAGCAGAGAACCCTTCTGTTGGTTCTATGGGCCTGCATCTGAGTGAGGTGGGTACCTTTCAGGGATAGAACACACTTTGTTAAAAATATTTCCACCTTTAATGAACTTCCCATAAGCAAAGTTTCCTGGCACAGAACTTTCCTTGTAGCTGTAATTTGGCTGTGAACACTTTGTATGCTAGAGTCTGGAATAAAACACCCCTGTGCCATAAAGAGGACAAATTTCATCTAGCAGCGTGGGCTGCATCCCAAATGTATGCTGTTTGTAGGAAGAGAGGACCAAAGAGCACCTAGAAAGCAATTGGTGCAACTGGTGACCCGTTCAAGAACTAATCCTGGTAAGTCATTTAATCAAAATCAAGCATAACACTTGGAAACAACTGAAGAAATTCTTCAGTAGGAAGACTGAGGGCTGGCTGCCTAAACTCAAACACAACAGGACTCAGAGCAGCAGGGCAAAGCCCACCGGTATGGAAGTAACAAAATGAGAACACATTGTATGATAAGATCCGAGACTGCAAGCCATGCCATTCTCCCTCAGGCTCTCAAGAACTCCCCCACACATTGGCTGTCTCATGGTCTACAATTCAGAAGGGACAAGCAAATCGTGTAGACCTTCCATCTCATTTGGGCCATGCACCTACTGACCACACGCCTGGCCACCAGATCTGTTGTCAAAAGTCATCTACTTCAGACCCTGGATACTGTTTCCCAGGGAATTTGTGCCTAGATTTAATTACTGCTAAAATCTGAAACTTAGTTCTGGACAATACCAACAACAAGCTGTCTGAATTACCCCTTCCCTCTGAACTAAGCCTGAGTACTATTGTAAAATCTCTATAAATCCAGTCCAAAACGAATCCAGAATTGCTTTGAGCCAAGCTGAATCTGAGCAGTGCCAAGGACAGCTGAGCTGAGACTGGAATCTGCTTGGTCTTTGTTGAATCCAAACCAGGGACACATCACAGCATCTACTCATGCATCTCAGAGATTTGAGAGCAAGGTTTTCTCCACCATCTTTCAGCATCATCTGTAAAAGGTGCCTATTCTGGCTACGTGCAGAGTGCCATGCCTCCTGGCCTCACTCCTGGTACTTCCAGGAATCACAGCCCTTCCAGCAAACCTGCTGAAGGTTTGGAGCTGAGCTCTGTCTCAGTAAAATCTCTGCCTTCTCTTGGTCACCTTCCACAAGTTCACCGCTGATGGAGGATGCAGGATCTTGGAGGGCTCTCACAGGCACAGAACAACTGCAGAGGGAAGGATGTTCCATGCCAGATTCTCTTTGCAAAGCCCAGGAAGGGGCATACACAGACACTGCTCTGGAGGGCCCTGCCCTCCCTCATTTAAACAGTTTCTTCCTGACCAGGCAACACGCAAGTTGCCTTGGTTCTGTTTCCTCCATTTCACCTGATCTCACTGAGCTCAGAACAGCTTCCCATCCCCTGCAGGGATCTGGGGGGGAATGTGCTCAGGGGGTCACCGGGGGTCTGAGCCACAGCACAGCAGGAACTGAAGCTGCTGCAAAGAGCCTCAAGGGAGGGAGAGCCTGCAAGAAGGAGAGACAGGAGCCAGCAGGAGGCATCCATCCCAGCACTTTGGGCAGTAAGTTCCCCCTGTGGGCAGCCAGGAGAGCTGGCACAATGCTGTTAATGGTCCAGAGAACTCCTCCTCGTGCTCAGCATCCACCACACTGAATCAACGCACTGTCCTGTAAGGCTCCTTCCTGTACTCACAGCTGCCCTGTATGCTGCCAACCTTATAGGCAGTGTGCCCAGAACAGGTAGAGCAAAAGAGCAGGGCAGGCTTCAGCCAGGCCTCAGTGCTGGCTCACTTTCCATCTCAGAATGTGCCAGTATGGGCTGAGCCCCACAGTTCCTATATTAAATCCAAGGGCTGTCTCAGGCTCCTGCGATCTGTCTGCTCTAATCTGGCACCTCCTGAGGTGATTGAGATGATCAGGAGGGACGGAAGATGCACTTGCAGCCCAGAAGACCGACGATATCCTGGGTCCCATCAGAAGAGGGGAGGCCAGCAGGGCGAGGGAGGGGATTGTCTCCCTCTGCTCTGCCCTCATGGGGCCCCAGCTGGAATTCCGCCTCCAAATCTGTGGCCCCCAACATGGGAAAGATGTGGAGCTGTTGGAGGGAGTCCAGAGGAGAGCCACAAAGGTGATGCAAGGTCTGGAGCACCTCTCCTATGAAGATAGACTGAAGGGAATGGACTTGTACAGCCTGGAAAAGAGAAGGTTGCGGGGAGACCTCTCTGTGGCCTCCCAGTATTTCAAGTGAGTTTAGAAACAGGAGAAATTAGCTTTTTACATGGGTAGACAGTGATAGGACAAGGGGGAATGGCTTTAAACTAAGGGAAGAGCGATTTAGATTGGATGTCAGGTGGAAGTTTTTTGCTGAGAGAGTGGTGAGGTGCTGGAACAGGTTGCCCAGGCTGTGGATGCCCCATCCCAAGAGGTATTTAAGGTCAGCCGGGGTAGGACCCCATTAAGCTGTCAGGACCTCATGTTCTACTGCGGACAGCCCATCTCAGGCAACACCAAGGTCCCAACAGCAGGTGCATTCCTACATCAGAAAGAGGGCAGGGCAGGGAAGAAGGACACATCCTGGTCCTCACAGGTGGGATGGATGTGAAAGGCTCCCGCAGGATGCTGGCCCAGCTCAGATCATGCTGTAGTGAGGCAGGCCTGCATCCCCCTGAGGTCCCTAGGGAGGGTTATAAATTGCTTTTCCCTAACCAGGATTATTGATTGTGGTCAGGCCAGTGGCTCAGAGCTTGCTAATGAATTGTAATTGGAAAGAATCTCCACTTCGATACATTTTATTTTATTTATGTCCGAATTTGCCATGCATTAAGCTGGGGGCTCATTAAATTACTGAGGCAGACGGTTCCTGCCAAGATGGCCTGAGCTAATGGTGCTGGGCAGACTTCAATTGGGGACTGGCAGCAACAGACACAGGAGATACGTGGTCTGCAGAGAGTTCTGGTAAGCCTTGTGCTTCTGAGCTCCCTTCACATAGACAGATAAAAGACTGGCACGGCCAATACTGCTCCCTTCTCTGTGTAGCCCTCTCCTCTTTCAGTCCTTACTTCAACTTCCTACAGTGCTGGGAATGGATTTTTCTTGGGAAGCGATGTTGTGAAGTTTGGAATACAGTGGGTGAGACGGAGGCCACGCTGTCCTGTCTGCTGAGCACATGAGTAACCTGACCCAAATTCTACTCTCAGGAAGACCTGAGAGAGGAGAAGAACCGTAAGAGTGGGTGACTGAAGCAAATCGCAAGGGTAACAGGCCAGGAGCACTGTCCAGTCGAGCAAAGTGGGACCAGAGCCTGAAGACTGAGTGTGATCCAAATACTGTAAGGGCAGTGTGTGGTAAGAGCAATGTCATGGAACAGGACAAAGACAAGCCTGAGCCAGGCAAATCTCTGCAGTTTGTTGGTCTAAGCAAACTGTACTAGAACATGCTGGGTAATGAACTGGCTGTGGGATCGGGCCCAGAGAGTAATGGTGAGTGGATTTACATCCAGCTGCTGACCTGTCACAAGTGCTGTTCTCCAAGGGTCGGTATTGGAGCCTTTTCTGTTCAATATCTTTATTGATGACTAGGAGAAAAAAGGTGAAGGGCCTGGAGCATCTCTCCTATGGAGAAAGGCTGAGTGAACTGGGTCTGTTCAGCCTTGAGAAAAGAAGTCTGAGAGGGGACCTGATCCAGGTCTATAAATATCTAAGGTGTGGGGGGCAGAGTGGCGAGGCCGGACTGTTTTCAGTGGTGAGTGGAGACAGGACAAGGGGAAACGTCTGGAAACTGCAGCATAGGAAGTTCTGCACCAATGTGCGAAGGAACTGCTTTACAGTGAGGTGACAGAGCACTGGAACAGGCTGCCCAGGGAGGTGGTGGAGTCTCCTTCTCTGGAGATGTTCAAGACCTGCCTGGATGCCGACCTGTGCGACCTGGTGTAGGGAACTTCTTTGGCAGGGGGTTGGACTCGATGATCTCTAGAGGTCCCTTCCAACCCTTACAATTCTGTGTGTGTGATTCTGTGTGTGATAAGGGCATTGAGTGCACCCTCAGTAA
The DNA here is from genome assembly GCF_023343835.1 of Lagopus muta. Classification (NCBI taxonomy): domain Eukaryota; kingdom Metazoa; phylum Chordata; class Aves; order Galliformes; family Phasianidae; genus Lagopus; species Lagopus muta. The sequence goes on along the minus strand of NC_064458.1, from coordinate 4,334,257 downwards.
GTGTGCAGATGACACCAAGCTGGGAGGAAGTGTTGATCTGCCTGGGGGAAGGAAGGCTCTACAGAGGGATCTGGACAGGTTGATCACCAGGCTGATGCCAATGGGATGAAGTTCAACAAGACCAAGTGCCAAGTCCTGCACTTTGGCCACAAAACAACCCCAGACAATCCTACAGACTTGGGACAGAGTGGCTGGAAGACTGTGTGGAAGAAATGGACCTGGGGGTGTTGCTCAACACTAGGCTGAACCTGAGCCAGCAGTGTGCCCAGGTGGTTAAGAAGGCCAATGGCATACTGGCTTCTATCAAAATAGCGCAGCCAGCAGGGGCAGGAGGTGATCGTCCCTCTGCACTCAGCTCTGGTGAGGCTGCACATCGAGTGCTGTGTTCAGTTTTGGCCCCCTCACTACAAGAAAGACATTGAGGCCCTGCAGTGTGTCCAGAGAAGGGCAACGAAACTGGTGAGGGGTCTGGAGCACAAGGCTTATGAGGAGCGGCTGAGGGAATTGAATGGTTTAGTCTGGAGAAGATGCTCAGGGGGGATCTTATTGCTCTCTACAACTACCTGACAGGAAGTTATGGTGAGGTGGCTGTCGGCCTCTTCTTCCGTGTAGCTAGCAATAGGACTAGAGGAATCTCTAATTGGAGATTTGGATTGGACATTAGGAAATTCTTTTCCTAAAGGGTGGCCAGGCACTGGAATGGGCTGCCCAGGGAAGTGGTAGAGTCACCATCCCTGGATTGTCCAAGAAATGTGTAGATGTGGTAGTGAGAGACATGGTTTAGTAGGGAAATATTGGCAGTAGGTGGATGGTTGGACTGAATGATTTTTGAGATCTTTTCTAACCTTGGTGATTCTATGATTCTATGGCTCTCCAGTAGCATCCCAGTACTACAAGCTGGGCTGTTGGTGGGTATGTTGGTCTCTGAAAACATAGATGGAGATATCTCTCTCTCCCCCCTCTCAAGACTGCATTCTACTACATGTGAATGCACATATTTACCTTATTCTGAGCACCAGCATAGCCCTGCCATTACACTCATTACTCAGAAGAATCCATCAGTCATTAGTAGAAGCAAGTAATTTCTGAAACCAACAAAAATTCACAGAGATGCAAACTGGAGCCGTCCAGTCAGCAGTAGCAAAAAATGTTCAAACTGTCAAAATATTCAAAATATCAAGCAGAAACAAATATTTTGCCTCTTGGTGAGGGTGAGAACAGGCAAAGTGGACAACACAGAGGGTCAAGAGATAGATTTTCTATCAAGGTCTGGTAATTAACTAATATCAAAATTAATTAAATACCTTAATCGGGGCATCAGATGTGCTTAGTAGATGATTAATTGATGAAAAACAAGTCAGTTATTACTGGTGGAGAAAAATTATAGATTTAAACATAGATAGAAGGAAGCTGCCATGTAAAGCTGAGACGATCTTGTCTGAGGGTAGAGTACGAGATGCTGAATCAGAACTACAAACGTAGGATCAGAAGAGGAAATGAAAATGAGACCATGAAGGCAAATGGAATAACACTGCAGGCTTGATTGTGTCAAGCAGGGAGGCAGTGTCTTCTCTTTTTATCAGACCAGGTAGATTTCCACTGACCATGTACAGAGCGTAATCTTCAGCCTGGGGAGGCTTAGATTTGATATTAGGAGGAAGTTTTTCACTCAGAGGGTGGTAAGGCACTGGCACAGGTTGCCGAAGGAGGCTGTGGATGCCCCATCCCTGGAGGCATTCAAGGCCAGGCTGGATGTGGCTCTGGGCAGCCTGGGCTGCTGTTGGTACATAGCAGTGGGTTGGAACTACATGATCTTTGAGGTCATTTTCAACCCAGGCCATTCTATGAATGTGAATGAATAGGGTATATAATGAAATAAATCGGAGGAGGGTGTAAGGTAATTGCAAAATATGTCCCACAGAGAGGTGTGGCAGCAGATGGGTCTCAGAAGATTTAATAATTGGAGTTGGTAGAAGGATGCCTGTGTTCGTGGGCAATTATACTGCATAAAAATGGAATAATTCTTAAAGAATTAGACCAATACTTCTGGTGCTCAAGTTAATGCTCTTTCTCCAAAGTTAGACTATGAAGAACAAGAAGGAAAACAGAGTCACATGGAATTGTTCCAACTAGACCTTAGCTGTTATTTCAACTAGACCTTAACTGTGTGAATTAGATGGAGGGTGACATAAAACTGAATTGCATCGATTTCAGGAATGGAAAAAGCTATTCTGAAGCTGAAAACAGCCCACTTTAAAGAGGCAATACAGAAGAAAGAGAATGATGGCAAAGAGCAAACACAGCATTGCCCATGTATGTGCATTCTGATCCCTACAAAGAGGTTGGCATAGAACTGTTAATGAAGAATCCAATTTATTCTCTATTTCAGGGCTACTGTAACCACAACTTAGAAGTGGTCTTTCTAGAAAGTGCAACTACTGAACGAGATCTGACATGTCAAACTGAGATCTGTTGAGTTGGGTGTCAGCTGTAGAAAAGCACTGCTGATCATTGAATCGTTGAAAATGTCCATTTTTGCCTAAAGAGTACAATATTAAACGTATTGGTTTGTATTCAGGGCCTACAAGCCCTGGTTGTGAAAAACCTCAGAAGAAAAAGGATTTTTTTTTTTTTAAAAGGAAGATCCTGGTTCACATTTCATTCTGGCTGCACAAAATTAAAAATCAAGCCCACTAGAAACTGGTCCTGATGCCTGCTGCAATGTTCTTTCATGAAAGCTTACGGTCAGATGTTGGCTGTAGGCAGTGTGCTGCCAAGAGAGGGAGGAATTATCTGAAAGGGAAATAGATTATAGGAGTCTAAAGCAGACGCAGGGAGGTCACTGGATCAAACTGTATCAACGGGAAATGCAGAAAGATTCTGGAACAAAAAACTGCTACATAATAGAGGAAGCCAACTCTGGTGCGATGGGAAAAGTTTATATATTATTGTCTAACCATCATTATTTATATTTCCCTTGGAAAGGGGTGGTGAGAGGGCTTGCTGGCCATGGAGACATGGTATTGAAGTGGGACACCCAGCAGTGAGGGGTTGCAGCACGAGGGGCACGTGATACCTCTGGTCCCCTTAGTGGAGTGAGACTGTAAAGCGACGGTGACAAAGGGATGCATGTGTCTGCTGCACTCAGATGGAGGTCACCCAAGGCACAAAGAGCCTTGCTTGCAACCTCGCAGTGCAAAAGGCAGGCACTTGCTGGCCACTCATACTGGTGCAGTGAAATGCAGTGAAAAGCTTGAAGCTGCCCCATCTCAGGGAATCAGGGCGCAACATCTCCCAGTGAACAGCACTGCTGGGGACACTTAGAACACCGCTTTTACAAGGAAAGTGGGTCGGTGGGTGATGGGAAAGAATCCTCCATGGCCTGTCCTCACTCACTGGGCCCAGCAGTCCCCCCTTGATTCAGGAGAGCTGGGATGACCATCCTGTACTCGCTCTGAGGCAAGGCTGCTCTGCAGGCAGCTGGGAAGGGAAGTTCAGGAACGCAGCATTATCCATCACTGACACGTCTTCCTGCAGCAGAGAAACACCCTGTCTGAGAGGCCTCATTAGCATTCTAATGAGTTGCTCCGAAGCACAGCTGGGGCTTCCCACTTCAGCAGGTCACAGCCACTCATTTACTTGAAACTACCACCGAACCAGGGTGCTCCATCCCCTCACCCGGAGCCACCCCCCAAGCCTGGATTTGCACAGACTTTCAGAGGCTGCAGAAGTACAGAGTGCGGTGTAGGCCAACCCCAGGAAAGTGGTGCAGGCTGATGGTGCGCACTGCCCATATCTCATAGCCATCCATAGACCAGTTCACACCCAGTGCTGACACTACTGAGTGCAAAACTGTGAGATAGAAGATGTCTTAGTGCCCATTCTGAAAATCATTGCAAGACTACAAGGGGAGGGCAGGAATCCCAGCTCCCAGATTCCAGTCAGGAAAGCAAGAGTGCAACCAGTTGAGTTCACTGGAGCAGCAAAAGGCAGGATGGGATCAAGAGGTGGGAAATACACTGCATGGTCACATAGCACCAAGAAGATCTGCAGCTTGAGCACTGTGGGCACGCTGGGAGCTAGGCCTGCACCGTGCCCTGCTCTACTATCTTCTGCTGCATCCCTGTTTCTTACTACTGCAGGTCTCTGAGATCTTTCCATTCCATGCTGAGACCTCCTCTAGGCAACAGTGGGTCCAGCTCAGGACATGTGGCATCCATCCACTGTGCAACCACAACACATTGCTCCTGAAACAATCTGCTCAAGCATCTTAAAGTCTATCTCCTGAAGGGCCAGGAGACAAGCGGGAGCATACAGGGGTGATAGCTTATTCCTAGGAGACAAAATGTTGTGTGAATAAGGAAGCTCCCTTTCATATCCAAGATAGAGCAAACTGCAATGTGAGCTCATGGCACCAGTGGTTTAGCACTAGCACTAATGTCATCCTTAGCTGAGCATGCAGAACTGAACTCAGCAAGTAGATGATGGCCAGCAGATGCCCACACATGAATCCAGGCATAACCTGCAGTCACATTTACGCTAGAGGAGCAGACCCTCCCACGCAGGACACAGGCAGAGGTAACACACCTACAAAAGCCAGATGGAATCATACTTTCCCCAGTCTCTTACATCCTAGTCTGCCCAACAATGAGAGGCTTACAGGGCAAGGATGTTGTGTTGCCAGATGCTCCTTTGGCAGCTGCATTGCTCATCTCATTCCTAGTTTGCACTCACATGCTCATGACTATCAAGGAACATCATTTCCACAGGCTCAGCTCTGGCCTGGAGAAAAGATTAATGCAGCAGCAAAACACGTAGGCCACAGCTAACAGAGGGTCACTCTGCATGCTCTGCCCATAGCAAGCTGCTCTGTGCTGCTCCATGCTGTCAGAGAGTTTCCTTGCTCTCTGTGAGCATCTCTGTGGAGGAGCTATCAAAGCAGCATGCTCACATGAGTATGCCATGACAGAGGAGTAGTGGTTTCACATCTGGGACCACTTTCTCAGCACCTCATGTAAAGCTTGCATGCCAAATTCAAGGGAGTTTCTCTTCAATATTTCCTGCAGTGGAACCATGGAAGAAGAGCTATTTGCTAAATCGCTCATAGGGCGAGGAAGGAAAGCTTGTTGCTTGATTTTAACCTGCTTCATTAGGGTGTGAATGTAACCTGCTGTGAAGCTGTTGTGGAGTCCCACAACACTGTTCTCAATCTCCCACAGTCTGCAGTATGCCTGAGACACCAGCAACTGGATATATTTATATATTGCCCTTTTGGAGCTATTCCTCTTTCCTGTCATTGCCCTGCAAACATGAGCACAGGTAAGTGGTAGAGCTACCAGATACCAGAGCTGTCCTTTTTCAAATGAAGTTAAACAATTCCAATAAGAGAAGCTGGACAGAAAAGGAAAGACATGCCAGTATTGCAGGGATGGTGGGGATTGCAGGCCAGGCAATCTCTCTGGACCATTTGGATGCAGCAGAGCAGGAAAGGCTGCAAACAGTGACGAAGGTCATTCTGGACAAATTGTCCAACTGTGAGATAAACAGGTTCACGCTACACTGGGTGACAGACTGGCTCATTGGTAGAGCTCAAAGCATTACAGTGAATGGGGCTACTGGCAAGCAGTCACTCAGGAGATTTCCAAGGCTCAGTTCTAGGTGAAGTTCTGTTCAACATTTTTATCAACAGTCTGGATGTAGGAGTAGAACTCATCCGCTGCAAGCCTGCCAATGGCAATAAACTGCAAGGTAGTGTTGACTCTCTGGGGAGATGAGAAGCCCTGCAGAGCAATCTGGATACATCAGAGCACTGAGCAGTCATCAAGGGCATGATGTTTCAGAAAGAAAATGTTGGGTTCTGCAGCTGGGATGGAGTAATGGCAGATAGAGTCACAGGGTGGGAGCCAAGTGACTGGAGAGCAGCTCAGCAGAAAGGGTGCTGGTTGGCAGCGGGATCAGCGTGAGCCAGCAGTGTGCCCTGCCAGCCAAGGGGCCAAACTGCATTTGGGGATGCACAGAAGGCCGTTCAGAAGAGATGATTCTCCTGGTACAGTCCCACCTTGAATATGCCATACAGTTCTTGGCTCCACAATCTGAAAAGGGTATTCAGGTACTTGAAAGCATCTCAAGGGAGGATGGAAAGCATGTTCTCTGAGGAGAGCTGAGGGCACTTAAGTATTTGAGTTTGGAGAAAAGGAGGCCAAGAGGCAGCCTCATTGCTCCCTACAACTTCCCAAAGTGGGGACACAGAGACAGAAGTCCTGAGCTCTTCTCCCCGGTGACTGAGGATAGAGCACGAGGGAATGACACAAGGCTGCACCAGGGGAGGTTCAGACTGGACTTCAGGAAAAATCTCTTATTGTGAGGGTGGTCAGACTCTGGAACAGGGGCAGTTGATGTTCTGTGCCCATCAGTGTGCCAGAGACAGTGGGACAACACGCTCATCAACATGCTTTAACTTTTGGTTAGCCTGGAAGTGATCTGGCAGTTGGACTTGATGATTGTTTTAGGACCCTTCGAACTGAGTTATTCTATTCTATTCTATTCTATTCTATTCTATTCTATTCTATTCTATTCTATTCTATTCTATTCTATTCTATTCTATTCTGTTCTGTTCTGTTCTGTTCTGTTCTGTTCTGTTCTGTTCCGTTCCGTTCCGTTCCGTTCCGTTCCGTTCTGTTCTATTCATTCCATTTCATTTCATTTCAATTCCATTTCATTCCTATTTCTATTTCTATTTCTATTCTAACTTCTTCATTCCTTGAATCTGGAGTAAAATGTATTCTTATGTGGGCAAGAAACTGATGTATTATCCTGCAAAGAGTTCTGACAAGAACAGAAAATGAGGAAAGGTTCCTGTACATTTGAACTGTCACATTCATGCAGCACATGGTTGGGCTTTGTGATGAGACTGTGAACTCACCCATCCAGCAGAAGCTGATGAGAGAAGTGAAGTTAGATCCTTTCTGAAAAGGAGACCTAGCTGAAGAGAGGGAGATCATCACTGCCAATGATCCCGTGTGTATCCAGCATGGAGTGTTGTTATGGCATTCTGAACATCTGTGCACGTGCAGATACATGTTGAGTTGTTAAAAAACACCTGCTTGGCTGTAAGAATGTTATTAAAGCCATGCAATGACTGTACAGCTATATGCAGTGCTGTAAATATACACATCATATTACAAAGCCAGGCAAATTCTCTGCTGCAAATTGCTTACAATTTGCAATTGACTGTGTCTATAATCATGGTAACTGCATGATTCTTGCTTTCAGCACTGAGAGTCTGGGATGATAATCAGTGGCTCTGCTAATTGGAGCTCCTCTAACTACAGCTTCCTGCAAGAGAGAGTTGCATTCCATTCCTCCCCACCCCACCCCCCCCCCAAATGGCACCAGACCTGATTTTTCACTGATCAGGTCCCACACCCCAAACAATTTTGCATCAGACTTCTCTGTGCACCTTGTGTTTATTTGCCAGACCACACATGCCAATTTATGCCCTGTCTGCACTCTCCTGGCTCATTAACAAAAGAATGTCACGAGGTGCTCCCCATGCACCTCTCTGCACAAGTCCTCCCTGCCCATGTCCTCACTCCATGTCTGGAATCTGATTGTGGTGGGCAAACCAGAGCAGCATCTGACTGGGGTCGAAGCCAACCATAAGGTCATTAAGCATCTTGCACTGCTCAGAGCACCATTAGAAATGGGCGTGATCAAAAGGCTGAGGTGGGGGAAGATTTTCGAAGACGTCAGATGGCATAAGGCTATAAGTGAGGTGAAAATCTACCTGCATTACTGGATGACTGAACGTGCAAAGTAGGCCATAAGAAAATGTGCCCCCTTTTTTAGCATTGCTGCCACATCTGTTCAGTAGTGCACACAATGAGCCATCTCCAGCCAGGCCTTGGATAGTCCCTGTGGGAGACCAATGTGAGAGAGATGGAAAAGAGATTGCAGCCCTTCTGCATCCTCATCTGTCAGCAATGGTCCCTGAGCTCACCACAGGTCAGAAGTGGGAGAAGCATAGAGATGGTGTAGAGCTGGGTGAAGCTAAGGGAGAAGTGTATTCTGATATGTGCTGGGAAACTCTCCTGCACCGGTGGTGGCAGTAGCCTAGACCATGCAGGAGGGACCCATGCTGTAAAGGATGTGCCACACAAGGAAAGCAGAAAACAAGGTCCTGAGAGAATCTTTCAGGAAAGAAAGAGTCCAATATTCACAGAAAAAAAAGTCCTCAGACTAGATTAAAGACAAGGGACACAAGGCGAGGAGGAAGGGATGTGATTTTGGGTTAAAGAAAAAAGGATGTGATTCTGAGCAGTGAGTAGTGTCAAGGTTGGTGCTCTGGCTGGCTCTCATGATGTGAGGACTTATTCCCTAGCCGCTTGTCCCAGTTTGCATGGCTCTAACAAGCAGAACTGAGGAGGGAAAATGTTCCTGAGTCATTCCCTTGGCTCCTGTGGCTGAGGTATATCTCAGGGAGCTGGCATTGACAGCTAGAGGAATACTGCTGCTTTGAAGGTTTGTCTTCTTCCCTTGTACTTAGTTTCCAACTCTTTCTTTGATAAGCTAATGTGCCAGACCCCAAAGCTCTGCGCTCTGCAGGCTATTTGAAGGAGGAGGGAGATGTCATGTACACATCTTGTGCAATGTCTCTTTTCCAGGGTATGTGGCAGCTCTCTCATTTCTTTTACACTAGCGCCCAACATCTCCAAAGTGACATAACCTGGCAGCCATGGTGATGCTCCCCAGCCCATCCAAGGTGCAAGTCATATTTCACAATTCATTGTAGCAGTGAACATGCATGTCACATTTGTTACCTTCTGCCTACCACACTGCTCTGACTGTGTTTCATAGGGTCATATAATGGTTTGGGTTGGAAGGGACCTTGAAGATCACCTAGTTCTAACCCCCTGCTATAGGCAGGGGCACCTCCCACTAGACCAGGTTGCTCACAGCCCCATCCACCCTGGCCGTCTTTCATTCTGATTCTGATTGCACACTGACATCCTTCCACTGCCTCAGAGACCTGGCACAAGAGGATTGATGGGGAACTTGAGCTTCTGCAGGCTGGACGCAGCACTGCACTGGGTTCTCCACCCCTTCAATATTGCCTGACCAGTTGGGGTCCTGCTGGAGAAACAGCGCAGCTTAAAGGAAAAGAGTAGTGGGCAATCAGGTGGAGACATTGTTGGGAAAGCTCTCTGCTTCCAGAAGAGCTCTGCAGATCCCACAGCCCCGGGGACTTGTGTGGCAAAACACCCCCATGCTGGGAGACAGCTCACGGAAATGTCAGACACTGCGTGGAGCAGCTTTTTGGCAGTCAGCTGCTGGCCAAGCAGTGAATCACTATTCCCATGGCAACTCCGTTTGCCTTAAACACATCGTGGGGATATGGGCCACCATCCCAGCTTGGTATCACTGCACACCCACCGAATCCAGAGCTGGGCTTCTTCTTCCTGCTGCTGCTGGGCTGGTGAGCAGAAGGATGAATAAGGCAAACAGAACATGCAGGTTGGCCCTGCAGAGCTCTGCAGCATGGCAAAGCAGGAATCTGCATGGCTCAGGGGGAGCAGATAGAGGTGGGGTTTGCTCTGCAGTGGGCAGAAAGGCAGGAAAATTCTGAGAGCTGCCATTCTCGGTCCTGCTGGAGATCTTTCCTGCTGTAAGAACAGTACAAAATGGACAGTGAGAAGTTAGAGCAAGCCTAGATAGGGCCAACAAAATCATCGGGGTTTGGAGTGTAGGATGGATGGAAAGAGGCTGACAGAAATCACAGAATCACAGAATCATAGGTGTTGAAAGGGACCTCTAGAGATCATCAAGTCCAACCCCCCTGCCAAAGCAGGCTAAATGGGAGATGAGGTGGTTGTCTTCAGCTGTCAAATGGGAGGGGGAAACAAGTTGAACAGTGAAAGGAAAAGGAGCAGCTGGCACAGGATGAAACATAGGAAAATCTAGCTGTATATAAGAAAAAGCTTTTGCAGGGAGAATGTTTAAACAATGAGGCAGAAGACTGTGCAGAGGCAGTTCCTTCCCCTGAAATGCCCCTGGTCACCCCTGGACCATGTCCCATCCAGCACAAGGTACTGTGCAGGACCCTGGCAAGGTAATATGACCTCTACAGAATCAAACCAGGTCTTGGGAGGCCTCAGTGCATGTAAAAAGAGAGAGCTACCTGGGGCAGAATTGAAGAAGAAAGGGCAGTAGGATGGAAGAAATAACTGTAGCAATGTGCTTAACAACAGCATAGGTGCTGAGAGCAGTGATGGGGTTCTGAAAAGATGGGTGGGAGATAGAGAGGGGCTTCCTAGAGAGCTAACGTGGCATTGAACTCTGTTGGGGTCTCCCTGAGCTCTCCTGCTCAATGGGATCCTTTCCTTCTTCTGATAATGCTTCTAAGTCCAGAGATGTTCTACATGGTCAGCATATCCCTGTTGCCGCCTTCTGTCCCTGCCCTGTTTATTCCCTTGAATATCCTCCTGCAAAGGTCACCTCTGACTGGGACAGCTCAGGGAGAAATCTGGCCACAGAACTGCCTTTGATGGAGCAGAGGCCAAAATACTTGTCATGCGTGAGTCTCTGTCAGACAAGACTCAGTGGCAAGTCCATGCTATTTAATTACCAGGCAGATGGAGTGAAAGACCAAGCTTGGCAAAGTGAAGATTGCTCATCTTTCCAACATTGTCTGGACTGGTGGCTGGTGGCTTATGAGTGCTTTGCAGCATAAGGAAGTGGGAAATGCTGAAGGACGTGCACAGCTATTTGGGGTCCCAAGGAAAAAAAGAAAAAAAGAAAAAAAGAAAAAAAAAAAAAAAAAAAGGTGTTCATGATTTCTATTACCACCATGAAAAGAGAAAACGACCACTTGGCCACAAGTCCTGAGCAGGAAGGGAGAGTGAACACTGGAAATGGTGGGAACAGGGGACTGCTGCTAGGGACACTGGTGCAGCTCACACACAGGCACAACATGGGAACCCCTCCATCCATCCATCCATCCATCCATCCATCCATCCATCCATCCATCCATCCATCCATCCATCCATCCCTCCATCAGGGGACCTCTTCACTGCTCCTTTGTCCCTACCAGGAGTGCATCCCCAACACTCAGCACAGATAATGCCAAATGCATCGCTGTCAGAACTCCCTGATCATGGCAGAAGGCCAATGCTGTGACAGGCTGCATACCTCTGGGGGACAGCAGAGCTCAATTGCTCCCTGCCTCCCTGCATGAACACAAACAGAACCTGCTGCTCCACTGCAGGACTGCTCCAGCAAAGGCTCTAAAAGAATGCTTGCAAGTAGTTGCTTTGTTGCAGGAGATGCCTTGCACAGGGCACGAACGCAAGGATGGGATAAGAAGAAGGAACTGTCTGCCTGGGACACATGGCAGCTGGGTCCCTGCAGAGCAGTCAGCAGCACTGTTTGAACTGCCCTGGGGATACACGGCACTGGGGAGAGGCACTGGGAAGCAGGAGGCAACCTCAGGTACGGCATGCAGCAAGGCCCACGGCTTGGAGAGAGCTGGTCAGGCTGTGCCTTAGTGTCTATCCTTCACTTCACCAGTCATCCCCTTTCCTCCAAGCTTGTAGTAAGGGCTGGATTCAACACTGATTGAGTGCTGAAAGCTCTGGGGATTCAGCACAGAATCTTACATCTGCGTCTCACAGAGTGCCCAGGCCAGGATGCCAAAGGCAGGTTAGCTCTGGGACCATTGTGCTCTCTACCCTGAGCTGCTTTCCTGGCAGAAAGCCTCCACCTGTTCCACAGTCTGTGAAGCTGTGCTTCTGGGGACCTCTAAAGGCTTCCCCAGCTCTCACACTGTTCTAAGGATACTGAGTCTTTTTGAAGAACAGGAATGGGTTGGAACCAAAGTGAAGAAATATAGGAAGTCCCTGTTTCCTTGACGGTACAAAAGCCCTACAGAACTTCTCATTTGTCCCCTCTGTGCTCTGCAGGACTGCCACGGCCCTGGCCCATGAAACACCTGGGAGTGTGTGCTGTAGAAAATGTGAGGCTGGTGAAATGTTTTGGGGAGTCCAGAAGATGAGGACCTGAAAACCAGAGCCTCTCTCTGTGGCTTTGCTGCTGTGACCAAGGATGGCACAGAGGAGGAAGCAAGAAAGGTGAATACGTTAGGAAGGTGAAATACAACCGAACTGTCTGTGTACACACAGCACAGGAGCCCATGTATTGCATCCTGCCATGGTAATGGAAAGCCACTCAAGCAGCACCTCTTACTGCCTGTCTGAGTCCTGTTAAATAACACTCCAAAGGCACGTGTAAATGAACAGACAAATTTATCCACTCCTACAAGAGGAATAAATTTGCCTGGGGCAGATGTTTTATTCCTACCAGATAATAAAATCTTTTTTTTAATGAAGAATCCTTCAACCAGTGCATCTGGTGCTGTGACATGCAGCTGAAGAGCAGCAGACACAGCCCTGCCATGTGCTGAGACTTCCAGGGCAGAGCTGAAGGTTTTCCTGGTAATTCCCAAGGACACAGGAATGGCAGAGCAGGACTGGGACCAGAAGGTTCTCTCCAGTGTACTTAATGAATCATTTCCCAGGCAGTGTGATGAATTCTTCCTTTTGGCTTTGGAACGTGATAGAAGTGTTTAAGGGCCTGCCCTCAGGTTCTGTGGCCAAATGGTGCAGTTTAGCCATGTCTTTTTTTTTTTAACTCAGCTAGAACCAAAGCAGAGCAGGCAGATTCTGGCAGTGTGTGGGGAATGAGGGCTGGCTGTCCCAGGCAATAGCCACACTGGGGGTTCCTTGTGTCCATCACACCACAGCAGCCCAATCCAGACAATATTTAGTGGACTTAATCAGACACAATTGACAAAGGAGGGATGCCTATGGAGGCAGATGGGGCAGGACACTTTATGCAGTAGGTCGGAAGCTTCCAGACAACGGGCTGCTTCCCGTGGCTGTGTTGCCCTTACTGCCTCTACGTTGCTGAGAGACAGACTGATGGTAAGTCACACATCCAGGCACAGTCCACGGTGGTTCCGGTTGATGTCAAGTTGAATCGGAGTCAGCCCTGCTGACTGGAAGCCATCCAGTGTTACTTGAATCTACAGAGCTGTCACGAGAAACTGCAGACCTGTTGGTCTAACCTCAGTACCTGGTACAGTTATGGAGATTATCCTGAGTGCCATTAAAAGGCATCTAATGAACAATACTGTTATCAGGCATAGTCAACACGGGCTCATGAAGGGCAAATCCTGCCTAAGGAAATCTTCCTCTTGGATAAGGATATGTGCTCAGGGGATGAAGGGAAGATGGTGGATAGGAGTGAAGTGGAAGGAGATGCATTCCAGATAATGTCCCAAACAGCATCCTTCTGGACAAACTGTCCAGCTGTGAGATAAACTGGTTCACACTACACTTTGTGGTGAATTGGCTCAATGGTAGAGCTCAAAGTGTTGCAGTGAGTGGCACTACTAGCAAGCGGTCACTCGGGGAGGTTTCCAGGGCTCAGTTCTAGGTCAAGTTCCGTTCAACAATTTTATCAGTGGTCTGGATGAAGGAGTAGAACTCATCTGCTGCAAGCCTGTCAATGGCAGGTGGGGAAGCAGAGAGGGAGATCCTGATCTCTTCTCCCTGGTGACTGAGGATAGAGCACAAGGGAATGACACAAGGCTGCAACAGGGGAGGTTCAGACTGGACTTCAGGAAAAATCTCTTTACTGTGAGGGTGGTCAGACTCTGGAACAGGGGCAGTTGATGTTCTATGCCCATCAGTGTGCCAGAGACAGTGGGACAACACGCTCATCAACATGCTTTAACTTTTGGTTAGCCTGGAAGTGATCTGGCAGTTGGACTTGATGATTGTTTTAGGACCCTTCCAACTCTCCTCTCCTCTCCTCTCCTCTCCTCTCCTCTCCTCTCCTCTCCTCTCCTCTCCTCTCCTCTCCTCTCCTCTCCTCTCCTCTCCTCTCCTCTCCTCTCCTCTCCTCTCCTCTCCTCTCCTCTCCTCTCCTCTCCTCTCCTCTCCTCTCCTCTCCTCTCCTCTCCTCTCCTCTCCTCTCCTCTCCTCTCCTCTCCTCTCCTCTCCTCTCCTCTCCTCTCCTCTCCTCTCCTCTCCTCTCCTCTCCTCTTTCCATGAAAAGTGAAAGGGCTTCTCTTTGAAGTATGATTTACAACATCTTTAAACCTCAGGCACAGCATCCTCCCCAAAAGGTACTTCAATCCCAAGCCCTCTCCTCCCCCTCCCAAGCAGAACATCAGCTGCATCCAGAAACAGAGCTCCAGACACAGCAGGCATGAAATTCTCAGCTCAATCAAATTATGCTCTCCCAGGCTTGGTGCCTGCTTGATCTCATGAAACATAACTAGATTTGTCCTAAGAAGAAATCGATAAGCTAAGTGTCAGTGACTATGCTGAATTCTGAGCTGTGCAGAGTTAATTACGCTCCCTGGCTCTGTGCGGCTGGCCCCTGTGCTCTCTGTCTGTCCATATGTGCAATTACATGTGTCTGCCATTGTACATCGATGGCAATTGGGGTTTATGTCCTTGAGGCAAATTTTAAATCTCAGTTTCCCACTTGACTATGTGCAGTCCAGGTATGTGTTACTGATGTGAACAGTGCAGCTGTAGACTTGAAACTAAAAGGAAGAAGGCAGCCTGAGGCATGAAGGATTGCTGGGGAATACAGGATTCATAAGCCCACACCTGGGAACCATGAATGAAGCTGTCTGCAAGGCCGAGGGACATGAGCTGGATTCCCTGGCATTCCTTCATTCAGTGGTGAGAGGATGTAGGAGCAAAGGCTAGTCAGCTTGATCAGCAAGCCTTGGTAGGGTCTCATCCCTTCCTAAGCAGGCAGACTTCAAGCTACTCATCACCTGCACAGCCGGGATGGAGAACCACACTCAGGTATTCCTGATGAAATTCCTGATGCTGAGCTGGCCAAATCCAGGAGAATCATTTATCTGAGAGGGTCCAAAGGATGGCAGTAACATCAGCTGGTGTGTAAGCTGGCCTTGTGGCAATAGGTAAGGAGGACTGGCCTGTTGGCATGAGGGTAAAGTGGAAGAAACCTGTCATTTGATGGAAAGGACACAGGTTGGTTGGGACGACAGTTGCTGTCTGCGTTTCTACAGCAGATGCTCCCAACAGTTCTTGTGGGTTGGGACAGCAGAGGTGGGAGGATTAGGAGTTCCCAGCACCCATCTCAAGGACGATGGCAGGGCACAGCTGAAGACCCAATGTAGCTGCCCAGGGAGGTGGTGGAGTCACCATCCCTGGACATGTTCAAGAAATATTTATATGTTGTACTGAGGAACATGGTTCAGTGGGAAATACTGATGATAGGTGGATGGTTGGATTGGATCATCTTAGAGGTCTTTTCCAACCTTGATGATTCTATGATTCTATGATTCTATAACATTCAGAGGTTCACAGACTTTTGGCAGCTGCTTTACACATCACGTTTGTATCGTATTTGCTCCTTTTCTCCTTTCACCTGGCATCCTCCCTCTGCTCTCAAGCTTGCAGCTTCTCCTGTCTATAACCAAGTCTTTTTGTTGCATTGTTTGTATTTTTACTGCTATATACATTTGAATAATCATACTGGCCTAGAGCCCAGTCATGGGTACCGGTACTGGGCACTGCAGAGGCACAGAAGGAGGAATACACTCTTGACTAGTGTTCTTGATACTGATGGATAACACAAGAGATGATGAATACTGGAGATGGGGAGATGCTGCAGGGAAAGCAGCTCCTTCAGGGCAGTCACTCACGACAACATTTGATGATCCCAGGGGAGCAGTCCAAGTGCCATTTGCAAGCAGCTATCCTTGGCACCACCACACATGAAAAGCTGCCTTCACCATATCCCTTTAGCAGCCTTCCATCCAATTTAGTCTCCATTTGAAACATTTTCTCAGTTAAGTGTTCCAGACCTGAAGTACTGAATGCTTTTCTCAAATCTTCAATTTCTCATGTCTTCTGCATTTTCCTCACTTGCAGACTCCCCAGAGCTGTTTCACTGAAGAATTTGGGCCTTCTGGCAAAATTCATCCCAGCTGCCATCAGCCACCTGTTGCTCAGGGATCTGTTACCCCAGATATTTGTGGAAATTCTGTGTTTTGATGTTTGTGCCATCACATTGCCAGCAATAGAAATTAGTGTCGAATTCACTCGCACAGGTCCATTGGATAACATGGATCTTTCTCCTCTGATGCAGCAAACTGGTCCTGCTCAAATCACACCCCATTTCTTCAATTGGAGTACTGAGGAAGAAGCTTATATTTGTTCTGGTACCGAGGAGCAGAATAATTGTGGACAAACTTTTTGCTAATTGATTTACATACAGTTCAAAGCAGAGGGAACCTCAGGTTGGTTGGCTATATGGAAATCTGGAATCAGTTGGCAGCCCAGTACCACTACACCACTTTCTTACTGTACCTCTTCAAAATAACTGGGGGAGAAAATACAATAGAGAAGAGCTCATGGGTTGGGATGAGGGCAGGGAAACCACTCAGCAATTACCATCACTGGGAGAACAGACTCAGCATAAGGGAGATTAATGTAATTTATTGCATATTGTTAACAGATCAGAGCAGTGAGAACTAAAAGCAATGAAAACGCCTTTCCCCCACCAACACTCCTCTACCTCCTCCCTTGAGGAATACAGGGAGGGGCACAGGGAATGGGGCTGTGGTCAGACCATAATGCTCTGTCCCTGCCACTCCTCCATGATCCAGAGCTGCTTCTCTCTCAGTTTCTGACTTCTCTCTCTCTGTAACAGCAGTTCTTCCCTTTCTTCAGTGTGTTGTCCCACAGTGAGCATCACTCATGGCTCAGCTCTGGCAGTGGCAGTCCCTTTTGGAGCAGCTGGAGCTGGAGCTGATCTGACACAGGGCAGCTGCTGGGCCGCTCCTGCAGCATGCTCCCCACCACCAAAGCCTTGCCGTGTCAATCCAGCACAGGCCTCTAAATGTTCATCCAGGGCTGCAAGACGTGTTCAGGGAGGTGGGCCATGCATCGCTTCTAGGCAATGCCACCATGTGGGCACACAACGCTGAGCACCTCAGAATAGCCCTGGGCTACACTGCCCAGCAGGACACATCTGACTACTGAAAAATGAAGAAAACCTCCATGTGACACAGCCCACTAAACGGCACGAGCAGTGGGCCCAGGAGAAGAGGTTCAATAAATCCAAGTACAGGTCTTGCACCTGGGTCATGTCAAGCCCCGCAATCAACACAAGCTGAGGGATGTAAGGGTGGAGCACAACCCTACCGTAAGGGACCTGGGGGTGCTGGTGGTGGCAGCTGGACATGAGCCAGCAGTGTGCCCTCACAGCCCAGACAACAAGCCATACCCCGGACTGCAGCAAAGGCATCATGGCCAGCAGGGCGAGAGAGTGCACTTACACAGCTCATGAGTTTGTGTCCTTGCACTTGGATTTGTTGAACCTCGTGTGGCTCTCCTGGGCCCACTGCTCAGCCTGCCTGGGTGTCTCTGACATCCCATCCCTTAGGCATGTCAGTCGCACCCCACAGCTTGGTGTCATTCAAAATCTGCTGAGAATGCACTTGATCCCACAGTCAGTGTCATTGATGAAGATGTTAGAGAGCAGGGGTCCAAGACCTCTGAGGGGCACTGCTCATTCCTGATCTTCACCCAGACATTGAGCCATTGACCACCACTCTCTGGGTTTGATCTCACATCCAGTTCCTCATCCACTGAACAGTCCTCCCATCAAATCCATATCTTTCCAATTTGGAGAGAAGGATATTAAGGGGGACCCTGTCAGATGATTTACTGAAGTCCAGAGAGATAATATCAATGGCTCTTCCCTTGCCCACTGACACAGTGACACCATCAAAGAAGGCCATGGGTTGGTCAGGCAGGAGCTGCCCTTGGTGAAGCCATGCTGATTACCACATATCACCTTCCTCTCTTCCACGTGCCTTAGCACAGCTTCCAGGAGTGTGGAGCACTCAGAAGTGAGGCTCCATCGCTGGCTCAGAAGTGAGGCTGACAGGTTGATAATTCCCTCAGTTATCCTTCCTACCCTTCTTAAAAGTGAGTGTGATGTTGCCTTTTTTCCAGTTACCAGGGGCTTCGCCTGCAGCCATGACTTTACAAATATCATCAAGAGTGACTTGGTGGCTACATCAACCAATTCCCTCGGGACTCTGGGATGCATCTCACTGGGACCCACAGACTTATGGATGTTCGGGTTCCTCAGGTCACCAACCTCACCGTCATGTACAGCACTGCTCCCCAGTTCCCACCTTCTGAACCATCCACTGGCTGTGTGTAGAACAGTCACCAGACTGAAGCAAAAGAGTTGTTGAATACCTCAGCCTTCTCCTTGTCTGTTGTAAGCAGCCTGCCTGTGTTGCTCTCTGAAAGCCCTCCTGGACTTTCCTTTTCTTGATGATGTACTTGTAGGAGCCTTTCTTGTTCTTCTTTGTGTCCCTTTCCAAGTCCAGTTCCAGCTGGCCTTCCTGATCCCATTCTGCCACGGCATTGAGCAGCTAAGGTGCTTGGACTGACTGCTGCCCTCCTCCCATTTCACTGCCACCAGAAGGTCCCACAATGGCTTTGCTGTCATGAGAGAAGCAGCACCAATGCAACCTTTCAGAGCCAGATTAGGTACAGATCGATGGTGGCACGCTTCCTGAATGGGCATTATTAGCCTTTTACCTGCAGAGATCAATAGAGCTCAGGCTCTGTCTGGAAGTAAGATTTCAGATGTGCTCTAATAGTGCTCAGAACAGCCTCAGGGGGACAGCAGTAGGGGAAACTGAAGTGTTCAGGGCTCTCTGCTCTGGGCAGGATAGAAAAGACACTAAGCCCAGTCCTCCAGAATCAGCTTCCCCTCTTCATCTGCCTTAATACCTCCACAGCTCTCCTTACTGAGGTGCTGCCTTCAGAGACAGGAGTCAGCTCTGCATCCACACAGAGCTGTAGAAACAGAATTGGGGTGCAGCCTCTGCAGCCTCCTCACTCTGTTATGTCCTTAATTGCCTGGTGCTGGAGTATGGATGGTGCTGGGCACAGTCATGCACTGAGAGGAGCGCACTGAGTGTGCCCTGCCCAACACCAATTTTTTGGGCAGTCCTGCTCTCTGGGTGTCCAGGCAGACACAGCAACTGAGATGGGTCCATCCTGTTGCAGACGAAGCCCATTCCAATTCCTTTGTCTCAGGGAAGTGGTTTTAGGTACTAAGGTTTGAGTGGCTGTAGTTGTGTCAGCACTGGTTTTCAAAGCCTTAAGCATGAGCAAAAATAAACCTGCATCCCCGTCACTGCATGGAGTATCCCTTGTGTAAGAAAGCTGTCACCTCCTCTTCTTCCTTCCTCAGCCATGCAGATCTCCCATCTTCTCCTCAGCACCACTGACTTCTCCCACCACAGCTCGCCCTGGTGTGTGGGTTGGAGCAGTGTGGAAGAAGAACACGTGGGTTTGGCAGTGCTGGGCAGCTCCATTTCAGCCCAACACCTCTCTGGTACGGCAGGACATTGCAGTGCCTGTCCTTGTGGGGCCCTTCATGGGCAGGAAGGACTTTCCCAGGGTTTGGTGCACTTGGTTTCATGCTTAACCAGTAGGTTTTACACTACCAAGATGGACATGATGATCACTGGAAAACTGAAGAAAAACAAGAGATCCTCCATGGCACTGTTCAGCTTTGGAGAGAGTCCAGCTGGGACTGGGGTTGCTTTCAGGACCTGAAGGGATGTCACATCCAACCAGGAGGAGCACAGGGCCTACGGGGTTATCTGTTCGGCTCCCTGCTGAGGCACGTTCCACTAACCTGCTCCTGCAGCTCCTTTCTATTAAACATTTCCAGGAAAGACACTCACCAACCTCTCCCAGAGCCTGCTGAGGTTACTACTCAGCTCCCATGGCCATGCAGGGGTACAGGAACCCACTACTTCCTTGCCTTTCTTCTCACTGACATGGAAGACAACTATTGCTCCTTCCCAAGAACCCAGTAGCCCTGAAATCGCTCAATACCCTCCATGAAAAACCACTCCAGTCTGCCAGCAGATCTGCAGAGACCTGATTTCTTTAGGATGTATGAAATCTACTCAGCTGCAGATGGTGTCCCCATATTCACAATCACATGATTAGACGAAATAATTAATAGGAATTAATACATGCTCTCTTGCGCATCAGTTATTTATAACAGACCATATATCAAAGCGATCAATTAAGAGCCATTAGGGCTGGCATACCCAACTTAAGTGAAAGCAAATAATTGTGCGCATTTTTATGACACTAAGCAGGGAAAGAGTATTGATCTGCCAGAGAGAAGAAAGGCACTGTGGAGGTACCTAGATAAACTAGGTTAATGGGTCAGTGCAAGCTAGACAAGATGCAAAAGGGCCAAGTGTCTAGTCATGCATTTTGGTCACAAAAACACCAGGCAACCCTAGAAGTTTGGGGAGGAGTGTCTCGCTCTCATCGTTTTGGGAGGAGTAACTTCCTCCCATCATCTCCTGCCTGGTTTCCTGTGGAGATGGGAGAAAGGGAATGGCTGTGATCCTCATGCTCACATGGCCTAAGTACCATCAGGCACCAACTCAAGAACGACTCATTGCTCTCTTTATTACATGCACAGCAAAAGGCAGCAGCCCCATCCCAGGCAGCACCAGCCCTGCTGTGTCATGGCCACATCACCAGGAGCAGCCACCAGCTCCAGGAACCACACCCCAACTGGCACAGCCATGTCACAACACAACATTGGTGGTGCCTCAGTTCCACAGTGAGCTTGATGTCGCAGCAACCCGGAATTGCAGACCAGAAGGGCAGTGCCAAGCTGAGGTGGGCAGGAGCAGCCCATGGGGATGGATGGGAGCTGCTCCTCTTCTGCCTCGCAGCCACACACGGGGACACAGCGGGACGGCGAGGTGCTCCTGTCCTCACCTGGATTCACCTCTGGACAAGAGGGCCACTCTGCAGGACAGATAAGTCTCTCCCATACTGTAACCCACCTTGGTCCTACAGGACCCTGCAAGCTCCCCAAAGACCCCGTGCTGCAAATCCCAGGTTTTGCCCTGGATTCCTGAAACCTGGCCCAATGCAGGGCTGGCACCAGACCGACTGACTGCAGTGGCCTTTTCAACACACGGCCATGGAAATGGTGGCAGATCAACAACCTGGTGAGCAGGGCAATGCTGGGGAGGGCAGCACAGGGAAGCAGGGCACATGGCTGCTCCTTTCTTCCTTCCCATGTGCCTTGCAGACGGCCATCCACACAAAGATGGAACCAAAGCAGGGCACACGCTGATCCTCAGCTCTCTATTTGGTCTCCATGCGGCCATACAGAAAAGATAAGTCAGACACAAACAGTGTCCTTTCCTGATCAGAAGGGAAAGCTCCCCAAGATCCCCCTGCCCTCACCCCAGCATTTTATATTGCTTTGCTGAAACCTGGCCCCACTGCAGGGCTGGCACCAGACCTACTGACTGCAGTGGCCTTTTCAACACACGGCCATGGAAATGGTGGCAGACCAACAACCCGGTGAGCAGGGCAATGCTGGGGAGGGCAGCACAGGGAAGCAGGGCACGTGGCTGCTCCTTTCTTCCTTCCCATGTGCCTTGCAGATGGCCAACCACTCAAAGATGGACCCAGAGCAGGACACATGCCGATCCTCGCCGATCCTCAGCTCACTAACTGGTCTCCATGCTGCCATATAGAGAAGATAAGTCAGACACAAACCTCGCCCTTTCTAGGTCCTAAGGGACCCGGGAAGCTCCCCAAGATCCCCCTGCCCTCACCCCAGCATTTTATATCACTTTGCTGAAACCTGGCCCCACTGCAGGGCTGGCACCAACCTACAGATTGCAGTGGCCCTTCCCACACACGGCCGGGGAAATGGCTGGCAGACAACAACCCGGTGAGCAGGGGCCTGCAGGGGTGGGCAGCACAGGCAGCTGCTTCTTTGCTGCTCCTCTGTCTTGCAGATGGACGTCTGGACACACACAGAGCCAGAGCACCACAGCCTCCACCAACCGGCCGTGTCTGCACCTGGACAAGGCACCGACTGCAGCGTGAGCAGAGCACAGGCCCCGCTCTGCACCGCACCGTGCTCCTGCAGGATCCGAGCATCCGCACCGCCTGCACAGAGGCAGCTCCACAGCACCTCCCAGCCACGGACCTGCACACACACGGACCTGCACACACACGGACCTTCTGCACAGACAGGAGCAGCGGCTCGCGTCTGCTCACCTGAGCACGGAGTCAGGACCTTCAGTGCGGCACACATCAGCATCTGCAGGAACCACACGGACTGTCTGCACGTGAACTTGGAGGATAAGGAAGGAACGAGAAGCTAAGAAAGGATGCATGGGCCCAGCTGAGAAGTACCAGAGACACCACATCCAGGAGAGAAGGCAAGCGCCGTAACTCAGCGTGCTCCTGAGACCGGGACGAAAGTTTGGGAGCGATGAAGACTTTCAGCCCTCCTCCCTCGACCCCCAGATGACAACAGAGAAGCTATCACAGCATTAAAAAAATTACAGCCTTCAAAATAAGCTTTGTGATTCATTAAATCAGTGGTGCTCCTTCCATCTCATGACGTCTGTAACACAAGCCTTTTGGGGGAGAGTTCACTTGTTTTCATCATCTCCTCCTGTTTATGTATCTGTGTACTTTAGCATCGCAGAACGGTTTGGGATGGAAGGGACCTTGGAGATCACCTCGTTGCAACCCCTCTGCTGCAGGCAGGGACACCTCCCTCTAGACCAGGCTGCTCACAGCCCCATCCAGCCTGGCCTGGAGCGCTTCCAGGCAGACGGCATCCACCACCTCACTGGGCAACCGGTGCCAGAGTCTCACCACCCTCACAGGAAAGAATTTCTTTCTAATATCAGGTCAAATCTCCCTCTTCCAGTTTAAAACCGTTTCCCTCCTCCTGTAGCTGCATGCCCGCATAAAAAGTCCCTGCACAGCTTTCCTGCATTTTGTCACAACAACCCTACAGCCTTGGGGAGGAGTGGCTGGAAGCTGCCTGACAGAAAGGGACCTTGGAGGACTGATGGACAGGCGGCTGAATGTGAGCCAGCAGTGTGCCCAGGGGGCCAGGAAGGCCAATGGCATCCTGGCTTGGATCAGGAACGGTGTGGTGAGCAGGACCAGGGAAGTCATCCTGCCCCTGTGCTCGGCACTGCTGAGGCCTCACCTCGAGTGCTGGCTTCAGCTTTGGGCAGCTCAGCACAGAAAGGACACGGAGGTGCTGGAGCAGATGCAAAGAAGGGCAACAAGGCTGCGGAAGGGCTTGCAGAATATGGCCTGAGAGGAGAGGCTGAAGGAACTGGGACTGCTTGGTCTGGGGAAGAGGAGGCTGAGGGGAGACCTTATGGCTCTCCTCAAACACCTGAAAGGTGATTGCAGTGAGAGCAGGGCTGGACTCTTCTTACTGGTGACAGGACGAGGGGAAATGGCCTCAGGTTGTGCCAGGGGAGGTTTAGGTTGGACATCAGGAAGAACTTCTTTACAGAAAGCTTCCCAGGGAGGTGTGGGGAGTCAGCATCCCTGGATGTGTTTCAGAACCGTCTGGCTGTGGTGCTCAGGGACGTGATTGAGTGGTGAATGGTTAGTTAGGGCAGTGTGGTTGGGCTGAGGTGGGACTTGATGATCTTGAAGGTCTTTTCCAACCTGAGCAATTATTTGGTTTTATGTTTCTATACATTGGCTGAACACACCTCTGGGAACAGCAAAGAATACACAGCCATGCTTTCCTTTTTGTTTTCATCAACTTTCGTCTGCAGCTCCATTTCCCATATACAGAAATACGTGGCATGGGAATTTTCAGAAGTAATGTATAGAGTTGCAATTGGATATTCAACTCAACAATTGGATTGAGTGGAGACCTCTCTCAATTGGGAAAAACATCTCTCCTTTCACGTCTGTTCTCTCTATAGTATGTATTTTACAAGAACTGTTCCAAATGTAATGCCTCTTTTTTCATGTCAGCTCATGACATAGGAGGCAGATGTTGGAGGGAGGTTGTAGAGGTTGAACCTTCCCAGCAGTATCCCATTGCATTTTGTTGCTGTGTGACAGATGGCAGCAGAGGGGCAGTCTGATAAAATGGGTCTGACGTGGGAGTGGAGATGAAGCAAAGGGGCCTAATTAAATTCCTCCATGCTGACATTCATGGACACATGCTGAATGTCTGTGGAGACAACAATGTTGTGAGCACAGTGCAAGTGATACATTTCAGTGACTGGGTCATCTCTACTGCTGCAGGTTTTGATGAGCATAGCATGCAGCTCTCATTCACTGCTGATGAAAACACGCAGCTGGTGTGGTGACTGCATCAAGAAATAGCTTTTTCTAACTGAGAACTTGCTCTATCAACCACAAACCATTCTGCATGAGCTGTCTCATTAGATAGTGGCCACTGGAAATATCAGGTAACCAGGAGGTGCTATCAGAGATAGAGAGATGTCTCTGAGCAGAGCAGTGCTAACACAGCACATGGTTTTGCTGCTGACCACACAGACTTGTGTGAGACTGGGACCAGCACTGGGGAGCAGCTGGGCATGCCGTTGCTCCAGTGTATCGTGGTATCTAACAGGCACAAAAACAGTTCAAAGCACTCCTGTACACTGCTAGAGGGCAAATCTTACACACCCTGGGACCGGGACAGTGAGTGATCAGCATCTGCCCCAGCCTGCCCTGATCAGATGGGTGTCAGCTGCGTGACAGAGGATGATGGAGGCTCAGATGCTGTGATAGCAGGGAGGAGTTCTGCTCCTAAGCTGGAGCTCCAAATAGGAGGGATATTGGTTCAAAGGGCAGATTGGAAGGTGGATAAAGAATTGCTTGGAAGGTCATAGCCGGAGAATCGTGGTCAATGACTCTATGTCCAGGAGGCCGATGACAGCTGGTTCTGTCCTGGTTCCAGGGCTCTTCAAGATTTTTATCAAATACATAAACAATGGGATTGAGTGCACCCTCAGCAATTTGCTGTAAACAAGTTGAGTGGGGCAGTTCACACAATAAGACCAGCAAGAAAACCGGGACTGTACCTCACTCACAGCTTCTCTGGGTGCAGGAAGCAGCAGCCAGGCAGTAAGCCTGGGAGCATGCAGTGGAAGAGGGCACCGTGCTACTGAACTTGCTGTATGCATCATCTCTCACTTTAAGAGAGTTGCTACAGAAGTTGAATGTCTCAATCAAGGTTTGTGGTAAAATCTCATTCACTTTCAAAGGAACTGACCTTGACAATCACAAAAGGAACTGGCAACTATTGTCTTTAATAACCATGTCAAGCAAGTGCTTTCTTGCACCACCCTGTTTTGCACGCAGAGCACAGCAGATCAGACCACTGATCCACGTCAATTTTCTTTTCCCCTCAATACCACTTTCCATTAAGAGAAGGCAGCTGAAGAACTGGCCCCCAGGTCAGCTTCCAACCCGAGTCTCCAGCAGCTCAGAACCAAGAGTCCTTGCACACGCTCCAGCTGCTTGCCTTCCCATGTCTTCCCCTGCTACCTGACTTCCAGGACAGATGTGTTGTCCCTCTGAAGCAAAGACCCATCTGGTGAGGAGAGCTGTGCTTGTAATGCATCTTATGCAGCACATAAGTGGGACAAGCCCTCTTTTCTCACCTCACATAATAACTCAGCTACAAGAGGTGACGTTCTACTTGTTACTGCAGTTACTCATTTGTTGCTGTTCGGTCCAACCCTATTCCTGGTCACTGTTTCAGCACTTGGCCTGGTTCCCCACAGCCATTTGGAGTGTCTGTCTCCTCCACATCATCAGCTCAGCCCACAGAGAAATGCAGCTGTGTACCATTTAGCAGTACCCATCTCCACAATAGAACAAAAACACCAGAAACAACAACATTCTCCCTGCAAAGCTGCGGACATATATTGACATATATTTCTGACCATCTCCATCCTCACTCAGTTCCATGTGCAAAGACGTGATTGTATTTGGTTTGGTGAAGACACTGCAGCAACAGAAGGCTTCCTGGCATCTGCTGGAATGAGACCAACGTGCCTTAAGAGCAGCTCTAAGCTCCTCTCAGAGATGATGTAAGGCCATCAGGGGATGACAGCAGATTGAAACCAGACCTGTCGCATCTCACTGTGCTGCTCATCAGTATCCACCTCCACCTCTGCCCATCAATGGAAGCACTGGTCAATGTATAGGACCCCAAACATCCTCCTTCACCCACCATTTAAACAGGAGCCAACAGCAGCTGCAAGTGTCTTAGACCATTCGAGTTACAACCTACCATACATCCTTACAGTGCAAATTGCTACACGGCAAAGCGTAAGGCAGATACGTCAGACTCGTCCAGTTCACAATGGGGAGCAGTGTAATGATGGCACACCCAATAGCCCATTCTTCTGAAAGAGAACCACTCTGGTCCCCCTCCCCCACAGTGCATCATGCAGTAGACTGGTGCAAGTTCAGAGATGGCATTGCTTTGAGGGAGGGACAGAAAGCTCTTGGATGCAATTCGCCTCAGAGAACTTGCTCGGAGCTTGACGAGGAAATGTCCAATAGCCTCCACGCAGCATAGGGGTTGAGCTCATCCTGGTCTCTGCAAAGTGCCCACACATACAGCATCCGCAGAACCTTGTCCTGGAAGGAAAATCCTTGTTAGAGCTTGCATTACAGTCACAGAGCCCCGAGCTCAGTGCTTGTTGCAGAGATGCTCCATACTCCCTCCAGAGAACATTGTAATTTTTCTCTCCAGGTTCTAAGCCCCAAAATCACATGTAAGTTTAGCTCCTGTAACGTTTGCTAAATCACAGTTAGAACAATCAGGAACCTGTAAACTTTTGATTTCTGAAAGCACAATTAGGATTTCCTAATATCTGTGCCTACAAACGTTAACTGACACCCCTGCCAACTTCACAGAATCACAGGGTTGGAAAAGACCTACAAGATCATTTCATCCAACCATCCTCCCATCACCACTGCTACCACAAGCACTAAACCAGATCTTATAGCTCCTCATCCTGATACCTCTTGAACACGGCCAGGGACAGCGACTTCAATAATATCTGACTTGCTGATGAATATTAATTTTTGGTTTCAATCTGGTTTGACTGCCAGGCTCTACTGTTTGTGATACTCAATTAAGTTGAAGGCTCTTGCCCACAGCTACATCCCTACCTTTCCCACAGCAGTCTGTGAGCTGCAGCCTCTCCCCATCAGGCAGTGGAGCTGAAGGGCTAAAGCACAGTGCTATGGGGAGCAGCTGAGGGAATGGGATGGGGCACTCTGAAGAAGAAGAGGCTCAGGGCAGAACCTATGGCTCCCTGCAACTGCCTGAAAGGAGGCGGTGGTCAGGTGGAGCTCAGCCTCTTCTCCAGGGAACAGCATAAGGATGAGACGGAATGGCCTGAAGTTGCACCAGGGGAAGCTCAGGTTGGACATTAGGAACAATTTATTCCCCAGGAGAGTGGTCAGGTGCTGGAATGGGCTGCCCAGGGAGCGGGGGGGTCACCGTCCCTGGTGGTGTTCAAGGAACATGTAGATGTGGCACTGAGAGACATGGTTCAGTGGGCAGCATTGGTGGTAGGTGGATGGTTGGACTGGATGATCTCAAGGGTCTTTTCCAACCCTAGTGATTCCATGACCTGCATGGAAGTCAGGTACATCAGTACCAGCCAGCAGAGAGAGAAGTTATTCTTAAACCTTCTTATCACTGGCTACAAGCACTTGATTTTATAAGTTCATTTTCAGGAAAGAAAAAGAACAGAAAAATCTTACAAAATACATATACACAAAATACACATAACCAAACCATAAAAACCACAAACCACCATGCCTGTCTGCCTTATCTCCAGGGATTCACAGTAGAGTGGATCTGAGAACATTTGTGGTGGACGAGATGCATACTGAGCACACACCAACCACCAAGAAGCAAATGTTCCCTCCAGATAACGAAGCAGCACTGGGGGAACATCCTGAGCTCAGTTCCCAGCTGTGAGCTTAACTATTACATTTCTGACTGAATGCATCAGTCTTTACAGGTTGCAAGGTACAGGTACGTAAATGTGATGAGGGGAAGTTTCTGTATTGCAGCAGGTGTTAGAAATATCCTACACTGAAAGCCATTTTCTTCTTGTTCAGTGTCTCAGCAGCTTCACTTGCTTTGGTTACGCTTAGAAGTGTTGAAAGTGACATCAATTTGAGTAGCACAGATGATGGGGGTGTGTAAGAAGGAATGCAGAGGAGACAAGAAACGAAGAACAACAGAACTTTTGCCTGCTTAACAAAGTGATTGAAGGTTAATGTACTTCTAGAGACCACCATCAATCTGGTTTTCATCCTACTTTACCTATTTTCCTTTTTTGCTATTCTTTTATTTAAGCTGTTCTCATTCATCTCCTTTTCCTTGTAAAAATTAGAAGAAATAAAATCCTGCCTATTCATAGAGACTACTGCCCATGAAGACGGTCAAAATGTGATGCACAAGGGAAAAAGTGAAAGAAACAGAACTCGTGTCGGGCACTGCACAGCTCAGTAAGGAAAGGTCAGAGATTTCCTGGGACTCAGACTCACCTGGACTTGCAGAATACCCAATCTTTGGTGAATCTGTCCAATTCCAATTACCTTAATTAATATACTTGTAACTTTCCCCGCTCCATTATGCTACATGACGTCTGCCTCCCATTTCAAATCCTCTGCCTTCGTTCAAAAGCAGTGTTGCCAAACCACACAACTTCCTTATTTTCAGCCTTCATGGCAACGAGTTCCTCACAGCCCTTTGTATCTTTACTCAACCACCCTGTCAGAGGCTCCCAGTAGACAAACGGCTGATGCACAGTACTCAGCACAACTGGATATGGGACAGTTTCAGCAAACAGAGCTCTGTGAGGCACTCTGTGCCAATGTAGTGAGGCAAGAGCTGAAAAGAAGTTCCTACTTCCAGCTGGCTCCAGTGACGTTCCCAGTTTCCTAACAAACGGCTTCAATGACTCCAGCCTGACCTCCAAGCATCTTCGTGCTCTGTTCTTAAACTGCCCTTTATGAAAGGAAAGGGAGGAAAAAAATAACAGGCTTGGGGGGAATCTGTGAGGAAGCTTCCACAGGAGAACAGTTCAGTTCTGTCCCACAGAGTGCCAAGGCAGTGGAACCCACACACAACCCCTCTGCAGGCTGGGAATTTGCTGGCCAGGCACAGCAGCAACTGGAAGAGAAAGGGCTGCTCCTAACTCCAGCTCCTCTCCTCACTGTGAATTAAAGATTATCTACAACTCTGTGTTCCTTCCAGATGTTTGTAGATTCTCCTCATACAAGATAATGTTCAGCTAATGGCCTATAGCACTTCAAGAGTGTGACAGGGATAAATAGCTCACACTGAGCTGAACGGGATTTCACAGCCAGCACATCTTCTGCCAGCCAATTTAAATTCAAGTTATTGCAGCCTTGTCTACAAGGCATGTCTGATTGAGAACCTACAGGCCCCAAAAGCCACAGCAACAAGCAGCCAGACTCACGGAACTGAGACTCACTGAGCACAGACTCACTGAGCTGTATCCAGGCTGCCCACCTGAAGAAGCTAACACTGATTAAGGAAAACATACAGAGCACAGTTAATGAGTTTTACGAGGTTTCTATCAGTTAACGTCTTCTCCCAGCTCTTTAACATATACATCACCCATCTGTGGTAAGACTGCAGAGAAATACAAGCAGGGCAGCCTGCAAGGATGATTCCACCTGCCACAGCTTGCTCATTCCCTTCAGATTTTCATTCATTTTCTCATCTGTC
Source organism: Lagopus muta (assembly GCF_023343835.1). Classification (NCBI taxonomy): domain Eukaryota; kingdom Metazoa; phylum Chordata; class Aves; order Galliformes; family Phasianidae; genus Lagopus; species Lagopus muta. Next base: position 4,304,539 of record NC_064458.1, on the reverse strand, counting down.
CATCACTACCAAGAGTATTTTAATTTTAGTCCAGTATTTCTAATGGCCTAGCAAACAGAGAAACTCACTCCCTCACCCAACTACATGACAGTGACTTCACTGTGGGTGATAACAGTTGATTATATGGGCAGCTGTTTTCACCTGTAAAGATCCAGATGATTTTGCTGAACTGACTGAATTACTGAACTACAGTTCTTCTATGTGAGCAGCTGCAGACAAGCTCATGCTTGCTCTGTAGTCCTTCAAGATGAAAGAATGAGACCCAGCTTTGGTCCAAAAGCCAGAGTCATGACTGTAAAGCACAAAAGCAAGCTGATAACTCAGATGTATGTATGCTAATTTGGATGCATGAAGCCATTTCAACTCCACTGCTTGCAAAACAGAGCTTGTCTGTTCTTCCCAGGTGCAGAGAGCATGCAAAACAAAGACCCTGTATTTGATTTATTGTGGTACAAAAAGTTACTCTTGCTCAACCCATTTTCTCAGTCACTTGTGTTGAAGTCAGCTGTTTCATACCCCAGCTCTGTGTCATCTGGAGATCTGCAAAACTCACTGGTGGACAAGACACTGCAACCCTACAGAACCCAGCTTTCCTGTCTATGGTGGGGGGACCACCATTACAACAGAATTCATAAAATAGCCATGTGCTTAGCTGCACTGGCAAGCACACAAGCATTCTAAACCACAGCAACAGATCGTATCACAATCACTGACTGTTAAATGTTCCAGTGGAAATGCTGGTGTAACAACAAAACCAGAGAAAAGTTCTCAAAAATACTCAGTAAAACCTTTAGAATAGGACAGAGAATGCAGTGTGAGTGGATTACAACGTATGTGGGTAAGCAAAGCTGAAATACACCACATACTGCTATAGGGAGCTGCTACAAACTCAATCCATGGCTGAGACGGCTACAGAGGGAGCTGGGGCACATTCAGGAGGTGAGCATCACTTACCGGGTCACCTTCTACCACTTCCCCTTTCTGGTTCTTAATTACCATCACGATCTGAGCTTGAAAAGTGATGATTAATACTGGTCCTTGCTCCATCATTTTTCCCATGGCCAGCTGCAATTAAAGAAAACTCTATTAGAAAATGGAGTGTTTTTGCAGATTAATGTAGAGGCACCAAGTATTTAGCACAACTACACAGCCAAACAATCCCACCATCTCCCAGCACCAAACCCAAACCAAACTCTTCATCAAGTTGTACCTTCTCTGCTCACACGTTACCAGTCCTCCTGCAGAGCATTCTCCCAGCATCTTGCTCTACAGGGAGGTGCCAGCCTTCCTGGTAGTCAATGACAGAACACACTTCTGCAATGCTTTTTTGCTTAATGAGAGGGAATCAGTTCTCAAGCACTGCAGTAACTGACACCATTCCAGTAAGGACTGGATTCCTGGAACCTGCCCAAGTCATCCTGCAATGCAAAGAGCAATTCAAGAACAGATGAGACTAGATGTGTACAAGACCAGGGGGGCCCTTGATGTGCATCCCAGGGTCTGCAAGGAACTGGCTAATGTGGTTGTCAAGCTGCTCTGCATCACATTTGAAAAGTTGTGGCTGCCTAGTTACGTCTCAGTGACTGGAAAAAGGGAAACATCTCTTCCATTCATAAGAAAAGGAGAAAGGAAGATCAGGGAAACCACAGGCCACTGTGTCTCACCTCTGTGCCTGGGAAGATCATGGAGCAAATCCTCCTGGAAGAGATATTAATGCACATGCAAGATGAGCAGATGATCCAAAACAGCCAGCATGGCTTCACCAAGGACAGATCATGCTTGACCCATCTGGTGGCCTTCAATGATGGAGTGACAACTTCAGCAGGCAAAAGAAAGGCAAGTGATGTCACCTACCTAGACTGGTGTAAGGCCCACATGGTCCCACACAACATCCTCATCTATAAATTGGAGAGAGATGGGTTTGAAGGCTGAACAATTGGGTGGAAAAAGAACTGGTAGGAAAGTTGCAACCAAATTGCTGTCAACAGCTCTATGTCCAGGTAGGGGACTGTCACAAGTGGTGTCCTGGGATCAGAGCTCCTCAACATCTTTATCAATACACACAGTGGGACTGAGCGCACCCTCAACAAGTTTGCTGATGACACCAAGCTGAGTAGTGCAGCTGATACAACAGAAGGAAGGAATGGAAAACCCTGCAAGTGGGATGATGTGAACTTCAACAATGATTCAGCAATCCAAGTGCAAGGTGCTGCACCTGGGTCAGGGCAATCCCAGATGTGTGTGTGCACAGACTGGGAGAACTCATTGAGAGCAGTGCTGCACAGAAGGACCCGAGCGTCCTGGTGGATGAAAAGCCAGACATGAGCCAGCAGTGTGTGCCTGCAGCCTGGACGACCAACAGCATCCTGGGCTGCATCAACAGAGGGATGGCAGTGGGCAGGGAGTTGACTGAACCCCTCTGCTGTGCCCTTATGAGGCCCCACCTGCAGTACTGTGCCCAGGCCTGAGGCCCCAGCACAGAAGGATGTAGGGAATGGGGCCAGAGGAGACAACAAAGATGCTCAGAGGGCCGGAGCACATCAGCTATGAGAACAGGCCAAAGGAGCTGAGGGTGCTCACCCTGGAGAGTGGAAGGCTATGGGGAGACCTGACTGCAGCCTTACAGTACTCGTGGGGAGCTTATAAGCAGAAGAGACTTTTAACACAGTCTGATAGTGGTGGGCGAGGGGGAATGGCTTTAAACTACAAGAGGAGAGATTTAGATTAAGTATTAGGAAGAAACTCTACTCAAGGAGCAGTGAAGCAAAGGTTGCCCAGAGAAGTGAACCCATCTCTGGAGGTCATGGATGGAGCCCTGGGCAGTGATCTGCTGGGGGGCAGCCAGTCCACAGCAGGAGGGTTAGGACCAGATGGTCTTCAAGGTCCCTTTCCAACCCAAGACACCTTATGATAATGCCTTCTAGCCAAGCATCTAAAGTTCAAGTCCTTAAGCACGGAACATGAGTGCATACATTGATATTTTAAAGGCTTAATTTTAATTTCAGTGCTGCAAATTTTGCAGAATGTGAACTCCTTCAAATCTTTTACATGCTGATTTTCAAGCTCAGTCAACCCTTTTTCTGGATGAGATCTTTCAGCACAATACCATAAATCTTTTCTAAGGAAATGCATTTAAAAATTTAAACAATCATCTCCCTTTTATGTCCCTTTCTTGCAACACAGAGAGTGTAATATGAATTGCACTGATCACACCTTATGTCAGTCATTTTTCAGCCAGGATAATGTAGTTTTCTCAAGAAACTTTATGCAAAAATAGGCATCCAAGACATATTTATAACAAAATGTCTTTCCAGACACCACTCAGAATTTATGCAGAGCTTTATACTAATGAGCAGCTACCCTACCTACTGTATGGGAACTGCTGAATCATGGCCTGAACCTCTGATTGACCACCTGAGCAGCGCGTCAGCCACGGGAGCACAGGTGAAGGCAATTCAGTGGTGCTGCAGGAAGGGCTGGAGCCTGGCTGCACCTCTCCTAGAGCCATTTAAGAGCTGACTGCCAAGGGGGAAGGATTTCTTCTGGAGATCCCTCCTTTGGAGTTTTGCACTGAGCCCAGGATGCAGGTAAGCATTCTATCTACTCTCTTTTGCATAATAACCTGCTTCGCCAAACTCTCTGGTACATTCCATAATTATAACATCTGTGCATTCATTGATTTTACACCTACCTACACCAAAAAGGTTACTCAGCTTGTAAGGAAACCAAGCCACCTAGACTCTAATAACAGAAAAAAACTTCAGATTTAAATCAGATGCTCAGGAAAAAGGCCATCACGTTTGTTACTCCCAAAGCTTTGATTCTGTTAGAACATGTTATTCATTGCTGGATATTCAGGAGAATTGTCCATGCCACAAGTTTTCCTGCTTATCTGGCACGTGCTTGTAGATACTGCCCAGAGTTGCATGATTTCCTCTGAACCAGACAGATGAGAGATAATATCAGGCACCAACGGTCCTGAGAAGCTTTCTGTCTGTTAATGGGTTGATTATTTTCTTGCTCCCTGAGCGATCATCAGGCAAGTCAGCTCCCATTGCTCTTTCACAGGGCTACAGAAGGTGAACTTCTCAATCTTTTGTTGTAAGGCATCTCCTCAGATGTTTCTGGAACTCTCATGCCTGTTTCAAAGGGTGAATGTACAACGGCCCCATTCTTTTCCTCCACTCACTCACATCCTTTGAGGCAGAGATTGTTACAGGACATAAAAGATCTCATAATCTGATAAAAAGTGGGAATTTCTTTTTGAGACACCTTTGTCATCGAACAAAAGAAAGAAACCAGCAGTACTGTGACAGACAACACCAAAGGCCTCATTAAACTAAGGCAGTACAGCAGACTGGCTGCTAAGTACAACAGTAACACTTCAGACTCCAGAGTAAAGAGGACTACAGAGAGCACAACCACTGTGCAGGCAGTCTGTTATAATGCATGATGACTGTTTTGCCAAGGTGCTCAGCTGCCAACATGGCTCCTGGGGCAGCAGTGCCATTACCTCCCACACAACCACACAGAGCAGCACTCAGGTCTCTGATATCTGCTCCTGCACTGCACAGCCTGGAGTCACAAAAGCACCACATATTGTTATCCCAAAAAACCATCAACAAAGCCCTTCGTAGACAGCACCTCAGTTTTTGCAGGTGGTTCAGACCAAGATGCCCTGGCACAGAGGCAAACCACGATGCTGCAACTTAGGCTTGATCACGCAGTAAAAAATTCCTTCCCCAAACCTGTCCCATGTCTCTCTTCCTGCAACAATGATTGGTTCCTCCCTTATCAAACATGGTAAGTAGACCAGCATGAAGCAAAATAGAGCAAAGAAGAAAACCCCTGAAATCGTGAGTTTCTGATTCATCCCCAAGGTGAAATACAGAAATACACTCACATCAATGTTGTCTACGTCGAGAATCCTGGAGTGGAACTGGAGACCCATGGCTTTGGCTTGCTGGATTGGATGAGCAAGCTGACTGTAAGTCTAAATGAAGCAACAAACTTGTGTTACATGTTTGAATTTGCTCTGTCAAAGAAAAAGGAATTTTCTGCTTAGAGAGAACCATCAGAAAATATGACAATACAAGTTTGTCTGTTTTTTTTGTTTTTGTTTTTTTTTTTTTTTTGCAAATATACTGAACAAGTATGTCTTGCTATATACCCTGCAGACTACCTCAAATGCTCTGTGCTTCACATAACGAAATTCTTCCTAAGAATCCCATCTCCCCTGGCCAGAACAAGAGGTCATTGGTTACAAGAGAATACACAGACTGAGTGCACCTGATAGCCAGGGCATTTGCAGCTCTGATTTGACAGCAGACAGGGAGAAACAGTTTGGGAACGAAGCTGTTTTCCTCACACCCAGCCAGACCCTGCAGGCAGACCAGCTCCTCCTGGCTGCTTTCAGGCACATATGCTTCGTTATTTATGCCTCAAGAACTGTTGTTGGGATTTAAATTTCAGCATTCTCACAGCATTCTTGGCAGCTACCAAGCAAACAGGAGGAGTCCCTACCACGACTCCCCCCACGCTGATCTTTTAACCTTCAACACAAGCATTCAAATGTAAATACCTGACAGAAGAATACTGAGAAAGTCACCAGAGTAAAGCTGGAATGACAGAACAGGGATTCTGGGGACAGCAGGCACAGGCAGCTTTGTTGCTTTACTTGCCTTCCTGCTTTGTACTCTAACATGTTAGTGACCAGCATCACCAACTTAACACTTTCAGCACGGCTCTGTTCACATCTTCTGCATTCTCGTTTCTAAAACTCTCATTTACCTCCTGGTCGTTTTTATGGATGAGTCTTATGACCTTCATTTCTGGCTACCACTAGAAGGGTTTGTATGCTTTTTAGACCACAGTGAATCTATTACTTCCCACTAGAAATCTGAATGGAATTCTACGGTACGATCTCAAAAGTGGCTTGGAATATTAAGGTGGTTTGCAAATAAGGGGGATTCTTTAATACCTTACTCTCGTATTGTGCAACATGGCTGCAAAGATGTTAGCAGCTAACAACCTCAAAAGATTTAAATGCAGGAATTAAAACAACACCAACCAACCCAGCCTTTTCAGTGTGTGAACTTGCAGCCCCCTGGTGGTGGCTGTGACTGGGAAGCAGCTACATTACTTTAAAGCACAGGTCTGCATTGCCTGTAGCAGAACTATTTTGGGACAGAGAGGAAGAGAACAAATGTCCTTTCACGTTTAAATGCTGTTTTCAGGTAAAGATCTGCTTTCATAAAGTTAAAAGGACAACATTACAATCGCTGAATAACAACCAATTCATTTCTCCAAGAAGTGCATCCAATGATCAAAACCTATACCAGAAGAAAAGCAAATTCACCATCTCACCAATAAATTCCATTTTTTGCAGTCAGGTATTCAGGCTGCATGTTACCTAAGCTGCAATTTCAGAAAACCTTGAGCCTGCAAAGACTGCTGGGGTACCACAGTGGAGTTTTGTTTGTAGAACAGTTCCAGGGACGATCTGACTGCCACCAGAAAATCATCACAGAATCACCCGGGTTGGAAGGGACCCCAAGGATCATGTAGTTCCAACCCCCCTGCCTGGCAGGGCCACCAAACATACACCTTTCAGGGTCAGCTCAAACATCTCTTATCAGCCCGTATCTCTGACCAGTGCCAGGACAAGAGAGAGCCACTGTCTTTCCTGTCATTCCTCCATAGCTTCAAGCTCCAGTGGCTCCTTAAAAGCTGAAGTAAGTTAAGAGGGCTTTGTGTGTTCACCTGGTTTTGCACAAAGCCTCCCCAGAACAGCTCAGAGTCAAGGCACCCCAGCAGTCCCAGGAAAACCAGGCAGTTGTGCCCATGTTAAATAAAATTGGAAGCATGTGAATTGGTGCTGCAGAAGCACTAAATTGACTGAAGCTAAGCACTAATTTGATTAAACTCCACAAAATCCCACCATCTGAGATCTTGAAAGACTCCTCAGTTCCTGGAGACTTCTGAATTCCAGGGCCTTAATTGCTCTGAAGTCACCACCAGTACAGAACAATGCACCAAACCTCAAAGGCTCTACTGAAGTCCAATCTAATCATGCAAGGCTTTGAAGGACTGAAGCTAGTTAGACTCATTTGGGATTGGCTCTCAATTCTCTCTCTCTAAACAGCCTTCCTCTCACGTCCATTCTACTCCAGAAGTCCACAGTGCATACTTGACTGCATTAGAGCTTTACAGCATGAACAAATTTAATGGGGGAGCAGAGGCAAAGTGGGTAAGCAGCACCACAGTCATAATGGCCACACAGCTTGCACACCTACTCAGAAGTGAGAATCACAACCTTTTTAGACATTTTTAGTACTCCTAGTACTCTACTTACCGCCTCATAGCACCAATCTTTGAGGATATCAAGCTCTCCAGATATCATAGCCTAAAACAGAAAAATAAAAAATCAGTAAGATATGAGCATTTAAAAATATATGCCATATCGAAGAACTGGAGTATCAGCAGTTTCAGTAGCAAACTGCCTGAAGTCCTACATCCTGAATCAGGAAAAGAGCAAGAATTAACAAAGAGCAGCAATAAGATCTTCTGTAAACACATACGAAGGCAGATGTCATAAATCTTCAGATAATATCCTAATCCACTGCCAGAACACGCACTACCCAGAAATCCTGGGAGGTCTTATTTCAGTGCAGACGTTACAGTTGCAGCCATCTCTCTGATACATGCACAGTCAGTCACCACAAAGACAGCAGTGGCAAAAACAAAGACACATCAGTTTCATTGTCTGTATCTCTAAGCATTGCTTTTGCTGCTTGTTTTCAGTTCATCTCACACTGCTACCTCGCAACCAGAGGATCAGAGGTATGTGATGTGTTTACTGGCATGCACCAGTTTGACATACATTCTTTCAACATCACTGCACTGCAAGATCAACAACAATAACTGCTTTTGTTTAGCCAATCTCATACAAATCTCTCCAGGCAATTCCTGTTGTACCTCTTTGAATGTATCCCATTCTATCCCCACCTTACCTCCAAGACGTTGGGGATTATATCACGCTCGCATTGCTTTAAGAAACGATCTTTATCAAAGGATGGATCCACTTTGAGTATCTCTGTCAAAACCTCTGACATTTCCGTCTTCGAGAACAATCCACCTGACAAAACAATTCAGCAAGACTGGTAGAATGACAACTGCTACCAGAAACCAAGAGAAAAGATGGGTCTTGGGCTTTAGAAAGAGGGAAGGAAGAGTCACCTTGAAACAGACCAAGTTAGGCTTGACATTTACCCCACATACTGCCAACAGCAGGTTGCTGCACTGAATGACTGAATAACAATAAATGCAAAATACTAAAAAGCTTGAGACTCTTTTGCAAAGGTTAGTATTACATGTAGGACATCACTAACAGCAATGGCCAGAAGGTGGACATGCAGTTTCAAAGCAATGATGACACATTACCTATCAAGTCAGTGACTTTGTCTGTGACAGCTCTGGAAGCTCGAATGAATGCATTATCACTTTCGTCATATTTCATTTTCATTTCAAAGAACCCTGAAACAAGAAGAGATGTTAGCATGGAGTCCTTCCACCGAGTCCCTGAACAAGGAAGGACAAGCAGTGTGTTGCAGGTTAAACATGCTACTTCTCTTTCTTGATTAACAAGCTCCAGTTTCAAAAGCTAGTTTTCTCCTCACCTTTACAGTTGTCACTAACTACGGGGTTGGCTCCTTTCACACGAACATTATCACAGTTGGAAGGGACCCAAGGGATCCCCCAGTCCAGCTCCCAGCCCCACACAGCACCACCCAAACCCTTTGGCTGAGGGTGGTGTCCCTCAGGGCTGTGTCCTTTGCCCTAGGAAGGTGCTCTACGCCCACCACCCCCTGGGCCAAAGCCTTTCCCTCACGCTCTGGTTCTCCCCCAGCACAGCTCTGTGCCATTCCCTGCTGCTGTCCACACAGAGCAGAGCTCAGCACTGCCTGCTACTCCCTGCAAGGAGCTGCAGCACCATGGGGCTCCACTCAGCCCCCTCTCCTCACCTGTGGATGCACCCACTTGTGCTGAAGCTGCTGGCAGAAATGACTGCCGAATCAATCTCCATCATCTGTGCAAGGTCATGGAGAACGGGAGAGGTGATTGAAGACTGGAGGAAAACCCAAATCACACCAATCTTCAAAAAGGACAAGAAGGACCTGGGGAACTACAGGCCAGCCAGCCTCACCTCCATCCCTGGGGACAGTGATGGAACAACTTGCTTGGGATGCCATCTCCAAGCAAGTGGAAGAGAAAATATATATATAAGAAACAGTCAACATGAATTCAGCAGGAGGAAATCATGTCTGACCAACCTGGTAGCCTTCTGTAATGCCATGACAAGCTGGGTAGATGAGGGAAGAGCAGAGGATGTAGTCTACCTGGACTTCAACAAGGCTTTTGACAACATCTCCTACAACATCCATGTAACAAAGCTTAGGAAGTGGGGGAAAGATGAATGGACACTGAGATGGATCGAGAACTGTCTGACAGGCAGAGCTCAGTGATCAGCAGTCTGACAGTCTGGTTGGAGGCTGTAACAGCTGGCGTTCCCCAGGAGTCAGTGCTGGGCCAGGTCCTGTTCACTCCCAGCAAGTTTGTTAATGACACAAAGCTAAGAAGAGGAGGGGGCCGAACCAGAATGTTGTGCTGCCACTTAGTGGGACCTGGACAGGCTGACAGTTGGGCAGAGAGGAATCTGATGATGTTCAACAAGAGCAAGTGCAGAGCCCTACAGTTGCGGAGGAATAACTGCATGCTCCAGTACAGGCTGAGGGCTGCCCTGCTGGAAGGGAGCTCTGGGGAGAAGGACCTGGGTGTCCTGGTGGCCAGCAGGTGACCATGAGCCAGCAGTGTGCCTCGGTGGCCAAGAAGGCCAGAGGAACCCGGGGTGCATTAAAAAGAGCGTGGCCAGCACAGCAATGGATGTGCTCCAACTCTGCCCTGGAGAGGTCACGTTTGGAATGCTGTGTCCAGTTCTGGACTCCCAACTTCAAGGAAGACTTCTGGTAATTTCTGGAAAGAGTGCAGCAAAGGGCTATAAAGATGATTATGGACCTGGAACATCTCCCATCTCATACAAGAAAACACTAAGAGATGTTTAGCCTGGAGAAGACTGAGAGGGAATATGATCAGTGCTCATCAATATCTAAAGGGCAGGTATCAAAAGGGCAGGTGTCAAGAGGATGGAGGCTCTTGTGGTGGTGCCCAGTACAAGGGCCAATGGGCACAAACTTGAACCCAGCAAGTTCCATACAAACTTGAGGAAGAACTTCACTGTGAAGGCAGCAGGGCCCTGGCACAACCTGCCCAGAGGGGTGGTGGAGTCCCCTTCTCTGGAGATACTCAAAACCCACCTGGATGCTCTTCTGTGCAACCTACTGTAGAGAATTTGCTCTATAGCAAGACTTGATGATCTCAAAGGTACTTCCAGCCTCTACAGTTCTGTGATTCTGTACAGGGAGAACTGCCAAGGAAGATCTTGAAGGCAGAAAGAAGACTGAAAGTAGGAGCAGGAAGCAAACCCACTGAAACAGATGAGCACTGCAGCAGCAAAGTAGGGCAAAACAAGCCCATTATGTCCATTATCTGTCTCTGGACATAATCAAATAGACCAGAACCACACAAGACAGTTGCAAGATAACAGATAAGTACAGAGCAGCTAGTCAATTAACAACTGGAATGTTGAAGCTTATGCTTCAAATCAAATCAAAAAGTAAAGCCAAAAACAACCTGCAGTTGTACAGGGAATACACAAAAGGAGAACACACGTTGCAGAGCTCAGTGCAGCCACATGTGCAGTGTTGCCTGATTGCTGCAGAGTACAGATATTCAGTATTCTCAGACTATTTTTTTTTAATACATAGAAATGATGCAAAGTCCCACACATTCCAGAGTCCTAAGCAGATGACAACAGAAATCAGCTCACTGAAAACAAGACCTTTCCTCACAATAAGCTCAAGGATGAGAGTAGACCTGCCTGACCTATACCCTGTGACATGCATTTATGTGTCCTGGTCTCCTGACAGTGTCAAGGTGGATCTAGAGTTCTTCAAGCAATTGTGAAAGCTAGTTTTGGTACTTACAGTGGGTGAGACTGACCAAAGACAACGCCTGGCTGGGGGGATGGCAACTTAGGGGCCTGCGGTATTATCATACTTCCCATTCACATCACCCACAGCCACAACTATATCAATACAATGCTGTGATTAGCTGTTGGGGTTATTCTGTTATTAATTATATTCTGTTATTTTTTTTTTTTATATTTTGTATTTTTTTTTTTATATTTTATATTTTATATTCTGTTATTTTTTTTTTAATTATATTCTATTAATTAATTATATTAATTATTCTGTTATATATATAATTCTGTATTCTGTGTTATTCTGTTGGGGTTGGTTGCACAGATGGCATCAGATCCCACAAGGCAAGAATCAGATCAGAGAAAATAACGTGCTACTACTTTGTCTTTGGTACACCTACTATTGAAGACCACGTTGTTGTCCTTGAAATCTTTCCACTGCTGATACCATCTGGAGTCCTTGTGCAGCACCATACCCATGGCCTCCCTAGAAGGTACAGAAGACAGGAACTTGTGAACAAATAACTTGGAGGTGAGAGAGCAAAAAGATGAATATTCTGATGAATGTCACTGAAGCACGCAATAGTACTGAGGCTGATACACAGCGTAAAAAATACCCAGTTTAGTGGAGGCAAGGCAGTGAAGACAGTAAAGCACCTTAGACTTAGCCAAGTCAAATACAAGTCAACAGCAAGATGTTAGAACAGAGAAAATGTAACGTGCAAGTCAGACAGAACATGACGTACACACTCAGTACTTCCAAATGCCCAGCTTGACTATCAGAAAATTCTGTATCATAAACTTATGGTAGAACCTTGCTCTCAGATCTACCTGCTCTGCTCATTTCAACACTTGATTTTTAACCTGATCTGTAAGTTTAAGTCATTTCTGTGCATAATCTGATAAAGATTTGCCCCAAGTTACATGAAATACGTACTCATTAGCTTCAAATATTCGCTCCTCTTTAATCCTCTCGCCTGAGAACTCTGTTCTTTTCCGTAGACGCTCTGGACGTTTGTAAGGACCAGTCTGCCCTAAAACACTTTCATCTATTTCCTTCTTTACAGTTTCTACTCCCTGAAAGGAAAGCAATCCTATTAGGCTGATTTACTGTTCCCCCGTCTTTCCCATAAAAATTAAAAATTGCTTCTGTCAAAGGAAAAAGACAAAGATAAGAGCAGATGTTATTGTCATCTCTCTTACTCAGAGAATCATAGAATGAATCATAGGATGGCCTGAGTTGAAAAGGACCACAATGCTCATCAGTTCCAACCCCTGCTGTGTGCAGGTCACCAACCAGCAGCCCAGGCTGCCCAGAGCCACATCCAGCCTGGCCTTGAATGCCTGCAGGGATGGGGCATCCACAGCCTCCTTGGGCAACCTGTGCCAGTGCCTCATCACCTTCTAACAAGGGTTAGAGGGTGATGACACAAATGCTTCCTTACTGATACGTATGTACAAAGACAGCAGTACCAAGGCTTTCTACTTAACAAATAAATTTTATAATTAGCACAAGTTCAGATGGTCTGTGCCTGCAGCACTAGGTCCCAGAGAGAGAGGTGTACCTGAGAAATAGCTTTGAAGGCTGCTGTCTTGCCTAATTTCTCTCCTCCTTTTGTCACTGACTCTGCTGACTGCTTTGCTGTTTTTGCTGCTTCTTCCACACCTTCCTTTATCTTCCGGCCAATATCACTCTTACTTACTTCATCCAAACTCTGGAAGAGAATAAAGAAGACAATTATAACAACACAGGTGAAAGCACATTTTGTATAAGCCTAAATGCAATAGGGCTAACCAATCTAAGGTGAACACACAGTTTATATGTCACAGGAGAGATTTACTGGGACGCAGTGGCTTGGCACTGAAACTCACACAGCCAACAGCTCTGTGCAGAACAGTTCTGACTGCTCACAGTCACACACACGTTTGTAATAGCTGCTACTCATACATACAAAAACTGTTTCTCCTGACCTCAAAGAGAAGGGCCGTTGATGTTAAAACATTCCAGAGCTTTCCTTTAAAACCACCATTTACTACTTCTTAAGACACAGCAGAGGTTGAGATAGCTCTCTGCTATTCAGATCTTCCTGAAGAAATAGCAAATGCATTTCTCAATCTAACATATTCCTATGTATCACCTAGGCTGTGTTTATCAGAGCCAGCATCTAGCATGCACCTAATTTTTCTCCATATTTAAAATACTATAACAAAAATTCCACAGAGATTTACTCAAGAGACAGAACTCAAGGTGTAGCAACCACTCCAAAACATCTGATGCCTGGAAGAGTTCAATACATAACAAGAAATGAAGTTATGCTCATTAAGTTTCAGTGCTTGGTCCCACCCTACAAGAGAACTTGCTTAATTGCTGAAAAGTCAATCTGCATAGATACAACATCCTCTTTCGTAAGTGCTAAAGAATAAAAGAACCATATGCACCATCTTCAACCTTCAAATGTGAAAGGAGCTGCGGGATGCTCTCCTACACAACATACAACAACTAAGAGATCTGTCACATGTTAATTGCTGCAGCTTTGATAGCAGCTCTATCCTTTACGATCTGCAACAGTGATAACCTTTGAAATAGCAACTACCTGGCTTCAAGAAAAACAAGATGACAATTCAAATACACACAGAACCTCAGAGATGAGCTCTCTTAAAAAAAAGGTGATTCCACAGCTATGTTTTACCTCTTTAACTGTACCAGTTATTTCTTCAAGTTTCTTTTTAATTACTTCTGAGGTCTTCACTGTTTCAGATTCAATGGTTTTCTGTGAAAAAAAAAGAAAACACGATGGATGAGGGCAGAAGATACTCATTCAAAAATACCTTCATGCACAGAATATCCTATTAGCACTAATTTAGAGAAAAAAAAAAAAAGAAAAAAAAAAACCCACTAATTAGGGCTCAGGCCTAAATAGAATTAATTGATTTATCCTTCTTCCTAGCACTTTCAGCAAATGAAAAATGCATTCTTACTGAAAAAAAAATCAGAATATAGCACATTCTCAGCTGGATAAAAATCTGTCTTTGAGCAAACACTAACTGAGTAACCAACACAAGCATTTAATTACTGTGAGTAATGCCATTTAATAGCCTTCAAAGAACGCAAAAGAAGTATTTAAACAAACACTGTGAACATTAAATTTAACGTCCCCAAATTTTATCAGCTTGTCAACTGGGAATTCCAGTGAGCAGCCTGCTGGGAGCATTGCCACTAGAAAAAAAACACTCGAGGTCAACCATTCAGCTGTCAGTACTTCCAGCCAAGCAGAACTTCTCATAAAAATAGGCAGGCTAACCACTAAACAGTTCATTTGCATAAAGACTTAAATTTAACATTAAAAACAGAACTAGCTTAGCAAATAGGCAACGAAAATGTCAAAAGAATTCATGAGAAAGACTTACATATTTCCTCCTTGCTTCTCGAAGTGCATCAGACTCTTCAAGCTTTTTAGCTTCATCTCGGAACTTTTTAATACTTTCCTTCATCTCTTTGTTTTTTGCTAATTCTTGCTTGATGTTCTCCACAAAACCTGATATAAAACCTTTTCTTCCTCCTGAAGAGTAACATCTAGACTAAAAAAAATCATTACATGTTGCAGAATCCAAAAAGAAGTTCAACAAGTATCAAAGGCAGCAGAAAGATTTACTTCAGCCCAGCACTAGGTCACTTCTAAGGTACTGGATGTTCTGGAAACATAGGATACATCTAAGTACCCATTAACAGGCAGTTTGACACTAACCAGGCTTGAAACAGTCTGGTAAGCAGAGCACAACTCCTGCCTGTCGCTTCAATTCAGCCTCTACAAAATTCCTTGAATTCATGAAAAGGTGAAACTTGCAGCTTGGAACTGCTGCTGCTGGGGAACACACCCAGCAGATACAGTATTCTAGTGGGAAACCAG
Source organism: Lagopus muta (assembly GCF_023343835.1). NCBI lineage: Eukaryota > Metazoa > Chordata > Aves > Galliformes > Phasianidae > Lagopus > Lagopus muta. The sequence goes on along the minus strand of NC_064458.1, from coordinate 4,289,533 downwards.
ATTCAGCCTGTAGTACAACATTCAGTCATTAGCCAACCTGGTTGATCTCTGAGACAGGCCTGCTCGCTCTGTACACAGCACCACTGTGGATTGCAGGAACTGGGCATCTTCTAGGCATAAGCCACATGCCACTAATGAGACATTTCTGCAACAAAAACAAGTTCAAGTTAGCACACAATATGAAATGACGGTGGTCCTGAAGAGCCGAGAAAGGATGGCAAGCATCCTGAAAATCGACAGTCACCACTGGGAGCAGATTCAGAGTGCTGCTGAGAAACCCGATCAGGCCATGATCATGCTTGGGATCAGCCATAAAGCTTTGTTAACGTGTTTGAGTAGCGCCACAACCACCACAACGTTTGCTTTCAAAAAATCAAAGTCGCAGCCCAAGACACGGCGATGCACGTCCCACACTGAGGCAGCCGAGGCGCTCCGCAGAACCCAGAGCCTCCGGGAGCTCAAACCAAACACAGACTAAGCAGGCTCCGTCCCCCCGCTTGGCTTTACTCGCAGCTCAGGTCGCTCTGCCGCCTCTGAGGGACGCCAGCGGTGCGGGTGAGGGAGCGGAAGGGGAGAGCAGCCCCCGAGAGCCGAAGGCCCGAGCGGTACAAGGGCTGAGAAGCGGGAGGAGGCGGCCCCGCCCCACACCGCGCCGGCCCCGAGGCTCTCCAGGCGCCCCCAGCCCCCCGCCCCGGCGGCGGCTCCCGCTGCCCCACCTCGGTCTCGCGGCACGCCCGAGACCCGCAGAACCGGCCCTGAGCGGACGCAGCGCCCGCGCCCCGCGCTCACCCGGCAGCTACCGGCCGCCGCTGCCGCCATTTTGAGAGCTGAGCGTGTGACCCTCGCGTGGCGCGAGGCAGTGACGTCACCGTCGCGGTGCAACGACATCACTTCCGTGCGGGGAGCGCGAGCCGCTTCCGGGGGCGGAAGTGCGTCCGCTCCGCTGCGCGGGATGCGAGGCGTTCGGCGGAGAGCAGCAGCGTGAGCAGTGCAACGAATGGAACCAGTGGAACCAGTGCAACCCGCGAACGGACAGCAGGAGCTGCTGGAAAGGGCGGGAACTCCTTATGAGTGAGAAAGCAGATGGAAAATAGCTCAGGAATCGTGGCATTGTCCTGAAGGCATTCCTGGAGCGCGTCACCTCGAAACCTCGGGGGAAAGCGCCCAGCAGGGCCGGAGCGACGCCCCCCTCGGTCACAGGCGGGTCTCTCGATGAAGGACTTCTCTGCGTCTTGCACTGCAATTCAGGAGTAGCACAAAGCAGAGCAGGGCGCTTCCAGCACAAGACGAGTTTGATAGGCTTTAGTTTAACAGCAGCCATATGATTACACTCCAACTTGCTTTCTAATCTTTTCTGATAGGATTACAGCTTAAGTAATATCTTAGGGCAACACAAAAAGTAGCGGTCCTCACTCTTTACTTTCTCAGTATCTTTGCCTCTGAGCCAATAAAGTACAGAACGCAGCCCACAGTAACCACTATCCTGTTACTGTCCCACCTCCTGCCTCCGACTGCAGTGCATGCAGCCCCTGCTGAAGCCCACATTAGGAAAAAATAAGCACGTGGTTTCTAAATCCACTTTCAGTTCAGGCCTCAGAATGGCACTGACACAACTGAAGGTGCAGGACGCTTTATTTTGTAAAACCAGCAGTGCCACTGAAGAAAAATCAGCCCCAGTGCTCCTGCAAAGAGCGATCGTCCAGGTCTGAAGGGGGAATCCAAAGGCTCCCCTGTGCCAACGCCATTAACTACTAACGTGGATCTGCAAGTGCATCAATTTCAAGTCTGTCACAAACTGACAACCAAAAAGAACATTCTTGCTTGACACTTCACAGGAGAAAACAAACTCTAGTTTTACTGAGCTCAGTTTACAGATAGCTTTGCAAGCATAGGATATGCTGCCAGTAATGGATGCAATGACTGAAATCTTTAACTTGCATTTATTATCAAAGTCATACTGTTTACATCTGTAATGTCAACAAGATGCCACAACTACAAAAAAAGATTGTGCACATTGCAGTTTCAATGCAAAAAACAGTAAAATGGAAATCCATTTGTTAAAAAAGTAATTAAAATTACTCCAGAAAGCAACTGAATCATTTTAACACCTTTACATCCATTCAAATTAAAATGGTTAACAAGAAAAATACAAATTCAAAAATCTGGTATCAGTGTTAAAAAAGCAACTACTTAAGCATTTCTATCAATTCGCACATCTATCTCCCTCCCACGGAGCTGAATCCCATTCATCATGCGGCAGGCTCTCTCAGCTACTTCTGGGGACTCGAATCTAACCACACCACATCCTTTCGATTTCCCATTCTCCATCTTGATATCAGCATACAGCACGTGACCTTCAAAAGAAAAGGGAGGTTCTCATTTAACCTAGAACGAACCACTTAACTATCAATTCACAGTGCTCTGCTCGAACCTCAGGAAGCCCACCTTCACAAACCACCACCACTTCGAGACTTAAAGCGACAGGACGGCCATTTTTTTAAAGGAGTGTTCTCAGTTTGGAAGCACGAATTAATTCAAACTTGTTCTGTCAATTCTCCCTCAAGCATGACGCATCAGAAGTAGATGAACGGAGCAAAGCTAATGAGCCCTGCCCAACTTGCAAATACGTTAATTCGTATCGCAGCTGATGAGGGCTGGCACTTGGCAAGCAGTGAATATTAGGGAACAAGGTGAGGGGACAGTAGCTACTGCCAAGAGAAATTCCCAGAAGCAGAACAGCCCACATCCAACAACATTTAGCAATCCTTTTGGCTACTTGATTTGTTTCTCTTTTATTGCTACTATTATTAATTTCTGAACATCTTTTTAAGGACAGTTTCCCCAAACAAACTATGTTCACTCGAACATAAAACATCTGTACCAATACTTTCCATTAGTCACTGGCTTTTTGCTATAGAAATGAACCTCATAATTAATCCTGGATTTCCACACCCATTTCTTTCTCTAACCACACAGAGGCTATCCACAAGGTAAGCCATGATATAGAGAGGAGCCTAAACTGAGTAGCAAGCTGAGAGAGAGCAGGCACTGACTGGATTATCAACTGGCCAGCAACAACATTTCTTCTGAACACTGTAGGACTCTCCTGGGCAAAACACCTGTCAACCCTGAGATTTAGTACTTCCAGGTCTGAGTGAAATTTTAGTTAAGGTATTGGTGCCTATGACAGAAGAGTAGTTCCTGTCTCACACAGCTATCAGCAGAGATCGCCAGTGATATAATTTGTAACTTACCACATTCATTAAATTTATCTTTCAGCATTTTCCATGTAAAATCAAAGGGCAGCTGTGAAAAAGAGAAGAACAATTACTGAAGATCTGTTAAATGACCTGTGAGTACTGCAAGCTCTTCAAAAGCTTTCCATCCCAGGGCAGCCACACTTCAACGTGTTTATTTACAGATGCAGAAAGCTGTTCTCCTGCTAAGGAAATAGCTCTCACTCACAACGGTCTCCCTCATTCCACCTCTGGCAGCATCCAATATTAAATACTGTAACGGAAGTCAACAGAACACAGATGAGATCAACACAGATAGGAAGAAGGCTACTCACATTTCTCACAAATATCTGACAAGCTTTTCTGGCCACCCCAGCTGCAGGTCCTCCAGTTCCTCCAAGGGAGCCTGCAAAATTGCCTGCAAAGTTTCCACGTTCCATTTCCATTGTTCTTTCAAAATTGCTTCCCATTGCAAGTCCCATGCGATCTATGCCTGCTCCCATGCCCTGCCCCATAGCAGGACCCATTCTTTCCATATTAGTGGCTCCAATGCGCTCCAAGCCCATTCTCTCCATGCTAGCAGCACCCATACGATCTATTCCTATTCTTTCCATAGGAGTGGCACCTATGCGATCCAAACCAGCAGGCATTCTCTCTATGACCTGACCCATTCCAGTTCCCATTCCAGCAGGGACCATACGCTCCATCCCTATACCCATTCTATCCATGCCAGAGCCCATACGTTCCACGCCTGATCCCATTCTATCCATAGTGGTACCAACACGATCAATGGCAGCACCCATTCTCTCAATACCAAAGCCTATTCCAGAACCCATTCTTTCTATGCCAGAACCCATTCTCTCAATAGCTGGTCCCATCCTCTCAATGTTAGGAGCAATGTGATCTATGCCCAGAGGGGCCATTCGGTCAATTCCAGAACCGATTCGATCCACATTGGAACTCATGCGATCCAAAACAAGACCCATCCTGTCTATTTCTGACCCTACTCTCTCCATCCCATGACCCATCCCAGAAGGTATTCTTTCTATTCCCGAGCCCATACGATCAATGCCAGGAGCCATCCTCTCAATCCCAGGAATGCTGGCATTTCCACCACCTGGAACAAAACAAACAAGTTACCAGTAGTCATACACGGACTAGCAAACTGAATCAGAAAATGACTTCACGATGTGCGCCTTGCTGTAGAATATGCAATAGTTATTTCAGACAGGAAGAATAACTGTCACTGATGATTCAGGTTACTGTGACTGCAACACGTTTTAGGAGATCACTAATCCTGCCAGACTGTGCTACAGCTGGGCAGAGAGCACTTTATCCCTAATGAATACTCTAATTTACACACACTATGTACAGTGAAAACCATCACACGCAGGAGGAGGAAAGTTTTAAGGCATATGCATACTGGGAGATCAGCTGGCAAAAGTTAGTATTTAAATTTCAGCTGGCAGCTGTCCTGTACAATACACTGGGGGGGAGAAAAAAAAGCAAACTCCACACAAGAATCCTGAAGTATGGCTTCATAAAGCACGCTCAGCCTTTTAGTGTGGAAAGTATGAAAAGGCTGTCTTATGCCATAAAACAGAAGCAAGAATACATTATCTAGATCTGCTACATAAAATTCCTTGGTTGAGTTGTCCTGACTAACGTACGGAGTCTTCTAGTTCCAGCAGTACAAGTTTGGTCTCCTCTCCCTTAGGAGGAGTTCCTATTGTACAAACCACCTCATCCACTGAGTTTAACTTCAGCACTTCAGGAACAAAACTCAAACAAACAAACAAAGCAAAGAAACAAGAAAACCTTGAGTTTGATTTGAGGAGAAGCAGCCTTGAAGAAGCTATCTACTTAAATACTCTAAGTATATTTAGTGAAGAGAAGCAAGACTCTGGCTTCTGCATTTTTTTCAGTAGTATCTTAAATAAGAAAGAATGGGTTTGACTTGTGTGACATTTATTATTTCTTTAAGAAATATATATTGAAGTTTCTTGGGAAGACAGCAGCAATCATACAGCATTTCTTTCAGCTGAAAGACAGAAGTGTTCTTCATTTAGCTTTAGAGACTGAAAAAGCACTAACCCCACGCTGTTAGAGACAAGTCCTGGTTACTCAAGTGCTATCATTCAGTCATTAAGCTTTTTTTAATCACTTTGATAAAAAGATCTCCATTCTTTACATTAAAGATCTAATTTCATAGAGATGTCTCAGTTCTATCAGCAATTCTGCACTACGTTTCACTGTGCGCCGGGTGATTCTGTGATTCTGTTACACCACATTTTTCTTATCTACTGGGTAGACTGCAGGCTGCATTATAAGCTTAGGTCTCACATCAGTCAGAACTCTGCCACACACAAGGCAATTTAACACAAAAAGTCACTAAGTAGCATGTAAGACCATCAAACGTTCTCTGTTCCATTTGAAATCCCATTACAAAACTCACAGATTACTACTGTCACATTATGTCTGATAAAAAAAATGAAGTATCAGAGCAGCTACCTACAAAATATGGTCTTTTTTTGTTACAGAAAAAGCACTATTTTCATGCACAGTTCACGTATTTCCAGGAGAAAGCACACGTACTTAGCTTTGCATACTGACCTATTCCTCTCTCCAAGGTCTCTCCAAAACTACGAGACATTCCCATTTCATTTCTTCCAAATTCTCTCTCAAATCCTCCACCCATGGCACGATCCATCTCTGTAAAGATCAAGTTTGATTATTTTCTTCGGGGCACCCAAATAACTTCTGACTGAAGATTTTAATGCAGGCATGATTTTTAAAGGTTAACAGCAAGGCAAACCCCTACTGTGTCCGCCTCATTATTTTGTCTTGTCTTTCCAAGACAAAAACAACACAAATGCAGACTTAAAACTCTTAAATGCAGACAAGGCAGATGCTTTGCTCTAGAAGACACTTTCTGGTTAATACAGACAGAACACAGTTCATCTTGTTCAAGGAAACCTCAGCAGTCTTTTTTTGTAGTTCAGAGGCAACAAGGGCCTTGCAGACACTGCATCACGTGTAAATCTTAAGTTCTTCCAATAAAAGCTGGGAAGAGGAAAATAACTAGCCTCCATTGCTACAGTTTCAGAAAACAGAAGGACTTCTGTCAAACTCAGGAGCGTGGTCAGTGATAATGGTAAGTAATAGATAACCCAGTGCCTACCACTCATTCTGCCCATGTTCATTCCAGCTGGAAAGCGACCAATGTTTTCCATGCCACCAAAAGGACCTTCCATTCCTAAAAGAAAGTATTTTCCAGGGATTCTTTAGCAATGCATTTCAACTTAACACCACATCTCCCCAAAATGAGCTTTTCACAGATCATTTTCACAGGCATCAAGACAACTCTGTATGACAGATCCACAAAACTCAGTCAGAATTTGGTCACACTTTATTTCCTAAGCCAATGTCAGGCTTAAGAACATCCAAACCAAGCTCATGTTTTCTCTGAGGTTTTATCCCTTCTTTATACGCCTACAGAAGTTGCTTTTAATACCCAAAAATGAACAAGTCTGTACTAAATGGGTGATTATTTCACAGAGAACACAAATGCCTGATAGTTATATGTGGCTAAGTTTACATGGCTTTCCAAAAACCCAAGCTATATATATTTCAAAAAACACAGCTTACCTCCCATTTTATTCATTCCAAAGCCCATGCCTTCCATTCCCATTCCTCAAAATAAAAGAGAAAGCTTTATATAGCAGATGTAATTTTACAAAGCTTCAGCCATCAGACTGGCTGCAGAAATACAGATCATACATTGCATCCACTCTTTCAGCTGAACATTACATGTGATAGCTCTGAGTAGATCGAAACATTCCTTCTCAACAAATAAAAGCAGTAAGTGGAAAAAAAAACCCCATAGGCATCTGAAAGCTGAATGTGTGCTACTTTTTAGGTGGCTCTTTAAAACTTTTTCTGTTTAAACATACCCTAAACAAAGATTTGCAGGCCCACTAACGAGTATTAAGAGTAACAGATGGTTTTAAAAGTTTAATGTATATTTGCAGTGTCTGCTGCTCATGCTCAAGAGTCAGAAAATGAGAGCTGTGCCTTGACCATGATTAAAAAATAAAAATGGAGCTATCTGTTAAATTCAGGTTTCCATTATCAAGCTCATTACTTAGCTCAATAAAATTTCACTTGGCTTTAACACTCCTAATACACTTCAACTCTTTTTGTGGGCAAAACAAAACTATCTACCCTCTACACAGCTTAAAGCTCTCATGAAACAAAGCATAGGAGTAATCTTCTTACCTCCAGGTCCCATGTTGCCCATTCCCATGCCTTTGTTTAAATGATTTGCATCAATAGGTTGACCTCCAGGTCCTAATCCCATGCCAATACCACCAAGACCATCTGAAGAAAATATTCAGATATCAAAAAAGCCTTGTTTCCATAATTTGACAAAACAGCAAGTTTTATTCTTAAGTAATTTACTTCCATTCTCCAAAAAAAAAAAAAAAAATCTTGCTGTGTTCCCACTTTGGGGTACATAGTTAATGCATGAAAGTGTAAATCCAGAGCAGATGTGTCTCAAAGCAGACTGAAATCTAACCTCAATTATTCTTTCTCATCATCCAGTTTTATCTCACTTCTGAGAAAAGTTGTTTTTCTGTTTGACTGGTTTTAAGCTGACTCCTGAAAAATAACTGGCTAGAACACTGCTTATTTTGTGCAACTCCTCAATCTGAGAATAGAGTGGGCAATTTAGTAGAAGCAACTTCTATCCTTTTCACAATAACACCTTTGATTAACAAATGGCTTATTTCTGTCTTTGCCAAGGTTCTGCCCTTGCAGGTAAGAATTTAAATGACCACAAGGTTCCACCTATCATTATGACAGCCACCTATACAATTCAGAGCACACAGCCAGCCTCTTCCCTACAGAAATGAAGAACATCATTCCCAGACACAGTATTTAAATTTTCCTGTACCCAAGTCAATTATGGATTCCCCAGCCCCAAAATAAAATAAAATTATAAAAACCAAACCATCTCATTTTCCTCATCGTTAATCAGGAAGAAAAAGTTCTTTTAATGCATTTGACCCAAGTAACAGCTCAATGGTATTCTCTGCCTATGAGAATACAACTTCCTTGTTTAGATCTCAACATAATGTTCTTAGGAAGTGTTAAATTTTGCTTTCAAGCACCATGAGATAGCATTCTTCCCCCCTCCCATAACCTCCCCTTCCAAATTAAAGGCCAAGAAATATGTTTCCATAATCAGCTTTTCCACTTAACACAAAGGTAATTAAACTAGAAACCAACGACTTTCTCTTGATTAGATATATTGTTACAGAAAGTCAAGGCAGCAAAAAAAAAAAAAATAATAATTAAAAAAAAAAAGGAAAGAAAAGAGAGAAACAACCAAAGCAACTCGGATGATAGTGCTACTGAACAAAGCTCTGGCAAATACGCAGATAACTGAACTAAGGGATGGATCAAGGAATGCTAAAGCATGCCAGGGAGCAGCACACAACATAATTTGTTTCCAGGAATAAGAAAACTTCACATGGCTGAATTAACAGAACTACTTTACGGTTTAGAACAGTCAGCCAAACTTGACATTTTTCACTGTATTTAAGCAAATTAAGTTTCAGCTGTAAAATAGTGGGGTTTTTCCTCACCTCCACACTTCTCCCTTTCAAACCAGTCTCCTTCTGTTCAGTGTTTCATTATATTATCACTGTTCAATTCTGTTCAATGTTTCATTATATTATCACAGAATAGTTGAGGTCGCAAGGGACCTCTGCAGATTCTCCATCCCAAAGGCCCCAGATGATCTAGAGCCAGCTGCCCTGAACCACTTATCATTATCTTAAAGGATGGAGACTCCCCAGGCTCTCAGGGTAACTTGTTGTTTCAGTACTCAGCCACCCTCACAGAAACATTTCCTTATGTTTAGATGCCTTGTCCCATCACTGGGCATCACTGGAAAGAGCCTGGCTTTATCTTCTTTGCACCCTCCCTTCAGGATTGATAAAGTGGTATAAAATTCCACTGAGAAACCTGAAAAGACCTGGGAGATTCTCAGGTCCTCATCTCAGCCCTTTAAACTGAAGGAAAAAATGCAAGATATCTAGAACATCCAAGCACACAAAAAAGTGCACACATGTCTATTAGCTGATTATGTTTCCTTTAAACCCTGCTTTTAGTAGGGCTTTTGAATTACACTCGAGACACCTGGAAACTCTGAGTACATTAATGGAATACTGTTTTTAGGATAAACTTTAAGCTACTAAGAACTGAAGGAAGTACCCAAAAAGAGACAAGGCTGATGAACTCATTTACTGTTTTATCCTTTGATATTACTAAAATCATTTGAATTCCAGTTTTCAGAAGTCTGAACCATTTTCACTAGGGCTGGGTTTAAACAGCTGGGTAGTAGTAGAAGTTATAGTTATCTATTATTTAAATTCTATTTATTAATCTCTTCCTGCCCGCATATAGCAGGCCACAGAAGCAGTACCTCTCAAGCCTAAGATTCAAACACCTGCAGACTCAGTAATATGCATAACCCAGGAATATAAAGGAAATCTCTCTAAATGCAATCCTGAAGGCAAAGTGCTTTCAAATTCAGTCTCATCTTGCATGTGTTTAAGTTGCTGTGAAGCAAATTAAAAAGCATAACAGAACATATTCAGTCTCGGAGGAGAAACTTACGAGGAAGTTGTTGGGGTCGTTCTGGAGGAAAGAAGTCTCCTTTGGGAAAGGCTCGTTCATCCTAAAAATAATTCAATACATTAAGCTGGTACATGACCCTGGCCTGCCTTCTTGCTAGAATTATTTCTTGCCCCCGTCTAATTACAGAAACTTAAAGCAATCCTTATTGTATTTACCATCATCTTCTAGAAAAATAATTAAATATCACAGAATCACAGAATTGTAGGGGTTGGAAGGGACCTCCAGAGATCATCGAGTCCAAGCCCCCTGCCAAAGCAGGTTCCCTACAGTAGGTCGCACAGGTAGGCGTCCAGGCAGGTCTTGAACATCTCCAGAGAAGGAGACTCCACCACCTCCCTGGGCAAATATAACCTTCCCCAGTTATGTGACTTGGTATCACAAGGCATTAGGCCAAGTTTTTCCAACAGAACGTGCATTTCTTCCAGTACTTCAACTCAAAAGCTACAACTGAGATGCAAAGCACAGGGCTGTGTTTGTCATAACATGCTGTTTACTTCTGTCACACCAATCTGGAAGTCACACATCACCAAAAAAAAAGGTCACAAGCACTGTGTCAGTTCAAAAAGCAGTAGGAATTTGAACATACTTACCATTTTTACATGCATTGGTCTGTCAAACAGCAGCTGCCCATTAAACATTGCTTTTGTTTCATTAAGGATTATCTTGCAAGCATTAAAACCACAAAGAAAAAAATTGAAAAAAATTGAAATGCTATCTGATGCAGAGTTCAAAAGAAACCGCAGAACAAAAGAACTCCACGCCCCCAGCTCAGTTTTTACAGACTATCATTAGTTATTATTCAGACTATTATTAGTCATTATTCAGACAACGAAAAATCCTTCTGCTTTTTCCAAAACTAAAAACCTTCCAAAGCTTACTAATGAAATTAAAATGCAAGTTAAAAAGCAGTCCTGTGATTAAGAATAAATTAAGACACCCCTTAAGACGTGTCTCAAAACCAGTGTTAGAACATCACACTGGAAGCTTTAGTTATTTCAAACAGGAGAAAACATGCAGACCTTCCCACGACTTTCAAATCAGCAACTACACGAATGTCACAGGATTCCCTAACGTTAATATTTTAAGCTTCAGCTTACCCTGACAAGGCTTAACTTTTTATATTTTGTGTGTGTTCGTGTGCGTGGACTGCTATGCAGCAAATCACAGCTTGGACAGAGTAAGGATATGGATGACAACAGAACAAACCAGGTCAAGCCTGTCACATTGCAGGTGGATCTGTTACATTCCTCCCTTACCGCCATTGCAGTAATGTAAGACAAACCCTTTCTAATAAATTGCACTTTATTACCAGTTGTGACCTAGAGACAAGAATTTACTAACAGGGCTACAAAATTCATACATCCACCCTTGTTAATCATTCTGAGCAAGTCAGAAAAGTTCTTTCAAGACGTATTTTTCTTTTTCCCCCCCCCAGTTTTCCTTACATTTTCCACCCACTGTAATGGCTTCACTTACTGCAATAAAGATTCTTAACTACAGTAGCATAATTTACATTTTATCCTGCTTTGCAGCAAACCTACTTAGTATTTACCATTACTACTATTTAAGGATACATATAGCCTGAACAGCCTCTATGGCTTGTTCAAAAGTGACAGTGCCAATTCCACGACTTTTGCCATCTTTATCTTCTAAAATGTCTGCTCGAACCACAGCACCAGCCATGCTGAAGACTTCTTTCAGTTTCTTCCAACCAACCTTGTAATCCAACTGGAAGACAAGTGATATTAAAAGCATGAGAAAGCTTTCCAACAAAAGAATACCTTCAGTGCTCTCACTTTCATTTCTCAGTATCTGCAATAAGAATAAGCAGTGTTCAGATAGATGGGATGAAATGTAAATAACAGGATGCCAGAGAATGCTCCAGAACCTCATGCATTACTCAACACCCTAATATGTAGGAAACAGCAACCTTACTTTACTCAGACAGAGAATCACTGAATAATCAGGTTTGAATAGGGACTTCCAGAAGTCGCTACTCTTAACTCACTGCTGAAAACAGCTCTAATTAGTTCGGGTCGTGCGGGGCCACGTTCAGCTCAGCTGTGAGCACTATGAAGCGCACACGACTGACAATCTCTCCAGACAAGCCCTCCAGTATTTCATCAACTTCAAGGTAAAAAAATCCCAGTATGTAAACAGAAGCACCCATCTTCCAACTCACATACCCTACAAAGAGCTTGGTTCTGTTTTCTGTGTCCCTTGATCAGAGACCTGGAGACAGCAATCAGGTATTCCTTGAGCTTTCTTCCTTTAAAGCTGAACAAACCCAGATCCTTCAGACTTTCCACGAGTTCACATTCTCTAGCCTCCATCTAGCTCAATGTCTCTCCACTGCCTCTCCATCAAATAAGCTGCATTTTCCTCTGCTGATCGTGGTTAGTTTTAGTATTTGAAAACACTGCATACTCTAAAGAATCAGGGAAGTACAATGAGGAAAAAAAATTTTTTATACTACATCCATGACAGCTTTCCCAGCTCTCATTTTTCATTCACAGGAAGCACTAAAAGCTCACTATCCACTCAGCAGGTGTTCCAAGTAAGATCAGTCACAACAGTTACTACTCATTTTTACTGGGACAGAGAAACTCTACAACTTTTCCTTTAATTTACCAGATTGAACCCAGGTTTTCTCTTCACAGAGCATATAAAACACTTACATTTGCAACAAAGACAGTGCTTCCAAGCCTCCCTGCCTGTAAAGCATGAATGATCTCATTGGGTATGTTGGGATTGTTGAGTATACTAGGTGGGATATTGATCATTCCAGGGCCACCAGGGCCTGGGCCAATACCCATTCCACCAGCTGCCATGACCTTCTGCATTGCTCTCCTGGCGTGCTCGCCATCAGGATCCTGCAAGACACAGAAACAACAAATTAAGTTTGCCACGATTCCAATAAATGCACAGGGTCTTAGTAGCATGGCCACAAGTCAAAAGAAGAGACTTTTTATATGGGTCTATCAGGTCCCTGTAGATCTACGGGGAATCACATTGCTATATTTTTATTATCATCTTACTTTTTAAAACCAAAGTATGAGGCCCCTTCAAGTTAGCAAGTTACTCACACGTTTCCCTTCATTTTGAAGGTACCTTTTATTATTTAACACCCACAACAAACCTCAGCCACATTTGTTCTGAAGACAAAATGACAATTCAAAGGTTTTAGAAGAGAAACTGCTATTAACCTTTGGCATTTTGAAAATACAACAACTCATTAATCTTGCAATTACACTTCACAAGACAAGACACACTGTGTAAAATCTCAAAGATTCCTTTGGGCAGCTCCTATACCTCAACGCCCCAAGTTTCCAAATCGAAAAAATAGTTGGGGTGTATCATTATATTACTGTGAGATCTCACATTTTAGGATATTCTTAAAAGCACAGGACGAAGACTTTTAGCAAGGACATAAAATTATTGTAACTTCACACTGAAAGTGAGAACCTTCACAACACGTGGTAAACTGATGTTGCTTAAATCAGAAATGTCAAATTGTGTTCAGCGAGCAAGTGAAAAAAATCAAAATTCATTCCATTAGTCAGAAACAGATGTTAAGAATAAAAGTTATTTCAATCAAAAAAATATCTTTATCTGAATTTTAAGAAGAAACAACAGCACATTTGTGAAATTGAGGAATGGAGGAATTACACCTTTCTTGATTAATCCAGCAACATCTACTTCAATCAGTCATTCACTTGAAGGCTTTCATGCTTTCCAGCAATGAAACAGCCAACACAGATGTATGTGCTGGACAGTTGGCAAAACTTATGCTAACATTTGTCTACAATAATTTAACTCCTTTCACACAGTCAGAACCCCTGGCTTGGAGAAGTGGTGCTGAACCCCTTACAACTGAAGCATGCTTCTTCACCCATTTCAGCTATCACGTCTGCTCTGTTGGTGCCATTTAAGCAGAAATATTCCAGTACGGCAATCGCTTTATGAAGACTCGGTCAAATCACAACTACTTCTTTCCAAGGTCTGATGCCAACTGGGCAATGCGACTTTCAGTTCTAAATATAACAGTGTATAACAGGAAAACTGATCGCACACAGCCCCACTTCAATACCTTTTTCTCCCAAGAGCCCCTCTGAAAAGAAAAGTCAGTGCTTGGTAAGTTTCAGGTAGAACCACTTTTCTAATGATCCATTTCTACTCTCACTTCCCTGAAAGGGCAGCAAGAGGTCACCAGCAGCAGATGATGGCTTGCAGCAAGACTCAAACCACTGCTCCTCAGAATGCATAAAATCATTTAAACAAGCTAGATTCTGAGAAGCGCTGCCACTTCCACACCGCATTCTTTTCCTCAAGTGCTTCTAAGAACACACATTGCTAAGAGTGGACTTTCTGCACACATTTCCCATCTTACACTCATTCAGGTGTTTTTTTCCCCAACCATTCGGGGTGGTACAGGCACAGCAGAACATGAAGCCTGCTTAGCCAAGAACAACTTGCTTACCCTACGGCCAAGAGTCACTGTTAACACTGAAGAAGTCTCTCTTGATTTTTGTTTAATTGGGCCTTTGATGTAGCTACAGGTTCTAAGCTGCTGGAACAGAAGTTTAAACTTGTCAATAAATAAGGATTAACTCATGGTACAGTTGAGCGTGTCACAGGGGTTGACGACAGCAAAGCCACTAGAATGGAAACAAATCTTCAGAGTATTTCAGAAACCAGCTTATTTTACGGAACTGTTTGCAGAACACATTTATCATGATGCAGAATTGAACAGAAAGCAGTCAAGAACAAACAACACTCATGCAAGTTGCTTTTTCAAGTCATATACCTGCATTACAGCTTGCTTTGCCCAAGTTCTGCCTTACTATCAGAAGCAACTATTTTTTTAAATCAAGTTTAGTCTAGGCAATCACATTCAAACTGAAGTTCACCAACACATGCTAGGGGAAAAGAAAATTCAGTATCTATTTCAAGGTCACGCTTTTGGTCAAAAATCATCAGCTGCAAATGAGTAAGCCATACTGCTGGACTGCAGAGCAACCCTCTGCCTTTTTCCACGGCGCTGAAAGAACAGATGTGAGTCTTACTTCTTTCACTTTCAACGGTCTTCCACCAAGACTATGCTTGTTCAAAACCTCTGCAGCCTTTTTCATGCTTTCTTCCATCTTGAATTCAACAACACTGTGAAGATACAAGACTTCTAAGAACACTGCTTGTATCTTAAGAGTTACCTCATTTCTTGCTAAAAATTCATAAGTGAACTTACGCGCATCCCTGATGATATCATTTCACAGACGAACAACAAGGAGAGGAGGGAAGAAAAAACAAAGTAAGTAAAAGCACAAAACACAAACAACATTTTTAAAACGTCAATTCACATTAGTTAACTCTAATAGAAAGAAAATGAATGTAATGTTACCCAATTCATTACTTGAATTCCTTGCATTGAATTAAGATATAATTGCTTATGCATTAAAAGGGTTAAGCTGTAGTTTCTGAAGTTGTAACAAGCAGAACTAAGTCCATGTTCTCCAAGAAAAATACCACACGCTCCACATCAACTGTTCTCTGCCATACAGCAAAATCCTGGCCATATTCTCTCACCCTAAATCCATATCCTTCAGGACAGTTAAATGAGCTCCTACTATTTCTTCCTGCAAGATATCTTCACTGGACTGAAGGACTTAAGTCAATTTCTAAACTTAAATGCATATTGCCTTCATAGGTACTTATGTTTACTCTCACAGGAAGAATATTTTACAGAACCTGCTTCTACACACTGCCCTTACAAATTCAGCAAACCACTACAGTGACATTTTCCAAAACACAAGTATTACTTTAATATTCCATACCACTATGCATACTGCTAGGGTCCATGGGCAATGCAAACAGCCAACACCAACTGAACACAGTGGAAGACCACCCTAACACTGTTCCCATCCCACCACCTCCCCATCCCCACAGCTTTTAAGCAATCCTGTGCTATAGCCATAAGCATACACACTCTCTGCCTCCCTGACCTCCTTTCATTCCACGCCTCTATACAATTACATTTGTCATGTAGAAAATCCACAGAAGAAATTCTCACAAACACTTACCCTTGACTTTCCTTCAGCGTCCATTAAGAGCTCCACGTATGTTACCTCACCAACTACAAATCAGATTCCAGACGACACATATACCAAGGGAGAAAAGCCAAGAAAACAATGGGAATTTAGAACAATCAACCGTGTATGGAGCCTCTGCCTTAAAAGAAAGCCCAGAAACACTCCATGTTCTCTAAACCACAAAACTGGACAATTACAGGTATGCAGTAAAATCTTAAGATCAAGTATGTTCTTGCTTTTCCTCCACTTGAAAAGCTGGCTATTTCCACAATATCTATTTACTCGATCTTCAGTGCTCTCTGATGACACTTCAGGCAATCCAAATCTATGAGGAAGTCTGCAGAATGATTTTCCTTCTCTTTGCATGGCGTCAGTCTCATCTCCCCAGCCCAGAACTCAAACAATCATTCACTTTCTCAGGACTTTTCTCCAGTAAAAATCCAAAGAAGGGATCAGACTGACCCAACAGACCAGGAGATCATTCGCTGCCTACTTCATTCCAGCAATGTAGCCTGTTGTTAAGCCACTGTAAAATTTCAGTCCATGTTTTAGGCTTGATAATAAGTAATTAGCTGTCTGCATATTTGCCTCCAAGACAAAACAGCTTAAAGCAAGATGCAAAACGAACCAGAAAACTGTATCTGCACCATTCCTCACAAGATTAGGACTGCTTTTTGTTATGTTGGTCCTTTTCCTTTCCACGCTTTTGTTTCTGTGACCACAGAACTATATGATGTACCTCCAGGACACAACTACCGCCATGGCTGCTGCCCTTGAAGTGAGCGGCATACAAAGGTTTTCAGAATCGCTCTTTTATTAAAAGACTTTTTTCTTTGCACATTCTACTTTTTAAATACAAGAGGACTCCAAGTTGCATTATCTGAAAGGTGGAAGGAAAACAGTATCACAACCAGATGTGAATACTGATAGCATACTCCAAGCAAGAATCTCTCATTCAAGAGTTTCCTTCGCAGAGGGAGAGCGCTCAGCCCCAGCACCCACAGGAGCAGTCCTTCATCAGACACAGACCACCACTGGAATGGACTGTTCCACTTTTTTTTTTCCTAGAAGCTGGAAGAAAAGGAATGCTTGATAAAATTGCATTTTTCTTCTTCCATTTCCAATTTAAAAGCAAATTAATCCACATCAACATTCCATCCAAAGAGCAGCTAGTTTGACAGACTAAAGCAGTCAGTCAAGCATATTTTCATGAGGTTCAAGCCTGGTAGAGGCAAACAAACCCCTTCAAAATGGACAGGGCAGATTAGAGTGCTCACTAATTATCCACAGTATTATTCATTACTTCAGTGCCAGCTCTTGAAATAAAGCGTAAAAAAACCATCTCCTCCCTATAATCTGAACAGCACAGGGTCACGCTGCATCAGAGGGATTGCTTCCACAGCAACTGAGTGACGGGACTGCACTGTCACAGTCCTGCTGGCACCACCCCTGGTGGGACACGGGCGCCACGTACCCAGCCCAAACATTCAGCACTACCAAGACATTCTGAAGCCATTCATCTCAACAGCAGCAGCCAATGGAACTTTTATCAAGAATGCAATCGTGATTCAACAATTTATGCAGTAAGACAACAAATGCCCAGATTGCCTACAACAGAAAAGCACTCCGTTTCACAGAGCACAGCAATGGCAAGTTACAAGCCTGTGACTCTGAGTTCTCAACAACACTGCTGAGCCCCTGGACCCAGGGCTCTCTGCTCTGCTATCAAAGCCAGCTCCAGCTCCTCACGCACATCAGCACTTCTGGAAAGAAGTCTGCCCACCTTGAACATAACATACTAAATATTATTTAACATGATTTTTTTTTTTTTTTTTTTTTTAAAGGAACACCACCTCTGAACAAGTTTTCCTGAAGTCTGATACAGCAGCAGTTGTGCATTACCTGGAAAATTTTGTCAATCTGCTCAGTACTTCACATTCAAGCCCTACAGATGCCTGCACTAAAACTGAAACACACATCTTGAAGGACCCTTGAATTTTCCTGAATAGCCAAAAACCACAAACAAAACATGATGTGTGTGGAGTGGTAAATGACACGGATACTGAGCCACTACACTATTTAAGAAAACAATTCCAGATTGCAGAACTGAAGGGGAAAAAAAAAAACCAACACAGCTCTCTTCAGTTTTTCCACCTGAGCAATGTGCTAACTTAACAGTTCTTCCAGGCTTCTTGTTTGAGGCTGACAAAGGAAACCTGTGCTAGGTCATGTTTTACTTGGCTTCTTTGTAGATTCCAAATCACAGGAACATCAGAACATCAGGAAGTGAGGATATATCAGTGATAGAAGGCAAGGATAGCCTGTAACTTTGCAAAGACAAACCACAGAGAAATAGCAACAGCAGACAGCCCTGTCTGAAACCTCCTGAGGGCAAAAGGAACACAGCTCTTCGTGTGAGGGAAGATATGCTGCATCCACGAGCAACGAAATTCCATTCAAACACAAGAGAAGATCACTTACAGTACTTAAAAGGAGCCTACAATAAAGATGAGGAGACTCTTTATCAGTGTGTGTAGTGATAGGAGAAGGGGTAACAGCTTTAAACCAGAGGAGGAAAGATTTAGATGAGATGTCAGGAAACAGGAAGGAATTCTTTACTGAGCAGTGAGGCCCGCTGTGTTCCCATGCCCAGAAGCTGGGGCTGGATGGGGCCCTGGCAGCCTGAGCTGGTAGGTGTCTGTGGCACAAGAGGTTGAAAGAGATGGTCGTGAAGATTCCTTCCAACTCCATCTATTCCATGATTCTGAGTGCCAGATCAGCCTCCGGGAGGAGAGAAAGTTACAGAAAATACCAGCTGTAAGTTAATGCAAATATAATTAAGGAATACATACTGCACAGTGTCATGACAGACTTCCTTCTTAAAGCTCTGATCTGAGAGAGTTCAGGAACTCAGCACTTCTAATACAGATGACTGCAGCAGAAATGGAAACAAGTAGAAAAACTAACTAAAGCAATCTCTACTCTTATTTACAACCAAGTTCTACTTCATACAGTTATCATTTCTCCTTTGGGGAGAGAATGTGAAATCTGGGCAGTTTTATCTGCACTGAAAATTCAGATTTTAAAGCAAGTTAGTCTGAGAGCATTCACACATCTGAGAAACAACCAGGAGAAAAAGCTCAGCTGCAGACATTGGATTTGAGGAATATGAAGTTGGGCAATCTGATTCTCTCTGAAAGGCCCAGAGATGCAAGTACCAGCAAGTAGAGAAGCACAGAAAAGGAGGAAGTGGTAAATGCTTTATGTAACAGTAGTTGCTTTGACTCAGTGTCAAAAGTAAATAATAAATAAAGGAGCTTCTCAAGACTACACCAAAATTAAACAGTTCCATTATCTCCACTACAGCCAAAACAAACGATTCAAAAGAACGCTGTGCTATCAAAAGCCAGATACCTTTAATATTAGACAATTTGTAATTTGCTAATTACCCTGTCATTTATGGTGCTTAAAAGCTCATGACTGGTAACTGCTAGAAAGTTTCACGGTGGGCAGGGAAGAGACAACATTTGACGCATATAATGTACAAAGCTTTAGTTAAGAAGTGAGAAGACAAGTATTTTTAGCAAAGGGGAAATGGATAATTCTTAGCACAGGGGAGTGGAAGTCTCCCTTTTGCATGAGGGACCAGAAGAAAAAAGCCTGAGCAGTTTTGGTTCCACTCCACAACCCTGAAAAGATGGTTAGAGCAATGAAATAGAGCAACTCGATGGCTGCAATTTATTTGATGGCCTGATCTTAGTGGTCATTCCCAACCTTAATGTGGAAGAAACAGACAGATCCACCCTCACATTTCAAAGTCTTAATTGAATTATCTACACTGAAAGCTTTAATGCTAATGAAATTTAAGATATTTGCTTAAAATATTGTCAGCGTTGGAGTGGAACTGAAACCTCCTCTGTGCATCTCACTGGAAAGCTGATTGTGCCACCTCCTGAACAGGGTGGCAGACAGCTCAAGAGCATCAAGCACAACTTCTGTTCTTAGTAAAATGGCACAATTTCCATTAAACTGAACTATCTAGGCAGAGATGCCAAATTTAGTTTGTTTTTGCTTTTTTAAATACAACAGAACAACATAAGTTTGCACTTTTAAGTGCTATGACAAGGTACCAAATTCCACTGATAATGGTTTTTCAATACATTTAATTGAAGCAGTGCTCTTAGAAATCAGGCTTAAACAGTGCTCACAGCTCTGCTTTGACTCATATTCGGCATATAGCTGGATTTAAAAGATTCTAAAGCTTACAAATACAACCTACAGACTGTACAAAGTCCTGAATGGCAAACATTATGCAAAAGGAAACAAAGAGAAGTTAAAGGCTTGCAATCACCTCAGCTCTCAGCTGCTAGTTTGTTTCTCTAAGAACACTCAGGTGCCTTGCTGCAAGCATAGCAAACCCATTAGTACTGGCAAAGCCCTCTCTATGCAGTCACCATGCATGTGAATTCATGACAAAAAAGACTTCAGACAGCATTCTCATACGTCTGAAAAGTACCACCAAGTCTTGAATTGCAAAAGTTCTTCCCAACACTGACAAAAAAACACACAACACTCCAGCTCTACTTGCCTTTTTAATCACTGCAACTTACTGCAGTACATCTTCTGCTTTGATCAAAAAGTGAATTAAGCTGAAACATCTGCAATTAACAGAAGTACAACTGTTTTGGCTGGGAGACAGTCGATTTTTCCTTCATAGCATCTAGTATGATGTTTCAGCTTCAGGTGAAAAACAATGTTGGTAACACATCAGTGTTTCAGTCGTTGCTGAGGAGCACCGCACACAGCCCTGAGTTGTGACCTCCCTGTGGAACACTGATGACAGCATGATTCTCATGCAAGATATTTTACTGGCATTCATTGAAATTCTACTTCCATGTGCAGAAAGAAGAGCACTGAAGCATTGTCTGCAGTTGCAGATTCAATATCAAAAATAAACTGACTAGTACAGAGGTTGTTGTGGAACCTGATGTTGAAGCATGATGGAAGCAGTTCAGGAAGGAAGGAGGTTGAGAGGCCTGCAGAAGAACCATTTTTAAGTAAGTTGAGATAGGAGAAGAAATCCTTTTGTGACAAGATGCTGTTGAGAACTTGTCAGCACACCAACAGAAAGCAAGGGGAGGCAAATGACAGATAAACTAACACATCCTTTTCTCTTCACCCATCAAAAACTTCAGTCTGAGAGCACACCGTTAATCTTCTCTGGCTCTGAAGCCCATGTAGCCCTCCAGGAATATCTGCCTTGAAGCATGAACAGCTGCTGCTCTCAAACTGATGAAAATGCTGTGCAGTACCTGGGGTCAACTACAGTAACAAGAGGGCTTCAGCTGTATCTTTAAGAGGCCACAAAGATTCTAACAACTTCAGGAGATGGAGCAAGAGAAAAGACTGCACGTGTAGTTTAGCAGTTGCTTTTCTTCATATAAAGTTTAATCTGCAAAAAGCATTGTTTTCTCTCCTCAAATCTATTCTTACACCTAGGTTCTGATAGCAGGAGAGACACATGCCTGCAGGACACTACACATCTGGTTTTGTAAGTGGTTACATCCATTCTAATACAAGCAGTCCCTAGGGCTTCCCGAGACCCCTACCTGTGGTGTGAGCACAGCATTGACTGCTTTGCCACAGCAGAATGTAACTAGCTTTATAGTTAACATTCCTCCTGTACCATCTGCCATCCTGCTACTCTTGACAAGAAAAGGTTTGAAATACAAAATTCTGTACTAAAGGTATCCATAAATGTCCCAAATTCAAATACTTGCTGTAACCATGCAGTACTGCACAATGTATACCAGCTGTCATGAAGTATCACCATTTTGTTCCCCAAGACAGAGACATTTGAGGAGGGACAGAGTAAGACCCATATGAAGTATTTGATCACGTTTACTTTCAGATTCCACTTACACTCTGAAGAACTGCCCCCTCATTCTTCTGAAGCCATCTACCAATTGCCAGCAACCAGTGCTGATAGAACACTGCGTCTGTCAGCCAGTACAAGGGAGTTGCAAACAAGAACACTCGTTAGTTTTGTTAACAACTTTGTAATACTGCATACCTGTAATTGAGTTTCACCAACGAATACACTGAAGTGACTGAACTAAGGCATTACTCTTGAGAGAAATGTCACCTTTAGAAGATTTCAGATGTGCGCATCTGAAAGAACCAGATCATGGAAATATCAGACCTCCAAAGCTCATATCCTAACCCATACTTACTGACACAAAACAGCTGATGGAGGTGAACTCCTCCCTTCAGTCCCCTGCTACGCCATTACTGCTAACAGCTTCCATCTTTAGACTGCCAAGCGATGCAGCAGTCACGAATGCCCTACGTTTTCCTTTGTGTACAAATCCATTTCACATGCTCTCAAAGCCTTGAACATTTGGCCTGTAATTCTTACACTCACAAACCAAGAATTCTAACATTTAGATTTTTCCTCAGCTACATTCCTGGTTCTTGGAACTACTATGCCTTATGTCAAGAAGCACCGATTTCAGCAAGTTCAAGCACAGCACAAAAGCACCAATTTGGAAGAAGTCAGGAACTAATTAGAATGAATCACAACTACACAGCAAATCTAAACTGTAATGTTTTAAGAAGCAGTCCCAAAAACCAAGAACAATGCCTTCTCAATATTTAGCATATCAACCCTGCAGACAGAATGAAGAGGTTTCAACGTTCCCCTAGGAGTATCTGCTGGAATGAGCAGCTGAACAGCAAGGCAGGAAACAATCTCACATCGGACTTTTCCATCCACGTGAACTGGAGAGAAACCACAAAACACTTGGAACGGAATTCAACACAGCACTTAAAGTTAGATATCTACACATACAGATACTCCTATTAACCAATGTATCTCGTGTAGCAAAGTGAAAGCATAGTTTAAAGCAAGAGACCATGCATAATGGGGGCCTGTTAAAGCAGTCTCTTAAGACTGTAATCTTCACATTTCAGGAAACCATTGGTTGCACCTCAAATGTCAACATCTCACGTCCTCTAACTATGACAGCTGTCAGGGCTTATAGTCCTTAAGTTCATTGCACAGACTCAGCAGCTCCATTTTGCCTCCAAAAACAGACACTGGAAAACACTTTTGGAAGTGTTTTTCCCGATTCTTCAGGCCACAACTCATGAACCGTCATCCCTTACCCAGTTCAAACAACAGTGAACATTGCTCTCTAACTTGCTAGGCTTATACTATGTATTTCAGAAGTGACCCACAAGAGGAATGGCTGCATTCATAACTCCTAGAATGGTTTGAGATATTTTATTGATGGGGAAGCCAAGTATTTTCTGGCCAACCCACTGCATTTCCAAAGCAACTTCAAAATCTGCAGGCTGGGCATTGACTTAAAGAAATAACACCAAGTGAGCCAAAAATATGCATTTAGACTCATCATCACCTGAGTGCAATCAACTCAGTTTCTTCATCGTCTTGAAGAGATGAAGATGATGAGGCCTGCACACTAAGAAGGTTCCCGTTCACAGGTGTAAGTTGAAGAGAACCAGGGATGGGGAAAACAATAAACTTGATTTCCAAAGCCCTATCCATGTTGAGGTACATGCCAAAGCATAAACCTCATTTTTCTCCTTTGCAGGTCACCCTTAAATACATTTTTACTGACGTCAACTGGCAATGCAGATCTCTCTCTAAGCCCAAATCGCTACAGAGTTTGGAGACACACATGTAGGAACACACTTGCTAGATCAGCATTACATAACTAAAGTATTACCAAGAGACAAAATTCTTCAGGAAGTTTTACTGCATGTCAAGACTAAAACCTGATAAAACCCTTTTTTTTTTTTTCCCCACCAATAAGACAAATGCTCTTCGTAATCTCTGATGAAACGCTATATAAATATGCCAAATGCCTATGGAAGATCTCCCCGTCTGGAAGGCTGCCAGAGAACACTGTGCAGCACAAAAAAAAAGCCTTCAAGGAGACCTTTCCCAACGCTCATGTCACAAGTTCACCCAGAACTTCAACTGTTAAGTTTACAAAGTTAGCAGCATGTCAGACGACAGACAGCACTTGATCAAACTTAGTTGCACTTTACCTTTCTCTTTGACCAGATCTTTCAGAGACTGCCACTTCACATCAAATGGAATATTTGTAATAAAAGCTCTGTATCTCTTGGCAGGATTAGCGTATGGCTCAAAGCGGTTTCCTCCTCTTTTCACACTCTTCTCTTTCCTTTTCTCATTCTGACTCGGTCGTTCACCTTCACTGCAAACAATGAAAGATAAGGAGATGCATTAAGCACGCGGACATTCTGCCCCTGTCACACCACTCCACAGAACAACCACCAAAACTTTCAAGATTTCATCTACTTGTGTCACCCGCAGCACGGTCACAAGAGCAGAGATTGGTGCTCACACAGTCAGTGCTGCACGCTGCATTCTAACCAAGTCATCCCAGCAGTAGACAACTTCTATCACCACCACACGCTGCCTTCTCCCACAGTTATTTACGCAGCATAACTAAAGCTGCTGACGACTTCAGATGATGAATCTCTCCAATGCCAAGCAGGCAGAACTGCACATCCTTGTGATGCTCCAGACCAGATATCCACTACTTTTTCCTTAACCTATAATTTTTCAACATCCTTTAGACAAATAATGCATTCATCCACCATATTTATATTCTTGCACTGTAAGAATTTCAGCCAAGGGATGCTGCATCGAAGCTCTCCTTCAGTGACAACACTTCTTACTCTCCCCCAAATATAGTTTTTGGACAACGCAAATCCAAAGCTGCCAAGCCTTTCAACAAACACCTGGAACAGTCTCCATAACTATCTCAGAACACTAGCTCTAACAGGTCAAAAGTGAGCATGAAGAAACTATTTCTAAACCAACCTAGCTGCCCATCAGGTCTTAACAGGACTTAAGTGCCACTAATCACGGAATGGTTTGAGCTGGAAGAGACCTCAGAGATCACCTCGTCCCAACTCCCTCCCACCAGACCAGGTTGCTCAGAGCCCCATCCAGGCTGGCCCTGAATGCCCCTAAGAGGAGAACAGCACTACTGAAAAACAGCACTCAGTATGTAAACTGTAAGTGTCCAAAAATAAAATAATGAAATACTTCAGCCTCAGCCTGACACAATTTTTTAACTGAGTCAATTAACTTCCCTGCTCACTGCGTGCTGTTCAGAAGATGCAAAAACACAGCTTTAGAAGGAATCCAAGAGAACACAAGTCTTAGAACATCACCTTATTTAATTTGTGTATACAATGAGCTTTTACAGAGCCTATGCAGTCCAAGCCATGTCAGAAACTTGTACTTGTGTAAGAAATTTGATTTCTGATGTGAACATACTTCAGCATTAACACTTTTCACTCCTCTAGAACCATTTCAAATCACCAAGCAGATACAACAGCCTGCAGGGTGGGACGTAAGCAGTTGTCTATGAAGTGTTCTATTGGAACAAGTTCCTCATTTTCACTGTGTGACAACCTGTACTTCTCCAGTCACAAGCACATGTTAAAATCAAACACACAGAAGTGTTGTACTTAACAGGCACAGACATAACAGCAACAGGACTTGTCCTTAAGTATGGCTGTTGTGCTCCACTTGCACAGCAAAGGAGACATAGGTTCTGCACGACAAGTAATATGCTGGAAGGAAGGTTTATAACGAAACACTTTCATTAGTTATCTACAGTATTTAATCGGAAAAAGAAGTTTTAGACTTTCCCACTTGGAGCTTTTGAAAAGCTCCTTAAATGATGAAATGATGAATAACTCCAGAACAGGTCAGGAGAATCCTCAGAACTCCTTAACTTCTGTTTGACTGAAGAAATAACACAGAGTTGAGCACACCTGCTAGAAGCTACACCCAATGCACAGCTGTTCCTCAACCTTGGAACTGTGAGACACGGGTAGAACTGCTGTGAAACCTGCTTCAAGCTCATAGTGTCATGCAAAAACATTTTCCAGCTTTGCATTTAAAGCTCTCAGACTATATTATAAACATATCAAGCTGTCACTTATCTCTATAAATAATTCAGGCAAGCAGCACTACCTGCCATTAAAGGCAAATATAAAGCTAGGAATTATTCCAGCAAACATTCAATGTAACAAAATCCAGCCAGGTGAAAAGAAACTGTTTCAGCTACAAAGTTTTTCATTTGCAGAACTTCAGATAAACCACCACAGCTATCCCCAACACCTAAAAAGCAATTACTGTAAAAGCATGACAGCAAGGTGCAGGGCCACAGAGGTCACTGCAGTTGCCAAACACAAACACAACTGATTATTCAGGACTTCCTGACAGCAGGAAGAAGCAAATTCCCCACATCACCTAAAAATACATCATGTCTGTGTGTGTCATTAAGAGAAAGAGGCAACTGAAGTGAAACTTCCACAGCAGCTTCACCCATCCCAACAGGGAACTACTCGGAATAACTGTGATCTGTTTACAAAGATAACAGAAGGTATACAGAAAAATAACATCCCCAGGGCACAGGCAAGATCCACAGAAAGTAACACATTTAAGCAGCTTTCAGAATACACTTTATTTACTTTGATTTTCCTTGCGTTACAGCACCAAGTACCTCAGAACTACCAAAGTGTTACCAAAGAGAAATGACTGTAACTGCACCACCCAGGGCTGCAGGCTGTGCGGTGTAAAATGACCCCAGATAGGAGCACCCTGAGGGATCGAATGCCCAGCGCTCAGGGATAAGGAGCTGAAGGGCCTCCCGCAGCCCCAGCTGACTGCCTTACTGCAGCTGCAGGCTGTTGTGGTTTCAAGACACCTCTCACACTGCGGATCCACACAGCACAGCGTGGCACCTAACAGCGCTCAGCAGCTGGAAACGTGAGCTGTGCAGAACCTCAGGAAATCCACTTACAGCTGACCTCCCCACCAGGATCGCTCACAAAACATCAGCAGTGTTCTAATCTACGTAGCATTTAAGGCCTGGGGACAAAAACTAACAGGCGAAGAAAAAAAAAAAAAAGAAAAAAAAAAGAAAGAAATAAAAGCCACAACAGCCTGCAGTTCATATTCCTCAAATTCACAATCAGGAAAACAAACCTCCGCTCTCTGTGAAACCTCTCGGCGTTCTGTCAGCGTCCCCACACGAAAGCGCTGCGCAGCTGCAGCTTTTCCTGCCTACCACCACCACGCTCACAGACCTCTCACCGTAACCGCCAGATTCTTATCGTTTTTCCCTTTCTGACACCTTCCCTACATCTAATCATCTCCCCCCGCCCATGGCACCGCTACAGGCAGCTCCAGGCCCGAGGCGCGGGAAGGCCGCGTGGGGCGCGTTGGGCCCAGCCGGGCCGGCGGCCCTCAGCAGCACCCTTACCTCTTGGCGGGCGCGTCCCCGGCGCCGCCCGCCCCGTTGGGAGGCGGCGGGGCCGCCGCCGCCGGCGGTTCCTCCATTTTACCCCCGGCGCTTTCGGTGGCCGCCGCTACAGCCGCCGCTGCCGCCATTTTCCCAACGCTGCGCCTTTGTGTGAGGAGAGCCCGCCCCGCCACCGGGCGCGAGGAACGCCGGGAGGTGAGGAGGGGGGGAGGAGCACGCGAGGGCGCTCTGCGTCAACTGCGTCATCTTTTACGTCATTTTCCTGCGCCATTCTCCTGCTCGCGGCTG
The DNA here is from genome assembly GCF_023343835.1 of Lagopus muta. NCBI lineage: Eukaryota > Metazoa > Chordata > Aves > Galliformes > Phasianidae > Lagopus > Lagopus muta. The sequence goes on along the minus strand of NC_064458.1, from coordinate 4,261,876 downwards.
TGCCACACTTCTCGCGAGAGGTCCGTTGCATGGAGGGGGCGCGGCGTAGCCCGAGCGGGGCACGGCGTAGTGCAGCGTAGCACAGCGTGGCATAGCACGGCACAGCATAACAGCATGGTACAGCATAGCAGTGCACAGCATGGCACGGCACAGCATAGCACGGCACAGCACAGCATGGCATAGCATTGCACAGCATACCATGGTATGGCATAGCATGGCACAGCATAGCACAGCACGGTATGGCATAGCACGGCACAGCATAGCACATCATGGCACAGCCTGGCCTGGTACAGCATAGCACAGGGTGGTACAGCATAGCACAGCACAATATGGCATAGCATGGCACAGCACAGCATAGCACGGCCTGGTATGGCATAGCACATGGCACGGCATAGCACGGTACAGCATGGCACAGCACAGCATAGCACAACATGGCATAGCACAGCCTGGCATATATAGCATAGCCTGGCATAGCAGAGCACAGCATGGTTTAGCATAGCAGAGCATGGCATAGCACAGTGCAGCATAACACTGTGGCATTGCACAACCTGGCACAGTGTAGTGCAGCCTGGCATAGCATAACACAGCATGGCATGGCACAGCACCACTGGGCTGGGAGTGGCTCTCCACCACTCAGGTTCAGCCTGGATTCTGTTCTGCCCAGCACTGTGCTCCAGGAGGGCTGCGAGGGTTACATCCTGTAGTGTTGCTGTGCACATCAGACCTCCAATGAAGCTCTATCAGCACTACAAGCCACAGCCAGCTCGGGGGTCTCTCTGTGTATGCAGACACCTGAGGGAAGGTGCAAAGCAGACAAAGCCAGGATCTGCAGTGGTGCTCAGGACAGGGTGAGAGGCAGTGAGAGCAGAGGGAAATGTCTGAACATTGAGAACCACGGATTGACACCCATTCTTTTAGCACATTGATAGGCTTACAGTTCACAAGAGCAGTAATGTAATGGGTGATCAAAGTCACCTGACATTTCAGAGGCACTGATCTGCACGTTACACATATGCTCACAATAAAATATGCAATGATTAAATACTATGCAACGATTAGATGCTGATCTGTTAGCCTTATGTAGCAGTCACATAGTATTCTGATATGGAATGTGGGTTGGCCATTATATGGATCTCCTCTGGACACTTTCAGACAGTTTGATGCCCTGCTTACTTTCTGGGGCCCAGACCTGCACTCAAGGCTCGAAGTGAAGCTACACTGTGCAGAGCAGGACAGCCCCTTCCTTCACCTGGCAGCAGTGCTGGGAACCATGCACTACAGGGCATCTGTCAAGCAGAAGCCCCAGTTCTCTGTGCAGGCTGATCTCTGGCCTCTCATCCTCTATCTGTAGCCACAGGCAATCCCCAGCAGCATGAAGTCCAGGAGAGCAAGGGCCAAATCCTGCCCCTGGGTGTGCAGCCCCTTGCCATGGCTACAGGAGGGAGATCAGAGGCCAGACAGCAGCCTGCAGAACAAAACCTGAGGGTTCTGGTTAAGAGTGAGTAGGGTCTGAGGCAGCAGTATGCCCTGGAGCCCAAAAGCCTCACAGCCTTGAGGTGCTGGAGTTCAGGGAATGTTGGCACACCATTCGCAGCCAAAAGTTTTGGGTTTTGGTGGTGCTGTGGAGCCAGAGCTGGACTCAGGGATCCTGTGGGTCCCTTCCCACTCAGGCGGTGCTGTGATCCTGTGATTCTGAGTGCTGGACTTGCAGCACCCATTTTCGTGTCCCCTTTGGAAAATGTAAGATTTTGATGCACGGCCTTTCCCCTCCCTTCTTCTGCACGGTGATGCCCAAAGCAGCAGTGTGGATCTCTTCACTCTGACACGGCTGTCCTCACTCCTGGGCAGCTGTGATCTGGGGCTGCTTCAACCTGTTTGTATAATGAATATCAGGGTCACAGTTAAGATTTAATTGGGACAGAAATGAAACTGTTTGCAAAGGTGAGCTAAAGCTAAAAGCACACTGCAGAAATGCATGCTGCAGGCAGGTGGCTGAAGGAGCAGTTTCAGCCTGTGGCTCAGCCAGCATAACTTAATTCCATTTTCTGTACAGTCAGTGATATCTGAGGGGAGTTTTTGGTCTTTCTTCAACATAAGTTTTCTATATTTTGTAGCCTTGAGGCAAATAGAAGGGGATCCAAGTGGTTTGACTTGAATTAGACAATATCACAGCAGGTGTTAAACATGTTGATCTTGAAAAACACTCAGAACAGTGGATGATGTTGGACAATGTCACCTCTTAACTGCCTAATGCTGTTTGATAGGAATCTATTTGGAATGGCCTCTGGAAGCCAAAGCCCACTGCCACTAATGACTATGGACAGCAAGTGTGAAACTCTAAACCTTAACACAGGGACACCTCCTTCAAGAGCAGAGGTGCCCCATACGTACTGGTAACATTGAAACTGTGTATAGTGGTATAAAAGCTTTGGAAAGATACAGGAGAAAACTTTTTCGTACAGGAAATGCTGCTGTGTGCCATGTGACTGGTTTTGTAATGTATGGATCTCAGTCCCTTCTCTTGTCAGCACTGTTGCCTCAAAGGGGGGGAACTCCAAAGGCTGTAATGAAGAGAGTTCCCACCCCAGTCGTGGTTGTAGGGGCTAGAAAATCCAAGCAGTTGTGTCTCAGCTGTCAGATAATGAATCCCATCTTGGAAAGTACCAATTTCAGGAGAAGAGAGGGGACAAGGAAATTGATATTCTAGAAGACAACACCGATCAAGTGCTCATGATTTTATGTAGGATGATTGGCACAGTGGGAGATATTTGCAGTCAGCTTGTGGTAAGAAGGGAATGGAACACCCCTGTTCTCAGAGGGAGAAGAATCAGAGAAGATCTGCTGAACTTCATGGCACAACGCTTTAATTTAGGCTTCTAATTCTGGGGCCGCTGCCTAGATGTGTTGGGAGTTTAAAGCAGTAGGCAGTGAAGTCATGATGCAATTCTGATTCATTCCTTTAGACGTTTTGTATCTTATATCCTGTGTAGTTTTAGACTTTTGATTCTGTAATGCCTTAGGAGAGTTAAATAGGTATGGCACAGATTTCTGTCTTATAGATCTATTAAACTATGAAACCACATTACTAACAGATTTGCTGTTACAATACCAGGAACTTAGTCTGCGCAGGCCATGCAGACGCTTCCCTGTCTGTGCCTGGCAAGGCCCAATGCTAACTGATGGACACGGACCAAGGAAATGCCCAATTCTAGGAGGTGATGCACATTTATAAAGTTAAGAGGCAAATGACAGTCTAGTAGGATGAGGGTTTTCAGCAGCTCACCAAGTTCACCTGAAATATGACTGGGGAAGCTTTGATTTTAGCCTTTGGTCTTAGGTTTCAATCAAAATATATTGGATAACTTCAGAGGGAAAAGTGGTTCCAGCACAGGTGATTGATTCCAGGGCAGTGACATACTCAGAGCAGAGCATCTCTTCCTGCATCATCATTTCATGCGGATCATTAAATCCATGTTTGTTGAAGATAGCTTCTCTCTGGATGTTGGGGTAATTTAGAGTTCAGAGTACAATTTCTGTATACGGTCATGTTTCTGTAATCCACATGTGCAATCTTGCCACTCCTCTGCAGGCGATGAGCTCAGGAGGAACGGTTATGTATCATTTTGTACTACTGAATGTAACAGTTCTTTGTAAATTACTTTTGAACGGTTTGGCTCTCTGGGCTCTTTTCTACTTCTTGGACTCTTAGGAGGTGACCAGGCTGGTTGGTGACACGTCTGGGTGCTGTTGCCAGGGCTGTTGAACACTCAGCGTGCATGGAGGTGATGCTGCAGAGCATTCAGCCGTATCAGGCCGGCCAGAAAAGAGCAGCAGCTGCCTCCTTTGTGTCCTGCTTGGTGAAGCTTCATTTGGCCCTGAAGCAGTTTGGGGCACCCCTGTGTTAAATGTAGAGGCAGTCCAGGTGACGTGACACTGACAGAGCAATGGGAGTCCACAGTCTGGTGGGTGATTTGGAGCTGTGGGGACGTGGGAAGGGAAATGCATCTGGAGTCTTCTTTGTCGTGAGGTTTCAGAAGGGTGGCAAGGATTGATGCTGTAAAATCACAACACATCTGAGGAGCAGAATGCTCTGCCCAGGCTCATCGTAAGGCTGATCTGATCACTGTGAAAGGATGCATCAAGGATTTGGGAGGGCTCTTGGGGGCTGAATTAGGACACTTCAACTGAGTAACTGAGCATGGCAGTGGTGAATCAGAATTTTTCTTGCCATCAAATTGCTATGGCTCAGCGAAGCTCTGTGTGCTGTTTTCTCCCCACAATGGCTCCACATTCGCTCTATGTCTGCTCTGGTGTCAGGAAGTTTGTGAGTGCTGCATTAGTATTTCTGAATTCATTGCATCAACTCCCTTTATTACCACCCATGGACGCAGTTCCTCTTGGAGCATCACAGACCTCAAAACTGAGAAGCTGCTGTAAAAACCTGCAGCAAAACTCCGTGTCACGTCTGCTAAAATAACCCAGCAGAGCGAATGGAGCTCCAGCTGCAACAGCAGAATCTCTTTGCAATTGATCCTTATCAGCCCTGTGTGCAAGAAAGGAGTGCACCGCACCATGTGTGCGCCAAGCAGTGTCATCAAGCTGCAGGGGAGATGGAATGTCCAGCTCCAGGTGAGCTGTGAGAAAGAGAACCTCTCCTGGTGTCTTTAGGCAGCTGTGCAGTGCTGAGCTGGAGACTGGAACAGCTGGGCCCCAGGGCTGGCAGCTGGCACCGAGCTGCTGGCTCCAGTGGGCACTGCTTGGGGTCGTGTTTTTAAAGCACGCACTGGAAACATGGGAGAAGTGCATCCACTGTGTTTCTTGATTCAGACACGTATGCCCAAGGGAGCCTTTACTGGATGACTGCGCTTCAAACAACATTGCTTTTCTCATCTGCACGTGTGCAACAGACAGTGCCTGCAGGCAGGGGCGTCCCTAAGAAACAGCAGAAAGCTGAAGTCATGTCTAAACAAGGAAAGGACTCGTAAGCTTGGCAGATCGATCTGGACATACCAGGAAATACACTGAGAAACAAAGGGCAGCAGTAATCTGCTCTGAAAAACACTGGGAAAACTATAGGAGACTTAAAATAAAAGGGCTGAGAAGGGATCAGGCTGGAGCTGCCTGTTGCTGCCTGCATAAGGCTTCCCTACTTGGAAGCAGGCGGTGTCCACATCAGCTGTCTTCTTGCTGAGGCTGCATCCCACCAAATGATGGGCATGAAGGGGTTCTATAGGAAACAGCAATGGAATAACAGCAAACCTTCAGCCTGGGTGGTATTCACCCAAGAGCCAAGAGGGAGCTGACACCATAAAGAGTTCAGCTACCAACTGAGCAGGGTCGCTGTTGTTTCAAACCATGGTGGTGTCAGAAACTGATGGAAGTCCCAGGTGGAAATGTGAGGAGCTGCTGACATCTGGCCCGAGCAGATTGGCACAACGTACCATGAGTTACTGGAAACGTGTGTGAACATTACGTTGTGGGAAAGAGCTCCCTTGTGTTGTGTGTGAGGAAATCGTGTCTTTCTCTGCCAGAGTTCTCCCAAAGAGTCAACAAGTTTATGCAGAGGAGAGAACCTGCTGGTATTGCTTTGCAAAGGTGTTCAGAAAGACTCCTAGGCAGAGGTCCGAAGAAACACCTGAGGTTCTGTGAGAAACCAATAGATTTTTCACAGCTATGACTTGTTAGAGATGCCCAATGAATGGGTGGTGGTCTAACAGGCAATGGCTTTGCAGCTTGGGAAGAGAAAGGCTGGTAGAAAATGGGAGCAAGAGATGTCCCTTCTGACACTGTCACCAGGAAGGGACTCGTAATCCGTGTGATGGAGTACAACTGAAGATATCCACCTCCTTAACACCCACAGAATTATTTTCTTGTACCAAGACATCTCACCCCACCTCCAAGCTCACAGGCAGGTCAGGACAAGTGGTGTTGGAAGTCATACTCGTGGGATCGAGTGCACGGCACGGAGTGTGAGCAACGAGCTGCTGGGCTGGGTGTCCCGGAGCGCCGGCAGTCCTGATTCAAGAGCGAGTTTTACATCTCCCTGCTGAGTCCCAGAGCCTCTGCTGTCTTTGTCCACCACCTCAACCAGGATGGGACTGTTGGAGGAGCTCTGGCACCACCAGCACTGGCTGCCACCCGGAGCCACCTGGGAAGACATGAAGGAGTCTGCGGACACACACTACCCAAAGCCTCAGGACCTTTGGCTCTGCATCCCCGGTGCTCTGCTCCTGATCATTGTCCGATGCGGATTTGAAAGGTGGGTGCCACAAATCCAGCTTCTTCTGTGCTTGTTGTCAACAGTGTCTGTGCAGGGTTGCTCTGGACTTACCTTTACCCATCTCCTAACCACGATAAAGCTGGCAGGGGTTTGCTCCCAGAAATACTGAATCTCTCTGCATTTTGTGGCATTAAGCATTTGTGTGGCAGCAATGACAAGTCCATCACTCAGCTGCACCTCAGCCATGTGTGGAGAGTCCCTCTGGAGAGAGGGGACCGGGCTCTGCAGAGAGACCAGCTGGGAGCGTGCAACACAGAACAAGGCATTTGCTGGGTACAGCAGGGCTGGAAGCCACTGCAGAGCCAGGGGTCAGCCTGGTCTTAGAGGATACTCCCAAGGATGCTATGCAAGTCCCCACTCTCAGCACAGAGGAAGAGGGAGAGGACAGCTGTGGCTCCCACAGCCTGCTGTGGGACTGTCCTGTTCAAACCACTCCTTCCTCCTCCACAGCTCTGCCCTCCCCTGTCCTTCTGGCACCAGAGCTCCCCAGTTCATGCAGGGTTGAGGTACAGCAGTGCCTCAGCGATGGGCGTTCCACCTTGATGGAGGGAAATGGTCCTTCCAAGCAGAGCCTGTGAGCTGACAGCCATCTCCGGGCTTTTGGGTGGGAACGATGCAGATCCATGTGGCTGAGTTTAGGATATGGATTCAGACTGGGCTTTGGGCACCTGTTCCAAAATGAGGGACTGACACTGAGGGGAAATCAAGGAATTATCAGTGAGAGTGGGGCAGATTGTTGGGCAGACAGGCAGCCGTCCAGCCAGGCAGAGCAGGGCCTCAGTACCTGTGGAGTGGGAAGGCTGTGCTCAGCAAACCTGCCCTCAGCTGGAACGTGAGCCTTCTCTGATGGCCCTTCGATCCAGCCTATCCAGATCCCTCTGCAGAGCCACCCTGCCCTCGGGCAGATCAACACTCCCACCTGACTTGATGTCACCCACACACCTCCTGAGGGTGCACTCAACTTCCTCATCAAGATGGCTGATAAAAATATCAGAAGAAAGTGGCCTCGATACCAATATTCCTTATTGTTGTCGCCACTTTGATGGCAGAGGGCATCACATCCTCTCCGCTCTGAATTCTCTTTCCTCTTGTAGAACCATAGCTCTGCCCCTGGGCAGGAGGCTGGGAGTGAGAGACAAGCAGAGGCCCAAAGTTCAGCCCAATGCCACGCTGGAAGGCTTCTACAGGCTGCTGGGCAGGACCCCAAAGGAGGTGAGTGCCCCTGTGCTGAGAGCCCAGGCAACCAACACCTCCTTGCTCCATTGCCAACCACCATTCTGGTGAAGAAGCAGATATTTCACCACCAATGCATTCAGCAGCCACAGCCCCAGCACCACCCGTCTGGTGTGTGTCAGATCGAGCAGATAGCTGGGAGCAGTCTGCTTTCCCAGCAAAGCAGCCATCCCCCATGGTGGGCAGATCTGTGGATAAGGCTTCTTATCTTTAGCAGAGTCCTTCGGATCATTGCTCACAGTGAAGCACTCCTGAATCTATAAAATAATGATTGACTTAAATTTGTATGAAGCTTTGTCAAATTAATTTTGACTGTTTGTTGCTCAAGCAATTGGATGTTCCCCCTAATGTTACTGAGTGAGCTAGTATGTTTCTTTCACATCACAGACAAAGCTTATTTTCTCTTCCTTTGCAACCCACAGCTGATAATCATCTGTCAAACACACTTCAGAGGTGAAAAAATTGTAGTTAGGCTTTCAGAGCAGGCACTGAGTCCCACAGCTGGAAAAATTGGACAGAGAGAGCCGGTGCTAAGCTCCAAACCTGGGTTTACATATTTCTGCATGGAGTTTTAGGATGGCCAAAGTGATGCGGGAGGTCAGCAGTGCAAGCACAGCAGATGCAGTTCTTTCCCAAAGAGAGGCGGTCTCTGGGGAAGCACCGACCCCGAGGGGCAGAAGCAGCCCCTGACCCCACATGGAGACAGAAAGAGTCAGGGAGGCGAGGCGCTGCTTTCCCCATCTGTTCTGCAGGAGGACCTGATTTCAGTGGCCAAGCAAAGCGGCCTGCCAGTCAGAACAGTGCAGAGCTGGTTCCGGCAGCGGCGGGCCCAGGACCGTCCCAGGCTTACGAAGAGGTTCTGTGAGGCGAGGTAGGTGGGCCAGCGTGGGGATGGGAGCCTCCAACAGCGAGCTGCATGGCAGCACACGTTGTACTTTCCACTCTTATAAGAAGTTGTGAAGTCTCCTTCTATGGAGATAATCAAGACCAATTGGAGGCTGACCTGTGCAAGCTGTTTAGGGAACTGCTTTAGCAGGGGGTTGGACTCGATGATCTCTTGAGGTCTTTTCCACCCCTGCAATTCTGTGATTCTGCAATCATAGAATCACCAAGGTTGGAAAAGACCTCCACGATCATCCAGTCCACCTGTCCACCTACCAGCAATATTTCCCACTGCACCATGTCCTTCAGTACAGCATCTACACGACCCAGGTCCAGTTCTGGGCTCCCCAGTACAAAACAGACAGGGATCTCTTGGAAAGAGTCCAGCGGAGGGCCACAAAGATGGTGAAGGGCCTGGAGCATCTCTGCTATGAGGAAAGGCTGAGTGATCTGGGTCTGTTCAGCCTTGAGAAAAGAAGGCTGAGAGGGGACCTGATCCAGGTCCATAAGTATCTAAGGTGTGAGGGGCAGAATGGCGAGGCCGGACTCTTTTCAGTGGTGAGTGGAGACAGGACAAGGGGAAATGGCCAGAAACTGCAGCATAGGAAGTTCTGCACAAATGTGCGAAGGAACGGCTGTACAGTGAGGTGAGGAGCACTGGAACAGGCTGCCCAGGGAGGTGGTGGAGTCTCCTTCTCTGGAGATGTTCAAGACCTGCCTGGATGCCGACCTGTGCGACCTGGTGTAGGGAACTTCTTTGGCAGGGGGTTGGACTTGATGAGCTCTGGAGGTTCCTTCCAACCCCTACAATTCTGTGATTCTGTGATTCTGTGACCCTTGAACACCTCCAGGGATGGTGACCCCCCACTCCTTGGGCAGCCCATTCCAGCGCCTGACCACTATTTTGGAGAAGGAATCTTTCCCAACATCCAATCTGAATCTTCCCTGGTATAATTTCGGGCCATTCCCTCTCACCCTTTATTAGTCTAAGGCATATTGCAATAATATATGGAATCAGAAAGGACAGAGGAGTGTCCAGATGAAAAGTGGGATCTCAGCTTGAGGCTTTAAACTGTATGTACAAAGAGGCTCCAATCAGGCACAAGATCCTCTGTTCCTCGTTCTCTGAAAACAACGTTTCTCAGTGCTTGAATCCTGTTCCCACATCACAAAAGGAGGCAGGTAGAGGCACCTCGGGAGTGATGCTGATTCCCACTTAGTGCTGGCAGCATACGTCTGGGATTTGGGCACAGTGGAACCCAGGTGAGCTTTGGGCCCCACTGCCTTACCAGCATATTGCTGCACATGCAAACAGAGCTGAGCTGCTGCAAATCTGTGTCCAAACAGAACCGCTGTGGGCTTCTCGGCTGGTGGGAGAGCACCTGGGAGGGTGGGATCCCACATCCATCTGCCCACACCTATTCCTTCTCCAGCTGCTTCTGCTCTCCAGCCCTTGTGCCTAACTACACCCATTTTGCTGCTTTCCAGTCGGGTGCTGGATGTGATGGCAAAGCCTGGGGAGGCGCCCAAGCTCCAGAGGGAGTTATAATTCCCCCTTTGTTTCTTTCTGTTTTAGCTGGAGATTCACATTCTATTTCACATCATTCTTCTCTGGGGTGGCTCTCATATACGATGTAAGTATGTCAGCTGGGAAACACTGTGTGGTGATACCTTCCAGGTGTTCCTCATTCATGGAAAATAAGTTTGATGCTTCTGGGCTGCTCCAAGGAACCCATAGATGATGTGTGGCCATGACTATGGGTTTAGACCACAGTTTCAGAGTCAAAGAAGGACAAATTCAGGGACATAGCACAGAACCATTCCCAAACCACATCCAGCAGAACAGCCCCCTTCTCCAGATATGGGCCTGGCTACGTGGCTGTGGTGTCACCACACTTTTCTTCATCCTGGCTGCACCCACTGCCCGCTGGGTATCATCACTTTTGGTGAAACATTCACCATTGACAACTGCCATTCACTTTTGCAAAGGTCAGGGCAGATTGGCTGTACCACAAGCACTCTGACACCATCTGCTTACTGAAGTGCTTTTTCATGCTTTTGATGTACATTCTTAGGGATATGGACTCTTACTGCTGCCTTCTCTTTGTGCAGAAGCCATGGGTTTGGGATCACACCGTGTGCTGGCTGAGATATCCACAACAGGTGAGCTGCGAGTCTGTGGGATAACTCGGGTTGGAAGGAGGTTTCTTGTCAGCTGTGAGCAGGAGCAGGTTGTCAGAGCAGGTCTTTCTCCAGTCTGGTTTTGAAGACCTTAAGGGATGGAAACAGCACAGTGTCCCCAGGCAACCTGTCCTGTTGTTTGAAAATGGTCATGAGGACCAAGTTTCCCCTTAGGTCCACCTCTTGTTTCTAACCACGCACGCTGCCTCTCACCCTCGCACCATGAACCACAGTGAAAACCTGGCTGTCTTCTTGACCAGCTCTCTGCAGGCGGTGCGTATGGAGGAGCAGCAGGAGGCTGTCCTGCCTCTGCCCTGAGCAGCCACTTCTTCTCTATGAGTTTCTCTGTAATACAAGCCTGGCAGGAAGCAGCTCCACGTGTGGGGCCACAAAAGGGACTAGGCAGTCAGGACAACCCTTGAATTCTTAAAGAGGAATGGGGACTGAAATTTCAGTGGGTGAACCTGTCTCCTCTCAGTTCCTCTGTGATGATCAGGGACTTGTCCTGCCCTCAGCCAGCACAGCAGCAAACAGTTCAGCCACAGGGGACGGGGAAATGTAGATATGACAGCCCTGCCCCAAATGCAGTCTGAATGAATGCGCTTACCTGGGAAGAGCCTTGTCCTTTCCTGTCCCCCAAAGCTAAGCAAGGGTTGTCATGCTGCCTTTTGCTTGTGTCACAGCCTCTCCTACCCACGCTGGGCTGGTTCTACCTGCTGGAGCTCTCCTTCTACTGCTCACTGGTCATCACCCTGCCCTTCGATGTGAAGAGGAAGGTAAGTGGCAGCAGCACAACTACAAACCACTGCATTGGCACCACTCAGCCCCCTGGGAATGCCCAGAAAATCCCCAGCCCTGGAGGCAGCATCTGAGTGAGGGCACACTCAGTTCTGCAGCCCTCCTCCCTCCCCTGAGCCTCACTCTACAGCAGCTTTGCCTTTCTGCCCGCAAGGCCAGGGGAGTGCTGTGGCTGACACAAAGACTGTGTGCCCAGCCAAGTGGCAACCACTGGGTGGGCACAGTGCTGTGGCCCTTCCCTTCTGGCTCCCAGAACCAGAAGGCTCCATCCTTCTGATGGGACAGACCCGGGTCCTGTTGATGCACGTATTGCTTGCATGGTGTATCCTGAGCAGTGGGACGTGCTGGCCTTCTGAGACCCACAGACCCAACAGCCACCTTTGCCCTCTCCCCACATGCTTTGGTCTGCAGTGTAGGCTGCACAGTTTGCAATTAATTTGACAATTACATTTTCTTGCTCTGTGCCAGAAATGGACTCTACCCAGCTTTAGCAAGCAGGTCAATGACTTGCAGTGACTTAAAATTGCCAACCATCCCACAGTGTTTGCAGACAGGCTGCTGGCTGGAAAGCTGCAGTGCCTCCCAGAAGTAGCAGGAAGCTGCCATATGGGCCAGAGCTGGAGCTGGGCTTCTCATGACCTCCACAGAGCACTGAGGGTTCCTGCTTTTTTACCCCATGCGGGACAGGACTCTGAGCACTTTGACCGAGCTGTAGGTGGCCCTGTTTACTACAAGAGGTTTAGGCTAGATGACCTCAATGATCCCTCCCAACTCAATTCTATGACTACCTTTGCACATATAGGCTTGTCCTTGCTGCAGGGTTCTCTGTTTCCACACGGGAAGGCATGTTCCCCACCTGCAGCAGCTCCATCCGCCTCCATTGGTTCCTCTCCATGGGCAGTGCTGGGGAGTCCAGGGACTGCCTCCACTGTGGTTACTGGGCAGGTCCTGCCCCGGGCCAAAGGCAGCTACTGTTATCACACACAGCTCTTCAGTACATGGAAGGGTGAGCCCATGTACAGCATAGGAAGAAAGTAAGGAGCATTAAGGGGTGATGCTTTGTGGAGGTGTTTTCCACATCCAACAAGGCAGCACCATCCACAAACAGCCGCTGCCAGGTCAAGACACTCTGTCTTCTCCTTACAGGACTTCAAGGAACAGATCATCCACCACATTGCCACCATCACTCTGATCTTTGTATCCTACTGTGCCAACCTGATACGGCTTGGGGTGATGATCATGCTGGTCCATGATGCCTCTGATTACCTTCTAGAGGTGAGTTCCCCTCGCTCAGAAATGCAGTTCCGTGCTCACATCTGTCAGTAGTGCATTGCTACACGTGACCTGTGCGGTGGGAGGACCAGGAAGCATCAGATTTAGTTCTCCTGGGGGAAAGTGAGTGAGTGCAAACTGAGACATCAACCAACTAATCTGATAACCTGATAACTCATGGAAATCCCTGCAGACCTGCAGGAGAGGGATGGGAGAAGGAGCACGCTGGCACATGGGATATATGGCTCTTTGTCTCTCTACAGCTGGCCAAGGTTCTCCATTACATGAAATGGAAGCGGGTCTGTGAAGCTGTCTTTATAGTTTTTGCTGTGGTGTTCATCAGCTCCCGCCTTGTCATTTTCCCACTAATGTGAGTTATGTTTTAACGAACAGAACATTCCAGGTAAGCTCGAAGATGAATCCAGCTAGAACTGAGGAGGAAAGCTGAGGGTTGTTGGCTATAAATTAACATTGAGTCGCAAACTGCCCTTCATCCCCAGGCTGTGGCTGTGTCCCACGCTGGGATGTCAGACACCCAGCTCCAGCTCCAACACAGGGAGAAGCACTGCCTGCTGCTCCTGGAGGGCATTGCAGGTTTCCAACCAGCAGCCTGTCTGAACGCTGTGGGATGGTTGGCAATTTTAAGAATCACTGCATGTCTTTTGGGACCTGGGCTGTGCTTGCTAGAGCTGGTAGAGTCCCTTCCTTGGGCAGAGCAAGAAGGCACCAAAGTGAAGCATGATTTCCCAGTCTTAGCACAGCTCAACTCTGCCCAGGGGACCCAGGAGACAAACATCTGTCCAGAAAGATTCTTGACCCTTGTAAGCCTGCTGGAGTCTTGTCTCCTCATTTGTTTCTCTCTCTCTCCCACAGCACATACTATTACTATGTGACAAAATTTGAGATGTTCTTCCTAAGCTGCCTGATAAACGCCTTCCTGATAATCCTGCAGTTGTTGCACATTTTCTGGTCCTTTCTAATCCTCCGGATGACCTTTGGTGTCATCCTGTATGGCGCGGTAAGAAAAACCTTTTTCTCCTCCATGACCACGAGATCCAGCATGGTTCTGCACACCTGAAAAGAAAGGGTGGGAGAAAAGGGACTGCCCAGCCAAACAGCCCAAGAGCTTCAGAACTGAAGTCACGTGCTGAGGGTTGTATGGGCACCTTTGATGGTGAAGATGAGAGAAGTTCCCTTCTTGGGTATTTTGTTTGCTGGTGTTATGCCTTCAGCTTACGCTGAGCTGCACCCTCTTTAAAAAGAGAAAAAATAGTTTCTCTGAAGGATGAAACACAGCACACTCTCATCTAGTTTGCATATGATGGCAAAATGAGGCGGAGTCAGTGTGTTCAAGGGCACTGCTGCTACCTGCGACGGCTCAAGGAAGGTGGAGTATTTGGCTGTTGGGAACCCCAAGGAGGTCAACAGAGAAAAATCAGAAATCCTCCACCTGGTGAGGAAGAATCCTCTGCCAGAACACAATAGGGCTATGGGGCAGAAAAAGACCTCTGTGTTTTGGAGATGGACACAAACCAAGTGTGGGCTCTGGTGGCAAAGAAAGCCAAGACAATCCTGGGCTACATGACAAGGAGCATAGCCAGCAAATAGCGTGGCACCTCATCTGCTGTGTCCAGATTTGGGTCATCCGGTGCAATACAGGAAAGTAACAACAATACACAGACATCCTGCAAACTGCCACCAAGACAGTGAGGGGCTGAAGTACATGATCTGTGAGGAGGAGCTGAGGGAAATGGGCTCAGTAGGCTTTAGGAGAAGCTACTAAAAGCCTTCCAGCATCTAGAGGGAAGCTTTTAAGGAGGAGGAGCCAGGTTCTTCTTAGTGATGAACAATGGGAGAACAAGAAACAATAGACAAAAGCTGAAATGCCCATTTCAATCTACATATGAAGAAAAACTTCTCCATGGTGTGGGCAGTAAAGCAGCAGCAGAAGTTGCTCAGGGAGTGGAGTATGACCTACTGGGATGTACTGCACTGAGTATGGCCAGCAGGGCAAGGGAGGTGGTCCTCTCTGCTCTGCCCTGAGGAGGGCACAGAATACTGTGTCCAGTTCTGGGCTCCCCAGTCAAAACAGACAGGGATCTCCTAGGAGTCCACCAGAGGGCACAGAGATGATAAAGGACCAGGAGCATCTCCTGTATGAGGAAAGGCTGAGTAACATGGCTCTGTGCAGTCTAGGGAAAAGAAAACTGAGGGGAGATTTCATAAATATTTATAAATGTCTGAAGGGAGGTGGGAGGCAAGGGATGAGGCCAGGCTCTTCTCAGTGGTGCACAGTGACAGGGCAAGGAGTAATGGCCTAAAACTTGAACATAGGAAGTTCCATACTACCCATGTGAAAGAACTTCTTTATGGTAAGGGTGATGCACCACAGGAACAGGCTGCCCATAGAGGTGGTGGAGTCTCCTATGGAGATATTCAAGACCCATCTGGATGCCTACCTGTGTCACCTATTGTAGGGAACTGCTTTAGCAGGGGGTTGGACCCAATGATCTCTTGAGGTCCCTTCCAACCCCTGCAATGCTGTGGTGCTGAGTGATTCCGCGAGGCAGTGCAGTGCCCTTCTTCCTGAGAAGCTTGATCTGACATCAAAGCTGAGCACACTTTGAGGAAGAGGTTGGACTACACGATCACCTGATGTCCCTTTTCAATATGACTTACCCTATGACCCTAAATACAGGTACATGCATTTGTGAGTGTATATATCAATATATAAAATCCAAAATAGACTATGTACTCACAAAGCAATGAGAGAGAAGTTCCACCTTCAGTTTACCTATGTGAGGTCTAAGCTCTCTCTTTGTATTTGGCTCAGCTCCTTTAAGGGCCAGCCCACTCTGTGCCATTCATCGCATCCAGCAGTTTCTGTAGTCATTATATTAATAACACTTGTTTTATTAATGCACCAAAAAGTGCATTCAGATGCAAGAAACACTTGACTGTTTCAGCCTTCCAAATACAGGGACAATTACCACACTGGTATTGAGGACCTGTGCTCACCTATTACTTTTATTACACCTCTCAGGTTACTTCATCAGTGCTCTGAAGGAAAGCAAGACTATCTGACATAGCACGGCAGAGGTTCTGCAGCTCATTTAAATCATCTTTCTTTCCTACAGAAAAAAAAAGATGCAAGAAGTGACACTGAGGAAAGCGATGGGAGCGAAGCAGAGGATGCGACCAAGAACGAGTAGCGCGAGTTCGTTATCAAACCCCAAGAGCCAGAGAGTCTTAAAAGTACAGAGGCTGAATAGGACCCAGGGGAAGAGGCCAGACTGACTCATAGACCCCTCACAGTGGTACAACACAAAGCACCATCTGACATCTACATTGGCTGCTCTGAAAGTAATGCTTCCTATTTACTTCCACGGAAACTATAACAGATACAAAGAGCACAGTAACGCTATTTGATAGAGCAAATTGTCAGCTACAAAATGCTATTTCTTAACACAGTCTCCACCATTAGCTGTGCATTTTCATCAGTGACGAACGGGAGCTGCGTGCTGCACTCAGATCTGCACCATCGGAGGTGACCCACTGACCCACGGCTGAAATGCACCACACTGCACCGGCTGGTCTCCATAACTGTTCGGTAAGCATCAATGGATGTCAGTGGGTGCCATTTGTTTTGCATGGAGGAATTCAATGACGTCCCTTTGCTTCATCCGTGCTCCCATGTCAGACCCATCCTGTCAGAGCTCCCCTCTGCTGCCATCTGTTACACAGCAGCAAAATGTAATGGGATATTGGTGGGAAGGTTCAGCCCCTACTGCCGTCCCTCTGACGTCTGCTTCTGACATGGGCTTACATCATAAAGCAGGAAGCATCACTTTTGGAGCTGACCTCTTAGATTTCATCATGTCGTTTCCAGGCAGTAAGTAACTTTAGGAGATGTTTTCTTCACTTCTTTGGTTGGGAGCATTGCTTTACTACTATTCTGTGGTCACTTATCTGGGAACAATGATCTGTCAGCCAAACTCTTACTGGAAACTGTCGAACATTTAACCAACTTGTAATTTTGGAAGACGCCAACAGCTGTTGCTTGCCACCTGATGAGAACAGTTGCATAGGAACAGCTCCTGCTTTAACCTCCAAATAAGTTTTCAGTTTTGTAGTCTGAATTGGCCGGGCTTTGGGGCAAGGATGGACTGTTCCCATAGCCAAGACCCAGCCAGCTGCTGGTTGCTGTGTATGCTGTGGGAATGGTGTGAAAGAGATCGTGTCTAAAAGGTCTTGCTTAACTGAATATGTACCTTGGGATAATGCTCCTGAGTGGAAAGCAACTGGAACTCTTCTAAATGCATGCTTTTCTGCCAGAGATTATAAGTTAGTCTGAATGGGAACATTCCATAGGAGTGTATTAATTCTGCTGGAATATTATACAGGTTTTCTCCATTTTGGATAACCATTCACTTTGTAACGAATTTGTGAAAGAACGTAAGACTTGAAGTCTATATAGGAATGAATTGCACCTGAACCAAAGAGTGGTTTACCTTGATTTCTACTGATGCATTGTTTTTTTCAGTCTCAGCAATCTCAGTTCATATATCAATCAGAAAGTCTGGTCAGAGACCTGCCACAGATCTGACATCACCAATAACACGAAGGCTTGGATGCTTCAGAGAGCAGATAAATCTATTCATATTTAGTCTACAGAGAATAATCAGAAACTTACAAATGCTGTTTTAAGGCTGTTTTCTATCTAGGCTTTGAATAGGCTTCCATGGCATCTGACATATTTTACATGTTAGGGAAAATGAAAGAGCATTTCAACACTGCTGCGCCACACTGAAGAAAGGAGCCTTTAATGAAAGGTACTTGCTTGTCCCTGCTGCCTGCACCCCAATTCAGCCACTGGGATGGAAAGGGCATTTTTATGCTGGGGCTGCAGAGCAATGAACCCAAAGGGGACTAAGGAGAGGGAAGTGGGATTCTGAGTGCCCCATTGGTGAGTGGTTATCATCACATTCCCAAATACACAAACCCAGAGTAGCCTCCCTCTTTCTGTGGGGCTCTCTAGGCTCGAATAAAGGTAATTTTAACCATTTGACAGAACATGGGAAGATTATTTGAAGCTAAAATGATACTTTATGATGATACGTCTTATGGCTTGGCTGCAGTTGTATTTTTGCTTTGCTTTTGTGTTTTTGTTTTGCTGCAGTTGTGTTTTTGCTTTGCTTTTAAATTTGTCCTGCAGTAATATGAGCCCAGATGTACTGCTGAAGATTCGCTTGACACACATTTATTGCTTTACATCTACAATTTTTAATTTTATATCTGATGCAATGACTTTCCTGTCTCTCCCAACTGTACACAGGGAAGCAGAGGAGTTGGAGCACAGAGCAGCCCTTTGTGTAGCTTGAGGAGTTTATGTGCCTTTAAAACTGACTGCAATTTCCAACTCACGTGCAATTGCAAAGCTTTCAGTTTTTCTTAAATATCAATCACCAGGTAGAAAAAAAAGAGACACAGCCAGGAAGGAAAGAGATCTCTTTTCAAAATTTAAGGCATTTCACAAACCAAATTTGATACAACCCAGTTCCCATTGGCTCTAAGGCACATGAATTTTCCTTCGTGGTTATCCCAGGTCTGACATCACTTGGCCTACATATCAAACCTTCGCACAGAGACACAACCATGAATAGGAAGGGGGCACGGGAGCTTGTTGTCTATGACCTGGCACATGTCAACATAGGGATCAAAGAGGACGACAGTGGGGAGGGCACTGTTACCCTTTCTTTGCCCAAGCAGATAAATTTGTCCATTCACAGTGCAGCATCCCATGAAGAATTTCTGGGTCAAGCATTCTTCATCCACGTGGGTCCACTCATCTGTTTCCACATCAAATCGAAAAGCTTCCCCTCCTATGGTGTACAGAGCACCATTCAGTGATGTGATGCAGAGATCGTACCTGAGAGAGGAGAAATCCTTGATGAGAATCAACAGAAAGATCTGTCCCCTGAAATATTCATTGCCACTTAACTCCTTGTATCAAAACCCCCATTTGCACTTCGGCTACAACAACCCCAGGCGATGCTGCAGGCTTGGGGCGGTGTGGCTGGAGGACGGCGTAGAGGAAATGGACCTGGGGGTATTGATGGATGCTCAGCTGAACATGAGCCGACAGTGTGCGCAGGTGGCCAAGAAGGCCAATGGTATCCTGGCTTGCATCAGAAACAGCGTTGTAAGCAGGAGCAGAGAGGTGATTGTTCCCCTATATTCAGCACTGGTGAGGCCACACCTCGAGTACTGTGTCCTGTTTTGGGCCCCTCACTGCAAGAAAGATATTGAGGCCCTGGAACGTGTTCAAAAGAGGTCAACAAAGCTGGTGAGGGGTCTGGAACACAGGCCACATGAGGAAAGGCTGAAGGAGCTGGGAATGTTCAGCCTGGAGAAGAGGAGGCTCAGGGGAGACCTCATTGCTCTCTATGACTGCCTGAAGGGAGGTTGTAGTGAGCTGGTGGTCGGCCTCTTCTCTCGTGTCATTAGTGATAGGAGCAGAGGGAATGGCTTCAAGCTACGACAGGGGAGATTCAGGCTGGACATGAGGAAGTATTACTTTTCAGAAAGGGTGGTCAGGCACTGCAATGGATGCCCAGGGAGGTGGTGGAGTCACCGAGCCTGGGGGTGTTCAAGGAAAGGCTGGATGTTGTGTTGAGGGACATGGTTTAGTAGGAGCTATTGGGAATAGGTGAACGGTTGGACTGGATGAGCTTTTAGGTCTTTTCCAACCTTGGTGATTCTATGATTCTATGATTCTATGATTTGAACTGAGCAGCACAGAAGTGGACCTCTGCATTTCTGCAGTGCAACCTCTTGGCACCAGTGCTCGTCAGAACAGCTGTGGCTTTGTGCAGCCACGGTTTGAAACCACCCAGTGCCACGGGTCCCTCACACCCCAAGGTCTGTGCCAGGGACACACACCCTCCTTGGAAACACCAACATAATATCCAGTCCAACTTCCAAAACCATAGCTATAGCCGTTGCCCCTTCCTATGCCGTTTTAGCTTATGAACAAGACCACGGTCACCATCTGTGTAACTGTCCTTGCTGTAGCTATGGCCTCTTCACCCACAAAAATCAGCCCAGCTCCTTTGGTGGGTTCTCTCAGGACTTGTACTCCACATCCTGACCATCTCACAACCCACCACAGTCTCCTCTCCAGTTTCTTTGTATTTCTCTTGAACTGAAAATCCCAAACTAGACCCCGTACCATTAGTGCAAAGGGCAACAATCACTCACTGTAACATCTTGCAATACTACTCCAAATGCAACTCTGGATGTACTTTGCCCATCTGTGATGAGAGCAATGGTTGGAATGCACCAAAGCTGGCGTGCACTGTAAGCCCCATTTTTTGCAGTGGGTCCTACAGGGACAGCTCAGCACCAGCCCGCACTGATGCACAGCATGATTCCTTCCAGGTGCAGAAGGAACCACTTCTCAGTAATTAAACCTCAGGAGGTTCAAAAATCTCAGTTTCTCCATTCTTTATTTTGTTGTATATCCCAAATAACTGAATAACTGGGAACTGATATATTAGAAGCCTAGAGTATTTTCAGTCCTATCTAGACTGCCATTATTTTAATCTTCATTTTTCCAGAGCAGCCCTGTGACTGAGTGCACGTGTCCATGTGAGCACATTTATGCTTTTCCAGTCTGGGGCACAGCTCCCTTGATCCATTTGAATTCATTTCAAGGGAAAGACAATCCATTTAAGTCACCTAGGAGCAGACTACTTAATTTGGAACAGAAACTACAGGCAGCAGCAAGAGGTTCTGATCTCATAATGGTAAAGCAGAGTATGCGAGTCCTGCTGGGCTCGAGTTCTTCAGCAGTGCCAGTATCCACAAGGAGCCCAGCCTGCTGACAAGGTGTCTTGGAGACCTGAGATAACAGTTTGGATATGGAACTATTTCCTGCCAGTTACAACAAAGTTCATTCGGAATGGCTACAGATAAAGCCACCTCTCAAAGTCAATCACATGAAAGTTGTAGAGAATTTCCCCCTTTTAACAACTCAGAACATGGAAAAGGACTTCTTTATTTGTGCTTCTCCAAACATTGAGCTGTGATTCATGTATAATTAAACAAAATTTAGTTCACTGTCTTTAGTTTTCTCTATTAAAAAAAAAAAGCCATCATAGATGTACACTTAACAGAGTACACAGAAATGTAAATTCAATAGCTAGAAGAAGGAGTCAGGGAATGTCTACCTGGCAATATGCTCCCTCTGAAGAAAAGCACATCAGCCCTGAAACTGAGGAATTGGCTGCAGTAAATCCTCTCTCACTGAGATTCTACCATTTGGAGTTGAATGTCAGCCTAAACTCTGCTTAGCTCCAAACTTTTGGGAAATTGAGAGGAGACTCTGTTTCACACTGCTTTAAGTATAACTGGGAGTCAGAGTAACTGGAAACCCAATCAAAGAAGGTAAACAAGGAGGCAGTCATCACTTGGAGAGTCACCAGGCATCGGTCAACTTGTGGGAGATGAGAAGTGATTGCCTTTGCATCACTTATTTTCTTTTTTCTTCCTCTTTCTTTCAATTATTCTACTGCCTTTATCTCAACCCACAAGCATTCCTGCTTTCGCTCCTCCTGTTCTCTCACATTCCACTGGCAAGGATTGAGCAAGTGGCTGGTGAGAGTTAGATGCTGCTTGGTATCAACCAACTCCAACAAGATAAAAAATGCAGCACCTATTAAAACTCCACAGTAAAACTGTCTTTGTGTGTTCAATGCAAAAATGCCACTAAGGCTGAGATGGGCAAAAAAAAGAGCAAATCAGCTCCATGAACACCATAACCAGAATGAGGAGAACACACTCCAGGTTAGTCCCCTACAGCCAGTGGAGAGCAGCACTCCAGAGGTGGAGCTGGTTCTCCTAAGAGGATCTACAGCCCATGAAGAAGCCTACATTAGAGCTGGGTTATCCTGTAAGACTGCAGCCCATGGGAAGCACCTATACTGGAGCAAGTAAAAAAGTGTGAGAAAGAAGGAGGAGCAAAGAGGAATTGTTATGGACTGACCATAATGTCCTCCATCTTCCCCATCCCTGCTCAGGAAGGAAAATGAGAAAACAGCTGGGTGGGAGTTTGCCCCTTCACCAAGGTCAACCCCTGCAGCAAAGCCTTTCTCTTCTTCTCAGGTCCAACAGGATTATTTCTTACCTTGGAAGTGGAGAAAATGAGATGACATCCCAGCTGTCTGTCTCTGTGTTCAACCTTTGCACCCCATCATAGACATGTCCGTTTTCATCCAGGCCACAGACCACGTAGATCCTGCTTCCCACACTGACCGCATCTCCCCGCTCCACAGGCTGAACCATAGGACTCATGCTTTCCCACTCGGAGTCCACCAACGCCATGCGCTCCACTTCTGCAATGATCCCTTCATCCGTGTTCCCTCCGAGCACATACAGGTAGAGCCCTACTCCTACAGCACAATGGCTGTTGCGAGACTTCTTCATGGCCGGGCCTTCCAGCCAGCTGTTGCTCAGACAGTTGTAGATCAGCACCCAATCCACACTGTACCACACAAACTCATCTCGGAAATATCCTCCTGTCACGAAAAGGAAGCTTCCTGGAAAGACAGCAAGGAAAAGTATCAGTTACACGAGGGCTGAAAGTTGTTCTTTTCTTTCTACGCTGTACCAACAGGCTGCAAGATCAGCTGAGGAAATTACTGCTCTTTTATTAGCTGGCAATTTTTGATACGTGAGCCAGTGGGATGCAGCCACTCCTTCCGAGTCTCCCTGGCGGAGAACCATAGAAGCAGTGGTTGGAAACAGCCTCTGGGGATCACTCCTGCAGGGTCCTAATTGACATGGGACTCGCAACACCAGGTAAGCAGGCCCATGGTTTTGAGCTGCCTTCAAAGTCTCCAAGGATGACCACATGTACATTTTTCTTAAAGGCAACTATAAATCATCATCTGGCAAAACAACCATGAGAAGAAGGCCCAAAGCCAAAAACATGTGCTGCTTAATGGCATTCGTTTCACTCCAGATAAAGCTGACGTGAAGAGTCTGATACCTTCACTGCTTTGCAACGTGAAAAGCATTCAGCCTTGCCTAGCATTCTCCCAGCATTATGCAGAACAAAACCATTCTTTGAACCATTTCTGACCATTTCTGAGTACAAGTGAGGTTTATTTTATTATTATTATAGAAATTATGTTATTATAATTATAGAATATAATAATAGAAAACAAATTTCATGTGTACTCAGAAATGGTATGCTGTGTCTCATAGGAGAGGCTGCTGAATTTGCTGCATTTGGGCCCCTAAGCCTCAGTGCGTTGCACTCGCTCAGTCCCGGCTGCTAGCACCACTTGAGTTCCAGCTCTATGAGTTACCTACTGCTGCCACTGCATACTGGGTGAGGTTTCTGCGCTGCAAGGGAGAGCAAGCCTGCCAGGTCCCAGTTTTAGGTTGAAATAGAAATAATTCTTGCTGTTCCTTGTCACGCTTTCCTCCCAGGACGTACAGGGTGTCGTAGCTCCGACTGGTGGAAGGACGCAGCGTCACGTCTCGCCAGCTGGGTGGAGGACAGCTGTCCAACCTCCTGATCAGCCTGGAGAAGGAATCTGCCTGCCCAGGGCGTTTGCTGCGCTTCACCAAGATGTCAAGGAAGGACAAACTCAGAAAACCAACCCTGACTTCAGCCACCAAATCCAAAAAGTCTTTCTCCCTTGTTTCTGGGTCGTCCATTATCCACATCATGATGCTGTCGAACACCACATCTTCTCGAGGAACAAAGAGGTCATCGCTTTTGAGGAACTGCATCAACGTTTCTTTAGGTAGTGCCTTAAATTCCTCCTGAGACATTACGTCCCCCCAGTGGGTGAGAGCCACGTTCATGGCAGATGCATGCAGCTCTATAAAGGCAAAACGCTGTGCGTAGGCCATCAGGCCCAGGCAGTTGGAAACGTGCAGCTCTCTCTCCAGAAATTTCTCACACAACAATTTCACCCTATCAAACTGAAAAAAATCAGCTGTCTCCAGCAAGCTGGTCACATTTTCTTGACCTATGAGCACTTGGGCTGTGCGAGTGAACTCAAGAAGTGCCTGGAAAGGTGCTGCATCAATCCCTCTGATCACTATGTGGTGCTCAGAGCTCTCCCTCGTGCCCCCAAAAAACATCGCTTCAAAGTAACGGCTGTGTAATGAAAGCGCCCTACGGCTGACCTGAAAAAGTCTCTCTCCGACCTCAAGAACTGTGTCTGCAACCACTTCTGCCTGAGAATCCAGCTCTTTTGGTTCCTGTGCAGACCCCATGGCGGCTGATGGCCGGGCGGTTAATTTTAACTCAGTCCTTACACAGCCTTCACTCATGCGAGGGCGCTGGAAATACTATCTGCCCAGCTGGGATAAATGAAGATAAGCCAATCTTGTCCTAAAAATAGAAAGTGCTTTCTGTGCTCCTGCTTTGGTCTTCTGCCTTTCCTGCTGCTTTTAAGCAACGGCAGGAGAGCCGCATAACCCCAAATCGGCAGATTTAACTGGAATCCACCCTTGCTAGGCAACGTCAAAGTGAATTAGAGGAGCTGTTCTCCAAGTAGGAGAAGAGAGATGAACAACCAAAACATTTCTGAGCATTAACATCATTTCAGGAAATTGTAGATTAATATTGACCCCACTGAGAAAAACACGCATAGTAACTTTCTTCCTGCAAACCAAACACTGAGGAAAGGTTGAGACTTTCAGGAAAACGTTCCTGAGTTTAGATCCTTTGCCAGTCTAACATCAAACCCCAGGCTGCACGCAGTGTTTAGCTTTAAGCTTGAACAGAACATAGGGGGAAGGAAATAACCCCCATCCAAACCCAGAAAGCAGCCATGCATCCAGCCACTCTCAGTGCACTTAGTAGCTGTACTACAAACAGATCACTGACCTCACACAGTGGATTTTCCAAAGCATTCAGATCAGTCTGATAAGTTTTGGCATATCTGATAAAGCTTTGCACAGCTTGAAGTAGGGACTCTAATCCTAAGGAGCCTATCCTAAGAGGTCTCAGCCCCACTTCCCAGCAGCTTCCAGCAAACAGGATGGTGCTATGTGGATCAATTGCGCTTATTTTCTCCGGAGGCTCCTTATTGTATTTCTGGAAAAGTCACTTCTGTCACATCGGTTTTATGCAGTTGTATTTAGGAATGAATTCAATACGAGCACACATACACCTAAAATTGATTTCTTGGTTTCTACATTCTTAATTTTATGTACTTTGCTCTGAAATTATTATCCAAATGTCTGCAGAGAAGGAGTCGTGCATCTTGTGATGAAGTTCAAATAACCCAGTAGGAAACCCTGGAATCGCGTCCCTCTCTAGAATTTATACATGACACACAGCTCCAGGTGGATCGCTGCCCTCTCTGCATCTAAAACTGGAATCCACCTAAGAGAGCTTCCACGGGCCTTCATTACACACTGCACTCCGAACTGACACCAGACATGGTGTGGCGTGTTACTGGTATCAACAACCAGCAGCCTCTCACCCTTCTCAAGTCCAAGTTCCCTTGTCCAAGACTGCACTGAGACCAGAGAACAAATTCTGCCCTAAGCACTAAATAAGAGTTTATCTATTGAAGTTGTGCCACTGTGTAAGTGGAGGGGAAGTTCCAACCTCTTCTCAATGATGACAGGTGACAAGACACACAGGAATGGCACTAAGCTGCACCAGGCGATGTTCAGACAGGATATTAGGAAAAACTTCTTCAGCATGAGGATGAGGATGCACAAACACAGGAGAGCTGTTTCACACCCCCAAGCCTGTCAGCATTCAGGAGGCATAGGGGTAATGCTCTCAGTTAACTCTGTTAGCCCTGAAGAGCTCAGGCAGTTGGACTTGATGATCTCTGAAGGTCCCTTCCAACTAAATTATTCTAAGTTTTGCAACATAAGAAAAAGAAAAAAGTGTTGGAAGGAGCATGACTGCACAGACAGCCGCATGTCCAGAGCTGTGGAAAACATCCAAAGGATGAGTCCACAGGAGCCTAAAATAATCCAGAAGCACACCTTCATACACACAATATTTATACACACAACATGCCACACGAGGCACAGCTCCTTAGGAAAGTCTCACATTAACTTCAAGTTCACCTCCATTTTAGCACTGACCCAGGAAAAGCTATCAAATCAAGACCAAATGCTGTCAGTCATTTCTCATTGATTTCCTGCCTGGGAAACGAGCACAGCTTGTGATCTGGTCGTTTCTGTTTTTGTTGTGTTCACTCATCTCTTGAACAAACACTCTTTAGATTTGTTCAGTGTGCAAACCTGCAATGGCAGCTGTAGAGCACTTTTATCAGACTAACAATCAGACATTTAGGAACAGTTTAATTCGTATTTATTTGTTCACAACTCCTCAAATCTTGCTACTTGTGAAGAAATAAAAAAAAGTTTACTTACAAATCAAATTATAACAAGTGCAACCACAAGTAGATAGCTAGAGTATAAAAAAATATGCAGTATTTCCAGACACTGCTTCCATTGAACATTAGGATCTTAATAATTCCTCCCCTACAATTCCCACTAGCAAACACACTTCCATGTTTGTATCACCCAGCTGAGACAATAACCTGACGAGGGACTCCAGTCTTTATTTAAAAATTGGGAGCCTTCCAATTCACAATGACAGCCCAAAAGATTCGCAACAAGTGCTAAAAAATACCTTCTTAGCTACATAGCTTGTAAAGGTGATACCATGCGATCAAAGTAATTGTCTTCCTTGTACTGGAGCAGGGAGGCAACAGAGATTAACTCACCAGGAGGAAGCCTAAAACACGATGCAAAACGCTCCCCAGTTGAGTACTGACATCTAAGAGGGAAAAAAACAAGTTCTAATGTATTCAGATCAATTCAAATACATTCTAATATACTTAAAAATGCAGATCAAATGACCAGTGTTCAGAGAAATATTTACTAATTTTATGTGGTGGTTTCAAGACTCACAATACCAGGACGGCTTCTGACAATTCATAGGCAGAATATTCTCTTGTCTCAGCTCTTAATGTAGAGCTTCACATTTATTTAGGGGGGGAGGGGGGGGGGGGGGAAATTAATCAGAACTTGTGCCTTGCACATCACATCTCATTCTCTTCCTGTTCACAAAAAGCCACAAAAATGAAAGTCAACTGCTCTTCCACACCAGTAAACATGCATTCAAACTTCTCTCCAAAAACATGAAACTTCTCACACACTGATTTCTCCAATCTTCCTCCAATGATTTGCACCCAAAAAGTCTTCAACGACAGCCCAGAGCCATTATCCATCTTGCTGCTGAATGAAAGGGTTTGGAATCGCTTCCATTCCATCCTGTGGGCAAATGAGAACCACAGAAGTCCCTCTGCAGACCACAAGTCCCAGCTGACGTGTGTCTTCTGTTAATTTGTATTGATCATCTGGGTCTGAAAAGCAGAGATCTCTAGTTACAATGGAAACCTAAGGAAGATAATATAATAAATTCCATCAACTGGAAAAAAGAAGAAAAAAAAAAAAAAAAAACCCACAATTTTTCCAGACTTTTCAGCATTGTTTTATTGAGCACAGACTATTAAAAGTGATGCAGCAGTAATATCTGATAACTACAGCACATTACTGATTCATTAGTTCTCAAAGCAGCACTTGCTACTGAGTGACAAAGTACTCCACTTTGTATGCAAAGCAGAACATACATTTTTTTAAATAATTCTAAGGTCCCTTCATTCATTCCAATCAAAAGCACAGATACAAGTGACAAAAAAAGAGTAGGGGGGAAAAAAAAAAGACAACAACAATCCTGATTCCTATTTCAAATGACATTGTGGGCAAACATTCTGGGGTCAGTGAAAATCAGAACACCCTGAATTCAAAGTGCAGTAACCAGAAATCTTTTGGTTGTCTATTTCTAGAGCAAACCAGAAGAGGCTGTGCATAGGAACAGACAAACAGCCCAGCAAGAACCAATTCTGTGCTCCTTCAAGTGTTGACATATTCACAGATACAGACCCACTAGAGCAGGACCAGAGGAGGCCACAAAGAAACATGAGGTCTCGAGAACCTCTGCAACAAAGAAAGGCTGGGGGAGACTTGTGCCATTCAGCCTGGAGAGGGCACCAGGGAGACCTTAAAGCAGCCTTCCAGTACCTAAAGGGGGCATACAGAAAAGGTACTGAGGAACTCTGACAAGGAGTGTAGTGATAGGGCAAGTAGTATGAATTTTAAGCTAAAAGACAGTTATTAAGAAAAAAATCTTTACTGTGAATACAATGTGGCACAGGTACAGACTGCCTGCAGAAGCCTTGGATGTATTCAAAGACAGACTGGGTGAGGCTTTGGGCAGCTTGATCTAGTGGAAGGGTTGGAAATCTGTGATCCTTAAAGGTCCCTTGCAACCTAAATCACTCTATGACTTTACCCTGCACTTGTGCAGCCTCGCCTTGACTACTGCATGCAGGTTTGGACACCGCATGTTGTAAGGACATAAAACTATCAGTGCATCCAAAGGATGGCTACAAAGATGGTGAAGGGTCTAGAAGGTAAGATGTATGAGGAGTGGCTGAGGGCCCTGAGTTTCTTCAGCCGAGCAGAGGAGGCTGAGGAGAAAATGCAGCTGCCATGAGGTTTCCCACAGAGAGCAGAGGGGCAGTGCTGCTCTCTGGGGACAGCAACAGAGACCAAGGGAACAACAGGAGGGTTCAGGAGCATCAGGATTGCAGAGGGCATGAAACAGCTGCCCAGGGCAGTGGGCACAGCCCCAAGCTGCTCAAGGAGTCTTTGAACAACACTCTCAGACACAGAGTGTGGATTTTGGGTGGAACCAGGAATTAGCCTTGATGGTCCTTGTTCCAACTGCAAATAATCTATGATTTTATGAAAAAAAAAAAAAATCTCTAACAGCTCTATTAGCGCAAAGAAGCCACAGAAGGCTTCAGTTCCATGGAAATGAAAAGAATGTACTTACAGAAGAGTTTACAGGACAGTAAGATAATAACTCTTACTGAAACACTCTTCACACTTTGCACAAAACTGTCATCTCTCCAGCAGTACCAGAAAGTAAAAGCCAACTGCCTTATCTGAAGGGAATGACTTCATTCAAACTTAAAAGAACAGGAGTACCAAATAAGTTGCACAGGAGCTCAAGCAAAGACTAACAAAAGGCCTTGAAGATGATCAGATAGCTGGAGCACATCCCTTAGAGAGGCAGACTGTGAGCTGGAGCTTTTCAGCCTGGAGAATCCAAGGCTCCAGGGGCACTTTAGAGTGGCCTTCCAGTACCTGAAGGGGCCTACAGGAAAGCTACCCTACAGGGGAAGGACTTCTTATAAGGGCATGACAAAGGGAAATGGCTTTAAGCTGGAAGAGGGTAGATATTAGGAGGAAATTCCGTACTATGAGGGTGGTGAGACTGACACAAGTTGCCCAGAGAGGTTGTGGATGCCCCCACCCCGGAAGCATTTAAGGCCAGGCTGGATGGGGTTGTGAACAACCTGGTCTAGAGGGAGGTGCCCCTGCCTAAGGCGAGGGGCCAGAGCTGGATGATGTCTAAGGCTCCTTCCAACCCAACCTGTACTATGATAACAATGCTGTACCACAGAAAACGTGGTAAAACTTACTTGGTTTATCTTACCCCCTCCTTTATGCTTAGCTGCTGTCTACAACTCTGAGCTCAGATAAGTCAATGTACAGATTCTGGCCATTCATTCACAGAGCTGTCAATTTTCTTTTAAAACCAATTGCTCTTGGGGATACAGGGTGATCACAGAATGGCCAGGGTTGGAAGGGACTTCGAGGATTATGAATCCCCAACCTACCAAGTATGGTTAAGGGAAAGCTGACTTACACAGACTGCGTATTACTTACCTCGCATATATTCAATGGTACCATCAAGCACAAGGTTCAGTAGAGGGTCAAATCCTTTCAAGACACCACTTGCTATTAAAGACCACATACAACAGAATGATTAGAGATCAAAACTAGAAACACAGCAACACAGAACCATGCACAGGACACCCTCAGTTCTCCAGTTCAGTTCTCTTCTTTGAGCAAGGTTACCAACTAACAGCAACATTAAACAGTGCCCTCTATCAAAATGTAAACGCATAAGACCCCAAACTGTCTCAACTGAAGCTTCATTTCTTTTTTTCCCCAATCAGTTCCAGAAGCATGGATGCCTTAAAAAAAATTTAGAGCTTTCTGCCAATTTCATGTGCTTTTCAAGAATACCTCAACATAGCAAATAAACAAATATTACAAATAAAAGTTCCCTACAGAAGGGGAAAGACAAACTAAGACCAGTGCTTTCCTTAGACAAATATAGTCCAGAAGGACAACTGGAGGATGGATCTTCTTAGCTTTATAGGAACGGCCTACACCTGTAGGATATATCATACTAATACCAATGGCATTAGTTTAAAACAGAACACAATTCTTCAAGACTAGACAGTAAATAAATTGCAGGGCTACACAGAATGAGTTCTTGTATTGAAAAATACCTGATTAGTACATTAGCATTACTGTATTGCTACCAACTTAAATCAAGGAAGAGACTCTTACAGTCCTAGGCACTACACGAAGATCACATGGGTAATCAACATAATTTTTCTGTGAAGAAAATCTAAACCAATAGATTCAGTGGAATTGTCAATCACACGAGAACTAGAATAAAAAAAAACCATAAATTTATCCCACACTTAACAGCATGCATACAAGTAACTTTGAAGATTTGTAAGCATCCAGGCCCACTGGAGCTGTAAATCAGACTTTAAAGACAAACCGAGTTGGTTTTGCAAAGCTCCCACACAGCATACTGTTAATTCTCAGATGAACAAATGGTCTGCAGGTGGCAGTGCCAGCATGCTGGGATGGTCAGATGTAGGTATGGGAAAGGAGAGGAAACGTAACAGCCCCAAAAGCAATGAATATAGATGCTAAAATATGTTAAAACAAGAGAAGAACTAAAGGAACATATAGTTAAGAGACGAGAAGGAAGACGGGTGAATGAACTGTAACACCTTTCTTTGCTGCTTTCAGTGCAACCTTCACAAAGTCTGGAAAATGATACAAGGAAATTCAAGACAGCAAACAGAAGATGAAAGAAAGGCACACAGATGAAGTGCTCATAAAATTCAAGCAAGGGGATTCACAGAAACGTGAAGAGAAGCTTCCCACCAAAAAACAGCAAACTGCAAAGAACAGAAGCACCCACTAGCCACCATCCTGCCTCTAAAGACAGTGAGGTGACCACAGGAGAGATAGAAGTGCACACACACAGAGCTGCTCGCTGCAGCCACACACAGCCCAGCCCAGGTCTCATGCCCGCTCACCTTCTCTCCCACCCTGGAACTTCACCCGGATCGTTTTGTCGATGTATTTGGAGAGATCTAAAATGCTCTCCTTCTTCTTCTTCTCCTTATCCTGTAGACGAGAAACAAAGACAAAGTGAATTCAAAACGAAACCTGCCAGATCTCACCGCATCTCCTACTTCGTTACATATATCACAGCGCTTCTATATTTTTTTCTTCCCCCCACAATCCTGCTTATAACACTACTGATGAAATCACCCGCAGAGCAAAGTCAGGCACGAAGGTGCGGCCGCCGAGCACAGGAGCACAGCCGCAGGGCAGGGCCGGGCCGCCCACACCACGCCCCAGGACCACCCAACAGAATCACAGCACCCACCCAGAGCTCTCTTAGCTCCTAAGGAGCCCTTACGAGAACAGATCCAGCACCCACCAACGCCCCCTCCTCACCGCCATCTTGCCCGCACCACCGCCGCCCCCTCCGACGTTCGCCATTTCATTTACCGCCACCAGAAATGACGTTTCACGTTGACGCGAGCCATTGGCTCCCTGAGGACCGCCAAGGTGGGACTTCCGGTACTTGGTTTCCGAGGCGGAACTTCCGGGGCGGAACTTCCGGGGCGGGTTGCTGGGATACCCGGTGCGGAAGGGGCCTGGCCCGGCCCGGTCAGAAACAAAAGCGGGCGGCGGCGCGGTGGACCCGGCATGGCGGCGCGATGGGCTCCGCTCCTGCTGCTCCCTCTGCTTTCGTTGCCGCAGGTGAGCGGCTGTGCTGGCTTTGGAAGTGCCTTGGCTTCTGTGCCGGAGCTGCCTTGCGGGGGTTGGAGGCAGCAGTTGGGCAGGGGGCGGCTGTGAGCAGAGCTCAGCGCTGGTCCCGTGGTGCTGGCTGGAGCTGTGGTGTGGGTGGGCCCGGTCCCGCTCGGTCGGAGGGCGATCCCTTATTGGGGCTTTAACGATGTGTGGAGGGGCCCGCTGGCAGCAGTGAGAGATTGAGCTGCTCACAGGGTGGGAATGGCCAACTTCCAGTGTTCTGCTGGAGAGAAGGCGGCACCGTTCATGTTCCGCACTGCACCCCGCCGCTATTCTTTGGCATTGTGCCCATCACGGTTTCTCAGTGCTCCCACGTTAGCCTTCTTTGTTCTGTTTTTACTGACATAGTCGTTACATTTCTTAAAAACTGGTTGAATTGATTGACCAGCAGGCTCCTCCAGGTAGTCCTTAAGGAAGAGTACCCTAGCCAGGGGATGAGGCTGGGATCCTCCTAGCTGGGCACTTGGCTTTGGGGTCAGACTGGCTGATAAAGCCCCTCTGAGAAACTGGCTGGTGTGAAACAAAGGTGGCTGCTGCTGAACCCACAGCATGACTTGACTCTTACATTCTCTTTCTGTGGTGTGAGAGCAGTGAGGCACTGGAACTGCTGCCCAGAGAGCAGTGGATGCCCGAGGCCATTAAGGGGCCCTGAGCAGCCTGATCTGGTGGAGGATCTTTAAGGTCCATTCCAACCTAAACTTTTCTGTGATACTACTGAAGAGCTCTGTGAAGTGAGCTTTCATAGGTCTAATGAATGCTTGTGACAATCCAGATAAGGATAGAACTCTGTATGGTGACATGGTATGTAGCTTTTGTATTTTACATTCTCCTCTTTTGCATTCTGAATATTTCGTTAAAGTATCTTAACTGCTTCCTGGGTACTCTGTAGAGCAGTATGTCTTGTTGGGTCTTATTAGTGTAGTATCTGAAAACAGTAGCCTAACTTCTCCCTCTTCCTTGCCTGTCATCTCACTGCTCTCTTGCTAGTGATCCTCAGTTATAGACTGAGCCAAGTGCCATTAAACTTATGTTTTCCTTACATGTACATCATCTGTACATACCTCAATCTCTGCTTGCCTGGTGCATTTTGTACCAGGTGGACTGCCAGTGCCAGCATGTCATCAACAAATTAATAAGTATTAGAATGGTTTGAGGTATGGCATGGAGGTCATTGCCACCTATGAAAAGGTGACTGCATCAGTGTGGAATGCCAACGAGGGTCTTCTGCTTGAGAACTGATACTTGGAGGTCTTGGCTTCAGCTCCATCTACTGCAGCATGCTGCCTTTCTGTAAGCAAGTTGCTTAGTGAGTTTGTGCAGCAGAACAGCTGCATAACACATTTGAGCAAGCTTTGAACAGCCTGGCTGGGGTTCTGCATTGGTTCTGCTGCAGCAGCAAGAAGATAACTTGCTGTAAGCTCTAATACTTTCCTCATACCCAAGCTAGTTTGTTTAAAACTAGCATGAACAACTCTGATATCTGTGGTGCTTTTACATCTCTTAGTTGCTTGCCTGTTTATGATTGTATGATGTATGGTGTCTGTCATCTTCACTTGAGGTAAGGAAGAGTGCAATCATGTACTTGCACTACAGTGGTAAGAGAACCAGTGATTGACAAATAGGGTTATTCCAGAATGAAGCTAACACCTCCACAATTATTGTGTCTGTTTATCTTCAGTGGCTTACTCTTGCCTTGGTAGTTGTTTGTCCATGTCTTCCCCCCAGGAGATAAGATAATTTGGGAGTGTTTTCTCAGGGAGAGGGGAAGGACAGTGGGAGATGTGTCCAGGTTTGTTCCTTGTATTCTGATTTATAGTGGGTAAGGGAGCAGTGTGGCTAATAAAGCCTGACTCTCCCAAATCTAGGCACTAATCTGGGAATTCCTGAAGAAGGGTTTGATCTTAAAAGTCCAAATGCACCAGTACAGTTTCCCCTAGATCATGCTCTGGTATCAGAGTTCCCATTTTTCATACAACTTCCTTCTTATTCTCACTATTCCTTCATTGCATTGGTGTTCTCCTGTAACCACAGCAGGTATGAGTGAGCCTTTGACCAATGAAGAGTATAGTAAGGTATGTGAGATCCTGCTGCTGTTCACTATGCTAATTTTCAGCTATTGTACTTAAAATAAGTGGATAATTATGAAAATCCATAGAGTTGAAAAGACTGTCTGAAGTTCTGGGTTAAAGTGGTTGTTGGCAATTTAGTCACGAGGAGTTGTCACATTGAGTACGAAGCTCTCCTCTCTCTGCAGTGCTTGTTGAATCAGTGCTTTCTTTATCTGAAAGTTTACTGTCTGCTATTTTTGGTCTTCAAGCTGACCCATGCAGTTTGTAGGTGAGAATGTACCTCAACTCTTAGGAATTCTATTGCGTATCTTGTGTAATGTCTACTGTAAGAGTGGATGCAGCTCGTGCCTTATTAAGGAGCTGTGCTCCTGAAATAGAGCACAGTCTGACAAATCTCAAGATTAAGTTATAGGTTCTCCTTAAATTCAGAATATAACCACTGTATATTCCAATAAGAAAAAGGTGGTCTGCTTTCAATTTGATTAATTTCTTGAAGAAAAGAAGTGGTAACAAAAAAGACCAGTGGCAACTTGGCAATGAATTGTGTAAGTTTTCTTTGTTCCTGTATCACTCAGCTGTTAGAGTTGTGGATATGTCAGTCCTTGGGGTTCCTTACAGAGCAGGGGATGTTTGTTAGTTGTGACTAAGGAATACTTCATTCTCTGTGCGTATTTATACAGACCGAATACTGCCTATGATGTAACTATGACTTAGGAACTATGTTCCTAAGCCAAGGACGAAGTGCTGATTTGCTTTTCCTGTGCCATGGTGTGGTTACCATTGCCTGGTTTGTGCTGGAAGTTGCACTGAGGATAAAATTTGTCACTCCCACAAAAGTTTTTAGAGGTTGGTTGGTTGTTTAGCTTGTTTTATTTTAGTAGTCAAGCTCCTCAGCCTGTTGTGTTGGCTGAGCTGAGATGGCTGTGAATTTGGAGTGGTCATGGTTCACTTATAGCAAAAAAGCACTATCTATATCTTCTCCTCCAGGTTCTGCCTTACAAATTTATAATCCTATTGTGTAAGACAACCTCCCCGTGTACATCCAGACCTCTGTGACCTCAAAGTGTAAAAAAAATTGCCTCTTTTAGTGTTAGCTTGTGCTTTCATTATGGAAGGTCAGTTTCCATCTTCATGCGTTGCTTCCTTCTGTGAAAGAACAAAGGTTTGAGTCCCTGTGTGTCAACAGGGCAGAGAGGAACAAACAAGGACGAGCCACTAGGATGGCTCAGTGCCTCATGTTGCAGGTTCTTGAGATGTTCAGTGGGTTGAGCTCCTCCTCCCTACCTTCTTTCATCATTTAACTCAAGTGTTTTCCAAGCCATAAGTACTGTAAGAGGCAAGAATTGTAAAAGAACTTTAAGAGCTGCTGTTTTTTCCTTCAGTGTTTGGAGCAGGCTGGGCTTGAGCTCCAAACTCTTGGAAGAGAGTCCTTAGGGGGGTTGTGGGAAGGTTGTGTAGGATCTGCATAGGAGAGTGATTTCTCCCAGGTTGGTCTAGGATATGGTGTGATTTCTGGAAACTAAGAAGCATAACAAGTGTTGCTGCTGTCCCGGTGCATCAGCTGTCCTGCCTTGACCTGACTTTTGCTATCTGATACCTAGTGATATAAACAAAGCAAAAGCTGAAGGCATCAGAGCCCTTCAGTACAGGAAAAAAAGAATCTAATGCATGTGACTCTTCTGAGGTGGGAGAAAATAACAAGCTTGAAGTGGTTGTTAACAGACTTCAGAGTTATGCTTTGATGCTCAGTGATAATTGCATTGTAAGAATGTTAATCCGCGTTCGTTTTTGTCCTCCATGGACCATGTGCAACTCCCTACACCCTCGTCTACTTTTAGCCCTGCTCATATGCCACTTAATTCCTCTCATCCTTCATTTTACTTAGCTTTTGGCACATGAGCGCACAGCTTTCTAAAATGTTCTGAGCGTGTCACTTTAGGAACCTTTAACTCTAATATTTCTTTGAACATTCACTGAGCTGTTCAGAAAGCACAGCTGCATATTGCTGTCCTCCGTGTGCTGCTTGGGGATTGTTACTGACTTCCAGTAATACTTAGCTAATGGAAATGTAGCAACATGAACTATACTTATTCTTTCATTTTAGAGATATATAGTTTCTCTCTTATAAATATCAAGACTTCAGTTGTACAAGTTGATGGTTTTTCAGATGCATAAAGCCATTCCACTGCAGGTAGCTTGCTCCTGCAAAACTGCCTGAAGTTCTTGGAGGCAGCTGTATGTATAATATTCAGAACAGAGCTGCCCTGGTTTCAACTGAGATTGGGGTTAATCTTCTTCATGGGGGCTGTATGGTGGTGTGTTACTGTGCAGAGCATTGTATAAAGGGTGTTTCAGCTTCTTATATCTTCTTGCCTGTGAGGAGCTTGGGTGGGTGTGTGTGTGTGTGTGTGTGTGTGTGTGTAAGGATGAGGAGCTGGGAGGGGGCAGAGCCAGGACAGCAGACCCAAACCAGCCAAAGGAACATCCCATACCACATGACTGCGTGCTGAACAAGAAACCTGGGAGGAGGGGGGGTCTGCTGCTGCTCAGGGCTCAGTTGAGCGCTGGTTGGCTGGTGGTGAGCAGCTGTGTTCGGTGTCACTCATTGAGCGTACTCCTTGATTTTTTTCCCTTCCTTCTCTGTCCCGGTGAACTATTTTTATCTCAGCATGGGTTTTGTCTTTGTTTTTTTTTCCTCCATTCCACTGTGGGATGTGTGAGCTGTGCGATGCTGGGCTGCCTGCTGGGTTAAACTATGGCAACCCTTAAACCCGATCAGATTTGGCAGCAATAAGAAGGAAACTCTTCTAGTCTGGTCCTTTCTCCGCCCCCTCCACAGCAGATGGTGGGAAGTTTAAGGTCCCTTCCAGCCCAAGCAAATCTATGATAAAATCAGAGGGCTATTCAACTTTGTTTTGGTGAAACTGATGCATCAGTCTCATTTGATGGCAGTAAAAGGAGTTTTCAAGGTGTTCATTGGAGATTTATGGAACTCTACCCTCCTTGTGCCTCATCCCTGAAAGCAGTTTCTACAGATACACGTACTGCCAAAAAGCAATGATGTAAATAAGGCATCGTTGTGAAGGGAGGGATAGCTTTCTCTGGTGAGAGAGGTCAGAGACGTGATCGTATTTTTGAGTTGAGTATCTAATTTCAACTCTATGCATTCCGTTTGAAACGGAATTATGTGAAATGAAAACAGGCTGAAAGTTGAGCCACAATTACACCCCAAAACTGTGGTGTGGTGGTTTTTGTTTTTTTTTTTTTTGTTGTTTTTTTTTTCAATCTTGAAACCTTTTACATTTCTTTATCACACTTAGAAAAGAGAGAAGGGATCAGGCAGGAGCACTTGCACACAGGGCCCTTTTGCTGCAGGAGCTGTAAGATATACTTGGTTTAGATGTTGTACTAAGGGACGTGGTATAATGGGGAAATACTGATGGCCTTGGAGGTCTTTTCCAACCTTGGTGATTTTGTGATTCATTTCTTCCTCAATTTTTGATAACAAAGAGCATTTATAATCTATTTTTATAATCTATTTTGTTCAGTTAATGTGGAAATAAAGTCACTACTAGCATGTAACTTCCATCTCTGTAATCAGTGGTAGGAAAGCTGCACATACTTCCACAGTTGTTTTTCTTCCTGGCATCTGGATGCCTGGTATTTACCTCCTGGGGCTTGATGTGCAAGTAGAAAACTACATCACCTCCACAAAAATACTTGTGCAGATTCTACACTAGTTTCTAGATTCTACTAGATTCTACACAGATTCTAGGCCTGTAGCTAGCATTTGTTTGGCTTCTTGGTTAGACAGTGGGAATATATCTGGTGCTCACAAAGGGAAAAAGGGAAGGGAACAAAAGAACAGTTTGTCATGAAGAATAAAAAGCTAGGTGAAGATTCCACAGTAAGGAAGTGGGGTTTTTTCTTCTCACTTTATTGGATACTACCAAATAATTGAATTCAGGTAATTCTGATGGTTTGCATTCAACCTGTGCTAGCCCCTAACTCTGAATTTTGATGTCAGATGATGCACACAGACTTGATGCACTCTGACATAACCAAAATAATAGAGAATTTGTTGTCCTGCACTGTTTTGCAGGAATGGGAAGGTGAAAACATAGAGATATTAAATGGAACTTGTTGTGGTTGGAACACTTCTCTGTACAGACAGACTCTGTAATAGTAAAATATGTCATAATTGAGAATGTGCTTAACCTGCTATATTCACTGCATGCTGCCATGTTTACTTTGCTCTGTACTCCCTCTGCAGATACTGAAACTTTGTAAAATCTTTTTTTTTTTTTTTTAAGTAAGAAGCAGGCTAATCAACAGTAAGCGAAGCCCATTACTTCTGTGCTGCATGTATTGAAAAACCCCTATTGAATGCTTGTTGTTTTCAGGTGTACTGCGAGTACGGAATGGTCCATGTCCTTTCAGAGAAAGGGAGCAGCAAAGGCAAGGACTACTGCATCCTCTTCAACTCCCAGTGGGCCCATCTGCCTCATGATCTGGGTAAAGCTGTAAGTACCAAGCCAGCCATCTAAAAGAATGTACTCAGAATTGCCCTTGTTGTAGGAGAGAATTCTAATTCATATCTTAGTAAAATCTGAAGCTTGCTCTACTTTGAAAATATTTTCTA
Organism: Lagopus muta; assembly: GCF_023343835.1. Classification (NCBI taxonomy): domain Eukaryota; kingdom Metazoa; phylum Chordata; class Aves; order Galliformes; family Phasianidae; genus Lagopus; species Lagopus muta. The sequence continues at coordinate 4,223,412 of NC_064458.1, read as the reverse complement.
TCTGTTAAGTCTCCATAGCCTTTAGTGGTGATACTCCTTTCTAAGCAACTATTTCAGGTTCAAAACAAACAAACAAAAAAAATTACTTCTGCACGTGGTGACGAAATAAATGAGAATAAAACTTAACTGTGTTTGGAAAGGAGCTCTCATGTGTTGGTACAAAAAAGATACAGGTCCTTCCTAATACCTGGATGACCACTAGTGCTTTCTTACTAGTTCATTCTTCTCTTAAATTTAGGTATAAGCAATTATGAGCTGTGTCAACTTGTTTTTGTTATCCAAAGCCCTATGAACTGACAACTGATTCTTTTTTTTTTTTTTTTTTTCTCTTCCACTTTTGTGTGAGAAAATTGAAGAGTACAGAGACACCAGTAGCAGGAGCTCACTTCCTAACAGATGAGAGGAATAGCTAAAATGTGAGGAGGAAACTGTCACTTGCTTCTTTGACCTCTGTTATGCGGCTTTTTTGTGTCTGATCTGTATTCCTAGAAGATTCACTTTTGCAGAGATTGATTATACATGACTCAGTTATTCAGACTGTGTAAGCAAGAAGACTAAGTTGAGGGAATCCTTTGTAAGAAGGGTATATTTCTGTAAGCTAAACGTATATATTTACAAGTCACACTTCATGGGCTTGTTCAAGTGGCTTTAGTAGAAATCGTACTAAAATCAAAAAAGGAAGGGATCTGGGGAGGTTTTCTGATCTAGCTTTGAAAGCAAGGCCTTAGATTAGGCTGCCCAAGGCTCTGTTCATGCTAAGCTTGTGCTCATGAAAGCCCAAGGCATTAAATATCAAAGTCTTGAATTTATGAACTGTCAAGGGATCTTTTAAGATCTGAGAGGCTTTTGCTATTATGCTCTTTTCACTTTACTTTTACCAGTAAAGTTGCCTCTTAGGTAGTGATTCCATCCATTTATAATAGCACCACACCTTCTAAGAAGATAATTTGGCTGACAATGTACGTGTCATCTGGCCAAAATCCGTGTAATCATACCCTAAATCCAAAGAGAAACACCTGGGTTCCATCAACCTCTGTTGTCATTACAAGCTGGGAGATGAAGGGATTGAATGCAGCACTGCCAAGAAGGACTTGTGTGTACTGGTGGGTGGCAGCTGGACACGAGTCAGCAGTGTGCCCCCAGCCCAGGAAGGCAGCGGTATCCTGGGCTGCATCCAAAGCAGCATGGCCAGCAGGGTGAGAGAGGTCATCCTCTTTCTCTGCTCTGTACTGGTGAGACCTCACCTGGAGTAGTGCACCCAGATGTGGAGTCCTCAGTACAGGAGAGGTGTAGACCTGTTGGAGCACATCCAGAGGAGGACCACAAAAATGATCCATGGGATGGGGCAGCCTCCCTGTGAGGGGAGAGCTGGAGCTGTGCAGCCTGAAAAAGAGAAGGCTCTTGGGAAGAACTGAGAAGTGGCCTTTCTGTTTCTAAAGAGGGGCTGTAAGAAAGAAGGGGATGGACTTCTTAGCAGGGACTGCTGTGATAGGACAGAGGGAAATGGTTTTGAACTTAAAGAGGAGAATTCTAGATTGGATATGAGGAAAAATGTGTGTGTGTTGTTTTGTGGTTTTTTTTTTTTTTTTTTTTTTTTTTTTTTTTTTTTTTTAACAATAAGGTTGTTGGAGGCACTGGCACAGGTTGCTCATGAGAAGTGGTGAATGCCCCATCCCTGGAGACATTCAAGGTCAGGTTGGATAGCACTCTGAGCACCAGATGAAGCTGTGGATGTCCCTGTTCGTTGCAGAGGAGTTGGAATAGATGACCTTTAAGGGTTCCTTCCAACTCAAACAAGTCTATAAATCTATGAATTATCTTACTCTTGACCTGACTGTACTGTGAAGTTGGTGCCTGGATTACATTGCTTCAGTGGCAGAAGTGGGAGTGCAATGTGCAGACAATTCACATAGTGCATAAAGCTGGTTTGAGAGACTTGGGGTCTGGTTCAGCTGGATCCAGACAGACTGCCCTAGGAGTTACTCTAAGATTTGTGATATTTGGAGCCTCTTGTAGCCATTTTGTGTTAACTTGTCTCATAAAAATTCATGGAGACACATTTCAGTATCTCAGCATGAGCCAATATAGTCCAGAAGAGCTTATGCTGGATTGGAACCAATGTGCTTCATAGACCTGTCTTTTGTAGATTTTCATTTCTCTTATTCTCTGCTAATCCCGACTTTCTTCCTTAGTGCTCCCTCAGCCTTTCCTCTCTTTCCTGTTCCAGCTCCTCCTTCCCTCAAGTACTCCAGCAATACAATTTAATAAAAGAGGTGCTGCATGCTGAGCTTCCTCTGTGTTTGTGTTCAGCTCTGATAAAGCTTGCTCTGTCCAGTACAGCCTCGCCTCAAGTTCAGGAGGAGTGGGGCAGCCCCTTTCCTTTCCTGGTGGAAAGGAGCCATCCTGAGCCAGATGCACCCCAGGGCACTGTCAGCCCTGTGGGGGTGTTTTTCCCCAAGGTCTTTTTCCTTGCTCTTCTTGAAAATTGGGACAATACTACTTGCTACCTTCCTGTTTGCTAGGACTTTTCCAAATCCTCAAGACTGTTGAAAAAAAATAGAGGTTTCGTGACAACATCAGCTAATTCTTTGAGGCACCTGGGATTGGTGCCTGTTAGTCCACATAGACTTGCATGTATCTAGCAAGTTCTGCACAAGTTTGAGGTCTTGGAGTTTATGATTTCCTCAGTCGTAGTCCTCCAGCTCTCAGCTCCAGGGTCCCAGGGCCCATCGACGGTGCTGAAGACAGGCATCTGTGCCTTGTTTGTGCCCCTATTTGTAAAGTGACAGGCCACTATTGTCTCTGGTCCTACTTTTTCTGTTTGGTATTCCCAGCTGACTCATGGCAAGCTGACTGTACCTATAAGGACATGGACACCTGATTTAGATGAATCTCATAGCTCCTTAAAGAATCACCAGCACCATCCTCCTGGCTGGGTGGTCTATAGTTAACTCACAAAAAGACTCCCAGAGTCTCTCAAATGTGTCATTGCCAACTGCAAGCACCTTACAGTGCAGCATCTCTGTTACGTACAACCCCTGCCTCTCTTCCACTCCCTATAGAGAGGACAACCCTATTGTTTCTCGGAGAATGCTCTATCACTTCAGTATTTGGAAGTTCTAAATTGAGTTTTAGACACCCCCCTGTGCTATTTGCTTTTGGTTAAAAATAAGAATATATTAGAATTTTCTTTCTTTTCAGTCACTCTTGCAACTGCAGGATCAGACGGCGTCTGTTTTGTGTTCTCCTTCTGATGTACCTGATGGGGGTTTTAATAATCGAATCCCCATGGTGATGCGAGGGAACTGCACCTTCTATGAGAAAGTGAGGCTTGCTCAGATAAATGGAGCTCGTGGGCTGCTGATTGTTAGCAGGGAGAGACTGGTAAGTCTATTTCTGTCTTTCTGTATCACTGATGCTATAATGTTAGATACTGGCTTATTTTCAGTGATTGTTGTAGGTATTTTCCTTTTTAAGCGCACACATTTTTTATTTTCATTTTTATACATTTCCACATTGCCCAGCTATGAGTGGAAAACAATACAGATGAAGGGAGGATTAATTAAATAAATGAGTATGCTCACTTGAGTAGGCAGAGTGCTGCACACGGTCTCTGTAACATCCAAATCAAGGGCTCAGAATTATCTTTACGTTATATAACATCCTGAATCAAAGAAGTAAGGGCAGTTTCTTAACTGAATACCTTCAGTGGGGTATAGAGCACAAGATTCAGTTGGAGCATCACCAGTGTATGTTTTGTAAAATGAATGTTTTATCAGTGTAGTCAATACTAAAGAGATGTGTTACGTGTGAAAGATATTGCTTGAAGTTTGGTTATTGCATTTTGCTGTTGCAGTTGTTAGTAACTTATGTTTTACTGGAAGTAGGCATATGTCTTAAATTTATGTTACTGCTGTCATTGTAAGTTAAACTGCAAAAATAGGATTCTTGATTGTAGGCTGCAGTTGTATAATGAATAGCACTTAGATTCAGAGAGTTGTCCACTGCCTTCATAACCTTCTGTCATTGCAGATTTTGGAAGATCATTGCCCAGTATCTTAATAAATAAATCTGTTTTAAGCTGATTTCTAGCCGAATTTCTGAGCTGCCTCTTCGGGCCATGACACAGCAGGGCTGGTGCTGCCTGGGATGGGGCTGCTGCCTTGCGCCGTGCATGTAATAAAGAGAGCAATGAATTATTCTTGAGTTGGTGCCTGATGGCACTTAGGCAGTGTGAGCATGAGGATCACAGCCATTCCCTTTCTCCCATCTCCACGGGAAGCCAGGCAGGAGGTGATGAGCTGGAGGGGGAACAGGGCCCTGTAGCACAGCAGTGGGAGGAGTGCTTTTTCCTTCCCAGAGCCCGTGCAGATGTGGCTGAGTGCTTGTTGAATGCCTGTGGTTCCCGTGGCAGAAAGGAGCCCTTCTGATCTCATCCAGCCCACGAGGCCCTGGAAGCGCATCTCTTCTTGCCAGGAGCTCCTCTAAGCCCTTGCTGCGGTTCCCAGGTTTGCACAGTGCTGGTGACAAGGCCATGCTCCGTGAGAGTTGGCTGGCTGCAGCCCCGCTGCCAACGCCCTGCCGGCACATCTGCTCCTGTTCCAAGGTGGAGCATCTTCCTGCCCCCCCCCCCCCCCCCCCCTTGGACCACTGCAGCCCCTGCCCTACCTGTGGCTCTGGCTGCCGCAGGGCTCTCAGTCCTACAGCCTTACAGTCTCTGTCCTTTTCCAGAAGCACAGAGTACTTCTTTCTCAACTGTTTCGTGTCTTCCCCCCACTGCTGTCTCTGTGACCCTTCTTCCCTTACCTGGGTCTGAGTTTGGCCCTGTGTGTATGCCACACTCTGGCATCCTCTGTTTCCCCCCTCTACAAGGCCCTGTTGTGTGTTTTTCATGTTTCTTTGACTGCCAGTTGTAGTTCTGTTGACTTTTTGTTGTGTTCCAGTGCGATGGGTTGTGCTAATCCCAGAGCAGCCAGCAGCTCACATTGTTCAGCTTGCAGTAAAACTTTCTTGCAAAGGCTTTTAGGAGAATTTCTGAGAATAAAAATGTGGAGTGGAGTAGTCAAGAAGGTGGCCACAAAGGAGAGGAGAAGTTCCTCAAACCTCTTGGTCATCATGGAATGCTCAGCCATGGAAGCATGGAGAATTGACATGCCTGAGGGGAGGGATGCCATCCTGTGGTAGCTGGGCAGGCTGGAGAGGTGGGCCCATGCCAAGCTCCTGGAGTTCAACAAGACCAAGTGCAAGTTCCTGCACCTGGGTTGGGGCAATGGGAAGCACAGATACAGGTTGGGTGGAGAATGACTTGAGAGCTGCCCTGAGGAGAAGGATTTGGGGTGTTGGTGGGTGAAAGACTCAGTGAGAGCCAGCAGTGTACGCTCGCAGTCCAGAAGGCCAACCAGATTGTGGGCTGCATGAAGAGACACTCCTCTTCGTGCCAGCAGAACAAGGGGGGTGATCCTCCCCCTCCTGCTCTGCTCTTGTGAGACCCCATCTGGCTTACTGCATTCAGTTCTGCGGCTCCAGCACAAGAAGGACATGGTGTGGGTCCAGCTGAGGGCTACGAGGATGATTGGAGGGCTGGAGCACCTTCTGCTGTGAGGACAGGCTGAGAGCTGGGGTTCTTCAGTCTGAAGAAGAGAAGGCTCTGAAGAGATTGAATAGTGACTTTCCAGGACCTGGACGCTCCATACCATCAGCCTAACTATGCTACCCTAACTTTAACAGTTCATCACTAAATCATGTTCCTGGGAACCACATCCAGACGGTTTTTAAGCACATCCAGAGCTGTTGCCTCACCCACACCTCCTTGGGGAGCCCATTCAAGTGCTTAACAATGCTTTCTGTAAAGAAGTTTGTTCTGATATCCAACCTAGACCTCCCCTGGTGCAACCTGAGCTGTTTCCCCTCGTCCTGTCACTTGTGAAATGAGACCAGCCCTTCTGCGCTGCACACCATGGTTCCTCTTTGTTAGGCAGCTTTGCAGCCACTCCTCCCCAAGGCTGTATGGGTTGTGTGGGGTTTGGCCAAAATCTGGGACCTGACACTTGGCCCTACTGGAACTCATACAGTTGATCTTGGACCTTCGCTACAGTCTATCCAGGTCTCTCTGTACTGCCTTTCTGCCATCCAGCGCAACTTGGCGTCATCTGCAAACTTACTGAGGGTGCACTTAATCCCCTCATCGAGGTTGTTGATGAAGATGTTAAGTAGGAGTGGCCCCACTGCTGAGCCCTGGGCTGCACCTCTTGTAACTGGCCATCGGCTGGGTTTAAATCTGTTGACCACTTAACTTTGATATTTTAACTTAGGTGAAAGACTGGTCTTCATTCTTAAAGCAGAATTGGAGTAGGCCAACAACAGGCACCACTTCCAACCTTGGCAATTCTCTTGTTCAGTAGTTTAGTTCTCACCATCTACGCTCAATTCTTTTATTTGAATGGGACAACCCTTCTGTTTTCTGACGCTGTGACTTAGGGATGTACATCGTGGGCTGTTAACCAGTTACACATCAAAGGTTTTATGGGATGCTCATTAAAATGTTATGGTGTGATTTAACCTCTTCCTGCATATTGTCTACAAATTCATCTAGCTTCTCTGAAACATCTGCGATGAAAAGTCTGCTGGGCTCAGAAGCCTTTTCACTTTGAAAGATTGTGTGAATCTGTTTTGCACTTGTCCCAGCAGTTTCAGGGATCATTTTGTGTACGTGTAAAAGGGAGAAGACAGACACCAGTGAAATTAAATAACATGATTGTTAAGATGAGATTTTTCTGCTCAGTATGGAACCAAGAAGAGAAGATGCTTTCTGGTTTGTTGTTTTTTTTGTTTGTTTTGTGTGTATGTGTGTGTGTGTTTCTTGGTTCTTTTTTTCCACACTTGTGTCTGCATTGGAGTGTTAGAGGGGTATATGCTGGGCAAATAAAAGTGTTATGCTTAGGCAGTTTTGAAGTTGGTTTAAGGCTCCGATAGTAGCAGTATTTTTCCTGTTTTGAATTGTGTTTTGGATTAATTTTTTGGTGGATTGCCTGTGTAAAGGTAATTTTAGGTTATTGTACATTATGTTCCTTTTCATAATATTTTTTAGATTAACAGAAAATAAGACTTGAACTCTTTTGAAAGAATAGAAGGCTTTTGCAGAAATAAATTCTTTTTTGCCTGTTTTGGTCTGTCCTTTAGGTCCCTCCAGGGGGCAACAGGAGCCAATATGAAGAGATTGATATTCCTGTTGCTCTGCTGAGCTATTCTGATATGTTAGATATTGTCAAGGTAAGCTTGATCTTCTGATTTAAACTATTTTGAATTGTTCATTGGTCAACAGAATGTGTAGCTCATATTAGGAGCTCTGGATCTGTAAAGTTATACTCAAAAATACAGCTACATCCTATTTTTTAGAAATGCTGTTGTCTTAGGAGGTTGTTTCTCATCTTAAGAATAAAAAGGGAGCCTAGTTCTGGACATAAATACTATAAACAGCAGAGCTTTGAAGTACTTGCAATAAAGCTTCATTATATAATCATAGAATCCTTAGAGTTGGAAGGGACCTTTAAAGGTCATCTAGTCAAAGTCCCCTGCAGTGAACAGGGACAACCTACAGCTGGATCATGGTGCCCAGGGCCTGATCCAGACTTGTCTTGAATGTCTCCAAGGACAGAGCATCCATTACAGCTCTGGGCAACCTCTGCCAGTGCCTCACCACCTCACTGTAAAATGCTTCTTCTTTATATCCAACCTAAATCTCCCTGTTTAAGCTTGAAGTCATTTCCCCTTGTTTTATCACAGCAGACTGCTAAAGTGTCTGTCCCTTTCTGAGTTTGCTGATTGGAAAATAAATAACTGAACCTTTGCTAAGGTGGCTTTTTTGAAGTCTACAGTGCTGGTTATGTAAAAGCATCAGGGAGCCCTTGTCAAAGGGGATTCAGTATCTTCGTGTATGAGTTTTTCTGAGTATGGCAAAGTGGTGATTTTAGGTAAAATATCCTTTTTATATGAGTCAGTTATTTTTATGGGCAGTAAGATACTTTCTAAAAAAAATAAAACCCACCTTGATGCCACTTCTGTTTTTGGTGAACCAAGAGTAAGGGTGTTGTTCTGGATAGTGTCCAAAGGTGTGTCAGATATTCAAATTAAAGTACTCCTGTTAGAGGTAAGAGTTTCATCACTAGACAGTTTTGAAAACTCCCTGCAAGTTCTGAAAAAGCTGCTGCCCTGACTGCTGGAATTGTGGGCACCTTGTAACCAGGTCACTGGTGCTGAGGACCAGATCCTAATGAAGATGTGGATATTAGAAGTTCAATGATACATGCCTTTCAAACAACAGTAGTCTATAATATTAAGTCCACTTTTAAAAGTAAGTCGGCCTGGACTTCATTGCAAAGCACTTGTTCATATCATGCACTAAGGAATTTGTTAGTTCAGTGCAGTTAGTACAGCATAGAAAGGGGAGAAGAACAGTTGTTGCTGAGGATCCACTGTCCATGCTGAATATCTCTTTCAGGGAGCCATGCTTTGGAATAGTCCTAAGTTAGTAGTGTCCTTTGAATGCTTTTGGTTTTGTCCTGCCTCTGACACCTAGCTCTGTTTCTGTTTAAATATCTTTTACTAAGGAAAAGTAACACAAAAGGCAAAATTGAGAGATTTAAAGAGCAGGGTGGTTCTTACTAAAGTGTGATTCCCAAGTTCCTCCATTTGTTCTTGCCTCTGCAGAGTTTTGGGAGGTCAGTGAAGGGAGCAATGTATGCACCAAATGAGCCTGTGCTTGATTACAACATGGTCATTATATTTGTCATGGCTGTGGGGACTGTGGCAATTGGAGGCTACTGGGCAGGAAGCAGAGATGTGAAAAAGTGAGTACTGGGAAAGTAATGTGCCAGTTTTCTTCTTGTGTTTTTGCCTGGGGTAGGAGGGAACCATGGTGGTGGATGGTAGCTGTGCTGATGAGGGTTAGAGACTCTGCAACTGGAGTTAGGAAGATGTTAGCATGATGTCTAAGAGCCCTTAAGCCTGATGTGTAATATTCACGGACAGTGCCTTAATGCTTTACCCTTTAAAAAAAACAAAAAACAAAAAACCATACACTTGAAAAACCTCAGAAGGAAAATTGGGTTGGAATCTATTTCCTGTTTGGGCTTTTCAAAGATTCACCTTCAAAGATCTTTTGTGAAAATTGTAGAAATGTATTTTGCTGGGCTAGTGTAAAACAGACAGATCAGATGGTTAACACCATGTTCATTTTGGACGTTTTACTGAAACTTTGTGGCTACTTTTCACAAGTAGATGGGGAGGAGGAGATCTATGCTACACATTTCCAACATTTGCTTTGCACAAGCTGATTCTGTATTGATTTTCAGTATTCAGAGTTGTTAGTTAATGAAAAATAGTACTCCTTATACAATAATTCAGTGACAACCTGAGTGGAAATACAGGTATTGGTGTAGTGTCATCATTCCCCACCTCATGTAACTCACTGAAGATGCAGTGCCCTTTATTTTGTTGCAGAGGTAATGGTCTGACTGTAATTCTATTCCTCTTTCAGGCGATACATGAAGCACAAACGTGATGATGGGGCAGAGAAACATGATGATGAAACAGTTGATGTGACTCCAATAATGATCTGTGTGTTTGTAGTGATGTGCTGCTCAATGCTGGTCCTCCTTTATTTCTTCTATGACCACTTAGGTACTTTTAAAGTTGCATTTTTGTTGACATATCTTCAATACCACTGGGCTGCTTTTGCTTAAAGAACATTTTTAAGGTAGAACTGATTATGAAACAATTGTCCTCTGCCATTTGTTCTCAGTGCAATTTAAAACCCTATAAGAAAACTCTGCAGGTAAGCTGTAATGAGGTTGGATTAGGTGATCACAGTAATTCTTTCAATTGTTAAAGCCTTTTATGTGTATAAGAGGTGTAAGTCGTTAAATCTTTGTCTTTTGTCAGTTTACCAAGCCTCTGCTCTCCTTTCTATTCTTACCGAGTTTGAGGTTTTACTTTTATGAGTGTGGTAAGCTTCTGTTGATTGCCTTTTTGGTCAAGTTGAAGAGTCACGAGATATTGACACTCTTTTCTGAGGAAGCTATGAAAGATGTATCCCATCAGCGTTAATTCGTTTTGTTATTGAGTGGTTTTAAGAGTCCCCTTATGAAATTCCTATGAACTCATAGTGAGAAGATGAGTACTTCACCACAAATTGCCTCTTCGGCTTGTGATTTAATGGTGTACTTAAAGAATAGTAGCAAAGAGCTTTTAACTTGTTCAAGTAGCTATTGCATGAAGTACACCAGTGTAAAATGTGATGGAGTTAGATATTTAAAGGGCATAAATCTAATAAACAACTATATGAAATTTCTGTATCTGAATTTAATTTTCACACATGACATTTAAGACTCGTTTCTCATTCAGGCTTTTTGATTGGAAAAAAGGATCTCTTACCTTCTTGGACTTACCATTTTTTATTTTTCAGTCTATGTTATCATAGGAATATTCTGCCTGGCTGCCTCAATTGGCCTTTACAGTTGTCTGTCTCCCTTTGTAAGAAGATTCCCATTGGGAAAGTGCAGGTATGTTGCAATTTGAATATTTTTTTTTGTAGGCAAAGGTACATTTTTATGTTGTAGGGTAGGTAAGGGATTTACAAGGTAGTTTCGTGTATGAAAATGTTTTTGAAGAAGCAGAGTAACTACACAGATAACTGTACCTGTTTGTGTTTCACTTGCAGAATCCCAGACAACAACTTGCCTTATTTCCACAAGCGTCCACAGGTCCGGATGTTGTTGTTAGCTGTGTTCTGTATCTCTGTCAGTGTAGTCTGGGGAGTCTTCAGAAATGAAGATCAGTAAGTGTATATTTTAGTTTCTATACAAGACTGTAGTCTGCATGATGCGATAAGTTACTGACATCTGTAGAAGCAGACTGCTATCCTAAAATTTAGGCATTAGAGTAAGGAAACTAGAAACTTGGACAGAAATCCATAGCTGTTCTTACTGTGCTTTATCTTTGCCTGGTTGGTCTAAGCTACAGAAAACTTTCCCTTGTTAAACCTGAAACCCAGAAAATTCAGGCTTAATGTGGACTGGAGTCCCAGTCAATACTCTGATCTCAGTGGCTTCAGATTGCTTTACAGAAATGATGTAGAACTTTGAACACAAGTTGTATAATTTATTTCTGCAGGTGGTGATCTCCTCAGCATTATTCTGAGAGAAGAAGAGCTATGTCGATTGTCAGATCTTTAGAGAATTGTTTACTCGTACCAGACAGCTGAAAGAAACTTTGGGCAATATTGCTGTGATACTCCAGCAGTTGCAAGGAAACCCTAGTGTTTTGTAACTCAAATCCTACTTCAGTTTTATCCTAGTGACCAAGATTAAAGGAAAGAGCTTTAGTTCTTATAGACTTAACTTGCAAATACAATCAACAAATAGCCCAAGCTGTAGATGTCCCTCAGCATTCAAGGCCTGTACATTTATACATGAGGCAAAGGACCTGAGGACTTCCTATTTTGGTACTCATGGTTATGTTGACCTCTTTCATACAGGCTCAGAGAATTCCGTGAGGGGAAATAACTGGGAACACTCCTTACCCCATTTTCAGTATACAGCACTCACTAATGAGCACTTCATCAGCTGTTTTTTCACACTTTGAGAGCCAAAAATCTTTGCCAGATCCTTTGTGTCCTTCATGAAGAGGATCAAAGCCCAGCACTGAGGGTACAAATGGACAGCTGTATACTTCAGTATTGCAGTACAGCTATCTGTGAGGACTTCCTCCCATTGCATGGTCAGGCACTGGTTTGTTTTCGCCTGGGATGTTGCTTAGAAAACTGACCTTTTCCTCTCACTTTTTGTCTAGTGGATATTAAAATCCACTAGTTCTGCAGAACTTCTAGCAAGCGAGTTACTGTCCACTTTAAATGCACATCCTTCTTCCTGCAACTTTATTCCTTATTTATACCAGTGCCTGAAAGAGATGCTTCATGTTTTATTTTTTAGTACCTACCATTTCACACAAATATTTTGACAGCAAGGTTGCAATTCAGCCTCTCTGTATTGGTGACCACTAGTTAAAAATTTATTCCTATTTGTTCTGACATTCTTCCCTTCCCTGAGGTTCCTAGACAGGAGGCTTTCAGCAGTGTTTCACCCAATGAACAGATTTTAGCAGCCTCTGAAAGGATTTGTGACTCTTTTTGTGGATGATTCACACTTTGTTCCCTTTGAAGAGTATGTCAGTTTCAACTTGCCTCCTGAAAGACTGTCATACAAAGATGTATGGCCAACTGCTATGCTAAGCAGGCACCCTACAGTAGGTCACACAGGTTGGTGTCCAGATGGGTCTTGAATATCTCCATAGGAGACTCCACCACCTCTCTGGGCAGCCTGTGCTTTGTCACCCTTACTTTAATAAATTCTTCTGCATGTTTGTATGGCACTTCTGTGTTCAAGTTTTAGGCCATTACTCCTTGTCTTGTTGGCATGCACTACCAAGAAGAGCCCGACCTCACCCATCTGGCTCCCACCTCCCTTCAGACATTTATAAACATTTGAGATCTCTCCTCAGCCTTCTTTTTCCCAGGCTGCACACACAAAAGTTACTCAGCCTTTCCTCATACAGAAGATGCTCCAGGCCCTTTATCATCTTGTGGCCCTCTGCTGGACTCCTTGTAGGAGATCCCTATCTGTTTTTGCACTGAGGAGCCCAGAACTGGACACAGTATTCTAAATGTGGCCTCACCAGGGCAGAGTAGAGGAGGAGGAGGATCGCCTCCCTCTCCCTGCTGGCCATGCTCATTTTCATGCATCTCAGGATATCATTAGCCTTCTTACCCATGCAGGTACGCTGCTGGTTCATGGCCAACCTGTAGTCCACCAGGATACCCAGGTCCTTCTCTGCAGAGCTCCACTCCAACTGGTCATCCACTAACCTGGTGCATGTGGTATTGTAACAGATATTGTAATAGATTCAATAGTGAAGAGGATAAAAACAATTAACTTGTCTAAACCAAATCACAGAGTACAAAATACGACTTGTTCTAAAATCTTAGTCTTACAACCAAGAACTTAAAGAATAAATTTCTGCCTACATCTTAGATGACAGATTAAAATATACATAGCTTGGACAAAAGCAATTGCAGAATTACAGAATGATTCCATTTGGAAGACATCTTTGGAAATCATGTGGTTCAGCCAAAGCTGCTCAAGCAGATCAGCCTGGTGCTGTTGCCCAGGACAGTGTCCAGTTGACATCTAAATATCTTCAAGGAGGGAGATTCCACAGTTTCTCTGGTCAGCCTGTGCCAGCGTTCAGTCAACTCCATGGTACAAAGTTTTAAGAGGGAATCTCCTATGTTCCAGTTTGTGCTTGCTCCCTCATGTCCTGCCACTGAAAAGAGCCTGGCCTCATCATCTTTTCACCCTCCCATCAGATATTTATGTGCATTTATAAAATTTCCACCTCCCTCCCTACCCCCTGTAGCCTTCATTTTTCTAGACTAAACAGTCCTGTTTCTCTCAGCCTTTCTTCACAGGAGAGATATTTCAGTTCCTTCACCATCTCTCTGACCCTTTGTTGGACCTTCTCTAGTAGCTCTTGTATTGAGTAGCCCAGAACAGGAAAGCATACTCCAGCTGGGCCACACCAGTACCGAACAGAGGAGAAGGATCTCCTCCTTCAGCCTGCTAGTACAGCCCAGAATACCTTTATTCACCTTTGCCATAAGGTCACATCTCAGGTTCACGTTTAACTTGGTGACCACTGGGCCCTTTTGTGCCATGTTGCTTTCCAGATGCTCAGCCCCCAGCAGGTACTGGTGCAGGGGGTTGTTCTTCCACAGTTGTAGGGCTTTGTATTTTGTCTTGTTGAACTTTGTAAGTTTCCTTTCAGCCTGTTTCTTCAGCCTTTTAAATTACCCTGGATGACAGTACAACCTTCCAGCAATAGCAGCTGCTTCTCCCAGTTGTGTGTCATTTACAAACTTGCTTGAGGGTACACTTTGCCCATCATCCAGAATATTGATATTGATGTTAAACAGGATTGGACCCCAAATGCACCATTGGGGTACACTGCTAGATACCAGACTCCAACTAGTCTTTGTGTCACTGAATCAGCATGCTCTGAGCTAACCTTTCAGCCCATCATCAGCCTGTCTCACTATCTGCTCATCCAGCCTGTGTATCAACACCTTTCTGTATGAATCTGATGGAAGACACTGTGCTGAAAACCCTGAATTCTAGATAAACAATATCCACTGCTCATCAAAGCAGCTAGTCATTTCATTTTAAGTTATCAGGTTGGTTAACACAACTTTCCATCGGTGAATCCATGATAACTGCGATGTTGATTTGAAAGAAGTGGTTTTTTGTTCATTGTCCCAAGCAGGTGCTTAGTGAGAACAAGACTTGATCTATTTGTCCTATAGTTTCCTGCAAAAATTTAACTTTTTGCTTTTCCTTTAGATGGGCCTGGGTTCTGCAAGATGCTTTAGGAATTGCTTTCTGTCTTTACATGCTGAAAACAATTCGCCTGCCTACATTTAAGGTATGGATATTAAACAGATGTTAAAAGAGGAGGTTTTCCTGTATAGTTGAACTGAGGGGTCACTTACAGTGGAGTATTCAGAGATTTTAGTGTGTTTAAATTGTCAGAAAGGTAAAAAGACCAGCAGCTCACACTCAAGTTGTCCTTTTCTCTGTGAAGCTTAATGAAGAAAAATAATGAGTCTGGTATATGCTTCAAGTAACTTCTGGATCTTGAATTTTGCTGGTTATGGGTTTTTCAGTAATTTAATCACGCTCCCTTCTTTTAAACTCCCTGATTCATCAGCATCCTTCCTAAATAAAATAATATACCATAGAGCTAGGTGTAGTCTTCCAGAAACATTGGAATCAGTTGGTTTACTTATCAACTGCACTGAACCCATAAACTTACCTTCCATAAAGTGGTGATTTCATGTTTTAGGTTTTATTAAAAATCAGTGCTGAAGCTCCAGGTCATGCAGATGTCATTAAATGTGATTCTCTCATAAGTTTTGCTGTTTGTGGAGATCTGTCAGCTGTGACTTTTCAGTCCTTCACTACATCTATTTTGCTGCAAATCAAAGTAGAGTAGCTTACAGCCCCTGGTTTGGTGTTTCTTTTCCCCCAGAATAAGACGTATCGTGGGTGCAACATTCTGGCTCCTTCCAAGTCTTCCAGAATGTATTCAGCACTCTAAAATAAAAATTAGCATTAGCATTTAGCATTGTTTCTCAGGCAGCTCTTTCAAACTCTGTTCCAAGTTATCTTCACCTGTACATTTTTTTCCCATGTACACTGGCCAAGGAGATCTAAATACTGCTTTAAACTTTATGTAGAAAATGCAGAACTTTTCACTGTTTCCTAAAGTATTAAAAGAGTATTTCCAAATTCTACAGCATCAGGAATTTAAGGGACTAACATGTAATTTTCTTTTATTAGCTGCACATATGGTGAGATTCTTCTGTTTTTAAAATACTTGGGAATTCACATTTTGCTTTGAATACTCTTGAGTTGCTGATTATTCTCTGCTATCTGCTAATGCATAGAATATAACTGTATACCAAGTATCTTGTCTCTTTCTCCAGGGTTGTACCTTGCTCCTCCTCGTTCTTTTTGTCTATGATGTATTCTTTGTATTTATCACACCATTTCTAACAAAGGTAAGTGAAATATTTTTCTCATGCCTGCTGCTCATAGAGCAAAGCAATGGCCTATTTATCTGTGTTCCTAAATAACCCCTGGACTGCTGAGTGATGTGCTCATTTACAGCTTTGCCTTTTTTTTTCTAGACTGGGGAGAGTATAATGGTGGAAGTGGCTGCAGGCCCATCTGAT
The DNA here is from genome assembly GCF_023343835.1 of Lagopus muta. NCBI lineage: Eukaryota > Metazoa > Chordata > Aves > Galliformes > Phasianidae > Lagopus > Lagopus muta. Next base: position 4,207,568 of record NC_064458.1, on the reverse strand, counting down.
TCTGCCACTCATGAGAAGGTATTGTATGTAGTCTGAAAATAAAGCATTACGTTCCAGCTTTTAAGATTTCATCTTCTGTAAAACTCAAAGACCACAGATCCAAAATGGAAATGCCACTCCAAAAAGAATTTTGCATGGAAACAAGCACTTTAGAGCTCTCTGGAAATCTGCAATAGAAATGAAACAAAACAGACTTAAGTGACTCACCATGATAGGTTTTGGTCTTGTATCTTGCTTTTAAAAGAAGGAAACTGATTAACTTGGTTTCACAAAAACGTGAGCCCCTATCTGTAAATAGGACCAATTCCTAATGAAGTATATCCATTTTTTACCTGAAGCATTTCAATTCATATGGTGTTTGTCTCTTTCTTTCTCTCCAGGCAGCCCAGTTTTGATAACAGTTTTATGAAAAGCTGAGGCGAGGCAAAGGGGGGAAACTTAAACTGGAGACAGAAAAGTGAAGTCAAAGATCAGCAGTTCTGTGCCATTATAGTATAATTAGATACAATTACTTTGGCATTAACGTAAGCAAAATAAATAAATAGTCTTTGATGTTATATATTAGAATATATATGTTTGCCCTGGGCCTTGCTGTACTGTGCCTCAGCTCTGCAAATTAGCAGAAACAGAAAAAACACACAAAAATAAGTCTTTGAAGTGATGGGAAAAATGACTTTTTATAGTGATTTAAAAATCTTTGCACTTCTGATACTTTCATTGCATCCAGTCGAACCAAATCTAAAACTGTTTCTTACGTATGTGGCAGCTAACCTCAGTTTTTCTACAGTTAAAGCAGAGTTCATACCCTACTGCATTTGAGGACTTTTAAATTAATATACAGAGTTGTGAGATGTCTTTCTTACTGAGAATTTAAATATTTCATTGCTCTCATGTCATAGAATCATAGGGACACCAAGGTTGGAAAAGGCCTCCAGGGTCTTCCATCCAACCATCCACCTACCACCAGTATTTCCCACCAAGCCATGTCCCTTAGTACCACATCTAAACTCAGCTACAGTTTGTTTGCTGTCAGCAATGTTAACAAAATATACCTAACATAAGGATCTATAAAGTAAATATATATGTATGAGTATACATTTGCTCTATCTGTAGTCTTCAGTTCCAGCACAACGGGATCTGGTGTCAGTATATAGAGAAAAGTTTTTCACAGGGTTTATGTCTCTTTCATTCTAAGCTCCCAATGGTCCTGAAGGTCCCACGACTGAACTCCTCCCCACTGGCTCTGTGTGACAGACCTTTTTCTCTCCTAGGATTTGGAGACATTTTAGTTCCAGGTATTTCTTCTTTGCTGTGTTAAGAATTGTACCTGCTGCACTGTCAAATTAGTTCGTCCTCTTCTTCCACTTCAAACAGAAAGCTTGTTTTGACTTATATAAACTTGGTAAACTTTGAAGTATGCTTTTTTTTTTTCCTGCATTTTTTTTCAGTAGGAAAATGCGTTTTAATTTTACGTTCAGTTGCTCACTCAGCGAAGTAGAGAAATGCAGAGAAATTTGAAGAGTTAATTCCACAAATGGTGTTTTGATATAGACATTTTTAATGGTGTGACGATGAGGAATCTACTTGTCCATTTGCCCATGATTTGGGGTGGCACATACCTGACCACTCAAAACTTAGTAATTACTAATCACACAGCATCCAGTGCTACCACCACACCTCTCCATATGGCATCAGACAGTATCTGCAAGTACACCTAATGCCTACCTAAAGTACTACCTATTGTAGCTGAAAAAAATATGTATTCTGGCTTTCAGACTTCTGCCAAATTATTTGTCAGTTTTCTTGTGTTGGGAAGCTTCAGCTGTTCGTGCTTTCCTCCCTCCCCCAACCCAATCTTACACTTAAAATTGTTGCTTTTAGAATGTCATGTCTAACAACCTTAAACCACAACTGGAGGTTATATTTCTTGTATTGCTCTTCATGTATGGAGCTTCAGTTAGTTGGGAGAGAGATATTTCACAATATGTAACAAGTGTTATTCATTCAAACCTGGTCCTCCAGGATCTCAGTATCTGTAGACGTGAACGTTGCTATTAGATTGCTTTGGCTGTGCAACTGCCTGTAAGCTGTGCAGTTTCCTGAATGATTCTGTCATAGCTCTTAAACATGGGAGTACAAAAGTATTGAAAACTATCTTAAAAGTTCTGAGATTGTTTGATGTTTTCGTTTATCTTAATATGTGGATGGGTTGAAGACATGTTATAATTGTTCTTTTCTTTCTTAGGTTTACTGGTGGCCTATTGCCATAGATTTGATATTCAGGTGCAATCATCCAGAGTATATTTTGTAGCCTGCACAATAGGTATGTTTAACACTGATATTTTGACACGTAGTATGCATTGTTATACATGCTTAGTTAATCATTCCAGATTTTTTGATTAATCAGTCCTTACATTTCTTGCTATGGAAGTTCAGGTTCAAGGATATTTTATTTTGACTTTGTTCTTTACTTTTTGCGTGTTCCATGACTTGATGGCATAATGAATTACTTTATAATGATGTAATACCTTCAAATTGGTTCTAAATTGGTTTCAAACTTTAGTTCGTAGAATCCAGAGTTGCATGTTGTGGACTTCCAAGTGACTACAAAATGCAATCTGACTTTATTACAAAGACACCAGGAATCTGTATTCATGCCAGCAAAGACTTAATTTCCTCAAAGTTTTCTGCCAATATTCTGCTTTAGAAATCCTTGTAAAAATAGCTAGGCTCTTAGGAGACTCAAAGCAAGGATAGAAAAATTCTTTTATTTCAGTGGGTTTTTTTCTATCAATTTCTGCATTAATGAAGAGTTGACATTGTTATTGCAGGAATGGGAACTACCCACATACTACACTGTATTAACAAAATTAGGATCAGCAGGATGAGAGAAGTGATTGTTCCCTCAGTTTGGCTCTTAAGACTGAGTCTAGAACACTGTCTGGCTTGGGATCCTTTGAGAGACTTTGCCATGCTGGAGTAAATCCAGTGGCTGCATGCTGAAGCACATGGCACCCAAAGAAGAAAAGGCAAAGGAGAGAAGATTCTTTTGTTGTCCACAGTTATCTACTGTGAGAATGCAAGAGTAGTCTGAGTGTAGTCTCTGTAAGTGTATAGGAAAGAGATAATATATGAGAGAATGAATGTAAGTCACAGAAAGAAAGATTTCAATTGAATACAAGGAACGCTCCCTAATCTACATTGATTTTGAATAACTGGATAAAACTATTACTGAGTGTTCCAATCATTTGGCTTCTGAACAAAAGTCAGTTGGCTCTGAAAATGTAATTGAAAATATTACTAAATATTGCCATATAAATGCTTTTGCTCTGCTTATATTCTGCAGAATGCTTGCAGTACTTAAAGGGAAAATAATTAATGATATAGCTGGCATTGTTATTAGTGAGAAACAGCCAAAGACCATCCAAACAAGGAGCATGTGTTATAACAGTCAAAATAACCATCTGTATTGGGGCTCATAAATACAATAAGAGAAACAAAATATTTTATTTTCCTGCTCTGAAAGTGCTTAAGATAGTTTTTTGAATTGCACAGTGTGTATAAGGCCAATCACAGTACTCTCACAACATCGGACTGTCAACACAAGGACAGCAGTATCTCACAGTACTGTTCCAAATTTATAACGTATACACTCTGCTCACGTTTTAAAAAGTTGCTTTACATATTACATGGATAAAGAATCCTATAAAAATGCTTATTTAGCAAATTATTTAGTTGCTCTTGTGTCAAGCTATGCCCCAATAACTTCTTTTTTGCTGGTTCTGTTTCCTTCCAGCATATGGCATAGGCCTTCTTGTGACCTTTGTCGCCTTGGCACTGATGCAGATGGGTCAGCCAGCTCTGCTCTACTTGGTACCCTGCACTCTAATCACCAGCTTTGCTGTGGCTCTTTGGAGAAAGGAGCTTGCAATGTTCTGGACGGGCAGCGGCTTTGCGGTGAATACCAGTTTGATATGAGTGTCTTCAAGAAATACTAATATTATAAAAACCTAACTAGAATTAAAGTTGAGTAAAATATTGTAGTATTATCCACCAAAGCCAAATATTTTTACTTTTTTTTTTTAATGCACTTTTTTTCCCTAGGTAATGTTTTCATTTTCTTTCTTTAATGTTTATGGCCACTTAAACTGACTAGTGAAAAGTAAAGTAGAACCCTGTCTATCCTTCATTCTGCCACAGTTTTACTGGTTTGATCTTTGTTGAAAGTATCATTGCCATTTTGGTAAGTAGCTCCTTAAAAAATATTTATCTTCCTATTTTTTCCTAGTCTACTGCTTATAATGATCTAGTTAAGTACATTGAATCATCATGTGATGTTTCTCTGTGGTATAAATGAAACTCATTTGATTCTGAATGGAATGATTTCTATTATGAGGCATGACTATAGATTGTGATGAATTACCCTGAAGTGAAGAATCTATCTAGCTGGAGATTCTCTCCCAGTGAGATTTATTTTGTTCCTCAATTATTATTTTTTTTTTATAACCTGCACAGCCTTCCTCTAGAGAACTGATTTAATTATTGAAAAAATTAGTGAGCATCCAGAATGTGTTGGAAAAGTTGCTGGTTGCCATGCACTGATAGTAAAAGTGATCAAAACCAGAGAATGCAGAAGTGCCAAAGTGCTGTCTGCTTGTTCCTGAGTAATCAACAGAGCACGGCTGATTTCAGTGAGGAATCATCCAGCTACAGATTCTGTTTCTTTCATCTTTTCCAGACTTTAATTCTTTATTGCTGCTAATTGGTACAACCCATCTCTTTGGTCATTATAGATTGCTTACAGTTCCTGTCATTGTACAGACAGTAATGTTCTTGTTTTAAATTCTTTTAAAATTATTTAAATTCTTTTAAAATTATTTAAAATCGTTGTTTTAGAGTCCTTCAGTAAGAACACAAATGTGATGGAAGTGCTTGAACCAGCAAATTGCATTTCTTATTATTACAGAAAGCCAAGTAGTATGCAGTTAGCTGGGTAGGGCCTGCAGGAAATCTGTCACAACTGATAAACCAAGAATAAGGGATTAAAACTACTGCTGTTAACATCACCCAAAGATTGCAATCAAATAACTGAAAGGCTATCCCTTATAAACCTGTAATAGCAGGACACCCAGGAGGAACTTAGCAAATAAGTTCTTCCTCACAAGGAAAATCTTAAAAAAAAAAATCACAATCCATTTGTTCTTGCAGGTCTTGTTTGGAGGAGCAGATTTCCTGGTTACAAATCCTGTAGGCATTTCACTTGCTTACACTCAACCAAACAGTCATCAGCAAGTTGTTTTCTTCTTTAGGACTATGCCATCTGATAATACCTTGCTCCCATAGCTTTACCAAAATTCTTAGAATTTTAGATTAGAAATCATGAGTTCGAGCAGCAGTTCAAAACTAAACTTTTATTGTGAATAATAAAAGTTTGGTGAGTTTTAAAAAGCTATTGGACAAACCCCTGGAACAAAAATCCCCTTCTGCACCCTAAATGGCAAAGGCAGGATAACTGTATGCACGTGTCTGTCACTGGAGAATGGTAAGGGATGTCGTGCCTTCTGTCTTCTCCTCATGTGACCATTTTGATCATACCTGACACCTGGCTGGAGTTGAATATGTTTGTTGCAAATTCTAATATCTCTATAGTTCATTCTGCTCTTCATAGCAGTAATAATTTCTGCTTTTCATCACTCTGTCGTCTTCCGTTTGCAGAAAGACCTACCTCAGCCTCCCTTGGTGATAGCTTCTGTCAACTGCCCTCAGCTTCCTAAAGATAGCAATGTACCAGCTTCTCAACAAGAGACAGAGGAAATGGCCAACCCTACCCTCCATGTGAAGGAGCTGCACAGCCCTACCTTGGCTGCAGAGGAGCCAGCTGATAACGACACAAAGACGGAACAGTCAGAAGTTTCTATCACAAAGAGTGAGGAACCAGCTGGGCACAAGGATGACCTGGAAAGTAAATCTCTAAACCTCGAGCAAAAACAGCTGGAATAAACAATTTGATAGGAACTCCGTATTTTCCCTTACAAACGTTTGTGTAAAACCAGTATGTATTTAGACTGGTTCAGTAGTATTCACGTTCATTGAGGAACCTCGGTGGGAGTCTGATCATCAAATCCAACAAAGAATGTTCTGCCTCCAGCTTTGGTACAGCTATATACTTCAAACATATTTGAAATATGGTGCTCTACAAGGGTTCTGATGTATGGATTTCAATTATCATTTTATTAGTGAATGCCTTTGACTGATCCATTTTAATTATACCAGGGTAGTATTACGAGTCTTTATTTACACAGTACTCTGTGCTTTGTGGCTATTTTTGCTGCTTTAGCATAGTGCAGGTTAACGTGGAAGAAAAGCATTGAACAAGTCTGCTACAATGCTTAGCTGAAAGAAACACAAGAGGACTTTAGCACTTTCCCTATTGTCACCTTTTACTTTTTCTACTTGTCAAAGCCATTGATGCAAGGGAATGCTTTAGTATAAGCTGACATTCAGGAAATGCAGAGAGTGGTTAAATTGCCAGCCTCTGAAAGGATTTATACTACCAAGGTGCATTAAATGCATCGCTTAAACTTCTTTCTTTTTACTTCCAGGTACCTGTGTTGGCTACTAGTCTAATTTAAAAGGTAGGATGAATGGAGCTACAAGAAGCTCGCTAAGCACTCCATGAACTCCAGGGATTGTCTCTGAAAAGAAGGTGTTTGTGACAGAGCACCCCTGGTAGAATAAGGATATTAAGAATGTTTGCTTTAGAAATGAAATACGAGCCAGATAAATAAGCAAACAGGGAGTGACGTTAAACTAAGCTTGCTTATTATCATTGGGGAAAATGTTACAGTAAAACAGCAAAAAAAAAAAAGTAGAACCTCAAGAGCCCAAACTGATGAATTTTAAGGAACATAGTTGTGGTCACTAACTGAAGAAAAGTCTGATGTTTTCATTCTCAAGGGAACACTCGGTGCTATCGTAGGTTGTGATTTAGAGCTACGTGCTGCTTAGTAACCAATCAGCTGCCTCAAATAATGTTTTGTCTTCATCCCAGGAGTAGCTGAAGCATGGCCTGTCAGGTTCTGGAAAGAGGCTGTAATCTATTTTGCCCCTCTTGCTAAGTGACATGGCATTGGACACAGTTTGTAAGTGTAAAACTATTTGGGGTGCAGGTGGTCTTAATTTATATTCCTGAAATTAGACATTTTCTTGTGTACGTGATTGAGTCTTTTATGCATCTTTTATGGGGAGATGATGAGATTTGTGTACCATTTGTTCTATATATGAACATTTGGCTTTATCAAAAGCATTTGTGTTTTACATTTAAATTGTAGTGCCCTAATGCCTCAAACACTTCATGTTAAAACTGAGAAAGAAAACAAAAGTATTCTAGGATCCTGGAACACGTTTCTAAATTTCATGGGAGAAATGCTTTTCAGAGCATTTGAGTCTAAAGCATCATTTACAAAAGCATCAGCATTTTGTCCCAGTCTGAGGCAATGATTTTAAATTAAGAGTCTCCAGTTGGCATGTTGAGTTGAATTCCAAAAGCTTCTCCTTTAATGTCTGTCTGTTAAACTTCAGCCTTCATCTCTTTGGCTGGGTCTTCCAGAAGTTTGCCCTGTGGTTTTCTTTTTTGGATGCTCATTTCTCATCTGTTTAGCATTGGGTGGGTAATATTCTTTCTCTGGAATGTGAAAAGATTTCTGTAAAACCACAATGTGCAATCAGAAGTTTTGCCCTCTTCTTAAAGCCCTGCCTGATAGGTTGATTTCATAGCGTAAGTCCCAAGTCCTGCACTGCATTTAATTTATGAACGACCCAAATGGAAGACAGTAGTATTAAAGACATCTGGGTTACTTTTGTTCTTGTTTTCTTCAGTCTCCTCTTTGATGGATTATGTCTGCCAGTGGTAATCTGAATTTCAACTAACTAAAAAGCAACGGAGGTATTTAACTGAAAATATCAGCCAGCTGGATTATGCCTTAATTTAAACCATTGTATAAGTTTATATATAAAGAAAACAATCCTGTGTTTCAATAATGAACTTGACAAACAGCGATAAAAATTTGGAGAACGACTCCAAGTTCTATGTTTTTTTTTTTTGCTTTGATTGTTTTTCAGTCATAATACTGTAGGGAGTAATTTTTGTACACCGAGGTCAGTAGTTTTCTGATGATGAAGCATTAAGTTTTATCACCTTCTTGAAAATGTATTTTAACATTTGTTCTCATGTGGGTTAGGAAACAGTTTATTTCTCAAATTGTTTATAACTCGATGAAAGTGGAAGATTTATAACACTGATTAACTTGTGGACACCTGGTAGTTGCTTTATGTTTCATTCTAGATGGGTCTGCATATGCTTCACCTTCATGTTTTGGATGGTTGTCCATCTACTTAAGTGTAAGTTTGTTGTGTGTGTTTTTCTTCTTCTCAAACTACAGATATCAGAGTGGGGGAAAAAAAAAGTTACTCAGTGCAATATCTCCAGTTAAAGTATATAAACAGTTACATACTTTGACTATTGCAGTACTGTACACCTTTGGTGCACCAGTTTGGCTGCGACTGTTTGGACCCTGTTCAATCACTCCCATCAAACCAAGGTTGTGCTTTCCTGTCTTTCCCCGAATGTAAAATTTAATGTTGTACAGGAAAATGTCAAACTATGTTCAGTGTAGTTGATTCTGATTTTATTTGATGATTGCAGATGTACATCCCACACTAAACTTGAGTTAAAAGGCTGCTTTTGGAGTAATGTTAAAGTGCTTCGTTTTTAATGCTTTGGATTGCCTGAGCAGCAAGGGACAGATTCTTTCCTGGGTCAGAAGTTACTAACCGTGAGTCAATGCATTGGACTGACTGGGTTTGACTTGTATCCTCCTGAAGGGTTGCACAAATGCAGCTGAAACCAGAATGTGACATCAAGGATCCTCATGGGAGTGGCAAGGGAGAAGTACCCCAAATCCTTTGTTAATTTACGTGAGTCTTTTTCACTTGTCCCATTTCTTTTACATTCACAATATCAAATTTCTGGATTTTGTTGGGTTTTTTTACCTGATTCCCTAATCTCACACAATCAGTGAAACCTGTCCTGCAGAAGCTGCTCTTTTTTTTTTTTTCATTACAGTAGCCCTCAGTCTGTCTGTTAAGAATGCCTTCCATTTTTCAGACATGCCCATTTCTGTGCTTTAGAATTCTTTTTTTGCGTCTGTGATGCATCATTACTAAGACTCTTTGGCCATAATGTTAATGCCAATTGATTTCTAAGTACGCTGTGAAAAACCACAGACTGTGGAGCCAGGAAGAAGGTAGCTACTGAACAGAGCTGCAGTAATACAACTTAAAGCTTTGCTGAAGGTGACTGCATCCATCAGTCAGACAACACAGCATCTGGGAGATGTGTATTTACCTGCAGTTCTTCTTTTGCTCTGTAGCTTTGGTGGGCAGCAGAACGCTCAGTTATCATTTTGTTGGGCTTTGTTCTTCTTAAAGCTGTTTCAAAATGGAATTGTTGGGTCACCATATGTGTTCAGTGCCTCCTCTGGATGTTTCACCCTACAGGTTGTAGAGCTTTGTTACTGACTTAGAACATTTCTCAGTTCTCTGCTTAACTTCTTTATTTCCTATTAAACGCCTTTGGCCTTGAAGGATTCCTTCCTTCCTTCCTTTCATTCAGCTGTTTGTATACCTCCCCTGGCTAGCCCAGTAAAAATTAAAAAATAAAAGCAAATAAGAGGATGCCTATAATGGCTCTTGAGGTGAGTGCTCACATACTTTTATTGTGAGATCCTACAGTTCTGCCCTGCAGTTTTGTTTCTGTCTTCTCTCTATCCCATAGTTGTGCAGTGCATGTATCATTTTTCATGTAGCAATGGCATTAGAATCAATAGATGTGGGGTTGGCAGTGAGGAAGAAGACCAGATAATAATTGCAGCGGCTGGCCAGGGAAGCACAGGAAACCTTAAGTCCAGAAAGGGGAGTTTATAGGTCAGTTGGAAGGCATTGTGCTTGACAGTTCAGATCTCACCTTACAGAGATGTGTTTGGTTTTGTCTTGCTAATGTGAAGCCCGTAAATCCCCGGGGCAGAAATCACATCAAAGCACACGTTAAATAGTTGCAGTGCTTTTTCTACCAAGATAAGAAATGTTGTATTTTGAAATGTAGATGGAGTTGCATTGAAAGGCACTCTGGAATGTTCTCATTTCAGTAATATGCTCTTCTGTGAGTCTTTCACCTTTGAATATCAAAGGTGAAATATTCAGGCAAATATTCAGGTTATGTGGTGGGAGAATGAGGTTTCACTGTCTTTAGATAATACACGAGGGCCTTAAATTGAGTTTTCTTGAACCAGGAATGAGTATATTTACACCAAGTCATCATTTCAGGCATTAGTATAGAACTTAACCTGGTTTTATGCAGTTCATTTGGTTTCAGTTCGTTCCTCCAGCAGTTCTTGGGAATGCTGTGGCTCTTGGTCCTATCATTGATCCACTGGTGGCCATGGTTATGAGTGGGCACTCTCCTGGTCTGGTTTGGAATTGCGTTCTCTTAACTGAAGACAACAATTGAGTTTATCAGATTTCTTGTATTTTCCTGCTTGTTAACATTCCCTATCTTTGTGTATGGCAAAACCTCATCTTAGGGAAAGCTTTGAAATGATCTAAAGGCTAGAAATCTGGAGTTGAGCTACAGCTCTCACACACACTCTGTGATTTGAGCTTCCTTTGGGTGTTCAGTGTGAAAGTTAGTTAGCTGAAAATATGCAGAGTGGGTCTGTGTGGGGAGACAGCCCTGTTCTGTCTGAGTGGTGTCAATGGCAGTGGTCTGAGCTGCTGTAAGTAGTTGTTGCCCACTTTTCGTGAGCTTGTTCTTTGTCACTTGTCCTCTCCAAGAACTGAATAGCTCAGTGGGAAGAGACCTTCAAAGGTCATCACATCCAACTGCCCGACCTCTTTGGGGCCAACCAGAACTGAATGAGGGCATTGTCCCAATGGGGCATCCACCACCTCTAGGAAATGTGCTTCACACCTGAACTGCAGGGCTGCACATCAGCTTCATCCTGTGGAGAGGTGACATCTCAGCACTTCAGATGAATCTCTTCAGCCCTACAAGTCCCTGACAGATAGGCTCAGTTTGGCAACATAGGAAAGCAAAACTTCCTTTTGTAAATGCACATTTTTCATTACAGCTATGGTGGTGGATGATGTATGTGCTGTCCTCATCACAGTACTTTGGTTTTTGTACAGCCCATTGCTGGAGGAGCTGGGGATCTGGCAGCCAAGTCTGAGCAATGCTAACGAGTCACTGGGATGTGTGGATCAGACAGGAGGCTGTGGGCAAACAGAGCAGTATGAACAGGGTTTGTGGGGTAAGACTGGAGAGTATTTGCTCAGTGCTGCTGTCCTGGATGTTGATAGTAAGATTTTTTAGGGAGCAGGAGGTAACATCAGTCAACCAGTTTTAGATGTCCAGTGTCTCTGTTAAGGGGCTTTATGATAACGTTCAGGTAATAGCACGTAGGGTGGAGTTGTGAAGACTGCAAACTCTGAAGGTTATTCCTTTTAGTGCTTGTGAATGCATCCACTTCATTATAAAAATAAACCAATTGTGAGTACAAACACTTTTCAAGCTCTTGTTCCATGAACTACTGAAGGAAAGTCTTTCAGTGTTCCAAAAGCCATGCTGTGATTTTTACTACTGCTGAGCCTTTGCAGTTTGGCCCTTTAATAAAACTAAGTGAATAATTAAAACTAAATAAAAATCCCCACTGAGGGAGTTGGCTGGGGTAGGAAGGCTGTGGCATGAAAGCTCTGTTCAAGTATCCTTCCTGCACATGGGCTGTTAATGCCACATGTACTGAAGCTGTGGGAAGGAGATGCAGAAATGCAGATGGGTCCAAAAGAGAAGGAATTTGGTTCTCTATAACGACGCAGTCAGTCATTAACAGTGCTGATAGCTGAATATCCTTCCTTGATTTTATCTCGCATCTCATTTTATTTTGGCAGCAAGCCAGTAAATTGTATTGGTTTCATAGTTTAATTGGCCGTGTTGCCAAACTATAGGCAGCCTCGTGTGAATAGCGTCCCTTTGCACAAACTGCAGAAGATGTGGTATTTGCTAGGTGGTTACCTGGAAAATTGCTGCCTGCTGTCTGCAAGAATAGATAAACCAGTGACATGGGGACTTGTATCTGTAGTATATCTATGGTAGAAGTAAGGCCTGGTGGTGATTGTTTGTAACAAAACATGTTCCTTTCTTGGTACCATCAACTTCTGCTGAAAACAGCCAAGAGCCATTGCAGCAGCTGAGAGAAAAACATCATTTCCAAGTCGTAACATTTTGGCAAACATTTCTGTTTTTCAGAGGTTGTAGGTCCTCCTGAAATACTCACATCAGCTCCCTGGTTCTGTCTGGGTGCGTTCTTCCCACTGTATTCCCATGCAGTTCCATGATTTTGAGGTCAGCCCTTCATCTGTCTGATCTGCAGCCTTGTGTCCGGCTGCGCAGCGAATCATCCCAGCTATTTTTGTGTGTGCAAATGCATTGCAAGACATCACGTTTCCAGTCACCAAATGTAGGTTTGTTTCTTCCTTCTGTGATTTAAAACACGGGGGGAGGAAAAGAAAACTACAACCCCACCTATTGTGTAATTAGCACTGGGGGGAGATGTGAGGACAAGAGCTGATTCGTATCCCAGGGGTTTCACTGGGGTGCTCTTGTTGTCTTTTCCATGGGGTTTTCCATGTTTGCCTGTTTGGGGCACACACCTATATGGTAAAAGAAAACAAACTTGAAAAAGACTGATCCGCTGATTGCTGTGTTGTTTTTGTTTTTTTTTTCCATCTGTTTTGCTTAAGAAAAAAAAAAAAAAGGACTTTAGCCTGTTTTAGTTAAAAAAATGTAAAGATTTTCTAAACCTGTAAAATAAAGATACTTAATTTTTGAACTGAATTTTGAGTTTTGTATCACTGTTACATTTGAAATCTGATGGTGTGCTTTTTCTTCTTTGCACTAAATGTGACAGAGTGCTTCTTATGATGTAAGACACCTTGAGCTGCTCACACATTGAAGTGCCCAAAGAAACCTGAGTTGAATATCCATACAAAACTCTTAAAACTTGTTTGTGGCCTTCTTGAGTCTTCTGTTCACATGCAGGACTCGAAACAAATCCTGAAACAGTCAACAGGAATCTCTCTCTTCCTGCTGCCAATTCTCCCCTAGTGGGATCGTGGTACAGACAGGACCAACCAGCTCTGGGGCTGTTCCAGTGATGGGAAGGGAAGGTGAGCACTAACAAACCCTCTGTTACTGCAAGTCTCTAAAGAATTAGAGGGCACGGCATGGAGGTATGGCACGAACAGGGTGGGTGTATTTCCACTCTACTCTTGTGTTCATGTTGTTGGTATGTCCCACTGAACCACAGGGGGTAGAAAGGACCTTGAGACTGAATGCAAGCCCCTGCTAAAGCAATTCCCTACAGTAGGTCACACAGGTAGGCGTCCAGATGGGTCTTGAATATCTCCAGAGAAGGAGAATTCATAACCCCTCTGGGCAGCCTGTTCCTGTGCTGCATCACCCTTACAGTAAAGACATTCTTGCACATGTTTGTGTGGCACTTCTGTGCTCAAGCTTTAGGCCATTACTCCTTGTTCTATTCTATTATATTCTTTTATTGTAATTCTATCATAATAGAATTATTCATAGAATTATAGAATTGTTTGAGTTTAAAGGGAACCTTAAAGGCCATCTTGTCTCACTTCCTGCACTGAGCAGAGACATTACAGCTCCTCAGCTGCCCAGAGCCCCTCCAGCCTGAGGAAAGAATGAAAAACTTGTGTGGCTTTAACATTTGTATCACTCTATCTGATGCATGCATAAGCAGGCACCAAGGACCTGCCCTGCGGGACTGTTTCTTCACCTGCAGGCCTTTTCTGTCAACTGTTCACCTGCCTTCCTCAATTTGCAAGAATCACCTCAGGGGTCTCTGGAAGGAAAGGCTGCATTCTCCAGCAGTGATACTCAACTGATGGAAGCACAGGAACCGGTTTGCAGAGATGCTGCCTGCCTGCAGGCTGTCCTCAGGGCCACTCTGAAACTCCCACTGCAGAGCTCCTGCACAACCACGTGAGGACCTTCACTCCATTGCCCAGTTGCAAACAGGTTTGTTGTCTCACACCATTGCATTTTCTTTGTACACGTGAGTAAGTGGGGACCCCCGGCCCACCCAGGGCCACGATGAATTGCACTGAGTGTGCATGAACGGCCCTGATCCTCAGCTACACCACAGCTGTACCTAGAAGACAAAACTGAGTTTATATTTATACTCCACTGATGCCCAGGTTGTTTTCTGTCTCCCTTCTGCTTTTCAGTTATCGCAGCATCATAAAATGGCTTGGGTTGGAAGGGACCTCAAGGATCATGAAGCTCCAATGCCCCTGCTGCAGGCAGGACCATCCATACCTAATCCTAGCCCAGGCTGCCCATCCAACCTGGCCTTGAACACCTCCAGGGATGGACGGGGCATCACAGCCTCTCTGGGCGGCCTGGTCAGAGCCTTACCAAAGCAATAGAACCAGGGCACACAGCCACTGAAGCCAACTGTGTTTCTCCCTATGCCATCAGCTTTCCCAGGGATTAGAATGAGAGGACTCGTCTTTGAAATCCTTTTATGTACGGCAGAGAAGAGGGACAGAGCGGGTTTGGGATCGGAGCGCCGTGCGGTGCTTTCTGTGCGTCGGACAGTGCCGTCCAGCGCCCGCGCGGTGTTACTGAACCTCGCCGAGCAGTTCTGGTTACCGGGACGAGCTCAGCCCTTCAGGCACCGCTTTTCCCTCCGTCCTTCTGCTGAAACTCTGCCGAATCGAAGAGAGCCGCAGAGCGAAGCACAGAAACCATGTCGCGGGCTCAGAGCTCGGATGTCCCCGCTCGAATTTCCAAACAGGAGGAGAATTTGCGCCTCGGGCCGGAGCCGGGCAGGAAAGCGGGTCCGCCCCCGGCACCGCCCCGACCTGCGGGCACGGCCGGGCAAACGCGGCGGCGGCGGTCGGAGCAGCACCGCAGGTGAGTCCGTGCCGTCCGAGCGGCCTCTGCCTTCCCTCGCGGGTACCATCCCCTCTCGAGGCGCGGCGCTGCCCGGTCCCGGTGCTGTCTGGTTTTGGTGATGCCCGGCTCTGGTTGTGCCCAGTCCTGGTAGGCTGCCTGGCCCTGGTGCTACCCAGACCTCATGCTGCCTGACCCTGGTACTGCCCGGTTCTGGTGCTGTTTGGTTCTGGTATTGCCTGGCGCTGGTACTGTCTGATCCCGCTGCTGCTTGCCTAGTACTGGCACTGCCTGGTTCTGGTACTACCTGGTCCTGGCTGCTTCCAGGTCCTGGTTCTGCCTGGTCCTGGTGCAGCAGCCTGGTACTGCTTGGTTCTGGTACCGACCAGTTCTGGTACTGCCCGGTTTTGGTGCTACCTGACCCTGGTACTATCCAGTCCTGGTAGTGCCTGGTTCTGGTACTGCTGCCTGGCATTGGTGCTTCTCCCCAGCCCTGGTGCTGCCCTGTCCTGGTACTCCTGCCCAGCTGTGATGGTGCTGCTGCCCAGCACTGGGCTCAGGCAGAGCTGGTGCCACTTGTTTCTGTACATCAAACCTTCTGTTAAGAACCAGAGATGCAAATAACTTCACTGCTTCCTATGTAGCCACTGCTGGCCCAATAGTTTTCCTTATTATGTGATCCTTTTGTGGCTTTAGTGCTGTTTTTTGTTTCGTTTGACTCTGAAGTGGCACTGTTGAGGTTTGGAGCGCTGCAAAAGTGGAACTGTGATTGTGGAGGAGGGTCAGCCCGTCTAGATGCCCATCCGAAGGAACAAAACTGTCTGTGGTAATGTGCTCAGCACTGAATCTGTGTGGGTTTGACACTTTTCTGCCAGAGGTCCTCCAAGGCGGTATCTCCTGGTTCAGCAGGGTGCTGCTCTGCTTGCCTCTGCAGTCACTGTGGGGCAGTGCATTTCGGATGGCTGCAGCTGAAGGAAGCGCTGTGAGTTAAGCTGGTGAGTTTTTCTTGCCCATTCATCAGCTGAGAAGTATCACATTATATAGCGCTCCTATTGTGAGAAGGACAAAAATGGAACTTCCTTGCTTACTGGATACTCCCAGAGCAAATTTAGTATTTACTATCTGCGCTGTGTGGTCACAGGAAGGCAGCCTTTGTTTCACCCCCTGACACATAGCTGGAAGTTCAAAAAGAGATTGCGGGTCCAGATCTGCCCAGTGCTCTCTCACCATGGGGGGAGCTCAGGGCTGAGGTCCCTGCAGTGGAAATGCTGTTAGAGCCTTTGTTAGCAGGATAATGGGAGAGCTGCGCTGCTCAGCCTGTCATGAGCTGAGCTGCAGAGCTGGCAGGCAGGAAGAGGATCTTCTTACTTGTAAATTGAGAGACATTAGAAGTCCGAAAGGGACAATAAACAAGGCCCGCACAGTGTCACTGCATTTGCTGAGAGCGGCTGAACCAGATGCACCTCCAAAGGGATGCTGCAAGGAGGCAGAGTACAGCAGCATTACTAATCCTGCTTTGAATCCTATGAACGGTGCACCCAGAGGTTTGTTAGCATGCAAGATGCTCACAGTAACAGGCAGACAATACTGGGGGCATTTTGCTGATTTACATGAGCAGAAAAGAGGTTTCTCAGCTCTGGTCTTATTGCCTGCTGGGAGATGGAGGGCATTTCAACTGGCAGGAGGCAGGGCTGGACTCACAGCTGCAGCACAGCCCCCTAAAGGAGAGCCCATGGAGATGGGGGGTCATACCCAGCTCTGCACGTGCATGTTGCAGAAGTTGGAGGTGGGGTAAAGCAAAAGGCTGAAGCACTATAGTCAGTTGGTTCAGGAAACTGCTTTGGTGGCAGGAGATGCTTGTTGCACATGAAACATAAAGGCCAGGTCTGCCAGAACCAGCTTGGCTGTGACACATGTGGACATTCTGTCTTTGCTCATTAAGCACTTCTTGATCTGCAGCCACCAAGCAGCTTTGTTGTTTCTGTGTGTGTTCTACCTGCTGTCTCCTCTCCTCTGCTCCAGCTCATGGTTTGCTGGTATGATTAGTATTTTGGCAGCAGTGATTTGGAGCTGAACTGAACTCACCCAGTGGGGCACACTGCAGTTTGATTTTCCCTTTTATGTTTTCTCCTTCCAAAGAGAGGTGGTTCTGCTTCCACAACGAAATACCACAAGTCTTACCACAGTGATAAATCATCGGTCCTTTGCTCACCCTTCACCAAATGCTCACTCCTTCCCAAGGCTGCAGGTGGATTTTTTGCTGAGCTTGTTGTCCCCTAGTCAAGTCACATATTTCTCATACCAAAGGCTCTGTCTGGGAGGCATGGCCTTAGACCACAAGGCATTGTGACAACCTGAGATCTCAGCAGTGCTCGGTATTGCTGTGCTGAGATCTCAGGCTACTCTGTGATAGTCCCAACCGACTGGGGATAATGCCAGGTAATGTTTTATTACCTTCTTCAAAAGGTTGGAGCACACTGGCTTTTTTTTATGACTGTAGCGGTAGAATAAAGCATCCAAATATGCAACACAAAGACTCCAGTCTGGACCTTGCCATCCAGGGACATCAGGTTGGATATGAGGAAAAAATTTCTTCTCTAGAAGAGTGGTCAGGTGCTGGAATGGGCTGCCCAGGGAGTGATGGAGTCTCCATCCCTGGAGGTGTTCAAGGAGCGCCTGGATGTGGTACTGAGGGACATGGGTTAGTGAGGATATGTTGGTGGTAGGTGGATGGTTGGACTGGGTGATCTCGGAGGTCTTTTCCAACCTTGGTGACTCTATGATTCTATGATAAGGGTTTTCTAGCATTCGTTATCTGCTGCAGACTGAATTAAATTGACTGCTGAGGACACATTTCATGCTGTTCCTTCCCTGTGTCTTTTTCCTTCCTCCTTTTCAAGGAGAGAGGCTTGGCTCCCCTCGTGGTGCTGCTCAGGGATGCTCTGTGGTAGACAGCAACAGAGAAAGATGGGGAGCAGGAGGGAGCCTGGGGCAAAGCAGTGTGAGGTACGTGAGTGAGCATTCCTGTTTTGAAGGGGGGAGACTAAATGTAGAGTGGAGAGGACTGAGAAGATGGGAGGAAAGACCTGAGGAGGTGGGTGAAAGGCATCAGCAGTGATCAAAGAGACATCAGTCCTTGTGGCAGAGATAGCCATCAGCACAATGGAAGGTCACCATCACGTCTCCACCTCAGGTGCTTTCACATTTTGCAAGAGCTGGCGTTAGTGATTTTTTCCAATGAGAAGGAATTCTAACTGCTCACAATGTATATTCTGACAAGAATCCGTAAATGTGCGTTTTCTTCTCAACATTCCCACCACAAACTCATGGTCCTCTGAGAGTTAACGCTCCTCTGCCCCTCAAGATTTGCTTGTTGCTGCTCTGTTTTTATGCAGAGATGTTGTTGAACTGCATAGCTCCTTGCTGCTCCTCTCCTTCATGTATGTACAGCTGATCCTTATCTTGCAGCAGTGAGAAATGTCCACCCTCTGCTATGCTCTTGCAATATGGACCTACTGTTTACAAGTCATCATCATCTCATCTTTTTCTCTCTTCTGGCTTAAACTGTTGATAGGAATATAGGTTACTAGAACTGAATATAATATGAGATTCCACCTCTCCTTTGTTCATTAGTGCTGTCCCACTTATTGGAAAAATATTCTACCAAAAGCATAACTTAAACCTTGAGGGGAAAAAAAAAGCATGCAGTAATAACAAGTTCAGATGTCAGAGAAACAACCAGCAACCTGTCCTTCTCTTTGGACAAAGAGATTTTTGACATATCTGTTTTTAGCTCAATGTCTTTCCTCATGTGCTGTGCCAGCCCCACTTTCAGTTAAGGAATTACCTACAGGAGCACCACTGCTGCACTTCTTCCCTCCCCATAACCCTTCCAGAGCATCAGGAATGACCGAATCATACAAAGATTCAGGACAGAGATATGGAATAATTATTACAAAATCAGAGAGACACTGAATCAAGGAGGACACCATACACAAGAGAAAAGCCCCTGGATGCTCCTGGGAGAAGTGCTGATGCTGATTCCTGTCCTTGTCTCCCTTCTGATTCAGCAGTAGCTTCTTCTGAAGTTTAGTTTCAGCCAAGGGACAAACTGACAAGCTTCCTTTCAACATCCCTCTTGCCTGCTTCTTCCCCATCATCAGAGGTGGCAGAGGTGCATTGGAGCCCTCACACAGCTCTGTGTGTCCATGATTTCTCGAGGAGGCACAACATGGAAGGACACATGCAGGTCAGCACGGCACCGGAGCAGCCAGGTAGAAAGGCAGATGCCATGGTATCACACATCTCATGCAGTCTTTTTCTGAGATTTTGTCCATCCCACCAAGATGTACTGCGAGAATTTCTGCCAACAGTTAATTTGGGAGAGCTCAGTAACACCTGTCCTTAATTGTCAAAGACAATTAATTCTCTTAGGGAACGTGAGTACTAGAATGCCTGCAGCCCTACCTTGATAGATATGGACTGGTCCATGAAAGGCAGAAGCCTTTCATGAAGGAGAACTCATGTGCCACAATGAACAACCCTTCGATTATCATTCCCCCAGGCCATACAGGTGGGTGATGCTGCTGTTCTTATGCTAATGTCAAGCACTGGAATGGGCTGGGCTGCCCAGGGAGGTGAAGAAATGTGGACAGGTGGACCTGGCACTGAGGGATGGTTTCATGATGAGGCTTGGTAGCTCAGGTTGATGGTTGGAATTAATGATCTTCAAGGTCTTTTCCAACCTAGCTGACTGCATGGCTCCAAACCACAGGGCCAAAGTGGACATGTGGTCTAATTGGCTGCACACCTAATTCTACTCAATTGATCTCTGCCCAAGGAGTAGAATGTGCCCA
Organism: Lagopus muta; assembly: GCF_023343835.1. Lineage (NCBI taxonomy): Eukaryota > Metazoa > Chordata > Aves > Galliformes > Phasianidae > Lagopus > Lagopus muta. Next base: position 4,187,675 of record NC_064458.1, on the reverse strand, counting down.
GCATCACAGCCTGGGGTGGATTTGGGGAGATTCGTTCTTGCTGAGTTAGTCAGCACACATGGAGCATCACCAGGGAGGCTGTGCTGGGAAAAGCTGCAGCCAGTTGGTCCGGTCGCTCATCACCCACCAGCACTCCACTCACTGTTCTGTGATGTTCAGCTTCCATCCTCCAGGAGCTGCATGGTCTTTCACAGCAGCCATGTGGAGTCCAAGGCTGCAGGTAGGAAGGGCATAAAATTCTTCACATTTTCATTTCACCAGTAGTTGTCTTTCAACTCACACCGCTTGCTGAGAAGAAAATAAGCTTGCCTTGTGCTACAAGGGAGAGCAAAGAAGACGTGTTTTTATTGTTCTGCTAAGCATCTCTGATGCCACTGCTCTACCTTTGAAGGCCACTGGTGACCTTTCTTGCTCTGGTCAGCACATCTGGATTGCATTTTTGAGCTTCCACATTCAGCATACAGCAAGGCAGGCAGTGACTCCAAAGCCTGTTGAAGGAGCAGAGAAGGGCCTGCTCATCTGTATGCATTTAGGTCACAGGGACCACTGGAAAAAATGTCTCTTACCTGCCTCCTCTTAGCAAGAGCTGAATTGTCAAATGGAGATATTGTTAACGAAACACAGGGCCCAGAGCACCTATCTCTGCCAGGCTCTGTTACAGCTGAAAAAGAATATTTGGAGGTCTGTTAGAAAAAAAAAAAAAAGAGGCATCTTGGATAGACTCCCTTCCTCTCCCCTTTCTCTGTCTCTTGCCTCACAAAGAAGTGGCCTTTTAAAATCTCTTATCTGGAAGCTTCAGTTTAAAGAGCCGCTGATGCCTCTTGGAAAACACTGAAAAGCGCTTCAGAAACAGTTCTGCTGCTCCCTGTGTCCTGCCTGCCTTTCCCCCCTCTTTTTTTCTTTCATTTTGAGATAGATTTACATTAGAAAAGGCTGCTCCTTAGCAGCTTCCTGGTCTCAGTCAGATTCATAGCAGCCGTGATGCCTGCTGTTGTAGCGCTCATGCTGGACCATGCACAGCATCTCTTGGACCAACAGGGAATGGCTCCTGCCCAGCTGGGTGAGCCCTCCTTGGCATGCCGGAATGTGGGAGTGAGGAGGAGGGAAAAGTCCTTGAAGTTGTCAGAATTTGCCTTAACAAGCCTTTTGGGCACCTGGCATTTCCCAGAAGCCAGAGGTCGCGTCCTTAAAAGGCAAAGCAAAGCAGAACAAACCACCACCACCGAAAGAACTGCTCCAAAGCCAACAAACTTTGGCTGGGAATACCAACCTTCCCTGTATTTCCAAGACTTCCATGTATTTCAACTGTCTCCACCAAATTGTCCTGGACTTCATGTGCCAGTCTGCAGGGAAGGGATGTGTGTCTTCTTCCTCTCTGTGGGTAAGGAAAGATCCCCAGGCTGATTGCTGATGACCAACCATAGGCTGAGTGCTGACAGAAGGTGGTAACTGCCCTGCAGTTCTGTGATCACATTTAGACAACCTTACACTGAGCACCTTCAATGCATGAATGGCACTGACAGTGACTGGTGTAAGTAAAAGAAACTCAGCGCGGCTGGCTTTGGAGAGCTGCTATGAGGTTCTTCATCAGGAGAAGCAGCAGTCCACCTGGAAGACTATTGAGATTAGTGCAATCTCTTTCTTCACCAGTTTTGAAACCCTTCCTTGGTCACTCTGTAAGGACATTATACAACAGGAATGGGCAAACAGCAGTTGATTACGAGTTACTGCGCACTCCCAGCTCTCACTATGAGGATACGTGTGACTGACCATCACCCTCGGTGCCATATCCCCCCGTGACAGCCTCTGCTTGCCGGGCAGGTGAGAGATGCAGGAAGGTCCCTCTCATTTCTCTTTGGAGCAGATAGTTGTTAATACTGCTGTGCTACAATCAGCAACCAGCAGATCACGACAGATGGTAACAAGTGCAGTGAGTACAAATCTAACACAAGAAGCAAAGGGGTGACAGTAACCAGAACATGACAGGCTCTGGTGAACGGGACAGGGCGATGATAGTACTGAAGTGATGGTGGCATTCAGTTAAAAATGAGATGATGATGTGATGAAGAGGTTGGGGATGGATATTTGTGTCCAGGCTAGGTGTGAGAGAAGAAGGGAATATTGTTCATTCATAGTGGGGTCGTGATGATTGGTAACATATTGGGAGTGATATTCCTGGCAGGTATCAGCAGTTCCTGACCGAGGGGAGATGGTGGTCAGTAGCCAGTGGGTGGAAACAGACAGAAGAGATGGAGAGAGAACTTTAGCAGTGAGGGGAGCAGTGGGTGGGGGGGAATTTGTCCTGGTTGATAGCTGTCATTTTCACCAAGAAACAAGATATGAACTCATGCCATTCAGTACCACCCAAGAAACAAGATATGAACTCATGCCATTCAGTACCACCCAAGAAACAAGATATGAACTCATGCTAATGGAATACAAGGAAATTGCAATGAATCCAGATTTGAGGAATAAGTAAGGGTAATTAATACATTATTGGCCCAAAGAGAAACAGAGAATGGGATGGAGAAAGCTCTGAGCCACGTCAGGGACCTGGCTTTGCCTCCCCTTCTCAGAAAAGCAGAAAATATTATTCTTGAGCTCAAGGTTTTCTTGTAAACGTGTGGGATCCCAGCACTGGTGGTTGCCTTGCAGCAGGGCAGCAGCTCCTGGCCTGAGGAAGGTGAGTCTCTACCAAAAACATCCAGTCCTCCACCTCTTCCCTAACAGCCTGGCAGGTTTCCCTGTTGCCAATCAGGAATGAAATGCAGGCAAACATTTCTCCATCACTGCCCATCATTCCTACCCTTGGCTGTGTTCATTTATGTCAGCAGGTATTTCATGAATATTTCATCAAGTTTTGGACTCTTCTCCAGTTTCCCTTTCCTTCCAAATGCATCTGTGTAGGCAAGACCTCCCACATCCCACTTCCATGCTACCCCATGCAACACTTCACACTTCTGTGAATCCTCCAGTGTTCTTGGCATTGCATTTACCTCAGTTTCTCTCTGCTCTTGTCAGCGATCTGCATTAAAGCAACAAAGACTCCTCCAGGGACACGCAGCAACATCTCCTTCCCACCAGAACGTGCTCCAAGGTTCCCAGTATCTATAAGCAGTTCTCTTATTGTGTTCCATCAGGGAGGGCTGGGCTCAATTGGGGCACACTGCTCCTCAGCCTTGCCCAGGGCCATTCCCTAGCACTTCTCTCTCACCAGTTCCCAAACAGAGGAATGTTTCCCCCAGGTGGCTGTATGTCCCACACCTGCTGGCAGGACACAGCTCTCTGCATTGCAAGGCAGGCCCTGTTTGTGACCTCCAGCATTGCTGGAAGAGCAAAAGCTGATGGTGCATTTGCTGGGGCAGTCACACACCTTAGAAAAGCTGGAAGAGCAAAGTCAGCCTCCACCCAGGAAAAAAAAAGCAGCCACAGGCTTGGCCAGACCACCTCCCTGTGCAGCTCCCTTGTGATGCTGTCACTCAGCCCGAGCTCTCCTTGCAGACCTGCAACCCAAGCATTTGATATATGTTTTTTTCCTGCGCTCCTAATTGCTCATTCTTGGGCCAGTGGAGAGACAAGATTCTGAAGGGCTTTCTCCTGTTGTTTATGGATTCATTGCAATCCGTGAAATCAAAGTTCGAACTCAGTGCTGAGAATTTGAGAGTGTACTTCTAGCAAAAGCACATCATTCAGAAAAGGCTGAGCTGAGCTTGCTTTGCTGTTATGATACTTAGAAGAGTTCTGGGCACTTCAGTGATAAGAATGCCTCTGCAGATTCAGCAGCTATGGGGCTTCAGGACTGGGATACACACACTCTCCAAACTACCTAAAGCTAATACTTTCCCCAGCAGGACAGAAGAGCACAGGGGAGGAAACAACCTTCCTTCCCTGGATCCAGGGCTGTCAGTTATCCCTGCATCTGCTCTGCATTCTGATAGCATTGTGAGAAATTCGTATGGCTGCTACTTCCAGGCGTATCTCTTGCTATGAGCTGGCATCCCCATTCATCCTGGCATTGTAGGAGCTAGGACCCTGAAAACCTGCTGCTAAATCAGGGCTGGGAACTGCCTGCTGAAAAAAAACTTGATGGCAGCCTGAGGATGGGATGCCATGGCTGGGATGCAGCACATCCAGTCCTTTTATCTCCTGTGCTCCTGTACTGGTGGGAGCTCCATGGGTCACCTCAGCTGCTAGCTCACGTTTCACCCCAAACACGTCATTTTCTTCCTCTTTATTTGCAGAGGTCATCCTCAGAGCTGCTCAGAAGGCATGGACCAAATAAAGCCGGTGCTGGGCAGAAGGGGACCGAGGGCCAGCTGCTGGAAGGTGACCATCATTGCCACTGTAGTGGGCAGTGTGACAGCTCTCTACCTGGGGATCCTGCTGGGTGAGTGCATAGCCAGGCGTGTCCATCTGCTCCAAAAGAATAATGGTCTGCACAGCTCACAGCAACGGTTCCCATACCAGAAACCCTCAAAAGTGTTCTTCTGAGGACAGAATATCACCAGCACTCCCCATTTACTCACCCAAGCTGCAGAGGCTGTTGTCACCCCTTATTTTGAGTGACTTCCTTACTGTCGCATGTGATTTCTTCCCTTCTCATCCTTCTCAGCAACTTTCCAAATCTCTAGTTGCTTCCTCAGCCATCTGCTGCCTCATCCCCTTGCAGCCACTGATGGTCCCACTCCAGCACATAACCATCTCTTTGTCTCACCTGCCTCTGGTGCCTCTGGTGTACCATGGCCAGATGCTACGTCAGCTCAGCACCCCACTGTGTCCAGCCTGATCTACCTTGAGGCAGATCCCACAAGTACATCCCTGCTGCATGGTGCCACTTTCTGAGCTGCTTTGATAATGAGCACACCTTTCCCAGTCTGTTCCTGCAGGGATGGGGCCAGCCAGGGATCGCCCTGCAAGGCTGTAGCCATCTATTTGGGAACTGTTGTTTAAGGCTTGATAGAAATCTACAGTTTTAATGTTCAGATTGACTGTTAATTCAGATTTCTCTTCTTGTACATGTGTGGGTTACCCTGCATGGCCACATGGCACCTCCAAAGCACTGCAGGAACAGATAAGCTACTGAAACTAGGGAGGCCTCAATGGCACGAGGTAACCTATGTTCCAAAGCAGAGGAGGGTTGAGCTCAGCCGCAGCCCAGACCTCTGTGAGCCATTTGTGCCTCTGACACACAGCTTCCCTCTCTGGCAGCCTGTCATCCCGCAGCAGAGACCAGCTTTGAGCACACTGTGGAGCTGCGAGGGATCACGTTCAACAGCAGCTTGCAGGCAGAGAACTCAGACTATTACCGGGTGCTGACGCCCGCCCTTGAGAGGCTGGTGAGTTGAGCAGCTCTGCACCCTGCGCTCGAGGTGGGGGCTGCTGGGTATCCTGGGCCCTATTCCTGCTGAGGAAAGCCTGCAGTGCTTCCCTGAGGTCCAGCTCAGCAGAACGTGGAGGAAAAGCCAAAAGAGGGGGGGGAATGCGAGCATCTCTTGATCATCAGGGTGGGAGCAGGGTGACACGTGCTGAGATGAGCTGGACTCAGGTGCTCCTGCTGCCTGCAGAGATGAGAAGATGCTGCAGTTAGCTCCGGCTCCCTGAACATTCTAGACCAGTCAGGCCCACCTCCGTAGGGTTTTCTGCCCGGTGAGAGTGTGACCATCCTTCTTTGCTTTGCAGTTTCTGTCCAGTTTCCAGGACTCCCAGCTGGACTGGAGCTGCACTGGTTGCACCATCCTGGACTACAGGTGAGCGTTTTCAGGGCGTTCTGATGAGCTCCACTATGAAACACACAGCTGTGCTCTTATTCTAAACTAGCAAAGACAGAAACAGTTTTTAAGTTGAGGCTGGAGTTTTTTGGAGGGGAGGAAGGATTGCAGCGATGTTATGCCTTCTATAATTTGGAAATGTAGTCAGAAAAGGAAAGGGAAATGGCATGTTCAACCAAAGCTGGACTCTGGGGCAAAGAAGAAAATGCAAATGACCGTTTTGATCCAGAGCAAACCTTCAGGGGCACCTGAGCCTGAAATTAAGCATTAGTTTTGTTTCCCTCGTGCTCCCCGTAGGCAGGAAGCCTAAGAAGCTGTCCCTTCTACCACTGATGGAGCCAAATGTGCTCAGGAATTCTGTCTTCCAGCAGGAGTGGGAACTCGAGTGTCATCGTCCGTTTCCGCCTCCGCTTCGCCCCGCAGGACTCCCAGCCCCTCAGCTCTGCCACAGAGGAGGACGCACTCCGACAAGGGCTGGCGGCCGCGCTGCAGGAGCAGGGCCTCTCCCTGGCCGCCTTTGGGACGATATCCTCAGCTTCTCTCACAGGTCTGCTCCTCCTGTAACCATGGGGCAGGCAGAGCAAGGCAGCCTGGGCTGCTAGCAGCACTGCTTGCACCAGCAAAACCACCAGGCGGGGTCTCAAACAGCCATACTGGCTCAGGGCTGGACACCCAGTGGAGGCTTCGTGCCCAGCAGCAATGTAAATTGTTCCCTGAAACCATCCGACTAGAAATTCTCCTTTGCTAACTGTAGTCACGTGTGATCGTGGGCCTTTGAAAAGAAATGTGCCTGGGAAATGTGAAGCTGTGGCTCCCCTGCAGTCCCCTCCGCGTTCACTGCAGTGATGGAAGCAGCCCAAATGGAACAGCTTTTTGCAGCTTCCACCTTGAAAGCTTTTCCTGGGATGCAGCTTGCTGCCACAGCTGCTGGGAGTTGTTCCCTACAGCTGCTGTCACCCCAAAACCCTGCTGGGCTGTAGAGAGCTCCTTCCTCCCCATGCCTTGTGCCCCTCATGGAGCAAAGTGGAGAGGGTCTGCAGGAGGTGAACGGGGCTGGGAGCTCATTGCAGAGCTCCTGCAGACCATGGGATGGGGAAAGTGGTGGCCAGGCAGGCTGGAGGTGAAGCAGAGCCTCTGCCTGCACTGCTTGGGAGCAGCAGTAATGAGAGTACACAGCTCCTGTGCCCCCCACTGGAGACCTCCTCGCTGAGCCCCACTTCTTCAATTCTTTTACAGCTCCCAGTGATGTTTCTCCATACAGACCAGGACTGAAAGCAGGTAAGAGCCGGGCAGCAGGAAGAGCTGTGTACCTTTCTGAGCGAGTGCTCATCAGTGCAGCAATGTGTCCCAGTTCCCCTCCAGCCTCCTCCTCTCCAGCACTCTGCCTGCCGATACAAAATGTGTTTGCGCCCCATTTTATTCACCACACAGTGACCCAGGGCTGTGCTCCCCTGCTCCCCATGGAAGTTCAGCAAGAGCTGCAGCTCAGCTGCTGGCTCCATCATCTGGGGACGCAAGCAATGCTGGCTGAGTGTGGTGATGGCCCCTGGTGGGGTTGGGGGGCAGCTGCTGGGAGGTCTGCAGAAGACACAAGTGACCCGAGCCTTGCTGTCCCCAGGGAGCTGCCCTGGTGACATGTTCATGTGCCACAACACTCAGTGTGTGTGGAAGGAAAACCCTGAATGTGACGGCCGGAAGGACTGCGCTGACGCCTCTGATGAAAAGGGCTGCGGTGAGTGTCCTGCAGCAGGACTGCTGGGGATGGGGATGGGCCCCAACCCACCACTGCAGCCTCTGACCGGTAGACTTCTAGCAGTAGGTTATGGGACGGCACAGCTTGTCAGACAAGTTGTCTGCATCAAAAGGTTGCACCCTAGAAATGTGCTGGTCCTATTACCAACAGCAAAGGGACATGACAGCGTTGGGGTAGAATGTCATATTCCCACGGGCCAGTGAATCCGATGAGCCCAAACTGCAGACATTCAATGGCAGCACCCTAGGAAGCCTGAGCCACAAGGGCATGCCCAGCCCTATCTCCACACACCCAGTGGTGTGGAGCTGAGCTACTTTGTGCCTTCAGGATCACACCTGACTCCTGGTGTGCTCACACATTTCCTTGGCTGAAAGACTTTGGTAAAGGGAGCACATTCTGCAGGCATCTCCCACAGCCACTGCTGGAGAAAGGGAGCCTCTCCCATTCCCCTGCAGTGCTACTGCTCCCCTGTGCACACCCAGGATGACCTATAGGTGTTGCAGGTCCAGCAACCTGCCCACACCTTCCTGGTCTACAGTGTGCTAGGCAGTCATCTCTGCATGACCATGGACTGCTGGAAGCAGCTCAGTATTGGCTGAGCTTGTGAAGCTAGAAGAGGTAATTCTCTCTGGATTTTTCTTGCTTGTAGGAGTTTCAGAGAGGGCCTTGTGGTGCGTCAGTGCTTTGCAGTGCCCTTTTCCAGATCTGTAGGTTAAAATCTGGTCTCTTGTGACATCCCTAGAAATGTTTGGTTCTTGAGTACGCGCACAAGCAGATTTTCCCACCTGCCCCAGGGAGTGCTTTGCCAGGGCACAGCTGGCACAATCCTGATGCTCTCTCATCTCTTTCAGACTGCGGGAGCCGCCCTGCCATGCAGACTGCCAGCAGGATAGTTGGAGGCACAGAGGCATCCAGAGGGGAGTTTCCCTGGCAAGTCAGCCTGCGAGAGAACAACGAGCACTTCTGCGGAGCTGCAATCCTCACGGACAAGTGGCTGGTGTCTGCTGCTCACTGCTTTACTGAGTAAGTCCCAGCTGTGCTAGCTTCCCAAATGCTGTTGAATCTTCTGGCCCAGACCCCCCACTGCACCACGCTGCTCCATCAAGCATCACGCTGCTAGCAGCCCACATCCCAGAGCAGACAGCAGGGCGTGCAGCAGCTGCAGAGTGCAGCAGGGCGATGCTGCAGGGCTGCACAGTCCCAGCTGTCTTTCTTCCAGGTTCCAGGACCCGGCCATGTGGGCAGCTTACGCAGGGACCACCTCCATCAGCGGTGCAGACAGCAGTGCAGTGAGAATGGGCATCGCCCGGATCATCCCTCACCCCTCCTACAACACCGACACGGCCGACTACGACGTGGCTGTGCTGGAGCTGAAGAGACCCGTGACCTTCACTAAGTACATCCAGCCCGTGTGCCTGCCACACGCTGGGCATCACTTCCCTACCAACAAGAAGTGCCTGATCTCTGGCTGGGGATACCTCAAGGAGGATTTCTGTAAGCAAATCATGGCATATGGCAAGGGAGGCAGCAGGGAAAGGCATGCAGAGGGGGTCTGCATGGCTCTTTGCACCAGCCAGGCTCTTTGCATGGAGCTCATGGCTGCATCTTTCCCGCTTAGTGGTGAAACCTGAGTTCCTGCAGAAGGCAACAGTAAAGCTGCTGGACCAGGCACTGTGCTCCAGCCTCTACAGCCATGCCCTCACAGATAGGATGCTGTGTGCTGGTTACCTGGAGGGAAAAATTGACTCCTGCCAGGTGAGCATTGCCCTGGGAAGGTGACACACATCCCTGCATGAGGCTTCTCCTTGCCAATATGCACCAAGTAGCACTTCCAAAAGCAGGATTCGACACCATGCTTGCAGCACCCCACTGAGTTTTGGGGCCATGCTTTGGATCCAGCCATGGGTCAGGGACTGCAAAAGAGGAAAAAATATGTTCTGTAGTGCTCAGTGCAGGGCACTGCTGTTAAGGGGATTCTTCAGCTGTTTAACTGCCTTCCTCTGCTTGCTGACTTGTAGTCACCATAGGACCAAGTTAAAAAAAAAAAAAACATGAAAAAGTTAGCATGGCCACCCTGGTTTGTGTATCATGCAGTGTCCACCCATCATCTGGCCCTTCAGGGTGGTTGGGCTTAGCCTTTAAGAGCAGTGGTTTAACAGCTCACTGAACCTGCAGCCTTAGATGTTATGGAGGATGTCCTTGTGCTCTTCTGGCAAGTCAAGAGCATAAGACTTAATAGCAGCTTAACAGCAGAACACGCTAAGAGCAGTGTAGGAGCTGCTTCACCCATCACTAGGCTGAAGCAAATCCATGGAGAAGAGTTCACCACCTGGGCTTCTCTTGCAGGGGGACTCTGGTGGGCCGCTGGTTTGCGAAGAACCATCTGGCAAGTTTTTCCTGGCAGGAATCGTGAGCTGGGGAATTGGATGTGCTGAAGCCAGGCGGCCGGGAGTTTACACACGTGTTACCAAACTGAGAGACTGGATCTTGGATGCTATTTCTCCCTTTCCCACCTCCATAACACGCACTGTTCCTCTAATACACTCCAGTACTAACAGTAACGTGGTCACCGCTGAAGAACTCAGCGCCACCACCAGCACAGCAGTCCCCACCTCTTCACCAGCTGCCAGCAAACCAGCAACTGCACCCAGAGCACAAGGTATGAACACCCAGGGGGTGGGAATGACCTCAGGAAGAGGAGTGGCTGGCACATGCGAATGCAAGGTCTGTTGTTCCACTGAGCTGGAATTCCCATCAGTAGTTGACCCACACAACCATTGTATGGCACTTGCTGCCTGCACAGCTGAGCATCACAGGCTCCTTCACCTGTGCAGCCAAACGGGCAGCTGTGTGCCCAGCACTGTCTGACACTGCGTAACTCCTGGATCACTCGCTTCTCTTTGCCACATGGATCTTCCCAGAAGTTCAAAATCAATAGCTGCAATCCAGTAGCAGCCATGCATTGACCCACTTAGGTTCCCTTTGGGAAGGAAGCATGACGTGTTAGCTCCAAGACGTGCACAGCCAGGGACCCCATGGGACCCCATGGTCAGCAGGCATGGGCAGCTGTCTCCCCCTTCAGCCCTAACCTGTCCCTGCTCAGACTTACTGTTTAGAGAGAGCCAAAGCCTCTGCTCACTTCTCTTCTGCTAGCAGTACTCATAGGTTGTGTTTTGGCTTTCACTCAGAGTGCGGAGGACGACCTGGCCTTTCTAAACCCAACAAGATTGTGGGAGGAACCGATGCTTCCAGAGGGGAGATCCCCTGGCAGGTCAGCCTGCAGGAAGACTCGATGCATTTCTGTGGGGCAACGATCATTGGGGACCGCTGGCTGCTGTCAGCTGCACACTGCTTCAATGAGTGAGTCCGTGCCTGCTGGTGCAGGTACAGATAGGAAAAACTGGCTGTAACATAGGAAATAAACACATAATGAGATTGGTTGGGTACTGAAATGGGCTGCCCAGGGAGGGGGTGGTCACCGTCCTGGGAGCTGTTCAAGAAACGTTCAGATGTTGCACTGGTTCAGTGGGCAGTATGGGTGGACAGGATGATCTCAGAGGTCTTTTCCAACCTTGGTGAGGCTGAGATTCTATAATCAGCTCTTAAAGAGAGTGGGGGCAGTTCATGCCTCCATTGGCGTGGCTATAGACGGCCTAGCACAGAGCATGGGTAGCAGCACAGTACAACAACAGTAAATCCTGAAAGCAAAACAGATGGGGGCATCAGCTGGGAGTTCCAGGAGGACCTCGTGTGCTAAACAGCTGGGCAAGAAAACAGAAAGTGAAACAAGCAGCTCTGCATCATTAAAAGTGGACCTTTTCACTGTATGAAGTGATGAATGTTTGAAGTTCACGTGGAGTTAAAAAATGAGAAAACAACTAGAAAAATTCTAATAGAAGCCATGCATCCAGAGATTTTGAGTATAAGCACCCTTTGTATGCTGCTGTAATCCTCAAGACGTTTTGGGGGGCTGGGAGAGGATCACCACACGTTTTCCTGCTCTTCAGCACACATCCCACAGGTGCCACTGCTGGAAGCAGAATTCTGGGGACACATTTGTGTGCTCTGGGCTTTGCTTTGGTAAAGTGAGGCTTCAAATACAAATCCTTTAATGCTGCCTGCAATTGAAACAGCCTGACAGCTCAGAATTAGGGATAGGTGTATGTGTGCAAGCGTATGTATTCAGACTGTGTATTTACAGGACAAATCCAGAAGAGATCGAAGCCTACATGGGAACGACATCACTAAATGGAACTGATGGGAGCGCAGTGAAAGTCAGCGTAACACGAGTGATCCCACATCCTCTCTTCAACCCCATCCTTCTGGACTTTGATGTAGCTGTACTTGAGCTGGCAAGACCACTTGTCTTCAACAAATACATCCAGCCCATCTGCCTCCCGCTCGCTGTGCAGAAGTTTCCTGTTGGCAAGAAATGCATAATTTCTGGGTGGGGAAACCTCCAAGAAGGGAATGGTAAGCAGTGATGTGTTATCAGTTGGTTTGCTCTGGAACAGAGACAGATTCAGCAGCAAAGCCTGTGTGACTGTGACCCTACATGAATATAGGGTAGGGGAGGTCAGGACCAAACAGAAACATGAGTAAGCAAGAAATAGGGCACACCTTAAACTGCAGTTATTTGGGAGCTGCCAGCAAACAAGGTAAGGGAGGTGGCTTGGCAGGAGCCAGGAGAACCCATCTGGCTCCCCTGAGTGGTTCTCTCATATTAAGCAAGAGTGGGGCACTGCCTTGGCAGCACTTGATGCAATAAGCTCAGTGTTGGCCTCATTGATGAGGCTCAGTCAAAATGATGTTCCAAGCAATGAGAAAGAGCTAGGAGCCCAATTCAGGGGGACGCCTTAGGGGGGCAATGTATGCTACCAGAGAAGCTCTGCTGCTCTCTACCAGCTGACAAGGAGCCCACCAACTGCCTAGACAACAGAAAGTGGCTGCCTGTGCCCAGTGGCCTGTATCCAGGCCCAAAACTGCACCCTGGGGTGAGCCAGGAGCTTCAGGGGCTGCCAGTAGGAGGGCAGTTCATGCAGGATGCAGCTCCTGTTTGGGACCGGAGCTTGCTTTTCTGAAGTGTTGGAAGCAGTCGTAGCTCCTGCTTCCCTCTGCTGCACTAATCCCTTGGTCTGCATTCAGTCACCATGTCTGAGAGCCTGCAGAAAGCTTCTGTGGGCATCATCGACCAGAAGACCTGCAACTTCCTCTACAACTTCTCCCTCACTGAGCGGATGATCTGCGCTGGTTTCCTGGAGGGGAAGATAGACTCATGCCAGGTAAGAGCCTGAGATTTCTCCACTCCTCTGCAGCTTGCTCCTGTGTTAACAGCCTCAGCATGGCATTGGGAAATATTTACCGAGCTTCCTATGTGTACCTTAGCTTAAAAGCACAGCCTGCTCTCCTGCAATTTTAAAAAAGCAAATGAAGGTCCTTCAAACTAAGCATGACTTAAACCATTTGGGCTGCCAGCAACCCTGGATGAAACAGTTTTCCTGTGGCAGCAGTACAAGAAGTGGTTGTTGTTCACTCCCCTCCACTTGCAGAAAGGTGCTGTCAGATGTTGGCATTCCTGGCAAACACTACTGCATAGCTTTGCAGCCAGGTTGAGCCATCAGCACCAGTTTAAGCCTCTGGGCAGTCAAGTCTTGCACACACAGTGCATGGGAACAGAGCCCCTCAGGGCTGGAAGGAGAATGAGAGGTTAGCTGACTTCTCCTGGTGTGGCTGAGGAGCAGTTCTGTGCACATCTGTGCTGGAGATGTGGGCTGAGCATCCATGACCTCGCTTCTTCCCCAGGGAGATTCAGGAGGGCCCTTGGCCTGCGAGGTCACCCCAGGTGTGTTCTATCTGGCTGGCATCGTGAGCTGGGGAATTGGATGTGCCCAGGCTAAGAAACCCGGCGTGTACTCCAGAATTACCAAACTCAACGACTGGATTCTGGATACCATCTCACAGTTTCCCAGTCCCAGCGCAGGCACTCCTTCCACTTCAGCCACCACCAGAACTACTGCAGACATCCTCATGCTCCATCCCAATACAACAGCTACGAGTCCCATCAGTGAAAGCACCCTGAGTGAGAAGACTGCCACCACCATGGAAGAACCCTCCACAGCTCTGAAATCCACTGAGGCTGCCAAGCCCACCCACGCTCCAGGTAACAGTCCAGTATCGGCAAATTCATCAAGACCTCCAGCCCTGGCACAGAGGGTGCTGAGTTGGGTTGTTGTCTTCCAGTGGTGCCTTGTACCATCCTCACCTTCAGGTGTTCCAGCAGCATCTGTATTGGTAAAGAAAATCCCGAATGTGACGGAATTGTTGACTGCAGCAATGGCTTTGATGAGAGCAATTGTGGTAAGCCCTGCTTTGCAGCCTCCTGCCCACTGTGCCACTAGGAGCTGGCACTCCAGCTCTGCGCGGCACCACAACTTGCCATCCGAGTGCCGTTACTTGGGCTACACATCCCTTGATGTGTGACAGCTCGGGTCACACATCCCCATGTGAGATAACGAGTTCCCAGATGTGTTGCACTGCAGGGGATAGGGAAGGAATATCCCTTATGCTTATGGTTATTTAAAACCATAGTGCCTCTTCTTTTGTCCCAGACTGCGGCTTAACCACTGCTTTGGCCTTCAGCAAGATCGTGGGTGGGAGCTCTGCAGCTCGAGGAGAATGGCCCTGGCAAGTCAGTCTCATGCTTCGGCAGAAGGAGCACAAGTGTGGGGCTGTCCTCATTGCCGACAAGTGGCTGCTCTCTGCAGCTCACTGCTTTGATATGTAAGTCTGAGATGGCCCTCAGCCTCCCTCCCACCTGCCCTTCCCTTTCCTCGTGGTCGGGATGCTGTGCCTCACTGGAAGCACACACTGCCTGTTAGAGATGAGCCCCTCCGGGTAAGCATGAAGAGGAGTGAGCGGAGCAAAGCGTGGGTGCACTGCAGTGTGATGGAGATGAGCTGTGGCCTCACAGTGTGTGGCTGTGGTGCATCCCAGCCCTACGGATGCAGGAGCAGCACTCCTTGCTAGCCATGCTAACAGCCAGCTCTGCTGTCTTTCTGCAGTTACAGTGACCCCAAAATGTGGGTGGCCTTTCTAGGAACACCCTTCCTGAATGGCAACGATGGCAAAATGGAGAAAATATTCCGTATCTACAAGCACCCTTTTTACAATGTCTACAGCCTGGACTATGACGTGGCACTGCTGGAGCTGAGCATGCCTGTCAGGTTCAGCAGCACCATCAAACCCATTTGTCTCCCAGACAACTCGCACATCTTCCAGGAAGGAGCCAGGTGCTTCATCACAGGCTGGGGCTCCACCAAGGAAGGAGGTACTGCCTGGCAGGGCTCCTTCACACACCCATGATGGCCCTGTTAAGTGCCACCCACCCTGCAGGCCCCACTGCATTTCCCATCCCTCTGCCCCAAATATTCCACATAACCCATACCCTGTAGGGGATACCTCTGCCCCCCACAGGCTGTACCCATCCATCTGGTTACACCTCCCAAGCTTTCTAACAGCAGCCATGGCATTCCCCATCCTTCCAGCTGCTCCAGCTATGCTCCTGCAGTGCAAGGACTGCTTTGATCCCATTTCTATTCAGTCGGCTGAACTGCCTGACAAACAATAGCCCAAAAGGACCTTCCTGTGCTTCCTGTGCTGGGGAGGAACCAGGCTTGGGTCACCTTCCAGTGCAGGTCTCTCCCTCTAGCACATGAGTAAATGTACAGGGACCCTACTCCTACACATGCTTCTATTTCTTGTGAGCTCTGCACCAAGCTAACAGTGATATTTGCCTCCTCAGGCCTCATGACAAAGCATCTGCAAAAAGCAGCAGTGAATGTGATTGGAGACCAGGACTGCAAAAAGTTCTATCCTGTCCAGATCAGCAGCAGGATGGTGTGTGCTGGATTCCCACAGGGTACCGTCGACAGCTGCTCAGTGAGTGTGAGAGCAGCAAATGGTGCTGTGGAATGGAGCAAACTCATGCAAAGTCCCCACGTGCTTTAGGAGGGCCATGCCCTGCCCCCAGCTCAGCTGTCCATCCCACCACCTCCTCTTACCATCACCTCATCCGAGTCCACCCCACACATGCTGTGTTTTCTGTGTTCCACCTACCTGGGACAGCTCAGGGATACACACAGAGGTAACACCAAACAGGATGCCACAAGGGTACCACAGGCCCCTTTCACAACCCTGCTGCACCTCTGGAAATGTCTCAGAGTCCCAGTCTCTGTGCATACAAATGCATCACTGAGCAGCCCTCTGGGCTCCAGCAGAGGCAGGTAATGGGACAGTGTATGTTCCTGCACCCTAGACAACACAATCATCTCCAGGCTGGGGGCTGGGTTGACTTGGTTGTCTTCTTGGCTTGATACAGGACACTTTTCCTCTCTCTGCAGGGTGATGCAGGTGGGCCCCTGGCATGTAAAGAACCCTCAGGACGGTGGTTTCTAGCAGGAATCACAAGCTGGGGCTATGGCTGTGCCAGGCCATACTTTCCTGGGGTCTACACCAAAGTCACGGCAGTGCAAGGCTGGATTGCGCAGAACCTCAAGCTCTGAAGCTGAATTTCACCACTCAGGGAAGGTGACAAATGAGAGTAATAATTTCCAGGGGACACACCGACCCCACCGCCACTACTGTACACTTTTTGGATGCTGCAAAGGGGTGAAGATGGTCTGCGAGTACTCAGCAAATGCTCGTGTGGTGTGACTCACTGCAGTCATTGACACTGGGTTATTTGATAACTGCTTTGCTTAGAAAGATGCAATTCTAGACTTTTTTTTTTTCTATAAATAAATGAGACCTGTCCCATCTTCAGACATGGCCAACATCCTGTGCATTAACACCTGGCCTTCCGAGCCGGAGGGGTGACACAAACACCTGCCAGAAAGTCACAGCATGTAGGTAAGCTCTGTCTGCACTGCCATCCCAAAGTCACTCTAGGAGACAAATGGACTCGGTTGCAGCCCTGAGTTATGCCCCTGCAAAGCATCAGCACCTCACTGCTGGGATGGTGATGTTGTGCAGTGGATTATGGAAAGCTGTAAGTGGCTGTTTACATAAGTGGATGGTGATAGGACAAGGGGGAATGGCTTTAAACTGAGACAGGGCAGGTTTAGGTTGGATATTAGGAGGAGGTTTTTCACCCAGAGGGTGGTGACACACAAGAACAGGTTGCCTAAGGAGGCTGTGGATGCCCCATCCCTGCAGGCATTCAAGGCCAGGCTGGATGTGGCTCTGGGCAGCCTGGGCTGCTGGTTGGCGACCTGCACACAGCAGGGGGTTGGAACTGATGATCTTTGTGGTCCTTTGCAACCCAGGCCATTCTGTCATTCTATGACTCTGTGAAAGAGTACACCACCATTTTTGTTCCACCATCCATTCGGTGGCTCTCTGTGTGATCCCAAGAGAAGCTATAAGAGTGAGATGCTTAGAATTCAGCCTGCCCTCATCTGCATTAGTCAGCACAGGCTTCTCACCCCCACCACAGCTCTCTCTGTGTAAGGGAAAGAGTGATTACATTATCATGGACAGAGGCACGGACACACATGATGCTGTTTGGGTTAAAGCAGAGGGGAGAACTCAGTGTACTGTAGTGGCCCAGGTACTCAATAAACCCAGGGGAAGTCCGGCCCCCCATACAGCCGTGGCTGACACGGACCCGGCCAGCTCCGTGCCTGCCCATCAAAACAGCGCTGGGCTTCAGGGCGCGTACAGCCGGAGGTCTCGGCGCAAATAAAAGCCAGCGGAAGCGCAGGGTTCAGTGAGGGTTTATTGCAGCCGCCTCCGCGCTCCGTCCCGCGTCACATGTTGGCTCTCTCCCGCTGCAGCCGAGAATTGTAGGCGCGAGAAACCGCGTTCCAGGCGTCCATATAGCGGTCCATGCACATGGCGATGCACTTCTGCGGCACACGGAGCCGTGAGCGGGGAGAGCCCCAGGAGCGGCCGCGCGCAGCGCCCCGCAGCGCCCCGCTCACCTGCTCCGAGTTGTCCAGCGCTCCGCCGGGCTTCCCGATGCACTTCCGAAAGCATTTATCCGTCATACGCTGCGGAAAGAGCCGTCAGCAGCCCGGCCCCCCTGCCCCCCCCAACCCGGCCCGCCTCCCCCTCTCTTTCCGCCGCGTGGTTCCGCGGCTCTGTGCCCCGCCGCCCTCCGGTCCGGACCTGCAGCAGCTCCTGCGCGTTGGCCACGGCGATCTGCACCTTCACCTGCTCCATGATGAGCCCCGGGTCCAGCTTGCCCCCCCCGCCGGCACCGGAGCCGAAATCGGAACCGAAGTCGGAGCCGAAGCCGCTCTCCATGGCTCACAGTCCCGGCGGGGCGGCAGCGCAATGACCGCCGACGAACTACGGCTCCCGGCGCGCCCCGCGCGGCCCCGCACGGAACGACGGCTGCGGCGCGGCCCCGCCCGTCAGACCCACAGCCGTGCGCGGCCCCGAGGCGGGAACGCAGCGCCGAGCCGGGGCGGAGCCGCGCCGCGTTCGGTCCCGGCGTCCCCGAGTGCCGCGGGGCAGCGCGCAGAGCGGTGCTGCACGGCTGAGCTGCGCGCAGCAGGAGCTTCGTGCTCGGATTTCACATCCGTTGCTTCGGAAGCTGGATGGCCCAAGGAGCGATGGAAGTTTGCCAGACTGGGGGAAAACAGCTCGAGGTTGGGCAGAAGTCACCGTGATGGAGCAGATAATGGAAAGATGGGGAGAATGGAAGTGGTCATGCGATCACCTTATATGAAGCCGCACAGTGCCCACAGAGATATTAGCGTATATTAATGAGCACTGGGAAAAGAATATGTATGCCAGTGTACTGCATATGGATGCGTTAATCTTTAAATGTAGAACTTTGAACCTCCCGTTTCAGTTTAAAACCATTTCCCCTTCTCTTAATACTATCCACCCTTGTAAGCAGCGATTCCCCCTCCTGTTTATACGCTCCCTTCAAGTACTGGAGGGCCACAATGAAGTCTCCCTGGAGCCTTCTCTTCTCCAAGCTAAACAAGCCCAGTTCCCTCAACCTTCATGGTCCTGGCAGACATGGGGAGGAGCCTGACCACTGAGACAGAGCACTTATTGAGCACCACAGCTTTTTCCATGTCTAAGGAAGCCAGTTCTTCATCCTCATTTAGCAGAGGGGTAACACTCTCCTTCATCTCGCTCCTCCTGCCTATGTACCTGTAGAGCCCCTTGTTATTTTTCACATCCCATCCCAGCCATTCCTCCCCAAGCCTGTAGGGTTGCCTGGAGCTGATGTGACCAACATGCAGGACCTGACACTTAGCCCTGTTGAAACTCACACGCTTTGCCTTGGCCCATCGATGCAGTCTATCCAGGTCGCTCTGCAGTGCCTTTCTCCCCTCCGGCAGATCAGAGCTCCCTCCCAACTTGGTGTGGTCTGTGAACGTATTGAGGGTACACTCAATCCCCCCATCAAGATCACTGATAAAGGTGTTCAATAGGAGTGGCCCCAGTACTGAGCCCTGGGGGGCAGCACTGATGACCAGTCGCCACCTGGAAAATCCTGCTCTAGGTGTACAGACTTGACCGAGTCCCTGTCTGAAGACAAAACTGCCAGGACCCAAACACTGTGGAGGCAGAGGAGCCGTGACACGTGAGGTATCTTTGTGCCTGTCTGCACATCTGCACAGCAGGACCAGCTGCCCCTGCTTCCTCCCTCCACAAACTGCCCCTGCTGGAGTCTCTTCTGGCCACAGTGACCCAGGGTGATTCCCCTCCATCCGCCCATGCCCTGCCTGCTGCCCATCCCCACAGCAATTCACAGTACTGGGCAGTGCAGGCGAGCTGTGTGAAATGCCCTCTGCATCCCTCTGCATGAAGGACTGCAAGGAGAGAGGAGGGCTGGGGCTTCCCAGGGTGGTGGCAGCTGAAGGACATGGCTGTCTGTGGTGCCCTATCCTGCCCCGGAGGCAGGCATGGGGAGCTGGGGGGCTGTGACACAGCACAAAGGACTGCAGGCAGAGGGATATGGCAAAGGGAACACAAAGCATTTAATAATTGATCGAACAAAACAATGAGAAATGGCAATATTCCCAACCTGATATCCCCCATCCTAACAATCATGTCTGATCCTGAAAATGCCACCCCAAATATCCCACCCTCTACACAATTTCCCACCCCACTTGAATTCCTTGTCCCCCCACTATCCATATCCTGAATTTCCCTCCCACACCACACCGGCCTCACCGCAGTCACCCTGTACCCCAGCGGGTGCACGGCCTGGATGGACTCACACAGGTGGACACACAGCTCACTGGCAGTGCCTGCTTGCCCGCTGCTGCTGGCCCCAGACAGCTTCACTTGGCATGGGGGTCTGCAGCCTTTTCTTCCCCTTCTTGGCCGGGGTGCTGCTGGTGGGCTGCTTGTGGCTAAAGCTCTCCCCTTTCTGAGAGTGCTCAGCGCGCTTGCTGCTGTCCTTGTGATTCCTGTCTGCCACCCGGCAGGGGACAGAGCACGGTGACAGTGGTGAATGGGCCTGAAGCACCTGGGCTGCCTTTTAGGAACCTCCTCAATGGGCTACGTGGTTTGGGCGGTTTGGGCTAAGGGAAGTTTGGTTACAATCAGGGAAGTTGACCGTAGGCTGAGCTGGGCACTCACTGGTGGCACGATGGGGGACAGCTGTGACAACCCACACTGCAGCTCAGGAAGGAGCCCACAATGGTGGAAGCCCCCTGAAGGGGTAAGGCAGGGGCAATATGGAATTACGGGGCTTGAGGGAGCTGCAGGGGAATATGGGAGGGCTGTTGGGTAATGTAGGTCTACAGGGGGGTGAAGGGTAAGATGGGGATATGGAGGGGCTGGAGGGTAATGTGGAGATATAGAGGGGTTATAGGGTAATAATGGGCTATAGAGGGGCTGTGGGGATCGAGGGGGGCTGTAGGGTAACGCGGATCTATAAAGGGGGCAGTGTTATATGGAGATACAGGGGCACGACTCCACATGGACTCGTCCTCGTCGGGACGCAGAGCGATGACGTCACAGGACGCGGCGCTCGGGCTCCAAGCGGCCGCATGCGCGCACAGCGAGAGAGGGCGCGCTGTCGCCATGGCAACGCGGCCTGCACGCAGTTTCACTTGCCTTGCTGCTTCTTAGCGTACCTGCAGCCATTTCGTACTCTGCCAAACTGTTTCTTTCATCTGTGGCGTTTGGACGAGAGCTCATGAAACACGAGTCACAGCCTCCGTCTATTCATTAAAAACGTTCCACTTAAAAGGCATCAGAAGCTCCTTGTGCAGGCTGTAGCTTCTCTGCTCCTCCTCTCCTGTGGGTTTCATGCCCCAGTAGGGACCGTGCAAAGACACACAACAGCAGCGCAGCAGCCAGGAGCTGTGGGCATCAGCAGAAATGGGGGCAATCCAAATCACAGAATAACACAGAATTGTAGGGGTTGGAAGGGACCTCCAGAGATCATCGAGTCCAACCCCCTGCCAAAGAAGTTCCCTACACCAGGTCGCACAGGTCGGCATCCAGGCAGGTCTTGAACATCTCCAGAGAAGGAGACTCCACCACCTCCCTGGGCAGCCTGTTCCAGTGCTCCTCACCTCACTGTAAAGCAGTTCCTTCGCACGTTGGTGCGGAACTTCCTATGCTCCAGTTTCCGGCCGTTTCCCCTTGTCCTGTCTCCACTCACCACTGAAAAGAGTCCGGCCTCGCCATTCTGCCCCCCACACCTTAGATATTTATATACCTGGATCAGGTCCCCTCTCAGCCTTCTTTTCTCAAGGCTGAACAGACCCAGTTCACTCAGCCTTTCCTCATAGCAGAGAGGTGCTCCAGGCCCTTCACCATCTTTGTGGCCCTCCGCTGGACTCTTTCTAAGAGATCCCTGTCTTTTTTGTACTGGAGAGCCCAGAACTGGACGCAGTGCTCCAGATGAGGCCTTACCAGGGCAGAGCAGAGGGGGAGGATCACCTCCCTCGACCTGCTGGCCATGCTCTTTTTAAGGCACCCCAGGATGCCATTGGCCCTCTTGGTCACAAGGGCACACTGCTGGCTCATGGCCAACCTGTCGTCCACCAGGACACCCAGGTCCCTCTCCGCAGAGCTCCCCTCCAGCAGCTCATCCCCCAACCTGTACCGCTGCATTCAATTATTCCTCCCCAGATGCAAGACTCTACACTTGCCTTTTTTAAACCTCATCCGGTTTTCTTCTGCCCAGCTCTCCAGCCTATCCAGGTCTCGCTGAATGGCAGCACAGCCATCAGGCGTGTCAGCCAATCCTCCCAGCTTCGTATCATCAGCAAACTTGCTGAGGGTGGCCATTATCCCCTCATCAAGGTCATTGATGAAGATGTTGAACAAGACTGGACCCAGCACCGACCCCTGAGGAACACCACTGGTTACCGGCCTCCAGCCAGACTCTGCGCCGCCAACAACGACCCTCTGTGCTCTGCCAGTCAGCCAGTTCTCAACCCACCTCACTGTCCACTCATCTATCCCACACTTCCTCAGCTTTGTTTTAAGGATGTCGTGGGGGACAGTATCAAAAGCCTTGTTGAAGTCAAGGTAGACTACATCCACTGCTCTCCCCCCATCCACCCAGCCAGAGACAACATCACAGAAGTCCACCAGATTGGTCAAGCACAACCTCCCTCTGGTGAACCCGTGCTGACTGCTCCTGATCACCTCCTTTTCTTCCAGTTGTCTGGAGATGACATCCAGCACAAGCTGTTCCATCACCTTTCCAGGGACAGAGGTGAGGCTGACTGGCCTATAATTGCCTGGATCTTCCTTCTTGCCCTTTTTGAAGACCGCAGTGACATTGGCTCTCCTCCAGTCTTCAGGCACCTCCCCCGTCCTCCAAGACCTCTCAAAGCCCCAGCACCATTGCAGGCCACCAGCCAGACTCAGCGCCACTGATGACAGCCAGCTGAGGGAGCTTGCTGAAGACAAGGGACGCAACACCCACTGCTCTCCGCCCAACTACGCAGCCGGTGATGACATTAGAGAAAGCTACCGGGTTGGCTCATGATTTCCCCATGGAGAATCCATGTGTGAAACTGGATCCAAAATCTCTGATGAGCACCACGAGAACTCATTCAGAATTGCAGCCATTTCCACCGAAACAGAGATTGCTGCATTAGTTTTAGGGAAGCAAAGGTTAAATCTCCCACAAGTTTGAAGGGACCGTTGTATTTATAAAAATATTTTATTAAATATAAAAATAGATATACAAAAAGATATACAAGGTTGGTTGTTTCTATACATTGAACATATATGTATACGTAATGTTATCCATTACACACAGCCCATTACATTATTACATGTTACATTACACATGATATATATGTGCGCAGATGCGGCCTGAGACAATCCCTCTTCACTCAGTGCTGCTCAGCCAAGCCAACAGCTTGGGCAGCCGTGGCCGCGGGGGTGCAGAGGGATGCGCCGTCCAGCCGCCGGGAGCAGAGGCCGGGAATGGCGGCGCCTGCTGAGCACGGGCAGGGACGCCCCAGGGAGAAGGGCAGCAGGGCACTGGGTTTGCTGTGCTCCTCCGAGGGACAGAGCTGTCACAGGAGTGCTGCAGCTCAGCGGAACAGACAGCACAGCGCTCGCAGGCCCCGTCGTGATGTCGCTGTCCTCGTGGTCGCTCTGAGGATCAACGTGGTCTGCACTGCCAAGCTTTGGACCGAGCTCTCCGCGTCACGGGCCAAAGGCACCAGGGCTGCAACAGGAAGAGACAGAGCAGGGATGAAGCAATCTGCAGAGATCGCAGGCGAACTCTGCAGACCGCTCCAATGCCACACGTCTCTGTCCCAGGCTGGGTAGGACAAACGGAGCGGCCCATCAGGTAAGAGCCAAATGCATTAGAATCACCAAATCATCTCAATTGGAAATGACCTTTGAGATCATTAGCATCACATAACCCACATGTCCTTCCCTGTTTGCAGGTGGACACATTCCCTCCTTTCCTCTCACATCCTGCAAAGGAGGCTCTCCTTCACACACCCCCGGCATCTCCCCAAGACTTTCCTCTCCAGGCATTCTACTTCCAGCAGACATCACGGACAATGACATGATATCATCTCCTTCTTCATCGAGCTTGGGCTCCCACCACAATATCAGCCTTGCTGCCCTTTCCTCTGACTCTGACTTAGGACAGAATTCTTTCCTTACAGGGCAGGGAGGCCCTGGCACAGGCAGCCCAGAAAACATGCGGGTTCCCTACCCGTTGAGGCAGTCAAGGCCAGATTGGATGGAGGCCTTGGCAGCCTGATCCTGTGTCCAGGGGCATCCAGGACACAGTACGGGGTTGGCACAGGATGGCCTTAAACGCTCTTTCCAACCGAACCATTCTCCCACTCTGGGATTTCATGGTTGTACCACCTTTGAGCTCCCTTTCCACTGAATTATTCTAGGATCTCGTGACTGCATGATCTCTCAGGTCCCTTCTGATCCCATCTCTCTAGGATTCCCTGGTTCTGAGATCCTTAAGGTCGCTTGAAAGTCAACCTTTCTAGGACTCTGTGGTTCTGTATGGCCCTCTGCCCCAAGAATTTCCTTGGAGGAGAGCGAGGCATGGGAGTCTCTGCCCCCAGCCTCAGTACACACACCACAGCCCTCACTTACCCGTGATGATGTCCTGTCGCTGCTTCTCGCTCAGGTCCCTTGAGTAGCGCGCAGCAAGCCCTAGGCACAGAGCACCCGTCAGATCTGCTGCCAGCAGCAGAGCCGCACTGCTCCCCAGCAGCAAGAGTGGCTGAGGGCAGCCTGAGCAAGGCAGCAGGGCCCTGGCACCCACTCAAGGGGCTCTTAGGGCCACAGGGCAGTGGCTGGGACCGCCAACCACTGCCAAGAGGGACAAAGGGGCTGTGGCTCACCAATGAACCTCACGGCCTCCACTCGCACGGTGGCCTGAGGGTCCTGCAGGTAGGGCTGGCTCTGCTGCAGGTATTCCTCTGCCCTGCTCTGGTCCCGCTGCAGCTGGAGAAAGCATAAGAACGTGGGGATTGCAGACGCTCCCCAGCTCCCCGCGCTGTTCCTGTTGCTCTGGGCTCTGGGGCTCTCCTTACCAAGCACTGTGCGATCCTCCACGTCTCCTGTTTCTCAGCCAGCTCCAGGAGGTCGTTCCAGCGCAGGAGACGGGCCATTTGTACAATGGCTTTCCTGGCAGCCTGTGGGGAAGCAGAAGCTGGGAGATGGCACCACGGCCCGAGGAAGGAGACCCGGCATTGCCCTCCTCTCGGCAGGGCCGGGAGCCTTTTCCCAGCACGCTGTGGGAAGGGAACAGAACACGGACAGCAGGGTGTGATGGCCACACAGAGACACGGAGCCACAGCCCCTCCGTGGTCACCCAGCACAACGCTGGGCTCCCAGCTGGCACTATCCCAGGCCTTCAACACCCAGGCTGCGGGTAGCAGAGCTCGGAGCCCAGGCTGTGGATGCACGACCCCTCCGCCTGCTCCGGTGCGAGGAACGGCAGGGAGCTGGGCCTGTCCTCCGGGCCTCGGGCAGCAGCCACGCACCCTGGCACCCACAGCACCCAAACGGTGTCACCGTGCCCTCGGTGGGGCGGAAAACTGTACCTGGGCCACGTCCTGGTTCTCATCGTGCATCCGAAGGAGCAGTGGGACCAGGCCCCTGCGCACCGTCCCCTTCATTCTGCTCCGGTGGCACCAGACCACGGCCTGCACCATGTCTCTGTAGAGACGGATGGAGGACGCCCGCACATCACTGGACTCCTGGGAGGGAGGGAGGAAGGAAGAGAATTCTAGCACGAGGAGGCCGGGCCGCCTTCACACCGCCTCTGTGGCACGCAGCGCCTGCGGGCCTTCCTGCACTGTGCGTGGGGACCAGGCCTGGCCTGGCCTTGCACAGGCAGCGGAGGAGGCACGGAGGGCCGGAAGCCAACGGTGGGGAGCAGATGCTGGGCGCGGGGCTTTCCGAGGGCCCACAGCCGTCCCACTGCCCGGAAGGAGCCCCAGGAGGAGCGGGGAGGGGAGAGGGCCCGATGCAAGTGCTGCCCACACAGCTGGGCCAGAGGCGGGGGCACTGCAGAGTGCCCTGCGAGGGCTCTGCCTCCTGCAGCAGCCTCACTTACATCGACAAAGAGAAGCAGGAGCTCCTCGGCGTGCTGCACGGCGATGGAGCTGGCCTCCTTCCTCTTTGCGCAGTCCATGATGTTTTGAATGACAAACAGGGCCTTCATCTTGATGTCTGCGCTGGCATCCTGCAGGGTGGCCATGATCTCTGGCAGCACCACCTGCATTTTTCTTGCCTGTAGGAAACGCAAGTTCCTTTGTCTGATGCGGGGAACGACCGTCTGGGCAAAACGCTCCCGTCTCTGAGCTCCAGTCTCCTGCTTCACTTGCTGGCAGCGGGCACGGCAGTCACAAGGCCAATGGGGAAGTCCTTTTCTCAGAGGGCGGTGAGGCTGCCCAGAGAAGTAGGTACCCCATCCCTGGAGGTACCCAAGGCCAGGACGGATGGGGCCAGGGGCAACCTGCTCTGGTAGGTGACAACTAGCCCACGGTAAAAGCTGACTTTACTGGGCTTTGATGTCCCATCCTCAAAGCTCCTCAAAGCCAGCAGGCCCCACCGTGACCGTCACCCTTCTCCCGTCGCTGCCCAAGAAGCCCAGTGCCGCTTTGGTTGACAACGCCCCACTCACCTTCTCCCGTGTCTCGGAGAGTACGACAAGCCCTCTGAGCACCACGCTGTGCATCTCCACGCTTGGATGCTTCAGAAAAGTCTTGAGGTGGCGTAGGTCACCAAAAAAGTCCTCATTATCTTCACTCTTTGCCATTAGCTGAAACATAGACATAGCCAGGTGAGAGCCTGCAGGGGCACACGCAGCCCCGAAGGGCAGCAAAGTGTTATCCATTAACTCACAGCCAAGAAGAGGATACAGGTGTCTTCTGTGACTCCTTCTACCAGCCTGCTCAGCTGTGAGCCCTTGGTCACCTCCTTCAAGACCTTCTCCAAGGTCCGCGGCATGCAGAGCATCACCTCCCACGTGTCCAGGGCGTTGCTGCAAGCCCAAATACATTGTAGGCAGAGCTACCTTAGCACAGCTAAAACCCTGCAGGCCCACGTTGCTTGGAGAGCCCTGGGCGAGCAGGAGGGCACCTGGAAGAAGCCCTCCAGGCTGCTGAGGACAGTACCTGTCGCTTGGTGGAGAGGACTTCAGCAGGCTCCTGACTTCTTCCGTGGGCATCTGGCTGGTCAGAAGGAGGAGCAGGGAGTCCAGGCAGTGCCGCGCTGCCTTTGTGGTGATGCTCCTCAAGTTCTTGCAGATGAAGGTCATGAACTGGGCTTTCTGAAGGGGACACACGCGAGAACAGACCACAACCATTAGCACAGGTGCCGCTGAAACCACTGCACTTCCCATCGCTGAGAACGGCTTCAGGAGCCCCAGAGGCCTCGGCTGGGGAGGGAAGAACAGCGCCTGAAAGGGCTCAAGGATGGGGCAGTGGCCAAAAGGGGCTTACATCTGGCATCCAGAAGGCGTGGTCTTCCATGGCCACGGCCATCACACTGCAGGCCGCCTCCTTGTCATGGATGCTGGAGTCAACCATCGCTTGAAGGGCTGTGAGGACGACGGCCATCCTCTCAGCAGGCTTGAGGTATCCTCCAAACAACTGTGGGTGGAAGCAGGGGAGGGAAGAGATGCCACACTGAGCACTCCAGTGCAGGGAGAGCAGCTCTGCAGAGATGCTGGGCAGCAGAGCCTGTAGGAAAGCTGGCAGCATCAGCTTCCGTCACTGCGTGGCGCAGGATGGCAAGAGAGGGTTCTGGGAGATGGATTGCAGGTGGGGGCATGGGCATTTGGTAAGAAGGCCTTGCGGTCCTCCAGCCAGGAGGGCTGGATCTGCTGCCCTTGCACTCCCCTTGCTCACAAACATTTCCTGCTGATGCCATGGACAAGATCCTCAGCAAGGCAGGACGTTACCTCGGCGCAATCTTTGGGAGTGGGAAAGTCATTATCTGTGAACTTTCTATCCTCCGGCTTCTCATGGAGACGCACGTAGTTTTCCATCTCCTCTGACAGGCTTGTTGCTAAAAGGGAGGGAACACAGAAGAGTCAGAAGGAAACAATGTCTTTGCCATCAAACTCAGCAATTGGTGAACGGTGCTTAAAGCTGAAAACGGAGTTCTGAGGAGACCCATGGTAGAGGGGACCCGTGGTATAGGAGACCTGAGCACGGAGACCAATGGTGAGCAGACATGGGTTGATGGGACCCATGCTGAGGAGAGTGAAGGAAAGGGATTACAGCTAAATCTGTAAATTTACAGCTAAAGGTGATGGGTGCTGGGAGCAAGAGGCAGCTTAGGAATGGTGAAGCTGCTCGGAAGAGTAAAGGAGCTCAGAGAGCTTGCGGACTCCACGGTCAGGCTTCACAAAGCATAAGAATAGGAGAAAGGAGCAGACATAGGAGCAGAGATGCTGCCCAACCCGTCTTCTCTTACTTCTTTGTCGTTTGACAAACACGTGGAGGCGATGAAGCGCTTGTAAAGCTGGAGCTCTGGTGCTTTCGTAGCCACAGTTGAAAAGGCTGAGGTGACCCAGCAGCTCTCCCAGGATTGGGAAGTAGAAGTCAATGAGTGGCTCGTAAGCTTCAGGGCCCTCCCAGTCCTGGGTGAGAGAAGGAGAAGAGAGGAAGGGCTGAGTGGAGGCAGAGCAGGGCCTGGAGAGGGAAGAGCGGGGGCAAAGATGGGGCAAGGACCCTTGTTTGGGGCAGAGCCCCGCTGAGAGCTCCCAGCCGCAGCCCGGCTGCAGGCACCCCTGAGCTGCTCTGGGATATGGAGAATGGGAGACAGCCTGGCTGGAGGGTGCCTGGCTCCTTACTTTTTCCATAAAATTACGGATCATCTGTAAAACCCCACGCAGGGCTCTCGTACGGACATGCACATCCTGGGAGCTGAGGAAGCGGAGCAGAACCTGCAAAGAGAGAATCTGCTGGTACTTGCCCTGGGAGCTTCTGCCGCTCCAGCAGGAGCTCTGGGATCTTCCCCACGGGGGAAGAAGAACAGAGCAGCAGGGGCAGGATCCTTTGCAGGACCTTCACGTGCAAGGAGGGTCTGTGTCACTGCACTAGGGACATTCGCATCCCTCCCAGTGACCCCGCTCTTTGCAACTGCCTGCCAGACCTGAAACATGCTGTGCAGCTCCTCGCTCATTCTCCTGCTGGGGCAGTTCTGCACCAAGGCTTCCAGCATGACGTCCATGGCACACATGGTCTGCAAGAGGACAGAGAGTTGCAGAAGGGCGGCTGCGGCACCTCACGGGGCGCCTCATGCTAACCCTATCCCCAGAGAAGAGACGAGACGAGGGTGGAAAAGCAAAGCTGGCTTCCTGCCCTGCCTGGCTCTCCTGCGGTCTCAGCACAAGGAGCCAGGGAGCAGCCCAAAGGGACCTGGCGCTCCGGTGGCTCACCCAGCACACACCTCATTGTAGAGTTCTTTCTCCTTTTCTGGTATGCTCAGTTCCGGAGGCAAAAAGAAGACACTGTTGAAGCAGGAATTCAGAATGCTCTCCGTTTTGCCTTCCAGCGCTGTCTCCACAGTGCTGCAAGGGGAGAGAGAAGCCCGTTGGACACCGTGCCTCGAGGCCACGGGAAGGAGGACGTGGACCTCCACGGGCAGGAGGAAGCCTCCCTGCCAGCTTCAGGGCCGCCAGGAGCCTGCCATGGGGCCGTGCTAGCCAAATGTGGGCCTGGGCAGCTACCTCATGTTGGCAAAGCTCATCATGGCTTCCTGCTTTATCTCCGAGGACAAAGTGTGCTTGGGCTCCTCATCGATCAGCGCCTGCAGAACACAGGAGGGATGGGATGGATGGGACGTGGCAGCCACCAGAGGACACTTGCGTGTCCGTGCTCAATTCTCCCCGTGCCAGCCTTGTCCACAAAAGGGTGCAGGGGATCCATGCCCCCTTTTCCAGCCCACTGCCTTTCTCCCCACCTGGACATTCTCTGCCAGCTGCTTTTCTTGGCAGAAAGCATCCAAGTTGAGCGACGTGTCCCTGCATTTGCACAGCGTGCAGATGCCTCTCAGGAATTTGATTTTCTCTTGCACATCCTGGTAGTCACAGAGGGAACAAGAGGGGGCATGAAGGTGAGATCCACGGCCAGCAGGACCCCAAGCATCGTGGGGCGCGGTGCAATGCCTGCAGGGTAGCGGCCTGGAGAAGAACCGGGGCTGTTTCCACAGTGAGTGGAAACAGCTGCTCTTACCTTGTCCTTTCTCTGCAGAAACTCACAGATGCATGCAATGGCTGATTCTCTCCACAGCTCCAAGATGTGCATACCTAAGCAAGAGGAGAAGAATGAGCACCGAGAAAAGGGGCCAAAGGCAAGGAGTGAGGGAAAGAACGGCCCCAGCGCATGGCATGGAGCCATCCTGCCTGTCTGCTTCCCTGACATCCTGCCAGCCCAGCAGCCTCTCGGCACCCATCCCAACAGTCTGGGAGAGGTTGGCACTGGCGCAGGCTGCCCAGAGAAGCTGCGGCTGCCCCATCCTTGGAGGTGCTCGAGGCCAGGCAGGATGGGGCTGCGGGCAGCCTGATCCAGTGGGTGGCAACCAGCCCACAACAGGGGCTGGGCCTGTGAGGGCTCTGAGGTCCCTCCACACCCAACCATTCCTGGATCCCGTGGTTCCACGCTCCCTTTAGCTGGAGCTGGACTCCATGCTGGGAAAGGGAGTTTCAGGAAAGGAGGTGCCGGAAGAAGTGGGTGCCAGCTTTGAATCAAGCATGACCGCTGTGCCCAGTGCTTCCCACCCGTTACTCACGTGGATTTGTGATCTTCTTTTCCTTCTCCTTCTCCTCCTTTTCAGGAGGCCACGCCTGCCAAGCCAACTTTGGCTTGCGGGGGGGTCTCACCTCCATCTCACCAGACTGAGAATCAGAGCTGGCATAGGGAGGGGAGAAGGAAAGGTACATTCGCCGGCTCTTACGGGCAGGCGGAAGTGACATGGCGAGAAGTGGACTGTGCTCAAGAAGCCTCGAAGGTCCTTGTGCTCAAGAAGCCTTGAAGGTCCTTGTGCTCAAGAAGCCTTGAAGGTCCCTGTGCTCCTGTCGCTGTCGCTCATGCGACTGTTCTGGCTTTCCCTTGGCTATTACCTAGGCTGCCCTCACCCTTTGTGATGTCACTGATGACACACAATGGGCGGCCTTTAGAACTGTGCCTGTACCCTCAGCAGCTTGTAGGGGCGCAGACCAAACACATCTGGTTATGCTCACATGTTGCATAGAGAATGGATCACACCAAACACTGCATCCATTAGCTGGAAATATCCAAGTCATGTTTGTCAGGACGGTATCTCTGGTAACAGCAGAATTTATTTGCGATTGCAATGGCGGCGTCCCGCAAGCAGGAGCGCCTATGGACACAACATGGCAGCCTTTAGACCCTGTTTGCTCCCCCTTGCCTCCCCCCGTCCCCTGTTTCCCCACTGGCTGCATACTCCAGGTTCACAATCTTACAGAAGGTTGACATTTGCTATTTACTTGTTAATTTATTTGTTACCTGCTGTCAGTCAGCAGCCGTGCTGTTGTTTCCAAGCTGTCTCGGTGCTCTCCATGCCGTATTGATGTGGTGATTTTCTTTAAAGACTTCGTTAAACAAAGAGCACTGGGGATGATGCCAGGCCTGCCGATGTCTCTTCAGGCGCTTCCTGGGGCAGGCC
Source organism: Lagopus muta (assembly GCF_023343835.1). Taxonomy (NCBI): domain Eukaryota; kingdom Metazoa; phylum Chordata; class Aves; order Galliformes; family Phasianidae; genus Lagopus; species Lagopus muta. Next base: position 4,156,517 of record NC_064458.1, on the reverse strand, counting down.
ATGGCTGTTCCCTGGTTTGCTCTCGTGCAGGATGTTCCTGCAGTGTGTGACCAAATGTACAGATATACACCTCTATACAGAGTGTGCGTGCCTGGGAAGGTTCGTCTAGAGGATCAGTGATGCAAACTATCAGAGATCTTCCCGAGGTGAAGTAGAAGGACTCCCAAAAAGAACTATGATAGCGGAGATCGTGAAATAAAAATAATATTATCCAATTGTAATGCAGAAACAACACTTGATTCCCGCACATTCATAGCCCAGGGCATAGAATCATAGAGTCACAGAATCTGTAGAGTTGGAAGGGACTCTGAATGCCATCTCGTCCAACTGCCCCACTATGAACACAGACACCACAGCTCCATCGGATGCCCTGCCTGCTCCAGCCTTGCCTTTGAAGTCTTCAGGGGTGGGCGCCAACACGTCTCTACGCAGCCTTCTCCCAGGCACACAGGTTTGCCAGGGCTGAGCTGGGGCAGGAGCGACACAGACAGACGCTCAGGTCCTGAGCGGAGCTGCTGCTGCCGCTGCCCGCCGGCTCCTCCGGGAAGCCGCCCCTCCCCCCTCAGCTGCTCCACGTGCCCGTAGAAGGCGGGAAACGCAAGCAGAAGATTCCCTCATGAAGTCCCACTGCTCCGCACAGCGTTCTGGTGTGCAACAGTGACCACGAAAAGTCTCAGAACCACAACAGAGGCACACTGTGTTTCTGCAGTAGAAGTTTCCAGGTTTTTTTTCTATGTTGTGTATTCCTGAAATTAGAACCTTCCTGTGAACCTGTTGTTTCCAGTTATTTATTTATTTATTTATTTATTTGCATGCCGCGGGGGCCCTTACTGAACTTACAAAAGAGTCCTAAATGTTATTGATTCGTAAAGAAAGCTGATGGAGTGAAGTTGGAAATGGGCTGTAGTGACTCGGGTAGGACTGACGGCACAAGATAAGGAAAGTACGCAGGATGGGAGAGAGCAGCATAGGACGGCATGGGGACAGTCGGGCAAAGCATGGGGAGAGCTGAGCACAGGACAGGAGAGATGTGCTAACTTTGGAATATTGCTCTCCTGTCCAAACACAAAGCAGAACGGATGTGCTAACTTCGAAACGCTGCAGATATTGCAAAGTACAAAGCATTCCTAAAGACGAGAGATTGGTAGCGGCCCATAGGTGGAGATGTATCACAGCAACAGTGTTGGGAAGATTGTGAGCCTGAGACGCTCAAGCAGGGAGTGCCGGGGGAGGCATTACCTGGTCGGGTTTAGGGCACGGAACAGAACGGATTTCACTGCCAGTGCACAATTTCTCCCTTGCCAACAGTCATAGAATCATAGAATTGCTCAGGTTGGAAAAGACCTTCAAGATCATCAAGTCCCACCTCAGCCCAACCACACTGCCCTAACTAACCATTCACCACTCAATCACGTCCCTGAGCACCACAGCCAGACGGTTCTGAAACACATCCAGGGATGCTGACTCCCCACACCTCCCTGGGAAGCTTTCTGTAAAGAAGTTCTTCCTGATGTCCAACCTAAACCTCCCCTGGCACAACCTGAGGCCATTTCCCCTCGTCCTGTCACCAGTGAGAAGAGTCCAGCCCTGCTCTCACTGCAATCACCTTTCAGGTGTTTGAGGAGAGCCATAAGGTCTCCCCTCAGCCTCCTCTTCCCCAGAACAAGCAGTCCCAGTTCCTTCAGCCTCTCCTCTCAGGCCATATTCTGCAGGCCCTTCCACAGCCTTGTTGCCCTTCTTTGCATCTGCTCCAGCACCTCCGTGTCCTTTCTGTGCTGAGCTGCCCAAAGCTGAAGCCAGCACTCGAGGTGAGGCCTCAGCAGTGCCGAGCACAGGGGCAGGATGACTTCCCTGGTCCTGCTCACCACACCGTTCCTGATCCAAGCCAGGATGCCGTTGGCCTTCCTGGCCCCCTGGGCACACTGCTGGCTCACATTCAGCCGCCTGTCCATCAGTCCTCCAAGGTCCCTTTCCGTCAGGCAGCTTCCAGCCACTCCTCCCCAAGGCTGTAGGGTTGTTGTGACAAAATGCAGGAAAGCTGTGCAGGGACTTTTTATGCGGGCATGCAGCTACAGGAGGAGGGAAACGGTTTTAAACTGGAAGAGGGAGATTTGACCTGATATTAGGAAGAAATTCTTTCCTGTGAGGGTGGCGAGACGCTGGCACCGGTTGCCCAGTGAGGTGGTGGATGCCGTCTGTCTGGAAGCGCTCCAGGCCAGGCTGGATGGGGCTGTGAGCAGCCTGGTCTAGAGGGAGGTGTCCCTGCCTGCAGCAGAGGGGTTGCAACGAGGTGATCTCCAAGGTCCCTTCCATCCCAAACCGTTCTGCGATGCTAAAGTACACAGATACATAAACAGGAGGAGATGATGAAAACAAGTGAACTCTCCCCCAAAAGGCTTGTGTTACAGACGTCACGAGATGGAAGGAGCACCACTGGTTTAATGAAGCACAAAGTTTATTTTGAAGGCTGTAATTTTTTTAATGCTGTGATAGCTTCTGTGCTATCACAGAGTCACAGGGCCCCTGTAGGCCCCTGCTCACCGGGTTGTTGTCTGCCAGCCATTTCCCCGGCCGTGTGTGGGAAGGGCCACTGCAATCTGTAGGTTGGTGCCAGCCCTGCAGTGGGGCCAGGTTTCAGCAAAGCGATATAAAATGCAGGGGTGAGGGCAGGGGGATCTTGGGGAGCTTCCCGGGTCCCTTAGGACCTAGAAAGGGCGAGGTTTGTGTCTGACTTATCTGCTCTGTATGGCAGCATGGAGACCAGTTAGTGAGCTGAGGATCGGCGAGGATCAGCGTGTGCCCTGCTTTGGTTCCATCTTTGTGTGGATGGCCGTCTGCAAGGCACATGGGAAGGAAGAAAGGAGCAGCCACGTGCCCTGCTTCCCTGTGCTGCCCTCCCCAGCATTGCCCTGCTCACCAGGTTGTTGATCTGCCACCATTTCCATGGCCGTGTGTTGAAAAGGCCACTGCAGCCAGTCGGTCTGGTGCCAGCCCTGCAGTGCGGCCAGGTTTCAGCAATCCAGGGCAAAACCTGGGATTTGCAGCACGGGGTCTTTGGGGAGCTTGCAGGGTCCTGTAGGACCAAGGTGGGTTACAATATGGGAGAGACTTATCTGTCCTGCAGAGTGGCCCTCTTGTCCAGAGGTGAATCCAGGTGAGGACAGGAGCACCTCGCCGTCCCGCTGTGTCCCCGTGTGTGGCTGCGAGGCAGAAGAGGAGCAGCTCCCATCCATCCCCATGGGCTGCTCCTGCCCACCTCAGCTTGGCACTGCCCTTCTGGTCTGCATTCCGGGTTGCTGCGACATCAAGCTCACTGTGGAACTGAGGCACCACCAATGTTGTGTTGTGACATGGCTGTGCCAGTTGGGGTGTGGTTCCTGGAGCTGGTGGCTGCTCCTGGTGATGTGGCCATGACACAGCAGGGCTGGTGCTGCCTGGGATGGGGCTGCCGCCCTTCCACAGCCTTGTTGCCCTTCTTTGCAACTGCTCCAGCACCTCCGTGTCCTTTCTGTGCTGAGCTGCCCAAAGCTGAAGCCAGCACTCGAGGTGAGGCCTCAGCAGTGCCGAGCACAGGGGCAGGATGACTTCCCTGGTCCTGCTCACCACACCATTCCTGATCCAAGCCAGGATGCCATTGGCCTTCCTGGCCCCCTGCTGGCTCACATTCAGCCACCTGTCCATCAGTCCTCCAAGGTCCCTTTCTGTCAGGCAGCTTCCAGCCACTCCTCCCAACGCTGTAGGGTTGCCTGGGGCTGCTGTGACCAAAATGCAGGAGCCGACCCTTGGCCCTATTGAAACTCAGTTTACTTTGGCCCATCGATGCAGTCTATCCAGCTCTCACTGTGGTGCCTTCCTCTGCTCCTGCTATGCCGGCTCTCTGCAGTGCTAAGGGCAGCGTTTTCCCCATAGCGCTGCCTGCACTACGTTTAAAGGAAAGGGTTCATTGGTTTATTGCTCACCCGCTCCACTCATGTGATCCCACTGAGCCCCTTTTGGAGTGTGGACAGTCCGTGATCCTGTGTCTCTTGGACACCAGGCCATCCTCCCCTGGGACAGAGTGACTCAACAGCCCTCTGCATTTCCCTCAACAAAACAAAACAAATAAAATGCAAAACATTTATTGGAGTGTTGTTGTACAAAAAGTTTCCAGTCTTAAAATGTATATTACAAATCATTGAAAAAGACAAGACATTTGGCATGCATATTCTAAGAGGGAAAAAAAATGAAAATAAAACCACAACATTTTGAAATGGTAAAGTCTAGATCATTACGTAGTTTTCATGAGCTCCATGTAATGCTCCCGTCCTTTTGTGCCTGCTTTCCAATTTGTACATTTCTCACAATCCCTTCTTTTAAATAAAATGAGAGCCTTCTGAAAATGGGTTGGCAGCAGCTGAGTGCAGGCAGTGACACTGCCAGAACTACAAGGTGATGCAGAACGAAATCCACAACTCGATCACAGGGCAACACCAGCATCATTATGAACAGCTGAACAGAGAAGTTACTGTTCTGCCCAGATGTAAAGCGCTTTGGCCTCGCCTTGCTTAAGACAGCTTATTGCTCATGATTTAGTGTGATGAACACTGGGCAGCTGAGATACACAGCAGCATTTACCTTACAGACAAAGGATCATCACTTTGTTAACGGGGAAATGTGGGTCCAGTACAACGCTTTCTTCCTGAACTCCGTGTCCATGCGCTGCTCGTGTGGCTCTGAACGGAGTCTTGTGACATGAAGAGTCCCATTCACTCTCTAGACCTTAGCATTTCAAGAAAGGCATTATGCTTACAAATGGTAATTGCATGTAAATATGATTTTGTATAAAAAACACTTAAATTATTTTAAAGTGGTTTAAAGCTAAGCACATCGAAGCGCAATTTAAAATTCTGTTTCCCAGGCCATTTGAGACGTCGGACCAATGACCACCTCTCATGTGTCTTGCTGTTCAGCTACAACAACGATTCCGAAATGCAATCACTATCTCACCTTCCACTCACTGGTTTACAACAGAGCTTTTGTCCCTGCTTGCGCAGGGCTTGGGGTTTGGACCCAACGGTGGCAATGAAATCCAGGGTGGAATATGGATACTCCTTTGTTTGGAGAGAAGATTTCAAAAAGAAAAAAGAGAATGAATGGCTTAAGGAAGGGAGGGAAGTGGCTACAAGGCTCCCAACACAGAGCGCTGGCAAACAGCATCACACTCTTCTTAGTACACACAGAAGAAAAAGGTTCTCAAACATTCTGGGGGATAGAGAGGATTTCTAGGAGCCTCTCCCAACCACTCCCTGCTCAGGCTGCAGCTAAAAGGCTTCACACAGGATTACAAAGAAAAAGGCTGCACAAAAAACTCTACAATCCCTAAACTGAACATGAGGCGTCCTGTTGCTCGAGGATAAGTGTGCACAAAAGGAAATCTCCTTTCACAGTTTGCTCTGCTTCACACTGCAGTCCAGCTTTGGTGATGAACGAGAGCTGCAGACCAGCTTGTGTGGCTTTTCCATTACAGTCCACGGGAAGCAGATGCTTGTTTTCTTCCTGAGAATTTTGGCTCCTGCTACAAACACAGTGCCCATCTAACGGCAGAAGGGTGCTGAGGATCAGCTGCTGGTTCGGTCAGGGCCTGAAGCAGCCCATGCACACAGACCGTGAGCTAAAGGTGTGCAGCGACACAGGAATCACAGCCATTGCATTGCTTGGAGCAAGCCACTGCAACACAACAGCTGAAGCAAGACAGACAGAAGTGTGGGGAAAGCATAAAGGCCAGAGGCCCCACAGAGCCCCACTGTGCCCATCTGCAGTTAGAAGATCAGCTTAATTGTTTTTTCTGTCGTTAGGCTGTTATTCCTTCCCCCTGACTCCCCCACTGTAAGTTACTCAGAACTCATTTGCACTGTTCCACCCAGAATAAAACTGTTCCTTCTCTATGGGAAGTTACTCTCAAACACTGACACGAAATGCACTGATTAACTTCTCCCATCAGAGAAGCCTTAAGGTCATTTTTCCTGACAAGTTCGCTGCACATCTCCTTCAAGCTCCACACCTGCTATCAGACAGCAGAGCACAAATGCTGACTATCCTCCAAATCCCTGAGAGCTGGTTCAGGCGTGTCAGCCAATCCTCCCAGCTTCGTATCATCAGCAAACTTGCTGAGGGTGGCCATTATCCCCTCATCAAGGTCATTGATGAAGATGTTGAACAAGACTGGACCCAGCACCGACCCCTGAGGAACACCACTGGTTACCAGCCTCCAGCCAGACTCTGCGCCGCCAACAACGACCCTCTGTGCTCTGCCAGTCAGCCAGTTCTCAACCCACCTCACTGTCCACTCATCTATCCCACACTTCCTCAGCTTTGTTTTAAGGATGTCGTGGGGGACAGTATCAAAAGCCTTGTTGAAGTCAAGGTAGACTACATCCACTGCTCTCCCCCCATCCACCCAGCCAGAGACAACATCATAGAAGTCCACCAGATTGGTCAAGCATGACCTCCCCCTGGTGAACCCGTGCTGACTGCTCCTGATCACCTCCTTTTCTTCCAGTTGTCTGGAGATGGCATCCAGCACAGCTGTTCCATCACTTTTCCAGGGACAGAGGTGAGGCTGACTGGCCTATAATTGCCTGGATCTTCCTTCTTGCCCTTTTTGAAGACCGCAGTGACATTGGCTCTCCTCCAGTCTTCAGGCACCTCCCCCGTCCTCCAAGACCTCTCAAAGCCCCAGCACCATTGCAGGCCACCAGCCAGACTCAGCGCCACTGATGACAGCCAGCTGAGGGAGCTTGCTGAAGACAAGGGACGCAACACCCACTGCTCTCCGCCCAACTACGCAGCCGGTGATGACATTAGAGAAAGCTACCGGGTTGGCTCATGATTTCCCCATGGAGAATCCATGTGTGAAACTGGATCCAAAATCTCTGATGAGCACCACGAGAACTCATTCAGAATTGCAGCCATTTCCACCGAAACAGAGATTGCTGCATTAGTTTTAGGGAAGCAAAGGTTAAATCTCCCACAAGTTTGAAGGGACCGTTGTATTTATAAAAATATTTTATTAAATATAAAAATAGATATACAAAAAGATATACAAGGTTGGTTGTTTCTATACATTGAACATATATGTATACGTAATGTTATCCATTACACACAGCCCATTACATTATTACATGTTACATTACACATGATATATATGTGCGCAGATGCGGCCTGAGACAATCCCTCTTCACTCAGTGCTGCTCAGCCAAGCCAACAGCTTGGGCAGCCGTGGCCGCGGGGGTGCAGAGGGATGCGCCGTCCAGCCGCCGGGAGCAGAGGCCGGGAATGGCGGCGCCTGCTGAGCACGGGCAGGGACGCCCCAGGGAGAAGGGCAGCAGGGCACTGGGTTTGCTGTGCTCCTCCGAGGGACAGAGCTGTCACAGGAGTGCTGCAGCTCAGCGGAACAGACAGCACAGCGCTCGCAGGCCCCGTCGTGATGTCGCTGTCCTCGTGGTCGCTCTGAGGATCAATGTGGTCTGCACTGCCAAGCTTTGGACCGAGCTCTCCGCGTCACGGGCCAAAGGCGCCAGGGCTGCAACAGGAAGAAACAGAGCAGGGTTGAAGCAATCTGCAGAGATCGCAGGCGAACTCTGCAGACCGTCCAATGCCACACGTCTCTGTCCCAGGCTGGGTAGGACAAACGGAGTGGCCCATCAGGAAAGAGCCAAATGCATTAGAATCACCAAATCATCTCAATTGGAAATGACCTTTGAGATCATTAGCATCACATAACCCACATGTCCTTCCCTGTTTGCAGGTGGACACATTCCCTCCTTTCCTCTCACATCCTGCAAAGGAGGCTCTCCTTCACACACCCCAGGCATCTCCCCAAGACTTTCCTCTCCAGGCATTCTACTTCCAGCAGACATCACGGACAATGACATGATATCATCTCCTTCTTCATCGAGCTTGGGCTCCCACCACAATATCAGCCTTGCTGCCCTTTCCTCTGACTCTGACTTAGGACAGAATTCTTTCCTTACAGGGCAGGGAGGCCCTGGCACAGGCAGCCCAGAAAACATGCGGGTTCCCTACCCGTTAAGGCGGTCAAGGCCAGATTGGATGGAGGCCTTGGCAGCCTGATCCTGTGTCCAGGGGCATCCAGGACACAGTACGGGGTTGGCACAGGATGGCCTTAAACGCTCTTTCCAACCGAACCATTCTCCCACTCTGGGATTTCATGGTTGTACCACCTTTGAGCTCCCTTTCCACTGAATTATTCTAGGATCTCGTGACTGCATGATCTCTCAGGTCCCTTCTGATCCCATCTCTCTAGGATTCCCTGGTTCTGAGATCCTTAAGGTCGCTTGAAAGTCAACCTTTCTAGGACTCTGTGGTTCTGTATGGCCCTCTGCCCCAAGAATTTCCTTGGAGGAGAGCGAGGCATGGGAGTCTCTGCCCCCAGCCTCAGTACACACACCACAGCCCTCACTTACCCGTGATGATGTCCTGTCGCTGCTTCTCGCTCAGGTCCCTTGAGTAGCGCGCAGCAAGCCCTAGGCACAGAGCACCCGTCAGATCTGCTGCCAGCAGCAGAGCCGCACTGCTCCCCAGCAGCAAGAGTGGCCGAGGGCAGCCTGAGCAAGGCAGCAGGGCCCTGGCACCCACTCAAGGGGCTCTTAGGGCCACAGGGCAGTGGCTGGGACCGCCAACCACTGCCAAGAGGGACAAAGGGGCTGTGGCTCACCAATGAACCTCACGGCCTCCACTCGCACGGCGGCCTGAGGGTCCTGCAGGTAGGGCTGGCTCTGCTGCAGGTATTCCTCTGCCCTGCTCTGGTCCCGCTGCAGCTGGAGAAAGCATAAGAACGTGGGGATTGCAGACGCTCCCCAGCTCCCCGCGCTGTTCCTGTTGCTCTGGGCTCTGGGGCTCTCCTTACCAAGCACTGTGAGATCCTCCACGTCTCCTGTTTCTCAGCCAGCTCCAGGAGGTCGTTCCAGCGCAGGAGACGGGCCATTTGTACAATGGCTTTCCTGGCAGCCTGTGGGGAAGCAGAAGCTGGGAGATGGCACCACGGCCCGAGGAAGGAGACCCGGCATTGCCCTCCTCTCGGCAGGGCCGGGAGCCTTTTCCCAGCACGCTGTGGGAAGGGAACAGAACACGGACAGCAGGGTGTGATGGCCACACAGAGACACGGAGCCACAGCCCCTCCGTGGTCACCCAGCACAACGCTGGGCTCCCAGCTGGCACTATCCCAGGCCTTCAACACCCAGGCTGCGGGTAGCAGAGCTCGGAGCCCAGGCTGTGGATGCACGACCCCTCCGCCTGCTCCGGTGCGAGGAACGGCAGGGAGCTGGGCCTGTCCTCCGGGCCTCGGGCAGCAGCCACGCACCCTGGCACCCACAGCACCCAAACAGTGTCACCGTGCCCTCGGTGGGGCGGAAAACTGTACCTGGGCCACGTCCTGGTTCTCATCGTGCATCCGAAGGAGCAGTGGGACCAGGCCCCTGCGCACCGTCCCCTTCATTCTGCTCCGGTGGCACCAGACCACGGCCTGCACCATGTCTCTGTAGAGACGGATGGAGGACGCCCGCACATCACTGGACTCCTGGGAGGGAGGGAGGAAGGAAGAGAATTCTAGCACGAGGAGGCCGGGCCGCCTTCACACCGCCTCTGTGGCACGCAGCGCCTGCGGGCCTTCCTGCACTGTGCGTGGGGACCAGGCCTGGCCTGGCCTTGCACAGGCAGCGGAGGAGGCACGGAGGGCCGGAAGCCAACGGTGGGGAGCAGATGCTGGGCGCGGGGCTTTCCGAGGGCCCACAGCCGTCCCACTGCCCGGAAGGAGCCCCAGGAGGAGCGGGGAGGGGAGAGGGCCCGATGCAAGTGCTGCCCACACAGCTGGGCCAGAGGCGGGGGCACTGCAGAGTGCCCTGCGAGGGCTCTGCCTCCTGCAGCAGCCTCACTTACATCGACAAAGAGAGGCAGGAGCTCCTCGGCGTGCTGCACGGCGATGGAGCTGGCCTCCTTCCTCTTTGCGCAGTCCATGATGTTTTGAATGACAAACAGGGCCTTCATCTTGATGTCTGCGCTGGCATCCTGCAGGGTGGCCATGATTTCTGGCAGCACCACCTGCATTTTTCTTGCCTGTAGGAAACGCAAGTTCCTTTGTCTGATGCGGGGAACGACCGTCTGGGCAAAACGCTCCCGTCTCTGAGCTCCAGTCTCCTGCTTCACTTGCTGGCAGCGGGCACGGCAGTCACAAGGCCAATGGGGAAGTCCTTTTCTCAGAGGGCGGTGAGGCTGCCCAGAGAAGTAGGTACCCCATCCCTGGAGGTACCCAAGGCCAGGACGGATGGGGCCAGGGGCAACCTGCTCTGGTAGGTGACAACTAGCCCACGGTAAAAGCTGACTTTACTGGGCTTTGATGTCCCATCCTCAAAGCTCCTCAAAGCCAGCAGGCCCCACCGTGACCGTCACCCTTCTCCCGTCGCTGCCCAAGAAGCCCAGTGCCGCTTTGGTTGACAACGCCCCACTCACCTTCTCCCGTGTCTCGGAGAGTACAACAAGCCCTCTGAGCACCACGCTGTGCATCTCCACGCTTGGATGCTTCAGAAAAGTCTTGAGGTGGCGTAGGTCACCAAAAAAGTCCTCATTATCTTCACTCTTTGCCATTAGCTGAAACATAGACATAGCCAGGTGAGAGCCTGCAGGGGCACACGCAGCCCCGAAGGGCAGCAAAGTGTTATCCATTAACTCACAGCCAAGAAGAGGATACAGGTGTCTTCTGTGACTCCTTCTACCAGCCTGCTCAGCTGTGAGCCCTTGGTCACCTCCTTCAAGACCTTCTCCAAGGTCCGCGGCATGCAGAGCATCACCTCCCACGTGTCCAGGGCGTTGCTGCAAGCCCAAATACATTGTAGGCAGAGCTACCTTAGCACAGCTAAAACCCTGCAGGCCCACGTTGCTTGGAGAGCCCTGGGCGAGCAGGAGGGCACCTGGAAGAAGCCCTCCAGGCTGCTGAGGACAGTACCTGTCGCTTGGTGGAGAGGACTTCAGCAGGCTCCTGACTTCTTCCGTGGGCATCTGGCTGGTCAGAAGGAGGAGCAGGGAGTCCAGGCAGTGCCGCGCTGCCTTTGTGGTGATGCTCCTCAAGTTCTTGCAGATGAAGGTCATGAACTGGGCTTTCTGAAGGGGACACACGCGAGAACAGACCACAACCATTAGCACAGGTGCCGCTGAAACCACTGCACTTCCCATCGCTGAGAACGGCTTCAGGAGCCCCAGAGGCCTCGGCTGGGGAGGGAAGAACAGCGCCTGAAAGGGCTCAAGGATGGGGCAGTGGCCAAAAGGGGCTTACATCTGGCATCCAGAAGGCGTGGTCTTCCATGGCCACGGCCATCACACTGCAGGCCGCCTCCTTGTCATGGATGCTGGAGTCAACCATCGCTTGAAGGGCTGTGAGGACGACGGCCATCCTCTCAGCAGGCTTGAGGTATCCTCCAAACAACTGTGGGTGGAAGCAGGGGAGGGAAGAGATGCCACACTGAGCACTCCAGTGCAGGGAGAGCAGCTCTGCAGAGATGCTGGGCAGCAGAGCCTGTAGGAAAGCTGGCAGCATCAGCTTCCGTCACTGCGTGGCGCAGGATGGCAAGAGAGGGTTCTGGGAGATGGATTGCAGGTGGGGGCATGGGCATTTGGTAAGAAGGCCTTGCGGTCCTCCAGCCAGGAGGGCTGGATCTGCTGCCCTTGCACTCCCCTTGCTCACAAACATTTCCTGCTGATGCCATGGACAAGATCCTCAGCAAGGCAGGACGTTACCTCGGCGCAATCTTTGGGAGTGGGAAAGTCATTATCTGTGAACTTTCTATCCTCCGGCTTCTCATGGAGACGCACGTAGTTTTCCATCTCCTCTGACAGGCTTGTTGCTAAAAGGGAGGGAACACAGAAGAGTCAGAAGGAAACAATGTCTTTGCCATCAAACTCAGCAATTGGTGAACGGTGCTTAAAGCTGAAAACGGAGTTCTGAGGAGACCCATGGTAGAGGGGACCCGTGGTATAGGAGACCTGAGCACGGAGACCAATGGTGAGCAGACATGGGTTGATGGGACCCATGCTGAGGAGAGTGAAGGAAAGGGATTACAGCTAAATCTGTAAATTTACAGCTAAAGGTGATGGGTGCTGGGAGCAAGAGGCAGCTTAGGAATGGTGAAGCTGCTCGGAAGAGTAAAGGAGCTCAGAGAGCTTGCGGACTCCACGGTCAGGCTTCACAAAGCATAAGAATAGGAGAAAGGAGCAGACATAGGAGCAGAGATGCTGCCCAACCCGTCTTCTCTTACTTCTTTGTCGTTTGACAAACACGTGGAGGCGATGAAGCGCTTGTAAAGCTGGAGCTCTGGTGCTTTCGTAGCCACAGTTGAAAAGGCTGAGGTGACCCAGCAGCTCTCCCAGGATTGGGAAGTAGAAGTCAATGAGTGGCTCGTAAGCTTCAGGGCCCTCCCAGTCCTGGGTGAGAGAAGGAGAAGAGAGGAAGGGCTGAGTGGAGGCAGAGCAGGGCCTGGAGAGGGAAGAGCGGGGGCAAAGATGGGGCAAGGACCCTTGTTTGGGGCAGAGCCCCGCTGAGAGCTCCCAGCCGCAGCCCGGCTGCAGGCACCCCTGAGCTGCTCTGGGATATGGAGAATGGGAGACAGCCTGGCTGGAGGGTGCCTGGCTCCTTACTTTTTCCATAAAATTACGGATCATCTGTAAAACCCCACGCAGGGCTCTCGTACGGACATGCACATCCTGGGAGCTGAGGAAGCGGAGCAGAACCTGCAAAGAGAGAATCTGCTGGTACTTGCCCTGGGAGCTTCTGCCGCTCCAGCAGGAGCTCTGGGATCTTCCCCACGGGGGAAGAAGAACAGAGCAGCAGGGGCAGGATCCTTTGCAGGACCTTCACGTGCAAGGAGGGTCTGTGTCACTGCACTAGGGACATTCGCATCCCTCCCAGTGACCCCGCTCTTTGCAACTGCCTGCCAGACCTGAAACATGCTGTGCAGCTCCTCGCTCATTCTCCTGCTGGGGCAGTTCTGCACCAAGGCTTCCAGCATGACGTCCATGGCACACATGGTCTGCAAGAGGACAGAGAGTTGCAGAAGGGCGGCTGCGGCACCTCACGGGGCGCCTCATGCTAACCCTATCCCCAGAGAAGAGACGAGACGAGGGTGGAAAAGCAAAGCTGGCTTCCTGCCCTGCCTGGCTCTCCTGCGGTCTCAGCACAAGGAGCCAGGGAGCAGCCCAAAGGGACCTGGCGCTCCAGTGGCTCACCCAGCACACACCTCATTGTAGAGTTCTTTCTCCTTTTCTGGTATGCTCAGTTCCGGAGGCAAAAAGAAGACACTGTTGAAGCAGGAATTCAGAATGCTCTCCGTTTTGCCTTCCAGCGCTGTCTCCACAGTGCTGCAAGGGGAGAGAGAAGCCCGTTGGACACCGTGCCTCGAGGCCACGGGAAGGAGGACGTGGACCTCCACGGGCAGGAGGAAGCCTCCCTGCCAGCTTCAGGGCCGCAGGAGCCTGCCATGGGGCCGTGCTAGCCAAATGTGGGCCTGGGCAGCTACCTCATGTTGGCAAAGCTCATCATGGCTTCCTGCTTTATCTCCGAGGACAAAGTGTGCTTGGGCTCCTCATCGATCAGCGCCTGCAGAACACAGGAGGGATGGGATGGATGGGACGTGGCAGCCACCAGAGGACACTTGCGTGTCCGTGCTCAATTCTCCCCGTGCCAGCCTTGTCCACAAAAGGGTGCAGGGGGTCCATGCCCCCTTTTCCAGCCCACTGCCTTTCTCCCCACCTGGACATTCTCTGCCAGCTGCTTTTCTTGGCAGAAAGCATCCAAGTTGAGCGACGTGTCCCTGCATTTGCACAGCGTGCAGATGCCTCTCAGGAATTTGATTTTCTCTTGCACATCCTGGTAGTCACAGAGGGAACAAGAGGGGGCATGAAGGTGAGATCCACGGCCAGCAGGACCCCAAGCATCGTGGGGCGCGGTGCAATGCCTGCAGGGTAGCGGCCTGGAGAAGAACCGGGGCTGTTTCCACAGTGAGTGGAAACAGCTGCTCTTACCTTGTCCTTTCTCTGCAGAAACTCACAGATGCATGCAATGGCTGATTCTCTCCACAGCTCCAAGATGTGCATACCTAAGCAAGAGGAGAAGAATGAGCACCGAGAAAAGGGGCCAAAGGCAAGGAGTGAGGGAAAGAACGGCCCCAGCGCATGGCACGGAGCCATCCTGCCTGTCTGCTTCCCTGACATCCTGCCAGCCCAGCAGCCTCTCGGCACCCATCCCAACAGTCTGGGAGAGGTTGGCACTGGCGCAGGCTGCCCAGAGAAGCTGCGGCTGCCCCATCCTTGGAGGTGCTCGAGGCCAGGCAGGATGGGGCTGCGGGCAGCCTGATCCAGTGGGTGGCAACCAGCCCACAACAGGGGCTGGGCCTGTGAGGGCTCTGAGGTCCCTCCACACCCAACCATTCCTGGATCCCGTGGTTCCACGCTCCCTTTAGCTGGAGCTGGACTCCATGCTGGGAAAGGGAGTTTCAGGAAAGGAGGTGCAGGAAGAAGTGGGTGCCAGCTTTGAATCAAGCATGACCGCTGTGCCCAGTGCTTCCCACCCGTTACTCACGTGGATTTGTGATCTTCTTTTCCTTCTCCTTCTCCTCCTTTTCAGGAGGCCACGCCTGCCAAGCCAACTTTGGCTTGCGGGGGGGTCTCACCTCCATCTCACCAGACTGAGAATCAGAGCTGGCATAGGGAGGGGAGAAGGAAAGGTACATTCGCCGGCTCTTACGGGCAGGCGGAAGTGACATGGCGAGAAGTGGACTGTGCTCAAGAAGCCTCGAAGGTCCTTGTGCTCAAGAAGCCTTGAAGGTCCTTGTGCTCAAGAAGCCTTGAAGGTCCCTGTGCTCCTGTCGCTGTCGCTCATGCGACTGTTCTGGCTTTCCCTTGGCTATTACCTAGGCTGCCCTCACCCTTTGTGATGTCACTGATGACACACAATGGGCGGCCTTTAGAACTGTGCCTGTACCCTCAGCAGCTTGTAGGGGCGCAGACCAAACACATCTGGTTATGCTCACATGTTGCATAGAGAATGGATCACACCAAACACTGCATCCATTAGCTGGAAATATCCAAGTCATGTTTGTCAGGACGGTATCTCTGGTAACAGCAGAATTTATTTGCGATTGCAATGGCGGCGTCCCGCAAGCAGGAGCGCCTATGGACACAACATGGCAGCCTTTAGACCCTGTTTGCTCCCCCTTGCCTCCCCCGTCCCCTGTTTCCCCACTGGCTGCGTACTCCAGGTTCACAATCTTACAGAAGGTTGACATTTGCTATTTACTTGTTAATTTATTTGTTACCTGCTGTCAGTCAGCAGCCGTGCTGTTGTTTCCAAGCTGTCTCGGTGCTCTCCTTGCCGTATTGATGTGGTGATTTTCTTTCAAGTCTGCGTTAAACAAAGAGCACTGGGGATGATGCCAGGCCTGCCGATGTCTCTTCAGGCGCTTCCTGGGGCAGGCCATGGCTGTTCCCTGGTTTGCTCTCGTGCAGGATGTTCCTGCAGTGTGTGACCAAATGTACAGATATACACCTCTATACAGAGTGTGCGTGCCTGGGAAGGTTCGTCTAGAGGATCAGTGATGCAAACTATCAGAGATCTTCCCGAGGTGAAGTAGAAGGACTCCCAAAAAGAACTATGATAGCGGAGATCGTGAAATAAAAATAATATTATCCAATTGTAATGCAGAAACAACACTTGATTCCCGCACATTCATAGCCCAGGGCATAGAATCATAGAGTCACAGAATCTGTAGAGTTGGAAGGGACTCTGAATGCCATCTCGTCCAACTGCCCCACTATGAACACAGACACCACAGCTCCATCGGATGCCCTGCCTGCTCCAGCCTTGCCTTTGAAGTCTTCAGGGGTGGGCGCCAACACGTCTCTACGCAGCCTTCTCCCAGGCACACAGGTTTGCCAGGGCTGAGCTGGGGCAGGAGCGACACAGACAGACGCTCAGGTCCTGAGCGGAGCTGCTGCTGCCGCTGCCCGCCGGCTCCTCCGGGAAGCCGCCCCTCCCCCCTCAGCTGCTCCACGTGCCCGTAGAAGGCGGGAAACGCAAGCAGAAGATTCCCTCATGAAGTCCCACTGCTCCGCACAGCGTTCTGGTGTGCAACAGTGACCACGAAAAGTCTCAGAACCACAACAGAGGCACACTGTGTTTCTGCAGTAGAAGTTTCCAGGTTTTTTTTCTATGTTGTGTATTCCTGAAATTAGAACCTTCCTGTGAACCTGTTGTTTCCAGTTATTTATTTATTTATTTATTTATTTGCATGCCGCGGGGGCCCTTACTGAACTTACAAAAGAGTCCTAAATGTTATTGATTCGTAAAGAAAGCTGATGGAGTGAAGTTGGAAATGGGCTGTAGTGACTCGGGTAGGACTGACGGCACAAGATAAGGAAAGTACGCAGGATGGGAGAGAGCAGCATAGGACGGCATGGGGACAGTCGGGCAAAGCATGGGGAGAGCTGAGCACAGGACAGGAGAGATGTGCTAACTTTGGAATATTGCTCTCCTGTCCAAACACAAAGCAGAACGGATGTGCTAACTTCGAAACGCTGCAGATATTGCAAAGTACAAAGCATTCCTAAAGACGAGAGATTGGTAGCGGCCCATAGGTGGAGATGTATCACAGCAACAGTGTTGGGAAGATTGTGAGCCTGAGACGCTCAAGCAGGGAGTGCCGGGGGAGGCATTACCTGGTCGGGTTTAGGGCACGGAACAGAACGGATTTCACTGCCAGTGCACAATTTCTCCCTTGCCAACAGTCATAGAATCATAGAATTGCTCAGGTTGGAAAAGACCTTCAAGATCATCAAGTCCCACCTCAGCCCAACCACACTGCCCTAACTAACCATTCACCACTCAATCACGTCCCTGAGCACCACAGCCAGACGGTTCTGAAACACATCCAGGGATGCTGACTCCCCACACCTCCCTGGGAAGCTTTCTGTAAAGAAGTTCTTCCTGATGTCCAACCTAAACCTCCCCTGGCACAACCTGAGGCCATTTCCCCTCGTCCTGTCACCAGTGAGAAGAGTCCAGCCCTGCTCTCACTGCAATCACCTTTCAGGTGTTTGAGGAGAGCCATAAGGTCTCCCCTCAGCCTCCTCTTCCCCAGAACAAGCAGTCCCAGTTCCTTCAGCCTCTCCTCTCAGGCCATATTCTGCAGGCCCTTCCACAGCCTTGTTGCCCTTCTTTGCATCTGCTCCAGCACCTCCGTGTCCTTTCTGTGCTGAGCTGCCCAAAGCTGAAGCCAGCACTCGAGGTGAGGCCTCAGCAGTGCCGAGCACAGGGGCAGGATGACTTCCCTGGTCCTGCTCACCACACCGTTCCTGATCCAAGCCAGGATGCCGTTGGCCTTCCTGGCCCCCTGGGCACACTGCTGGCTCACATTCAGCCGCCTGTCCATCAGTCCTCCAAGGTCCCTTTCCGTCAGGCAGCTTCCAGCCACTCCTCCCCAAGGCTGTAGGGTTGTTGTGACAAAATGCAGGAAAGCTGTGCAGGGACTTTTTATGCGGGCATGCAGCTACAGGAGGAGGGAAACGGTTTTAAACTGGAAGAGGGAGATTTGACCTGATATTAGGAAGAAATTCTTTCCTGTGAGGGTGGCGAGACGCTGGCACCGGTTGCCCAGTGAGGTGGTGGATGCCGTCTGTCTGGAAGCGCTCCAGGCCAGGCTGGATGGGGCTGTGAGCAGCCTGGTCTAGAGGGAGGTGTCCCTGCCTGCAGCAGAGGGGTTGCAACGAGGTGATCTCCAAGGTCCCTTCCATCCCAAACCGTTCTGTGATGCTAAAGTACACAGATACATAAACAGGAGGAGATGATGAAAACAAGTGAACTCTCCCCCAAAAGGCTTGTGTTACAGACGTCACGAGATGGAAGGAGCACCACTGGTTTAATGAAGCACAAAGTTTATTTTGAAGGCTGTAATTTTTTTAATGCTGTGATAGCTTCTGTGCTATCACAGAGTCACAGGGCCCCTGTAGGCCCCTGCTCACCGGGTTGTTGTCTGCCAGCCATTTCCCCGGCCGTGTGTGGGAAGGGCCACTGCAATCTGTAGGTTGGTGCCAGCCCTGCAGTGGGGCCAGGTTTCAGCAAAGCGATATAAAATGCAGGGGTGAGGGCAGGGGGATCTTGGGGAGCTTCCTGGGTCCCTTAGGACCTAGAAAGGGCGAGGTTTGTGTCTGACTTATCTGCTCTGTATGGCAGCATGGAGACCAGTTAGTGAGCTGAGGATCGGCGAGGATCAGCGTGTGCCCTGCTTTGGTTCCATCTTTGTGTGGATGGCCGTCTGCAAGGCACATGGGAAGGAAGAAAGGAGCAGCCACGTGCCCTGCTTCCCTGTGCTGCCCTCCCCAGCATTGCCCTGCTCACCAGGTTGTTGATCTGCCACCATTTCCATGGCCGTGTGTTGAAAAGGCCACTGCAGCCAGTCGGTCTGGTGCCAGCCCTGCAGTGCGGCCAGGTTTCAGCAATCCAGGGCAAAACCTGGGATTTGCAGCACGGGGTCTTTGGGGAGCTTGCAGGGTCCTGTAGGACCAAGGTGGGTTACAATATGGGAGAGACTTATCTGTCCTGCAGAGTGGCCCTCTTGTCCAGAGGTGAATCCAGGTGAGGACAGGAGCACCTCGCCGTCCCGCTGTGTCCCCGTGTGTGGCTGCGAGGCAGAAGAGGAGCAGCTCCCATCCATCCCCATGGGCTGCTCCTGCCCACCTCAGCTTGGCACTGCCCTTCTGGTCTGCAATTCCAGGTTGCTGCGACATCAAGCTCACTGTGGAACTGAGGCACCACCAATGTTGTGTTGTGACATGGCTGTGCCAGTTGGGGTGTGGTTCCTGGAGCTGGTGGCTGCTCCTGGTGATGTGGCCATGACACAGCAGGGCTGGTGCTGCCTGGGATGGGGCTGCCGCCCTTCCACAGCCTTGTTGCCCTTCTTTGCAACTGCTCCAGCACCTCCGTGTCCTTTCTGTGCTGAGCTGCCCAAAGCTGAAGCCAGCACTCGAGGTGAGGCCTCAGCAGTGCCGAGCACAGGGGCAGGATGACTTCCCTGGTCCTGCTCACCACACCATTCCTGATCCAAGCCAGGATGCCATTGGCCTTCCTGGCCCCCTGCTGGCTCACATTCAGCCACCTGTCCATCAGTCCTCCAAGGTCCCTTTCTGTCAGGCAGCTTCCAGCCACTCCTCCCAACGCTGTAGGGTTGCCTGGGGCTGCTGTGACCAAAATGCAGGAGCCGACCCTTGGCCCTATTGAAACTCAGTTTACTTTGGCCCATCGATGCAGTCTATCCAGCTCTCACTGTGGTGCCTTCCTCTGCTCCTGCTATGCCGGCTCTCTGCAGTGCTAAGGGCAGCGTTTTCCCCATAGCGCTGCCTGCACTACGTTTAAAGGAAAGGGTTCATTGGTTTATTGCTCACCCGCTCCACTCATGTGATCCCACTGAGCCCCTTTTGGAGTGTGGACAGTCCGTGATCCTGTGTCTCTTGGACACCAGGCCATCCTCCCCTGGGACAGAGTGACTCAACAGCCCTCTGCATTTCCCTCAACAAAACGAAACAAATAAAATGCAAAACATTTATTTGAGTGTTGTTGTACAAAAAGTTTCCAGTCTTAAAATGTATATTACAAATCATTGAAAAAGACAAGACATTTGGCATGCATATTCTAAGAGGGAAAAAAAATGAAAATAAAACCACAACATTTTGAAATGGTAAAGTCTAGATCATTACGTAGTTTTCATGAGCTCCATGTAATGCTCCCGTCCTTTTGTGCCTGCTTTCCAATTTGTACATTTCTCCCAATCCCTTCTTTTAAATAAAATGAGAGCCTTCTGAAAATGGGTTGGCAGCAGCTGAGTGCAGGCAGTGACACTGCCAGAACTACAAGGTGATGCAGAACGAAATCCACAACTCGATCACAGGGCAACACCAGCATCATTATGAACAGCTGAACAGAGAAGTTACTGTTCTGCCCAGATGTAAAGCGCTTTGGCCTCGCCTTGCTTAAGACAGCTTATTGCTCATGATTTAGTGTGATGAACACTGGGCAGCTGAGATACACAGCAGCATTTACCTTACAGACAAAGGATCATCACTTTGTTAACGGGGAAATGTGGGTCCAGTACAACGCTTTCTTCCTGAACTCCGTGTCCATGCGCTGCTCGTGTGGCTCTGAACGGAGTCTTGTGACATGAAGAGTCCCATTCACTCTCTAGACCTTAGCATTTCAAGAAAGGCATTATGCTTACAAATGGTAATTGCATGTAAATATGATTTTGTATAAAAAACACTTAAATTATTTTAAAGTGGTTTAAAGCTAAGCACATCGAAGCGCAATTTAAAATTCTGTTTCCCAGGCCATTTGAGACGTCGGACCAATGACCACCTCTCATTTGTCTTGCTGTTCAGCTACAACAACGATTCCGAAATGCAATCACTATCTCACCTTCCACTCACTGGTTTACAACAGAGCTTTTGTCCCTGCTTGCGCAGGGCTTGGGGTTTGGACCCAACGGTGGCAATGAAATCCAGGGTGGAATATGGATACTCCTTTGTTTGGAGAGAAGATTTCAAAAAGAAAAAAGAGAATGAATGGCTTAAGGAAGGGAGGGAAGTGGCTACAAGGCTCCCAACACAGAGCGCTGGCAAACAGCATCACACTCTTCTTAGTACACACAGAAGAAAAAGGTTCTCAAACATTCTGGGGGATAGAGAGGATTTCTAGGAGCCTCTCCCAACCACTCCCTGCTCAGGCTGCAGCTAAAAGGCTTCACACAGGATTACAAAGAAAAAGGCTGCACAAAAAACTCTACAATCCCTAAACTGAACATGAGGCGTCCTGTTGCTCGAGGATAAGTGTGCACAAAAGGAAATCTCCTTTCACAGTTTGCTCTGCTTCACACTGCAGTCCAGCTTTGGTGATGAACGAGAGCTGCAGACCAGCTTGTGTGGCTTTTCCATTACAGTCCACGGGAAGCAGATGCTTGTTTTCTTCCTGAGAATTTTGGCTCCTGCTACAAACACAGTGCCCATCTAACGGCAGAAGGGTGCTGAGGATCAGCTGCTGGTTCGGTCAGGGCCTGAAGCAGCCCATGCACACAGACCGTGAGCTAAAGGTGTGCAGCGACACAGGAATCACAGCCATTGCATTGCTTGGAGCAAGCCACTGCAACACAACAGCTGAAGCAAGACAGACAGAAGTGTGGGGAAAGCATAAAGGCCAGAGGCCCCACAGAGCCCCACTGTGCCCATCTGCAGTTAGAAGATCAGCTTAATTGTTTTTTCTGTCGTTAGGCTGTTATTCCTTCCCCCTGACTCCCCCACTGTAAGTTACTCAGAACTCATTTGCACTGTTCCACCCAGAATAAAACTGTTCCTTCTCTATGGGAAGTTACTCTCAAACACTGACACGAAATGCACTGATTAACTTCTCCCATCAGAGAAGCCTTAAGGTCATTTTTCCTGACAAGTTCGCTGCACATCTCCTTCAAGCTCCACACCTGCTATCAGACAGCAGAGCACAAATGCTGACTATCCTCCAAATCCCTGAGAGCTGGTTCAGGCGTGTCAGCCAATCCTCCCAGCTTCGTATCATCAGCAAACTTGCTGAGGGTGGCCATTATCCCCTCATCAAGGTCATTGATGAAGATGTTGAACAAGACTGGACCCAGCACCGACCCCTGAGGAACACCACTGGTTACCGGCCTCCAGCCAGACTCTGCGCCGCCAACAACGACCCTCTGTGCTCTGCCAGTCAGCCAGTTCTCAACCCACCTCACTGTCCACTCATCTATCCCACACTTCCTCAGCTTTGTTTTAAGGATGTCGTGGGGGACAGTATCAAAAGCCTTGTTGAAGTCAAGGTAGACTACATCCACTGCTCTCCCCCCATCCACCCAGCCAGAGACAACATCATAGAAGTCCACCAGATTGGTCAAGCATGACCTCCCCCTGGTGAACCCGTGCTGACTGCTCCTGATCACCTCCTTTTCTTCCAGTTGTCTGGAGATGGCATCCAGCACAGCTGTTCCATCACTTTTCCAGGGACAGAGGTGAGGCTGACTGGCCTATAATTGCCTGGATCTTCCTTCTTGCCCTTTTTGAAGACCGCAGTGACATTGGCTCTCCTCCAGTCTTCAGGCACCTCCCCCGTCCTCCAAGACCTCTCAAAGCCCCAGCACCATTGCAGGCCACCAGCCAGACTCAGCGCCACTGATGACAGCCAGCTGAGGGAGCTTGCTGAAGACAAGGGACGCAACACCCACTGCTCTCCGCCCAACTACGCAGCCGGTGATGACATTAGAGAAAGCTACCGGGTTGGCTCATGATTTCCCCATGGAGAATCCATGTGTGAAACTGGATCCAAAATCTCTGATGAGCACCACGAGAACTCATTCAGAATTGCAGCCATTTCCACCGAAACAGAGATTGCTGCATTAGTTTTAGGGAAGCAAAGGTTAAATCTCCCACAAGTTTGAAGGGACCGTTGTATTTATAAAAATATTTTATTAAATATAAAAATAGATATACAAAAAGATATACAAGGTTGGTTGTTTCTATACATTGAACATATATGTATACGTAATGTTATCCATTACACACAGCCCATTACATTATTACATGTTACATTACACATGATATATATGTGCGCAGATGCGGCCTGAGACAATCCCTCTTCACTCAGTGCTGCTCAGCCAAGCCAACAGCTTGGGCAGCTGTGGCCGCGGGGATGCAGAGGGATGCGCCGTCCAGCCGCTGGGAGCAGAGGCCGGGAATGGCGGCGCCTGCTGAGCACGGGCAGGGACGCCCCAGGGAGAAGGGCAGCAGGGCACTGGGTTTGCTGTGCTCCTCCGAGGGACAGAGCTGTCACAGGAGTGCTGCAGCTCAGCAGAACAGACAGCACAGCGCTCGCAGGCCCCGTCGTGATGTCGCTGTCCTCGTGGTCGCTCTGAGGATCAATGTGGTCTGCACTGCCAAGCTTTGGACCGAGCTCTCCGCGTCACGGGCCAAAGGCGCCAGGGCTGCAACAGGAAGAAACAGAGCAGGGATGAAGCAATCTGCAGAGATCGCAGGCGAACTCTGCAGACCGCCCCAATGCCACACGTCTCTGTCCCAGGCTGGGTAGGACAAACGGAGCGGCCCATCAGGAAAGAGCCAAATGCATTAGAATCACCAAATCATCTCAATTGGAAATGACCTTTGAGATCATTAGCATCACATAACCCACATGTCCTTCCCTGTTTGCAGGTGGACACATTCCCTCCTTTCCTCTCACATCCTGCAAAGGAGGCTCTCCTTCACACACCCCAGGCATCTCCCCAAGACTTTCCTCTCCAGGCATTCTACTCCCAGCAGACATCACGGACAATGACATGATATCATCTCCTTCTTCATCGAGCTTGGGCTCCCACCACAATATCAGCCTTGCTGCCCTTTCCTCTGACCCTGACTTAGGACAGAATTCTTTCCTTACAGGGCAGGGAGGCCCTGGCACAGGCAGCCCAGAAAACATGTGGGTTCCCTACCCGTTGAGGCGGTCAAGGCCAGGTTGGATGCAGGCCTTGGCAGCCTGATCCTGTGTCCAGGGGCATCCAGGACACAGTACGGGGTTGGCACAGGATGGCCTTAAACGTTCTTTCCAACCAAACCATTCTCCCACTCTGGGATTTCATGGTTGTACCACCTTTGAGCTCCCTTTCCACTGAATCATTCTAGGATCTCGTGACTGCATGATCTCTCAGGTCCCTTCTGATCCCATCTCTCTAGGATTCCCTGATTCTGAGATCCTTAAGGTCGCTTGAAAGTCAACCTTTCTAGGACTCTGTGGTTCTGTATCGTCCTCTGCCCCAAGAATTTCCTTGGAGGAGAGCGAGGCATGGGAGTCTCTGCCCCCAGCCTCAGTACACACACCACAGCCCTCACTTACCCGTGATGATGTCCTGTCGCTGCTTCTCGCTCAGGTCCCTTGAGTAGCGTGCAGCAAGCCCTAGGCACAGAGCACCCGTCAGATCTGCTGCCAGCAGCAGAGCCGCACTGCTCCCCAGCAGCGAGAGTGGACGAGGGCGGCCTGAGCAAGGCAGCAGGGCCCTGGCACCCACTCAAGGGGCTCTTAGGGCCACAGGGCAGTGGCTGGGACCGCCAACCACTGCCAAGAGGGACAAAGGGGCTGTGGCTCACCAATGAACCTCACGGCCTCCACTCGCACGGCGGCCTGAGGGTCCTGCAGGTAGGGCTGGCTCTGCTGCAGGTATTCCTCTGCCCTGCTCTGGTCCCGCTGCAGCTGGAGAAAGCATAAGAACATGGGGATTGCAGACGCTCCCCAGCTCCCCGCGCTGTTCCTGTTGCTCTGGGCTCTGGGGCTCTCCTTACCAAGCACTGCGCGATCCTCCACGTCTCCTGTTTCTCAGCCAGCTCCAGGAGGTCGTTCCAGCGCAGGAGACGGGCCATTTGTACAATGGCTTTCCTGGCGGCCTGTGGGGAAGCAGAAGTTGGAAGATGGCACCAGGGCCCGAGGAAGGAGTCCCAGCATCGCCCTCCTCTCGACAGGGCCGGGAGCCTTTTCCCAGCACGCTGTGGGAAGGGAACAGAACACGGACAGCAGGGCGTGATGGCCACACAGAGACCCGGAGCCGCAGCCCCTCCATGGTCACCCAGCACAACGCTGGGCTCCCAGCTGGCACTATCCCAGGCCTTCAACACCCAGGCTGCGGGTAGCAGAGCTCGGAGCCCAGGCTGTGGATGCACGACCCCTCCGCCTGCTCCGGTGCGAGGAACGGCAGGGAGCTGGGCCTGTCCTCCGGGCCTCGGGCAGCAGCCACGCACCCTGGCACCCACAGCACCCAAACGGTGTCACCGTGCCCTCGGTGGGGCGGAAAACTGTACCTGGGCCACGTCCTGGTTCTCATCGTGCATCCGAAGGAGCAGTGGGACCAGGCCCCTGTGCACCGTCCCCTTCATTCTGCTCCGGTGGCACCAGACCACGGCCTGCACCATGTCTCTGTAGAGACGGATGGAGGACGCCCGCACATCACTGGACTCCTGGGAGGGAGGGAGGAAGGAAGAGAATTCTAGCACGAGGAGGCCGGGCTGCCTTCACACCACCTCCGTGGCACGCAGCGCCTGCGGGCCTTCCTGCACTGTGCGTGGGGACCAGGTCTGGCCTGGCCTTGCACAGGCAGCGGAGGAGGCACGGAGGGCCGGAAGCCAACGGTGGGGAGCAGATGCTGGGCGCGGGGCTTTCCGAGGGCCCACAGCCGTCCCACTGCCCGGAAGGAGCCCCAGGAGGAGCGGGGAGGGGAGAGGGCCCGATGCGAGTGCTGCCCACACAGCTGGGCCAGAGGCGGGGGCACTGCAGAGCGCCCTGCGAGGGCTCTGCCTCCTGCAGCAGCCTCACTTACATCGACAAAGAGAGGCAGGAGCTCCTCGGCGTGCTGCACGGCGATGGAGCTGGCCTCCTTCCTCTTTGCGCAGTCCATGATGTTTTGAATGACAAACAGGGCCTTCATCTTGATGTCTGCGCTGGCATCCTGCAGGGTGGCCATGATCTCTGGCAGCACCACCCGCATTTTTCTTGCCTGTAGGAAACGCAAGTTCCTTTGTCTGATGCGGGGAACGACCGCCTGGGCAAAACGCTCCCGTCTCTGAGCTCCAGTCTCCTGCTTCACTTGCTGGCAGCGGGCACGGCAGTCACAAGGCCAATGGGGAAGTCCTTTTCTCAGAGGGCGGTGAGGCTGCCCAGAGAAGTAGGTACCCCATCCCTGGAGGTACCCAAGGCCAGGACGGATGGGGCCAGGGGCAACCTGCTCTGGTAGGTGACAACTAGCCCACGGTAAAAGCTGACTTTACTGGGCTTTGATGTCCCATCCTCAAAGCTCCTCAAAGCCAGCAGGCCCCACCGTGACCATCACCCTTCTCCCGTCGCTGCCCAAGAAGCCCAGTGCTGCTTTGGTTGACAACGCCCCACTCACCTTCTCCCGTGTCTCGGAGAGTACGACAAGCCCTCTGAGCACCACGCTGTGCATCTCCACGCTTGGATGCTTCAGAAAAGTCTTGAGGTGGCGTAGGTCACCAAAAAAGTCCTCATTATCTTCACTCTTTGCCATTAGCTGAAACATAGACATAGCCAGGTGAGAGCCTGCAGGGGCACACGCAGCCCCAAAGGGCAGCAAAGTGTTATCCATTAACTCACAGCCAAGAAGAGGATACAGGTGTCTTCTGTGACTCCTTCTACCAGCCTGCTCAGCTGTGAGCCCTTGGTCACCTCCTTCAAGACCTTCTCCAAGGTCCGCGGCATGCAGAGCATCACCTCCCACGTGTCCAGGGTGTTGCTGCAAGCCCAAATACATTGTAGGCAGAGCTACCTTAGCACAGCTAAAACCCTGCAGGCCCACGTTGCTTGGAGAGCCCTGGGCGAGCAGGAGGGCACCTGGAAGAAGCCCTCCAGGCTGCTGAGGACAGTACCTGTCGCTTGGTGGAGAGGACTTCAGCAGGCTCCTGACTTCTTCCGTGGGCATCTGGCTGGTCAGAAGGAGGAGCAGGGAGTCCAGGCAGTGCCGCGCTGCCTTTGTGGTGATGCTCCTCAAGTTCTTGCGGATGAAGGTCAAGAACTGGGCTTTCTGAAGGGGACACACGTGAGAACAGACCACAACCATTAGCACAGGTGCCGCTGAAACCACTGCACTTCCCATCGCTGAGAACAGCTTCAGGAGCCCCAGAGGCCTCGGCTGGGGAGGGAAGAACAGCGCCTGAAAGGGCTCAAGGATGGGGCAGTGGCCAAAAGGGGCTTACATCTGGCATCCAGAAGGCGTGGTCTTCCATGGCCACGGCCATCACACTGCAGGCCGCCTCCTTGTCATGGATGCTGGAGTCAACCATCGCTTGAAGGGCTGTGAGGACGACGGCCATCCTCTCAGCAGGCTTGAGGTATCCTCCAAACAACTGTGGGTGGAAGCAGGGGAGGGAAGAGATGCCACACTGAGCACTCCAGTGCAGGGAGAGCAGCTCTGCAGAGATGCTGGGCAGCAGAGCCTGTAGGAAAGCTGGCAGCATCAGCTTCCGTCACTGCGTGGCGCAGGATGGCAAGAGAGGGTTCTGGGAGATGGATTGCAGGTGGGGGCATGGGCATTTGGTAAGAAGGCCTTGCGGTCCTCCAGCCAGGAGGGCTGGATCTGCTGCCCTTGCACTCCCCTTGCTCACAAACATTTCCTGCTGATGCCATGGACAAGATCCTCAGCAAGGCAGGACGTTACCTCGGCGCAATCTTTGGGAGTGGGAAAGTCATTATCTCTGAACTTTCTATCCTCCGGCTTCTCATGGAGACGCACGTAGTTTTCCATCTCCTCTGACAGGCTTGTTGCTAAAAGGGAGGGAACACAGAAGAGTCAGAAGGAAACAATGTCTTTGCCATCAAACTCAGCAATTGGTGAACGGTGCTTTAAGCTGAAAACGGAGTTCTGAGGAGACCCACGGTAGAGGGGACCCGTGGTATAGGAGACCTGAGCACGGAGACCAATGGTGAGCAGACATGGGTTGATGGGACCCATGGTGAGGAGAGTGAAGGAAAGGGATTACACAGCTAAAGGTGATGGGTGCTGGGAGCAAGAGGCAGCTTAGGAATGGTGAAGCTGCTCGGAAGAGTAAAGGAGCTCAGAGAGCTTGCGGACTCCACGGTCAGGCTTCACAAAGCATAAGAATAGGAGAAAGGAGCAGACATAGGAGCAGAGATGCTGCCCAACCCGTCTTCTCTTACTTCTTTGTCGTTTGACAAACACGTGGAGGCGATGAAGCGCTTGTAAAGCTGGAGCTCTGGTGCTTTCGTAGCCACAGTTGAAAAGGCTGAGGTGACCCAGCAGCTCTCCCAGGATTGGGAAGTAGACGTCAATGAGTGGCTCGTAAGCTTCAGGGCCCTCCCAGTCCTGGGTGAGAGAAGGAGAAGAGAGGAAGGGCTGAGTGGAGGCAGAGCAGGGCCTGGAGAGGGAAGAGCGGGGGCAAAGATGGGGCAAGGACCCTTGTTTGGGGCAGAGCCCTGCTGAGAGCTCCCAGCCGCAGCCCGGCTGCAGGCACCCCTGAGCTGCTCTGGGATGTGGAGAATGGGAGACAGCCTGGCTGGAGGGTGCCTGGCTCCTTACTTTTTCCATAAAATTACGGATCATCTGTAAAACCCCACGCAGGGCTCTCGTACGGACATGCACATCCTGGGAGCTGAGGAAGCGGAGCAGAACCTGCAAAAAGAGAATCTGCTGGTACTTGCCCTGGGAGCTTCTGCCGCTCCAGCAGGAGCTCTGGGATCTTCCCCACGGGGGAAGAAGAACAGAGCAGCAGGGGCAGGATCCTTTGCAGGACCTTCACGTGCAAGGAGGGTCTGTGTCACTGCACTAGGGACATTCGCATCCCTCCCAGTGACCCCGCTCTTTGCAACTGCCTGCCAGACCTGAAACATGCTGTGCAGCTCCTCGCTCATTCTCCTGCTGGGGCAGTTCTGCACCAAGGCTTCCAGCATGACGTCCATGGCACACATGGTCTGCAAGAGGACAGAGAGTTGCAGAAGGGCGGCTGCGGCACCTCACGGGGCGCCTCATGCTAACCCTATCCCCAGAGAAGAGACGAGATGAGGGTGGAAAAGCAAAGCTGGCTTCCTGCCCTGCCTGGCTCTCCTGCGGTCTCAGCACAAGGAGCCAGGGAGCAGCCCAAAGGGACCTGGCGCTCCGGTGGCTCACCCAGCACACACCTCATTGTAGAGTTCTTTCTCCTTTTCTGGTATGCTCAGTTCCGGAGGCAAAAAGAAGACACTGTTGAAGCAGGAATTCAGAATGCTCTCCGTTTTGCCTTCCAGCGCTGTCTCCACAGTGCTGCAAGGGGAGAGAGAAGCCCGTTGGACACCGTGCCTCGAGGCCACGGGAAGGAGGACGTGGACCTCCACGGGCAGGAGGAAGCCTCCCTGCCAGCTTCAGGGCCGCCAGGAGCCTGCCATGGGGCCGTGCTAGCCAAATGTGGGCCTGGGCAGCTACCTCATGTTGGCAAAGCTCATCATGGCTTCCTGCTTTATCTCCGAGGACAAAGTGTGCTTGGGCTCCTCATCGATCAGCGCCTGCAGAACACAGGAGGGATGGGATGGATGGGACGTGGCAGCCACCAGAGGACGCTTGCGTGTCCGTGCTCAATTCTCCCCGTGCCAGCCTTGTCCACAAAAGGGTGCAGGGGGTCCATGCCCGCTTTTCCAGCCCACTGCCTTTCTCCCCACCTGGACATTCTCTGCCAGCTGCTTTTCTTGGCAGAAAGCATCCAAGTTGAGCGACGTGTCCCTGCATTTGCACAGCGTGCAGATGCCTCTCAGGAATTTGATTTTCTCTTGCACATCCTGGTAGTCACAGAGGGAACAAGAGGGGGCATGAAGGTGAGATCCACGGCCAGCAGGACCCCAAGCATCGTGGGGCGCGGTGCAATGCCTGCAGGGTAGCGGCCTGGAGAAGAACCGGGGCTGTTTCCACAGTGAGTGGAAACAGCTGCTCTTACCTTGTCCTTTCTCTGCAGAAACTCACAGATGCATGCAATGGCTGATTCTCTCCACAGCTCCAAGATGCGCATACCTAAGCAAGAGGAGAAGAATGAGTACCGTAGAGAGGGGCCAAAGGCAAGGAGTGAGGGAAAGAACGGCCCCAGCGCATGGCACGGAGCCATCCTGCCTGCCTGCTTCCCTGACATCCTGCCAGCCCAGCAGCCTCTCGGCACCCATCCCAACAGTCTGGGAGAGGTTGGCACTGGCGCAGGCTGCCCAGAGAAGCTGCGGCTGCCCCATCCTTGGAGGTGCTCGAGGCCAGGCAGGATGGGGCTGCGGGCAGCCTGATCCAGTGGGTGGCAACCAGCCCACAACAGGGGCTGGGCCTGTGAGGGCTCTGAGGTCCCTCCACACCCAACCATTCCTGGATCCCGTGGTTCCACGCTCCCTTTAGCTGGAGCTGGACTCCATGCTGGGAAAGGGAGTTTCAGGAAAGGAGGTGCAGGAAGAAGTGGGTGCCAGCTTTGAATCAAGCATGACCGCTGTGCCCAGTGCTTCCCACCCGTTACTCACGTGGATTTGTGATCTTCTTTTCCTTCTCCTTCTCCTCCTTTTCAGGAGGCCACGCCTGCCAAGCCAACTTTGGCTTGCGGGGGGGTCTCACCTCCATCTCACCAGACTGAGAATCAGAGCTGGCATAGGGAGGGGAGAAGGAAAGGTACATTCGCCGGCTCTTACGGGCAGGCGGAAGTGGCATGGCGAGAAGTGGACTGTGCTCAAGAAGCCTCGAAGGTCCTTGTGCTCAAGAAGCCTTGAAGGTCCTTGTGCTCAAGAAGCCTTGAAGGTCCCTGTGCTCCTGTCGCTGTCGCTCGTGCGACTGTTCTGGCTTTCCCTTGGCTATTACCTAGGCTGCCCTCACCCTTTGTGATGTCACTGATGACACACAATGGGCGGCCTTTAGAACTGTGCCTGTACCCTCAGCAGCTTGTAGGGGCGCAGACCACACACATCTGGTTATGCTCACATGTTGCATAGAGAATGGATCACATCAAATGCTGCATCCATTCATATCCCAAGGCATAGAATCATAGAGTCACAGAATCCGTAGAGTTGGAAGGGACTCTGAATGCCATCTCGTCCAACTGCCCCACTATGAACACAGACACCACAGCTCCATCGGATGCCCTGCCTGCTCCAGCCTTGCCTTTGAAGTCTTCGGGGATGGGGCGCCAACACGTCTCTACGCAGCCTTCTCCCAGGCACACAGGTTTGCCAGGGCTGAGCTGGGGCAGGAGCGACACAGACAGACGCTCGGGTCCTGAGCGGAGCTGCTGCTGCCGCTGCCCGCCGGCTCCTCCGGGAAGCCGCCCCTCCCCCCTCAGCTGCTCCACGTGCCCGTAGAAGGCGGGAAACGCAAGCAGAAGATTCCCTCGTGAAGTCCCACTGCTCCGCACAGCGTTCTGGTGTGCAACAGTGACCACGAAAAGTCTCAGAACCACAACAGAGGCACACTGTGTTTCTGCAGTAGAAGTTTCCAGGTTTATTTTCTATGTTGTGTATTCCTGAAATTAGAACCTTCCTGTGAACCTGTTGTTTCCAGTTATTTATTTATTTATTTATTTATTTATTTATTTGTATGCCGCGGGGGCCCTTACTGAACTTACAAAAGAGTCCTAAATGTTATTGATTCGTAAAGAAAGCTGATGGAGTGAAGTTGGAAATGGGCTGTAGTGACTCGGGTAGGACTGACGGCACAAGATAAGGAAAGTACGCAGGATGGGAGAGAGCAGCATAGGACGGCATGGGGACAGTCAGGCAAAGCATGGGGAGAGCTGAGCACAGGACAGGAGAGATGTGCTAACTTTGGAATATTGCTCTCCTGTCCAAACACAAAGCAGAACGGATGTGCTAACTTCGAAACGCTGCAGATATTGCAAAGTACAAAGCATTCCTAAAGACGAGAGATTGGTAGCGGCCCATAGGTGGAGATGTATCACAGCAACAGTGTTGGGAAGATTGTGAGCCTGAGACGCTCAAGCAGGGAGTGCCGGGGGAGGCATTACCTGGTCGGGTTTAGGGCACGGAACAGAACGGATTTCACTGCCAGTGCACAATTTCTCCCTTGCCAACAGTCATAGAATCATAGAATAGCTCAGGTTGGAAAAGACCTTCAAGATCATCAAGTCCCACCTCAGCCCAACCACACTGCCCTAACTAACCATTCACCACTCAATCACGTCCCTGAGCACCACAGCCAGACGGTTCTGAAACACATCCAGGGATGCTGACTCCCCACACCTCCCTGGGAAGCTTTCTGTAAAGAAGTTCTTCCTGATGTCCAACCTAAACCTCCCCTGGCACAACCTGAGGCCATTTCCCTTCGTCCTGTCACCAGTGAGAAGAGTCCAGCCCTGCTCTCACTGCAATCACCTTTCAGGTGTTTGAGGAGAGCCATAAGGTCTCCCCTCAGCCTCCTCTTCCCCAGACCAAGCAGTCCCAGTTCCTTCAGCCTCTCCTCACAGGCCGTATTCTGCAAGCCCTTCCACAGCCTTGTTGCCCTTCTTTGCATCTGCTCCAGCACCTCCATGTCCTTTCTGTGCTGAGCTGCCCAAAGCTGAAGCCAGCACTCGAGGTGAGGCCTCAGCAGTGCCGAGCACAGGGGCAGGATGACTTCCCTGGTCCTGCTCACCACACCATTCCTGATCCAAGCCAGGATGCCATTGGCCTTCCTGGCCCCCTGGGCACACTGCTGGCTCACATTCAGCCGCCTGTCCATCAGTCCTCCAAGGTCCCTTTCCGTCAGGCAGCTTCCAGCCACTCCTCCCCAACGCTGTAGGGTTGTTGTGACAAAATGCAGGAAAGCTGTGCAGGGACTTTTTATGCGGGCATGCAGCTACAGGAGGAGGGGAAACGGTTTTAAACTGGAAGAGGGAGATTTGACCTGATATTAGGAAGAAATTCTTTCCTGTGAGGGTGGTGAGACGCTGGCACAGGTTGCCCAGTGAGGTGGTGGATGCCGTCTGCCTGGAAGCGCTCCAGGCCAGGCTGGATGGGGCTGTGAGCAGCCTGGTCTAGAGGGAGGTGTCCCTGCCTGCAGCAGAGGGGTTGCAACGAGGTGATCTCCAAGGTCCCTTCCATCCCAAACCGTTCTGCAATGCTAAAGTACACAGATACATAAACAGGAGGAGATGATGAAAACAAGTGAACTCTCCCCCAAAAGGCTTGTGTTACAGACGTCACAAGATGGAAGGAGCACCACTGGTTTAATGAAGCACAAAGTTTATTTTGAAGGCTGTAATTTTTTTAATGCTGTGATAGCTTCTGTGCTATCACAGAGTCACAGGGCCCCTGTAGGCCCCTGCTCACCGGGTTGTTGTCTGCCAGCCATTTCCCCGGCCGTGTGTGGGAAGGGCCACTGCAATCTGTAGGTTGGTGCCAGCCCTGCAGTGGGGCCAGGTTTCAGCAAAGCGATATAAAATGCTGGGGTGAGGGCAGGGGGATCTTGGGGAGCTTCCAGGGTCCCTTAGGACCTAGAAAGGGCGAGGTTTGTGTCTGACTTATCTGCTCTGTATGGCAGCATGGAGACCAGTTAGTGAGCTGAGGATCGGCGAGGATCAGCGTGTGCCCTGCTTTGGTTCCATCTTTGTGTGGATGGCCGTCTGCAAGGCACATGGGAAGGAAGAAAGGAGCAGCCACATGCCCTGCTTCCCTGTGCTGCCCTCCCCAGCATTGCCCTGCTCACCAGGTTGTTGATCTGCCACCATTTCCATGGCCGTGTGTTGAAAAGGCCACTGCAGCCAGTCGGTCTGGTGCCAGCCCTGCAGTGAGGCCAGGTTTCAGCACTCCAGGGCAAAACCTGGGATTTGCAGCACGGGGTCTTTGGGGAGCTTGCAGGGTCCTGTAGGACCAAGGTGGGTTACAATATGGGAGAGACTTATCTGTCCGGCAGAGTGGCCCTCTTGTCCAGAGGTGAATCCAGGTGAGGACAGGAGCACCTCGCCGTCCCGCTGTGTCCCCGTGTGTGGCTGCGAGGCAGAAGAGGAGCAGCTCCCATCCATCCCCATGGGCTGCTCCTGCCCACCTCAGCTTGGCACTGCCCTTCTGGTCTGCATTCCGGGTTGCTGCGACATCAAGCTCACTGTGGAACTGAGGCAGCACCAGTGTTGTGTTGTGACATGGCTGTGCCAGTTGGGGTGTGGTTCCTGGAGCTGGTGGCTGCTCCTGGTGATGTGGCCATGACACAGCAGGGCTGGTGCTGCCTGGGATGGGGCTGCTGCCCTTCCACAGCCTTGTTGCCCTTCTTTGCAACTGCTCCAGTACCTCCATGTCCTTTCTGTGCTGAGCTGCCCAAAGCTGAAGCCAGCACTCGAGGTGAGGCCTCAGCAGTGCCGAGCACAGGGGCAGGATGACTTCCCTGGTCCTGCTCACCACACCGTTCCTGATCCAAGCCAGGATGCCGTTGGCCTTCCTGGCCCCCTGCTGGCTCACATTCAGCCGCCTGTCCATCAGTCCTCCAAGGTCCCTTTCTGTCAGGCAGCTTCCAGCCACTCCTCCCAACGCTGTAGGGTTGCCTGGGGCTGCTGTGACCAAAATGCAGGAGCCGACCCTTGGCCCTATTGAAACTCAGTTTACTTTGGCCCATCGATGCAGTCTATCCAGCTCTCACTGCGGTGCCTTCCTCTGCTCCTGCTATGCCGGCTCTCTGCAGTGCTAAGGGCAGCGTTTTCCCCATAGCGCTGCCTGCACTACATTTAAAGGAAAGGGTTCATTGGTTTATTGCTCACCCGCTCCACTCATGTGATCCCACTGAGCCCCTTTTGGAGTGTGGACAGTCCGTGATCCTGTGTCTCTTGGACACCAGGCCATCCTCCCCTGGGACAGAGTGACTCAACAGCCCTCTGCATTTCCCTCAACAAAACAAAACAAATAAAATGCAAAACATTTATTGGAGTGTTGTTGTACAAAAAGTTTCCAGTCTTAAAATGTATATTACAAATCATTGAAAAAGACAAGACATTTGGCATGCATATTCTAAGAGGAAAAAAAAATGAAAATAAAACCACAACATTTTGAAATGGTAAAGTCTAGATCATTACGTAGTTTTCATGAGCTCCATGTAATGCTCCCGTCCTTTTGTGCCTGCTTTCCAATTTGTACATTTCTCACAATCCCTTCTTTTAAATAAAATGAGAGCCTTCTGAAAATGGGTTGGCAGCAGCTGAGTGCAGGCAGTGACACTGCCAGAACTACAAGGTGATGCAGAACGAAATCCACAACTCGATCACAGGGCAACACCAGCATCATTATGAGCAGCTGAACAGAGAAGTTACTGTTCTGATCAGATGTAAAGCGCTTTGGCCTCGCCTTGCTTAAGACAGCTTATTGCTCATGATTTAGTGTGATGAACACTGGGCAGCTGAGATACACAGCAGCATTTACCTTACAGACAAAGGATCATCACTTTGTTAATGGGGAAATGTGGGTCCAGTACAACGCTTTCTTCCTGAACTCCGTGTCCATGCGCTGCTCGTGTGGCTCTGAACGGAGTCTTGTGACATGAAGAGTGCCATTCACTCTCTAGACCTTAGCATTTCAAGAAAGGCATTATGCTTACAAATGGTAATTGCATGTAAATATGATTTTGTATAAAAAACACTTAAATTATTTTAAAGTGGTTTAAAGCTAAGCACATCGAAGCGCAATTTAAAATTCTGTTTCCCAGGCCATTTGAGACGTCGGACCAATGACCACCTCTCATTTGTCTTGCTGTTCAGCTACAACAACGATTCCGAAATGCAATCACTATCTCACCTTCCACTCACTGGTTTACAACAGAGCTTTTGTCCCTGCTTGCGCAGGGCTTGGGGTTTGGACCCAACGGTGGCAATGAAATCCAGGGTGGAATATGGATACTCCTTTGTTTAGAGAGAAGATTTCAAAAAGAAAAAAGAGAATGAATGGCTTAAGGAAGGGAGGGAAGTGGCTACAAGGCTCCCAACACAGAGCGTTGGCAAACAGCATCACACTCTTCTTAGTACACACAGAAGAAAAAGGTTCTCAAACATTCTGGGGGATAGAGAGGATTTCTAGGAGCCTCTCCCAACCACTCCCTGCTCAGGCTGCAGCTAAAAGGCTTCACACAGGATTACAAAGAAAAAGGCTGCACAAAAAACTCTACAATCCCTAAACTGAACATGAGGCGTCCTGTTGCTCGAGGATAAATGTGCACAAAAGGAAATCTCCTTTCACAGTTTGCTCTGCTTCACACTGCAGTCCAGCTTTGGTGATGAACAAGAGCTGCAGACCAGCTTGTGTGGCTTTTCCATTACAGTCCACGGGAAGCAGATGTTTGTTTTCTTCCTGAGAATTTTGGCTCCTGCTACAAACACAGTGCCCATCTAACGGCAGAAGGGTGCTGAGGATCAGCTGCTGGTTCGGTCAGGGCCTGAAGCAGCCCATGCACACAGACCGTGAGCTAAAGGTGTGCAGCGACACAGGAATCACAGCCATTGCATTGCTTGGAGCAAGCCACTGCAACACAACAGCTGAAGCAAGACAGACAGAAGTGTGGGGAAAGCATAAAGGCCAGAGGCCCCACAGAGCCCCACTGTGCCCATCTGCAGTTAGAAGATCAGCTTAATTGTTTTTTCTGTCGTTAGGCTGTTATTCCTTCCCCGACTCCCCCACTGTAAGTTACTCAGAACTCATTTGCACTGTTCCACCCAGAATAAAACTGTTCCTTCTCTATG
The DNA here is from genome assembly GCF_023343835.1 of Lagopus muta. Lineage (NCBI taxonomy): Eukaryota > Metazoa > Chordata > Aves > Galliformes > Phasianidae > Lagopus > Lagopus muta. Next base: position 4,120,214 of record NC_064458.1, on the reverse strand, counting down.
GGTAGTTACTCTCAAACACTGACACGAACTGCACTGATTAACTTCTCCCATCAGAGAAGCCTTAAGGTCATTTTTCCTGACAAGTTCGCTGCACATCTCCTTCAAGCTCCACACCTGCTATCAGACAGCAGAGCACAAATGCTGACTATCCTCCAAATCCCTGAGAGCTGGTTCAGGTGTGTCAGCCAATCCTCCCAGCTTCATATCATCAGCAAACTTGCTGAGGGTGGCCACTATCCCCTCATCAAGGTCATTGATGAAGATGTTGAACAAGACCGGACCCAGCACCGACCCCTGAGGAACACCGCTGGTTACCGGCCTCCAGCCAGACTCTGCGCCGCCAACAATGACCCTCTGCGCTCTGCCAGTCAGCCAGTTCTCAACCCACCTCACTGTCCACTCATCTATCCCACACTTCCTCAGCTTTGTTTTAAGGATGTCGTGGGGGACAGTATCAAAAGCCTTGTTGAAGTCAAGGTAGACTACATCCACTGCTCTCCCCCCATCCACCCAGCCAGAGACAACATCACAGAAGTCCACCAGATTGGTCAAGCACGACCTCCCCCTGGTGAACCCGTGCTGACTGCTCCTGATCACCTCCTTTTCTTCCAGTTGTCTGGACATGGCATCCAGCACAGCTGTTCCATCACCTTTCCAGGGACAGAGGTGAGGCTGACTGGCCTGTAATTGCCTGGATCTTCCTTCTTGCCCTTTTTGAAGACCGCAGTGACATTGGCTCTCCTCCAGTCTTCAGGCACCTCCCCCGTCCTCCAAGACCTCTCAAAGCCCCAGCACCATTGCAGGCCACCAGCCAGACTCAGCGCCACTGATGACAGCCAGCTGAGGGAGCTTGCTGAAGACAAGGGACGCAACACCCACTGCTCTCCGCCCAACTACGCAGCCGGTGATGACATTAGAGAAAGCTACCGGGTTGGCTCATGATTTCCCCATGGAGAATCCATGTGTGAAACTGGATCCAAAATCTCTGATGAGCACCACGAGAACTCATTCAGAATTGCAGCCATTTCCACCGAAACAGAAATTGCTGCATTAGTTTTAGGGAAGCAAAGGTTAAATCTCCCACAAGTTTGAAGGGACCGTTGTATTTATAAAAATATTTTATTAAATATAAAAATAGATATACAAAAAGATATACAAGGTTGGTTGTTTCTATACATTGAACATATATGTATACGTAATGTTATCCATTACACACAGCCCATTACATTACTACATGTTATATTACACATGATATATATGTGCGCAGATGCGGCCTGAGACAATCCCTCTTCACTCAGTGCTGCTCAGCCAAGCCAACAGCTTGGGCAGCCGTGGCCGCGGGGGTGCAGAGGGATGCGCCGTCCAGCTGCCGGGAGCAGAGGCCGGGAATGGCGGCGCCTGCTGAGCACGGGCAGGGACGCCCCAGGGAGAAGGGCAGCAGGGCACTGGGTTTGCTGTGCTCCTCCGAGGGACAGAGCTGTCACAGGAGTGCTGCAGCTCAGCAGAACAGACAGCACAGCGCTCGCAGGCCCCGTCGTGATGTCGCTGTCCTCGTGGTCGCTCTGAGGATCAATGTGGTCTGCACTGCCAAGCTTTGGACCGAGCTCTCCGCATCACGGGCCAAAGGCGCCAGGGCTGCAACAGGAAGAAACAGAGCAGGGATGAAGCAATCTGCAGAGATCGCAGGCGAACTCTGCAGACCGCCCCAATGCCACACGTCTCTGTCCCAGGCTGGGTAGGACAAACGGAGCGGCCCATCAGGAAAGAGCCAAATGCATTAGAATCACCAAATCATCTCAATTGGAAATGACCTTTGAGATCATTAGCATCACATAACCCACATGTCCTTCCCTGTTTGCAGGTGGACACATTCCCTCCTTTCCTCTCACATCCTGCAAAGGAGGCTCTCCTTCACACACCCCAGGCATCTCCCCAAGACTTTCCTCTCCAGGCATTCTACTCCCAGCAGACATCACGGACAATGACATGATATCATCTCCTTCTTCATCGAGCTTGGGCTCCCACCACAATATCAGCCTTGCTGCCCTTTCCTCTGACTCTGACTTAGGACAGAATTCTTTCCTTACAGGGCAGGGAGGCCCTGGCACAGGCAGCCCAGAAAACATGTGGGTTCCCTACCCGTTGAGGCGGTCAAGGCCAGGTTGGATGGAGGCCTTGGCAGCCTGATCCTGTGTCCAGGGGCATCCAGGACACAGTACGGGGTTGGCACAGGATGGCCTTAAACGTTCTTTCCAACCAAACCATTCTCCCACTCTGGGATTTCATGGTTGTACCACCTTTGAGCTCCCTTTCCACTGAATTATTCTAGGATCTCGTGACTGCATGATCTCTCAGGTCCCTTCTGATCCCATCTCTCTAGGATTCCCTGATTCTGAGATCCTTAAGGTCGCTTGAAAGTCAACCTTTCTAGGACTCTGTGGTTCTGTATCGTCCTCTGCCCCAAGAATTTCCTTGGAGGAGAGCGAGGCATGGGAGTCTCTGCCCCCAGCCTCAGTACACACACCACAGCCCTCACTTACCCGTGATGATGTCCTGTCGCTGCTTCTCGCTCAGGTCCCTTGAGTAGCGTGCAGCAAGCCCTAGGCACAGAGCACCCGTCAGATCTGCTGCCAGCAGCAGAGCCGCACTGCTCCCCAGCAGCGAGAGTGGACGAGGGCGGCCTGAGCAAGGCAGCAGGGCCCTGGCACCCACTCAAGGGGCTCTTAGGGCCACAGGGCAGTGGCTGGGACCGCCAACCACTGCCAAGAGGGACAAAGGGGCTGTGGCTCACCAATGAACCTCACGGCCTCCACTCGCACGGCGGCCTGAGGGTCCTGCAGGTAGGGCTGGCTCTGCTGCAGGTATTCCTCTGCCCTGCTCTGGTCCCGCTGCAGCTGGAGAAAGCATAAGAACATGGGGATTGCAGACGCTCCCCAGCTCCCCGCGCTGTTCCTGTTGCTCTGGGCTCTGGGGCTCTCCTTACCAAGCACTGCGCGATCCTGCACGTCTCCTGTTTCTCAGCCAGCTCCAGGAGGTCGTTCCAGCGCAGGAGACGGGCCATTTGTACAATGGCTTTCCTGGCGGCCTGTGGGGAAGCAGAAGCTGGGAGATGGCACCAGGGCCCGAGGAAGGAGACCCGGCATCGCCCTCCTCTCGACAGGGCCGGGAGCCTTTTCCCAGCACGCTGTGGGAAGGGAACAGAACACGGACAGCAGGGCGTGATGGCCACACAGAGACCCGGAGCCGCAGCCCCTCCATGGTCACCCAGCACAACGCTGGGCTCCCAGCTGGCACTATCCCAGGCCTTCAACACCCAGGCTGCGGGTAGCAGAGCTCGGAGCCCAGGCTGTGGATGCACGACCCCTCCGCCTGCTCCGGTGCGAGGAACGGCAGGGAGCTGGGCCTGTCCTCCGGGCCTCGGGCAGCAGCCACGCACCCTGGCACCCACAGCACCCAAACGGTGTCACCGTGCCCTCGGTGGGGCGGAAAACTGTACCTGGGCCACGTCCTGGTTCTCATCGTGCATCCGAAGGAGCAGTGGGACCAGGCCCCTGCGCACCGTCCCCTTCATTCTGCTCCGGTGGCACCAGACCACGGCCTGCACCATGTCTCTGTAGAGACGGATGGAGGACGCCCGCACATCACTGGACTCCTGGGAGGGAGGGAGGAAGGAAGAGAATTCTAGCACGAGGAGGCCGGGCTGCCTTCACACCGCCTCCGTGGCACGCAGCGCTTGCGGGCCTTCCTGCACTGTGCGTGGGGACCAGGTCTGGCCTGGCCTTGCACAGGCAGCGGAGGAGGCACGGAGGGCCGGAAGCCAACGGTGGGGAGCAGATGCTGGGCGCGGGGCTTTCCGAGGGCCCACAGCCGTCCCACTGCCCGGAAGGAGCCCCAGGAGGAGCGGGGAGGGGAGAGGGCCCGATGCGAGTGCTGCCCACACAGCTGGGCCAGAGGCGGGGGCACTGCAGAGCGCCCTGCGAGGGCTCTGCCTCCTGCAGCAGCCTCACTTACATCGACAAAGAGAGGCAGGAGCTCCTCGGCGTGCTGCACGGCGATGGAGCTGGCCTCCTTCCTCTTTGCGCAGTCCATGATGTTTTGAATGACAAACAGGGCCTTCATCTTGATGTCTGCGCTGGCATCCTGCAGGGTGGCCATGATCTCTGGCAGCACCACCCGCATTTTTCTTGCCTGTAGGAAACGCAAGTTCCTTTGTCTGATGCGGGGAACGACCGCCTGGGCAAAACGCTCCCGTCTCTGAGCTCCAGTCTCCTGCTTCACTTGCTGGCAGCGGGCACGGCAGTCACAAGGCCAATGGGGAAGTCCTTTTCTCAGAGGGCGGTGAGGCTGCCCAGAGAAGTAGGTACCCCATCCCTGGAGGTACCCAAGGCCAGGACGGATGGGGCCAGGGGCAACCTGCTCTGGTAGGTGACAACTAGCCCACGGTAAAAGCTGACTTTACTGGGCTTTGATGTCCCATCCTCAAAGCTCCTCAAAGCCAGCAGGCCCCACCGTGACCATCACCCTTCTCCCGTCGCTGCCCAAGAAGCCCAGTGCTGCTTTGGTTGACAACGCCCCACTCACCTTCTCCCGTGTCTCGGAGAGTACGACAAGCCCTCTGAGCACCACGCTGTGCATCTCCACGCTTGGATGCTTCAGAAAAGTCTTGAGGTGGCGTAGGTCACCAAAAAAGTCCTCATTATCTTCACTCTTTGCCATTAGCTGAAACATAGACATAGCCAGGTGAGAGCCTGCAGGGGCACACGCAGCCCCAAAGGGCAGCAAAGTGTTATCCATTAACTCACAGCCAAGAAGAGGATACAGGTGTCTTCTGTGACTCCTTCTACCAGCCTGCTCAGCTGTGAGCCCTTGGTCACCTCCTTCAAGACCTTCTCCAAGGTCCGCGGCATGCAGAGCATCACCTCCCACGTGTCCAGGGCGTTGCTGCAAGCCCAAATACATTGTAGGCAGAGCTACCTTAGCACAGCTGAAACCCTGCAGGCCCACGTTGCTTGGAGAGCCCTGGGCGAGCAGGAGGGCACCTGGAAGAAGCCCTCCAGGCTGCTGAGGACAGTACCTGTCGCTTGGTGGAGAGGACTTCAGCAGGCTCCTGACTTCTTCCGTGGGCATCTGGCTGGTCAGAAGGAGGAGCAGGGAGTCCAGGCAGTGCCGCGCTGCCTTTGTGGTGATGCTCCTCAAGTTCTTGCGGATGAAGGTCAAGAACTGGGCTTTCTGAAGGGGACACACGCGAGAACAGACCACAACCATTAGCACAGGTGCCGCTGAAACCACTGCACTTCCCATCGCTGAGAACAGCTTCAGGAGCCCCAGAGGCCTCGGCTGGGGAGGGAAGAACAGCGCCTGAAAGGGCTCAAGGATGGGGCAGTGGCCAAAAGGGGCTTACATCTGGCATCCAGAAGGCGTGGTCTTCCATGGCCACGGCCATCACACTGCAGGCCGCCTCCTTGTCATGGATGCTGGAGTCAACCATCGCTTGAAGGGCTGTGAGGACGACGGCCATCCTCTCAGCAGGCTTGAGGTATCCTCCAAACAACTGTGGGTGGAAGCAGGGGAGGGAAGAGATGCCACACTGAGCACTCCAGTGCAGGGAGAGCAGCTCTGCAGAGATGCTGGGCAGCAGAGCCTGTAGGAAAGCTGGCAGCATCAGCTTCCGTCACTGCGTGGCGCAGGATGGCAAGAGAGGGTTCTGGGAGATGGATTGCAGGTGGGGGCATGGGCATTTGGTAAGAAGGCCTTGCGGTCCTCCAGCCAGGAGGGCTGGATCTGCTGCCCTTGCACTCCCCTTGCTCACAAACATTTCCTGCTGATGCCATGGACAAGATCCTCAGCAAGGCAGGACGTTACCTCGGCGCAATCTTTGGGAGTGGGAAAGTCATTATCTCTGAACTTTCTATCCTCCGGCTTCTCATGGAGACGCACGTAGTTTTCCATCTCCTCTGACAGGCTTGTTGCTAAAAGGGAGGGAACACAGAAGAGTCAGAAGGAAACAATGTCTTTGCCATCAAACTCA